>NW_027555625.1:263604127-264326627 GCF_003287225.1 Phascolarctos cinereus
GTGGGGGCTTGTTTTGACTTCTAATAAAAAATATTGAGCATGCGATAAATACACTGCAGTTACCAGTTAATTTGCCCATTTCCTGAAAAGAAGATGGTTGTGTTTTCCTCGAGGCAACTAGCAAGAGCCTAAATTTATGGGGTTTTTTGTTACTGGTTTTTCTTTGCCATGAGTTCTCAGAGGTGGCACAAACCACCTTGTGGACGGCCCTTGGGTATTCTATGGTCTTTTGCTTTCTTGGGCTTTGCCCTGAACATTCTCCAGTGTCAGTCTTCCCCATGTAATGTAATGTGTCAGAGATTCAGCTCTTTCAGATTAGAAGACTATTAGATTTAAGGTTACCTTCAGCAGAACTAAGTGCCAAGGCCACTGAATACTGTTGAAGGTCACAGGAGAATGTGCTGATCTTTATTCTCCTACTTCTCATCCTTCTCTTTCTTCTCTTCCTTTTCTCCTCCCCTCTTCCTCCTTTTCTCTTTTTTCTCCCCTTCTCTTCTTCCTCATTCTCTTCCTGTTCCTCTGCCCCTTCTCCTTATTCTCCTCATCCTTCTTCTCTTTATTTTTCTTCTCCTCTTCCATCTGATCCTCCTCCTCCTGACCTCTCTCCTTCTGTCCTTCTCCAGGATAGGACCATTGGCAGTCACCTTAAGTGGTGTGTTAGGAGTTTGAAGTGAGGATGAAAGGGGAGGAAGGGTAAGAGTGAGCTTACGTAGGTGTCTTCTCTCTCTGTCACGGGTGTGTTTGTGTGTGTGTGTGTGTGTGCGCGCACGAGACCTTTGCTTTAATCTGGTCTAGACAATGTATTCAAAAATGAGACTAGCTGTGTGACCCTGGGCAAGTCACTTAACCCCATTGCCTAACCAAAAAAACAAAAACAAAAACCAAAAATGAGCTCTGGCTTTTGCCTTCTTTCTCCTCTTTCTGGGATAGCTAGTCACTTCCATCTAATTCTTCTACTTATTTGAGGCTGAGAACTCTGGGAAGAGAATGACTAATCTAGTAGATAGAGCATCATGGAAGACTGGGATCAGAAAATTTGTGTCTTAGCCCCAATACTATCTAATACTGGTCCACTGATGTGGGCAAATCACCTGACCTTTCCACTCCCTAGTTTCTTCATCTATAAAATAGGCGAATATCTGACAAGAATGCTATGAGTGTAACAATGACCAAGAAGTGAAAGCATTTTGAACTCTTCTGGAGAAAGGTATCATTCAGTTCAACAGAAATGTATTAGGCACCTAAAATATGCAAGGCCCTGGACTGGAACAGAAACTACAAAAGTGAAAAATGATACAATCTCTGTCCTCAAGGAGCTTACAGTTTAATGGGGAAAGGGGAAAAGGGATATACACACAAAAAACTTTGATGCAAGACAGTCTATGGATATATGTGATTCCTTTAACATACAGAATAAGTATACCTGGGCATTCTTCTGGGATTGTTATGCAGCCTTTTGGGAAAGCCAGGCAAAGTGTTCTCAAGATTTTGAGGGAGGAGAAATTAGTAGGGGGAAAAGGGAATGTAGACCATATGAAGCAAAACAATAAGAAATATGGCTGGGCCATATGGCTGGGTTACAGCCAAGTTGTGTAAGGGCCTTAATGTCTGAAGCCAAGAACTTATAAATTCAAGGCATTACTATTTTTACAGTATTGCTATTTTTGGAAATGAAGTGGAAAAAAATAGTGGCCAGCCTCTGGCTCCATGATTCCCACTGGACTGCAACAGTCCACTAGTCTTTGATTTTACAACACATTCCTTTCCCTACATATAACATGTGCTTTAAAAAAAAAAGTTCAGATTCATTGTACTGTGAGAATTTCATCTTATCTCTTGAGATTGAAGGGTCTTGGACCTCTTACAAGATCATCTAGTCTGACCAACTCACGTTTTAGAAGAAGAAACTGAGGGCCAGACTAAGAAAAAGTGATTTGTCCCAGGTCACACAGGTAGTTTCTGGCAGTCGGAGCTAAATCCTGGGTATGTTGTAATCTCGGTTCCACTGGACTACATTATCTCTTTAAACTTGGGATACCTTAAGATGTTCAAAAGACAGAGACAGGAATTAGTACCTGTAGCTTCTTTTGATTACAGTTAGTTTAGTAGGATGAACAAACTTGGTTACACATTTACTATTCATCACTTTCTAACGTATAAATCTTCTTTAGTTTCTCCAAAAGGTTGCATGACAATCTCAGGGAAAAGCCCAGGCATATATAGTTCATACATTAACAAATTATATACTTCATTAGATTGACTTGGAACACTGTAAAAATTTTGTTTTACATTGAGAATGAGGTGATTTTACTCCTCAATTATTAGGGTATTTGAGGGGTTTTGCTGACAAGTAGCATCAGAAAGGCATCAGAGTTAAGACCTTTAAGAAATCCTAAGATAATTAAGAGGGGCAGCTAGGTTGCACAGTGGATAGAGCACTGAACTTGGAATCGGGAAGACTCATCTTCATTAGTTCAAATCTGGCCTCCGATACTTATTAGCTGTGTGACCCTGGACAAGTCACGTAACCCTGTTTTCCTCAGTTCGTCATCTGTAAAACAAGCTGGAGAAGGAAATGGCAAACCACTCCAGGATCTTTGCTAAGAAAACCCTAAATAGGGTCATGAAGAGTTGGAAATGACTGAAAACAACTGAACAACAACAATAAAATAATAATTAAAAATTTCTGGTCTGTCTGCCGTTCCCTGGATTTACCTGGCTCATTCCTGAGTTAATAAAGAAACGTATCCCTCCTTGAAATACTTTCTCCCCATCCTCTCTGCTTATCTGAATCCTATCCATTCCTTCAAGGCCCAACTCATGCTCTACCTCTTCCAAGAAGTTTTCCCTGACCACCTCAGCCCATAGGGATATCTTCCTCCTCTGGAATACTAAGGCACTTTTTGCCCTTACCCCTTATTTGGCACTTCACACACTACCTTGTAGTGTTAATTTAATTTTTATGCGTATGTGTATGTTTCTTCATTCAACTAGTCCATAAGACACTTAAGGACAAGGGACCATATCCTTCTGTTTTTCCTCAATGATCTTTAGGGACAGTCATAAAGGAAGTTCGGATACATTCCTACCACATATCAATTCAACAATGACAATTCAAGGTAGTGATGCACTGCTAAATTCATTGGTAGAGCTGTCCAACTACAAGAAATTTTCCAACAATGTGGAATTTCCTGAATGAGACATTTACTCAAGAGTGCTGCCATTCCAATGTCCCATTAAAGTGCTGGATCTTTGTGAGACCATGATATTTAGATCCTTGCCAACTCCTGCTTTGCCTTTGATGAAACAGCCCTGCCATTGTTGAATACTAATGATTCTGAATGTCTTTAGTAGTATACCTTGAAATCAAAGAGCCTTTGATTCCTTATTTCCATTGTCCTTAGCAAATAAACATAGATTTTCATGCATACAAAGACATTCACCTTGTATGTCTAGGTTCCTCCAGCCTCACAAATATGTATTGTTTGGTTCACATAAAAAGATCAAAAATCCCTCTCTCTTGCTCTTTATGTATTTTCTCCAATCCTTTTTGCCAAATAATTCTCTATTCACTGTGCTGCTAATGTTGACCTCTCTGTTCACTGACCCATGTTAGTCAATTTCAAGACTGAACCCTGATGTGCCTTTAAATTATTGGGTGGAAAATAAGGAAATACAGCTGTTTCCTTTGTAAAGAGCATTTATTTACTTGTCTGAAATGCTGTATTTATCTCTACAATGTCAGTATAAGATCTAGGCTGGTGATAGAGCCCGCTGGGAGTTTAATTTCTAGGGTACCAAATAATTTATGTTTTAAATCTTAGATTAGTTCATGCTGAGAAAAAAAACCCTTGGAAGTTGGTGGGCTGGTGAAACAACACTCGCATGCCAGTCTAGTGATTACTCAACAAGCCAGCCCCACATTCATTTATTTATCTAATGAATTATTGAACTGCACCGTATGGGTTTCTAGAAACACATTTTTAAAAAGCCACAGCACGAGTGGCTGGAGAGGACAAACCTTATATAAATTCTGGCAAACTTGTGTAAGCCATATCATAAATGGGAAATAAATTGATTTTAAAAGCAATGAGGGGTGACTCAAAACAGCTGTGGAATTTAGTCTTCATCTCCAAGGGAAGGGTCTGGGAGATGGTTAACAAGCAGAGGATATAGATACTATTAAAATGCACTCTGCCCTATTTCTCTATCTTTACCTAGGGGTTTCCTGAGCCTTTGGGCTATGGGTGAAATACAAGTCTATTTGCCAAATGCTTGTTTTCTTAGCTTAGTAATAATATAGGTTGTAAGAGAAAGAGATGGTGACAACGACAGCTTAACCAATTATGGACAGTGATGCAAAACATCATTAGGAATGTATCCAGGTCCTGTCAGTTTAAACATATGTATTTAATATGTATGGGTACATATAGACACACATACACATATATCTATAGAGCTGGTTAAAAAAAAATAGGAAAAATTTGTCTTCCTGAAGGGAAGAGAAGGGAAAGGAAGAGAAGGACAAATTCCGTCTTAGCATAGTGCCTGGCACGTAGTAAGGTGCTTAATAAATGCCTTCATTCATTCATTCATGTTCTTTGAGGACTAGGAGTATAATGATTTTTATCACTTCTGTGTCCTTAGCACAATGACCTTTACATAATAAGCTCTTAAATGTTAGCTGAATAGGCAAGTACAAATTAATCAATCAACAAGCACTTATGCACCTACTATGTGCCAAAAAAGGAAGAAAGAAGAGTGGAAGGAAAGAGGAGAGGGAGGAAAGAATTGATTGGAGGTTTCCAATCTACCAGATAGGAACTTTGCCAACTTCCTATTTGTGATACCTAAACAAATGCAACACTGGGGCCGAGACTGACAGTTTTTGTTTTTTTGCCAACCAGAGCCAACTAATACACCGGTAAGCAGCTTTCAGCACTATTGACCACCCTCTCCTGGGCATGTTCTCTTCCCTTGCTTTCCTTGCCCCTTTTCTCTACCAATTCTTCCTTTCATTCACCCCGTTAAGTTTCCTTTTCCCCTTGGTGAATTAAACACTGAAAGTAACAATGTTTGAGGAATCTGATGAAGTTTGTTGCTGACCATGTTTTTCTTTCCTTCCTTCTGCTATTTTCATCAAAATTTATGTTTTATTTCTTTACTTATTTTTAAGTTTCATTGCTATCTTTTATTTCCATATTATAGTCATTTCCTAATATAAAACCCCTCCTTAAACTCTCTTTTGTAACCAATTAAAACCTTCAAGCAAAAACAAATGAAACAATCCCACTGGCAGCTTAAATAACATTCCGCTCCTGAGGTCACTCCCCTTTCCTCTCTACCTAAGAAGGGGATCTGCAAGCTTTCTCTCAACAACTAAACTATAATTTCCAATAGGGTTATGTCAGATTTCTTTGCAACACATCACTGGGCAAATAACGGGTACTCAATTAGAAACAGAAAGTGTGCGTCAACAATTGTTCTGGAGCACCAAGATTTGTCACTGTAATCAAAGACTTAGAGCTGGACAAGACCTTGGAGACTGCCTAAAACAACCTCCTCATTTTACAGATGAGGCACTGAGGCACACAGAGGCCTACAGAGACTGAATGTCTTTTATACATTTGTATTTTCCTGTTGATGTTTGTTTTAAATTGAAAACTCCAAGAAAGATAGGCCTATGTTTCCACAGAAATTTATTATTGACTTGTCCTTGGTCACACAGGTAGTAACTAGTCAAACTGAGATATGAAGCCAAGTCCTCACATTCCAAATCCTGCAGGCTTTCCACTGTTCCACAAGTTGGACATACTTTGTGTTATGCTTGTTTATATTATTGCAGTCATTGTGTTGTCTGCCTTCTACTTGCTTCAGTCTGAATTAGCTGATGCAAGCTTTCTATGATTCCCTGAATTACTTCATGTTCACCACCTCTTAGGGCACAATAGTATTCCATTATATTCAGATACTACAATTTGTTCAGTCATTCCGCAATCAACTGTCTACCATGTTTCCAATTTTTTTTTATTATTACCCCCAAAAATGCTTCTGTGAATATTTTGGTACATATAGGATCTTGCTTTTTCTCTTTAGCCTCATTCACTGGATGAAAGAGTGTGAACAGAATTTTCTAGAATAATTCCAAATTGTTTCCCAGAACAGTTGGATGAAATGACAGCTTTACCAGCACTGTATCAGTGTCCCTCTCTTCCCACAGCCCTTCCAACATTGCTTCCATTTTTTATTGCCTTGTCATTTTGATGGGTACAAGGTGAACCTTTAGAGTAATTTTAATTTGCATTTCTCTTATTATTAGTGATTTGGAACATTTTTCATAGAGCTGTTGATAGTTTGCACTTCTTTTGAAAACTCTTTGTTCATATCCTTTGATAGTGGTGTTTTTGAAGACAGGATGAGAGTAATATATTTTCCCACTACATTCATACATAATGTAAGTATTTCATTCACTGAGCTGACATGTTTTTTGGATATTTGTTACAGATTGAATGTCTTTTTATACATCTGTATTTTCCTGTTGGTGTTTGTTTTAGATTGAAAACTCCAAGAAAGATAGGCCTATGTTTCCATAGAGTACCCATCACTGTGGTATCATCTTGTAGGCCCTGAATAAATGCTTTCTGTTCACCATAAGGGTAGATAATAGCAAAGTTAATTTTCATCAAGTAGAACTGAAGTTATGATGAAGATTTCACTGCTGATTATGTACCTCAGAAGTACTTGCTTCTGTATAAATGCTAAGGTTGAATCTATTCTCTGTTTTTCTAAATCTTATCTACTCGTCCTTTAAGGACCAATTCAAATCCTACTTCTCCAGGAAGCCTTCTATGACTATTCCAATCAGAATAATCTCTCTCTCCTTTGGACTTAAAGAACCTATAAAATGTGCCACTCTTTGGCATTTAACCATGATTTCTCATAATATCTCATTTATTGTTGGTTAACATCTTAGGTGTGTATCTATGCAGATCATTTTGCCAACTAACTTGTAAGCTCCGTGTTATCTTCCTAAGTGCAAAATTCATTGACTCAACACATCAATCTTAAAAAGTGGGTAGTTCTCAATTTGTAATGAATGATAAGTTCTACTCTGTTGCCTCTTTATGGCATCAAGGTGAGTGACCTGGGTTCTTGAAGGCCATTCAGTGGAGCACAAATCCTGGAAACTCCCACCAAGTTGGAAAGTCTCAAATATGGCCCTAGTAATAGATTGTAGTAATAGTAATAGACCAGCCTAACTAAGTTTGGAGAGATGTTCATCACCAAGTTGGTCATAGGGAAAACAGATAAGGATATAAGCATTTATTAAATGCCTACAATGTCCCAAGCCATTTACAAATATTATCTCATTTCATTCTCACAAAAACCCTGGATGGTAGGTGCTATTATTATCTTCTTTTTTCAATTGAGGAAACTAAGTTAGACAGAGATTAAATAACTTGTCCAGAGTCACACAGCTAGTCAGTGTCTGAGGCTAGATTTGAATTCAGGTCTTTTTGTTTCTAGAACCAGCGCTCTATTCACTGTAACTTCTAGCTGCCTACCTCATTGGGTACTGATTCTTTTAGCCATGGCAGCTCTGAAACACCATCTACTAAATCGAAGAGGAGTTGTAGTCTATACTAGTGGAGGGAGTATCCACACTGACAAAATAACAGTTACCTGAAGCAAAAGTAGAGCAAAATGACATTTGGATATGATTCATTCAGGAAGTATTTGGTGAATATTAGATTGTAAGTTCATTGAGGGTAGGCACTATTTTTTACCTCTTTTTACATCACCAGCACTTAGCACAGTGTCTGGTACATAGTAAATGGCTAATAAATGCTTAGTGAATTGAATTGAATACCTGTTCTGACTAGCACCATATAAATTACTTCAATGACGTGGCCAATCTGACTTATTTAATTAATTTATTGATTTTTATTGCAGCCAAAAGACCATGGGTCTGGGACTAGGGGCCAAGATACCTAGGGCTTAGCCTCAGCTTTGTTGCTTACTTGCTATGAGATATATTTGGAAGGTTATATCACCACCATGGGCTTCAGTATTCCCATCTGCAAAATGAGGGGGTTAGACTAGATCATGATCTCTAAGGTCCCTCTCCAGTTTTGACATTCAATGGTTCTATAATCATTACAATCATAACATCAGTTCACATTCATATAGTGCTCTAAGGTTTGCATAGCACTTTATACGTATTTTTCTCATTCGTTTCTACGGTTCTGTTTCATAAATGCAACACTACATAATTGTGACATAAACCCCACTGAAAAACAGAAGCAGTAATAAATTATGAAAAAATCTGGTTCATGATCATATGCACTTTCTAAAGATGCTGTATTCAATAAATCCCACATCTATACATAGACTGTTACATCTCCAGAACAACTGAAGCTAGTATCTGTCAGAGCTAACCAAGAAGTCTCTCCCCATGATTGTATTGACAGGATATCATCTGAGCTCTAGTGGCAGGAAAGTTGCATTACTGATGAGTTCTCTGAAGGAGTGTTGAAGGGGATTGTAACCAGGTTCTATGTTGAGTCATTGCATTCTGGGAAACCGGGAATTGTGCATTTTAATGGCCCAGCTTTTTCTTTATTTAATTCTGTTCTCTACAGAGGGTCACAAGTGAAGTGAAACTAGCCTTGTACACCACTTTATAAAATGTGGTACAAGACTTTTCTAAAAAAGGGAATATTTACTTAACTTTATCCCAAGAATGCAGAGTATCATTTAACAGATTTTTGTCTTTTAAAAATTATCTATTTTATATGTCTTAATTTTTTAAGCTTCCTTAAATCTCTTTTAGAAGTAGATATTGTATAAAACCTAAGCAACAAAATAAATAACAACCACCGCTTAATTAGCACTGTATCTTGGAAAAGACTTACATCGGGTACTACCTCTTAAGTCAAGCCTTCCTTGATTTCCACCCCATCTCCTTCTTCCTTCCTCAAATTACCATGTATATATTTATCTCTGTACTCTCCTACCCCTACCCCACTGGAATGTAAGCTTCTTATGGGTAGAGACTATTCTGATTTTATCTTTGCATCTGCAGGGCCAAACACAATGTTTTGTACACAGAAGGTGCTTAATAAATGTTTGCTGAATAAATTTTAACCATTCCCAGTTCTGTGAAACACCCAGCTGACAGAGCTAAATGGCCAGTGAGGTCCCGTGCAACTCTGAAATTCTGTGACTCAGTCATTTCAGCAAAATAAACAAATTGTACTTTGATATCATGTAGACAGTTAATTACTTACTGGTTGGTTGCCCCAGTTGTTCTTTTACTCTGCTTTTCACTGACTCCTGTAGAAACAGCCTTTAATAACTGGCAAGTTATTAATGTGCATCTTGCTAAATTCCCTGGGCATTTACTAGCAATGTTGGATTTATTCCATCAGTGGTCTAACATTCTAAATGAAAAAATGAGCCCCTTTTTAAGAAGAAACAATCAATCAACCAACCAAATCAACATATTCTCCTAAATAAGCGATAGTATTTGCAGGGTGTCATACTATTCCAACATGTACCTGCTTCCAAATCCCAATGTGCATAGACAAATCACATTCAGGGGTTCCAACACTGTTTGCAAGAGAAAGCCAAGTCAAAGAGCATAGACTATCTGCCTCATCCCAAAGGAAGACATACAAAGACAATCTAGTTTTATGTTACTAAATATGCCAAGCTAAAGAAAATGCCAGTGAATTATGACATTTCAATTAAGAAAAACAAAAATCCCCAAATCTGACAATTTAATTTTGAAAGAAAAGAGAAAACACCTTTGAACTGACTTTCAGTTTTAATTTGTTGTTGTTATTGTTGTTGTTTTTTAAACCATAAAGCTTTGGTGGCTCTGCCACTAATCAGCTGTGTGGCCTTGGGCAAGCTGCTTAAGGTGTTCTGGGCCTCAGTTTCCTCCTTTATGAAATGAAGACTCTGGATTAGTGGTCTCTAGTGTTCTTCCAGCTCCCAAATTCTCTGATTCTATTTTCCTCTTTTGGGCCAAAGTACAAAATCTCATAAGAGGAGATAAAGAGAGAAATGTTGACAATCTCTTAATTAGTATCATAGGAAGGCGCCATTAGGCTCTGTGGTCACTGCAACTCAGGAAGCTTGGGGAAGAATGAAAAGGGAGATGCTGCCCCCATGAGGACAAAAATGAAAATTTGTTAATTCAATTATGAGCAGTCAGCCTGAATATATGAAAGCCCCGAGCCAGGTTTAACTTTGACCAAGGCAAACAATCCTTCCCTTTTCAGTTCTCTACTTCAGTACTTGTACATATTAAAAAAAAAAAAAGCTTAGACCAGGAAACTCCTTCTACCATGCAGAATTGCAACTCTGGGTTTTAAAGCTGTGGTTCTCACTCTAATATCTCTAAGACCTTTTCAGAGGCTCCATAAGTTCAAAACTGTTCTCATAATACTAGGATGTTTTCATTTCTAATAAGGTAAATGTCAATAGCTATAACCTTCACAAACAAAAGCTCTTCGAGTCTTCGGGGGATCCTCAATAATTTTTAAGAGTGTACTGTAGTTCTGAGACCAAAAAGTTTGAGAATCCATGTCTTATGCAGGTTCCCCACCCCTGTTAGAGAGTTACAGAGTAAACTAGTGTTAAGTGACTTGCCTAGGGTCATACAGCCAGCATGTGTCAGAGATCTTAATCCAAACCTTCCTAACTTTGCCACATTGCCCCTTTTCAATTCAGTATTTCAAGAAGGCCCACTGCCTTCCCTCCCACCTACCCAACTGAAATTTTTCTGCACCTTCTAGTAGATGGTCTTTGGGAGTTTTGAAAGCAGAAAAGTTCCTCATCCTATAGAGATGAGCCTTTCTGAGCCAACAGGAAGCTGATCCTCAAATAACAGACATCCCTGGACCCCTCCTGGGAGTTTTTCCAGGCCCTGCCAGAGAGCTTGTGGCCCATGGACTTAGCTTTTAAAAATCTACGGTCGCTTCCATAAAGGCATTGGAAGAGTACTCTGGTGGAAGTATTTATGATCTAGTAAGCAAAATTCTCTTTCATAGAGTATGGTGGACAGAAATACCAATGAGTCAGCAATTCTCTTTCCCTTCCTTTTCTTTTCCTCACCCTCCAACCCTAGTTTGGAGATTGGGAATGAAGTTTTTGGTCTGTGATAGAAGCCGTTAAGTTGGTGCCATCCAAAGGGCAAAAACTTTAATTCTATATTTAGTCAGTCTTTTTAATTTAAAACATATGTGTGTGTATATACATATATATATGTGTATATATATGTATATACACATATATATGTATATATATATACATACACATATATACATATACATACATACACCCACACATATATAACTTCCAAGTACCTCTAACTTGATAATTAATTATAAATGGCCTTTGCTTCAGTATTTCAAATAGAGTATGGGTACTTCTTTCATGGGTACAGATCAAAACCTCTTCTACACCTTAGCTAGAAAGCTTCATGAATTGCTTTGTTCCAAGTGAGTCATCACCTGGTGGCCAGCCCTTTGGTGATGAACTTCTCTGAACTTAGCTAGAACGGGGATATAGAATCTGTCTTCAGGACTATAATTAATATTTTTCCAGGTTACTAGGAACCACAAGAGCATGAAGTCCACTGGCACAGCTTTCAAGAACCCCGAGTCACCTCCATTCCATAATGAAGCATCAGAGAGAAGATCAGAGGATCAGCTTTAAAGCTGGAGGGACCTTCAAGGGAAGATTTTCATCCCTTTATATTGAGAAAGAGGGAATTGATACTCGATTTACTAGTGGCTTTGTGCAACAAAAGCAATTGCCCATCTATTAGAGTAATATTTTACCAAACAGTAATTTTTAAATGGGTTTGATTCTGCCCTTTGATCTATGGCAAAGCTATGTTAGCCAAGCCTGATCATACTTAAAACCATTCTGTCATAAAACTAGTCTGGCCCTCTAGCCTTCTAAACTCTTTCTGATGGTGGTAACTTTATTCACTTTGAGATCAACATAGATCTATCTTCATAGTCATAGCTTATTTAAGTATCACAGCTGATCTACATCCAGAGAAAGAATTATGGAGTCTGAATGTAGATCAAAGCATACTATTTTTACCTTTTTCTGTGGTTTTTCCCTTTTGTTCTGTTTCTTCTTTCACAATATGACTCATGTCTAACATATATTTAACATGATTGCACCTGTATAACCTATATCAGATTGCTTGCTGTCTTGGGGAAGGAGAGAGGGAGAAAAATTTGGAACACAAAATCTTATAAAAACTGAATGTTGAAAACTATCTTTACATGTAATTGGAAAAAATAAAATGCTATTTGAAAAAGAATTATGGCTGGTGGGCCAACGTAGGGGGACCAGAATGAGGGGTCATCTAGTTCCATCTCCTCATTTTACAAATGAGAAAACTGAGGCCCAGTAAAATGAAGTAAGATCAGCCCCAATAAGGTCAAGGTTACATAGATGGTTAGTGGAAAAATAGCAATTAGAATCCAGGTTCTCTGACTCTCAGCACAATCATCTTTCAGTACCTATTGGGCATAGAGACAATGCTTAGCATTCCAAATTTACATAGGTCTGTAAGCACAGGTGATTAAAGTACAGGGCTAATGAAGCCAAGGCTCCTAATACAGAGAAAAACTGTTTAGGGGCTTTAGGTAACATACCTCCTTAGCAGCATTTCAAATGTAAGCTAAGTTTGAACATTCTTAAAAGCATGCTGCTCTCTAGTGGTTAAAGCCTAAATTGGTTCTGTGACTTTATGCACCAGTAACCAACACAAAGCATATTCAATGTCAACTTCATGTTTCCTGCTTTGCAGCCTGAAATGTTTTTAGGGTGATTTTTAAGGTGAGAGAGCTTGGCATGATAGATATAGTGGAGTCAGAAGGCCAGGTTTCAAACCTCATTTCTGACACATACTTAGCTGTCTGTGACAGAGCAAATCACTTAACTGCTAGATGTATTAAGTAACTCCTTAGGATTTGCCTACTAAGGAGTTCCTACAAAGGGAGTTGTGACTTGCTGTTAATGAAGGGAGCTTCCACACTGGGAGTTTCCTGCCCTGCTAAAATCACAGATCCTTCTTTATTCTGGTACTCCCTTCATGTGATGCACTGTGAAAGGAAATTGATGAACAGTATTTGCTAACTTGCCAGGCAAGCTCAGACTCCAGTACACATTGCTAACAAAAAACAAACATATATAGCATAGGGCTAATATATAGCTGCTGCTCAATAAACGTTTGTTGAATGTAAATGAAGCGCTTAACCTTATGTTAAGTAAGGTACTTTACACTTCCCTCTTTTTCTTTGTTGAATGAATAAAGCAACATTTGTAAGACATACTTAGCATGTGCTCAGTCCTGGCTTTAAATCCAGTGTATAGCCCTGGGTAAGTTAGTTAGCCTTCTTAGCCTCGGTTTCCTTAACTGTGAGATAGAGTTAATAACGCTTGCACTACCTCTCACAGGGGTGTTGCAAGGAAAGTACTTTTGTAAACCTTAAAACCTTACATGTGAAGGACTGGAGAAGCAAAAAGACTCTAGACTGGAAGTAGAGAGAAGTCCAAGAACCTGGGTTGTCTAAAGCCTGCTCACCTTTAAGATAAGCGGGTTCTGCAGCATGGAGTCCCTTAAGACCCCCAGCCTCTCATTCTCCATGCCTGGGCGCAGGTCAGCTATGGCCAGGGGGCGCCTCGGAGGGGGGCAGATTTGGCTGACCGTGCGGTAGACTGGCTTCTTCTTCTTCCATCGGGAGGTTTTGGGTTGGGGGGCTTCGGGGGTCTCCACCCCGGAGGCCGCCATCCCTGGAGAATTTCCCAGGAAATGGGCCTGAGAGATCCGTCAAGTGCCGTTTCCCCAGAGTTTACTGCAGGTCCCGTAGCCACTCCTTCTCTGGTTCATGCCACTCAGCCCTCGGGAGGATTGTCCTCAACCATCCTAGTCCGAGAATCCACAAATCACTTCTCTAACACTGGATGGAGCTTTAAGTAACATATTTAAACTTTTCAGTATCTCCAACCTCGTCCCAAAACTAATGCAGAGTAATTCATAGAGGCAAGATAGGAAAGACGACCCCTCTGGAAAGAATGGAATGGCCCGTTTCTATAGCAACAAGACGCCAACAAGACTGAGTTTTCCTCTCCACTTATTTTCGAACATAGAACACTTCACACCAACACTCTTTGACCCCTGCCCCCGAACAGAACTTTAAAGAGCCTCTAACGCATTTAAATGTTCTCCACTATCCTTGGGACAGATTTACACATGGTTGGGTGGTGAGAGAAACACTGACCAGGGGACTCGGGAGACCTGCCACTTAACTCATTTGGGCAAATCACTTCACCCCCCTGTTTGTGCCACATCCGTAAAACGAGGGTTTTAAACTAGAATCTGGTCTCCAAGGTCCCTGTGACGTTCTACGATTCTGTTGTCCTGCCTTTGCTGAGAACTTGCTGTGTGACTCTAGGAAAGTAACTGTGCTTCTCTGGGACTTATTTGCCCCATTAATAAACTAAGAGAGTTGGGCCAAATGATTTGTAAGGTCCTTTCCAGATTCAATTTATTTTTGTAGCTGTGCAACATGGTGTAGTGGTGGTGGTGGTAGTAATAATGATGATGATGATAATGTTAATGATGATATTTTAAGATTTACAAAACACTTTACGTGTGTTATTATCTCATTTATCCTTACAGCAGCCCTGTGAGGTAGGTATTATTATCACCACTATTTTTACAGATGAGAAAACTGAGGCTGGCAGAGGTTAAATAAAGGTTACACAGTAAGTATCTGAGGAAAGATTTGAACTGGCCTCAGTCAGAAATACCTGGGATCAGATTCCACTTCTCTTCTACAGAGAATCCACTATGTCAACCCTAGCAAATCACTTTAACTCTCAACATTCTAGGCAACACTATAAATTGCAGAGAAGAATCAAATCTACATTAGTAGAGCTAGTTCTTGGGATCTTTCTACACAAATTAAATAACATTCCCACTTAAAAACAAATACTCACTTCTGAGTTCCCACCTCCAATACACCTTTGTGGTACCGTTTATATTGCCTTCAGGTAAACTTTTCATAAACAAATATAAAAAATACCCAATTAATACCACTGAACTGTGAATATCCCAAGTCACAGCTATTCTTTTCCTTAATGTTGAACTAACCTTGAGTCCATTCATTCATTCATTCCTACCATTTTTATAAACTGTCTAAATGTACTACAAATTGAATTGCAGATACCATAGCTACGCTGCAAAACCTCAGATATGAAAATAGACAATATCAACAGGAACACTTCTGAAGCAGTCAATGTACAATAAGCCAACATGCAAAAAGTAAGAAATTCAGGCTACATCCCTATGAAGAAAAAAGCCCAGGGTTGTTTCCTGCCCATGCTTTCTCTTAACTGACTAATTTGTAGTTTCCATATAATCTTAGATCATTTGAGCTAAAAGGAACCCTAGTACAAAAAATGTCAGATTTGGAAAGGCTCTTAGATCACAGAATGTTGGAACTGGAAAACTTTAGAACATGTATTGTTAAAGGCAGTGATCGTTCTTTCAGCTACATTCTAGCACAGAAGCTTTCACAAAAAGTAGGTCCATAATGATGACGATAATGATAGCTAGGGGGTATGCTTCCCCCCCCCGGCCCTTGCGCCCCCCCTCTAAAATGCTATAGTCTGCTAAAAGCACTCCTTGGTATGGGGTTCTTAAGTGAATCTTCAGGAAAATCTTTTTTTGTTGTTGTTAACTATATCTCAGTATAATTGGTTTCCTTCGTCATCCTACGTATTTTATTTCAGGAATTTAAAAACATAATTCTGAGGAAAGATCCACAGGCTTCACCAGATGGCCAAAAGAGGCTTAAAGCACACAAAAAAAGACTAAGCACTCCTGGGAAGCTCTTGGTCCATCCCCTAGCGCCTAGGAGGGAACGCACGGCCCATTGAACTGTCTGATTTCTCCAGGCCAGCCATCCCGCTCGCAAGGGTGCTTTAAATAGCGTCCTCCGTTGCCATGGCAGCTACACGTGGCCTGCCGGGCGGGATTCCGGAAAGGGGTGTATGTTTCAGGCGACTTCCGCTTGGGCACTTCCTGGAGAGAACGAAACCTGGCCGTGCTTAGCGACTTGTTAGTCAAAGTAAGTCGGGCTGGGTTTCAGGACCGGTGGCGGGGGCCCCACGACTGAGCACGTTGGAAGTGAGTAACTGCTGTCTTTCAAGACTGAGGGAGGCGCGGTTGGGAACGAACGTTTTCAGTTGTTTATTCTCCCCTTTTGGGGGGTGAGGGGTGGTCTGGAAGCGCAGCGCATGGAAAGAGCTGGGGACTGCTATCCAAGACACATGGGGTCCAGTCCCAGCCCTATCACTCGCTCTCCATGTGACCGTGGAATAAGTCACCCTTACTTCTTTGGCCTTAATTTCATTGATCCGTACAATTTCGAGCAGGCCGGAACCTTAAATCCTATGCAGTGTTAGCCCAGTGCTTGTCCTCATTAATGGGGAAGTCAACATTTATATTACTAGTAACAATAATAATAATAATAGCTAACATTTATATAGCACCTACTGTGCACCAGGTATGGTCTAAGCGCTTTACAATTATTATCTCATTTAGTGGTAGTGGTGGCTAACTTTTAAAATGTATATTATATTTACTTTATATAGCGCCTGCTGTGTGCCAGGCATTGTTCGCTTTTCTCTATTCCTGCCCCCCCCATATGTGCTATTCGCTTTTCAATTGTTATCTCACTAGTAGCAGCAGCAGCTAACATTTGTATAGGGCCTACTATGTGCCAGGCACTGTGCTAAGGGCTTTACAATTATTATCTTATTCGATCCTCACCACGTGGTGCTATTATTATTCCCATATTATAGATGAGGAAACTGAGGCAAACATAGGATAAGAGACTTGCCCAGGGTCACAAGGTTAGTAAGCAAGTGAGGCCGGATTTGAGCTCAGGTCTTCCCCACTCTAGGCTCAGCACTCTTATCTACTCTGCTACATAGGTATCTAAACATCTGTCCTCCCAGTTCAACAGACTCATGGATCTGTCTGCACCTTCACCCCACCTCAATCCTACGCAGAGATGGTCATTGTTATAAATATAGAATGGAAAGGGACATTAGGGGTCATAGCTATCCTCATTTCACAGGTGAGAAAATTGAGGTCCAGAGATGTTAAGTGACTTTTCAGAATGGTAAATGAAGGTAGGATTCCAACCCAGGTCCTCTCACTCAAAATCCAGCATATGATCATAGCACGATAACTTTTGCTTCTGTTGTCCAAAACTGAAATTCTTTTCTTTGATCAAAATCTCCTATCCTTCAATCTCTTTCCTCATTTCTAAACCTGTTGTCCATTTCTTTCAGTTCATTATCCCACCTCTGACCTCACTTCCTTTCCAGTCTATTATGTTTGACCAGTTCAGTCATAAACTATTCATTACCCTTGAATTCCTTATCTCTTAAATAGTCACATTTTCAAGCCCATTTTCCCAGGAATATCCTCAGTGCCCATATGATCCATTCCTACTAACAAGCTGCTAGAGAAAATCATCTGCCCTTTCTGACTGAACTTACTACAAATTTGTGGTTACTAAAACCGGTAGGTCCTCACTGCTGTAGTCTTTTTATTCTTATCTTGTTGGCTCAGTTTCACACTCTACACAGCATACTCCAAACCTTCTTTTTTCTCAAAATTGCTAGTTTCACAAGCCTTTCCTACTTTACTGAAAACGTAGCTCATCTGTGTGAACTCTCTCTTTCCATCTCTCTGACATTTCAGCGTTCCCAGTAACCCCAAACCGAATCAAGTTTGTCATTTCCTTCTCCAGTGGAGTAAAACAACCAGAGGTTAAGTCACTTGCCCAGAGACTGAGGTTGGATTTGAATTCAGATCTTCCTCAGTCCAGGCCCAGCATTCCATCCACTTAGCTGCCTAGCTAGCCTCAAACACAGCCTCCTACACCTAGACTTGGTCTTTCCTCTTCTCTCCAGTTGTTAGTGGCTGTATTTGAAATTACTTTTTATTACTTTGTATTTACCAATCTTTGAACTTTGTATTCTCTCTTCCCCCATCCCCAATAGAGTGAGGTTCTCGAGGGCTGCCTTTGTCTTTGTATTACTAGTATCTGGAGCCTTGCCCTGTTCTTTAATAAATGCTAGTTGAATTGAATTGCCTTTTGTCACACAGCTAGAAAGCCCAGGATCTCCGTTTCAGTCTTTGGGGTCCTCTGACTCCAGATCTTTTTACACTTCCAACCCTCATCTTTTCCAGCTCTAGAAAAACTTAAGTAGTTCTTTCTGAATAAATGGCTAACAAAGGATGATTTAAGGAGCAGTTCCCATAAAATAACCATAAGAAAAAAACTTTTTAAATGACAACAGTGGAGATTATCCTCAATTGGGGGTGGAACTGGGAAGGTTGTCTTCTGAATCTTTTTTAATGTAAGCTATTTTTAAGCTATCTTTCATTGCCCCCTCCCACTTCAGTCTGTTTGTCCAGGCCTTTCAGTTCATCTTAGCATATCTCCAATATGCTATGATGGTGCCATCACCCTGGTACAGGTCCCTATTACCACAGTGCTTGGACTGATATAATAGCCTACTGGTGGGTCTGCCTGCCATAAGTCTCTCCCAACTCCAGTCCATTGTCAGTTCTCCTCCCCACCCCAACATCTCCTGGATCAAATGTCAAAGGCTTTCAAAGTCCTCCCCTTCTCTCCTTTGAGGTTTAAGGGGCTTAGGGGGTGCTGGGACCCCAAAATCACAACAAGCAGGTCCTGTCTAAAAGAATTCGACCCAAGCCTTCTTTCAGCCAAGGTTTATTAGAACATCCTTTATATTGGACAGAAGCTTAAGGAATCTAAGCATTTGTATCGCTAAGGCAAGCAGGCTAGATTTTAAGAATCTGAGCATTTCAGTGGAGACAAGATGAACCTTATATACAGAAGGACTGTGGGAGATATCTAGGAGTGGCCAAGTAGTTTGGGGTGACTGGAGGAGGGGGTCTAAGGAAGATCTGGATGAGTGGGCAGTAAGCTGCTACCTAGACCACGTGGCTGAGGGAGAGTGGAGATGGGAAGGGGCCGGGGGCCATAGGGAGGTAAAACAATGGAGTGCTGGGTTAGGTTAAGGGTAACGGAATTGGGAGATTGGGTGTAGCCGCGGTGAAAGGCCAGTTGATGGGATTATAGCCTCAGGCTAACACCAGAGATTTGGCCTTGTGGGAAAGTCCAGGGTTTTTCCTTTTTGGGGACCAGATCCCATCCTCATCGCCTCCAGTTTCCTTACATCTTACTCCCTGCCACGTACTCTTTGATCGTGTGACTTTGGCTTCCTTATTATTCCTCAAACAAAACCATGCATCTCAGTTCATTCCCCACCCAGCCCTCTGCTTGCCAATCCTAGAGTGTTCTCTTTTCTCATCTCCACCTCCTGGCTTCCTTCAAGTTACAACTAAAATTCCACTTTCTAAAATCCCATTTCTCTTGATGCTTTCAACATATATAGGGAAGTTTAGAGAAGAAAGGGTTTGGGGGTAGGTAATTTGAATTCCATTTTTATATGTCAAGCCTTTTCCAACCCCTCTTGATTCTAGTGCTTTCCCTCTGTGACTTAGGTCCTATTTATCCTGTATATAGGTTGTTTGTATGTATTTGCTTGGTGTCTTCCCTGTTATACAGTGAGATCCTTGAAGGCAGAAACTGTCTTTTGCCTCCTTTTCCATCCCCAGCACTTAGCACAGTAAGTAACTTGGCACAGAATCGGCACTTAATAAATGCTTGTTTGTTGCGGGCTGAGAGGTTGAGAGATTGTGACCCCTCAAAGACCGGAGTACAAGACTGGCCGTCTGGAAGGAATTCACAGACTCAAGCATTCTTTAATTCAAGGTGGCAAAGATTTATTATTACTCTTTTCAGTGGGCAAGGATTCTTAAAGGATCCTGCAACCTTAGAGAGGTACAGTTAAAGTTTATATAGGATAAAAATACAATAAAACATGTGCCAAATATGCTAACTAGGTGATTCAGGGTGGGATTAGGGAGTGGTCGGTTCTCAATTGAAACTCAAGATAATAAAAGTCCCATTATTCAAGAGAATACCTGGTCCCTGACATCCTGGGCCCAGTGATAACAAAAGGAAGAATACTGATCAGTTCTATCTGGTCCTGAAATTTGCTGACACAGGAAGGGGTGTTTTTAGTTCATTCAGAGAAAAAGATTAATTTAGGTTTTTGGCCCTTAATTGGGGCTCAATTGATCTTAAATGATTATCAAGGGACAGTGTTTCTGAGGCTAGGGAGAAATTGGGACCCAAGTACAAGCACCCAAACACCCCAACATGTTGACTGACTGACTGAAATGGGCTGTTTTGAGAAGTAGTAAATTCCCCAGTCACAGGAAGAAATCAAAGTAAAGGTTGGTGGCCACTTGTTGAATCTGGGATTCCAATATCAGATTGGGTTTTGTAGGAGATGGTCTTTGAGATACATTACAACTTTGCATATCTCTTTCTATGATTTTAATGATCTTTCTCCCATTTGCAGATAAGACAGAGATAGACAAGTTTGATAACCTAGGAGCCACTTTCCCAGAAGCACATAGACTTGTGGAAGGAATAGAAGCCAAGGTTCCTGTTAATCATTCTCATCTTTGGATGTGCCCAAGGTCACCAATGTTAGGAAGTTGTAAGTATGAGAAGCCCCTTCTTATAAATAATCGGATATTTTCTTTTCCTTTTTAGCATTTAAACACTGAAAACACAATCTGCTATTGCCATTATTATTAGTCATCATTATCATCAATTAGCAAGTAACAGCAATCCAGAATGGGCAAGGCAGTCTGCTATTTGCTAGAGGAAAAAAAATGACAAAAAACTTTCAATAGAAGTTTAGTGGATAGAGGGCTGGACTTTGAGTGAGGAAAACTTGGTTTCAGTCCTCTCTCTTGCACACTTACTAGCTCTGTGACCCTAGGCAGATTATTTTAAGCTCTTTGAGTCTATTCGTCTCTAAAATGAGGCAGTTAGGCTCAATAAAGATTCCCTTCCAGCTCTGAATTCATGGTCTTCTACCTATTTTTTTTCCACTTGAGATACTGCCTTCCCTGATGCAACTTTTAGCCCTTTTGTACTTTAAGCAATAGTTTTCCTTGAGCTGCTGTGGCCAAAAATATTAATCACTCTGCTGTCACCTGATGATCCTTCCTGAACTTCATGTACAACAAGTGTACAGGCTGCCACTGCGTCTTTATTTAAAGCCTTTTAAGCTTGGATCTACTAGAGATTGAATTCCTCTATCAAATCCCAGGGTCCCCTCTACACTCCCATGAGGTACCACAGCAGGACTTTGGTGGAAGCATTTGCCGTGTCTGTGACAAATTAGATCTTTTAAAGAATATATGTTGTAATGAGGTGCAATAAAACCATTAGAAATTACTGTACAAAGGAGTATGAAGAAAGGGCTAGGAAGTAAAAGACATTTTCTCATTTTATATGGAGAATATCAATATTTAAACTTCAGGATATTGAAAATCACTCCAAGTTAAATGCATTAAATCCTTACTGTAAGGTCCTTTGCTGTGTTATAAAATTGGGCACCACATAGGCCATTGTTGCATATGAATACAACATAACTCCTCTAACCCTTGACTCTATAAGGAAGGAGTGTAAACTAATGGGATACTTGATGGCCCTGTGGGCTGTCTTATATTGGAATTTCAGTTGCAAGGATGTCTTGTGACAATGGAGAGTAAGGATTATATTGCAGTAAATCTTAAATGTATGAGACAGTGTATTAAACCCTGATTCTGGAGTTATGTCACAATGAAGTCTTATTTTATTGTCATCATTTCTTCATGTCATGATAAAGGGATATACTTTGCAAAAATAGAATCTTTTCCCTTATGCTAGCTTACTTCATTAAAATGTTTCATTGCAGGAACAACATGGATGGAGAATCTGGCGGATTTCAAATTGATACTCCAGATTTTGTGAAGAAAAAACACAGAGAAAGCTCTGCAACTGAGGAAAAGAATAAAGAGTTTAACAGGAAAGATCTCAATGACTCTCTCCTGCTCTTTGATGAACATTCTGAAAGGACTACAGACCAAGCAGATTCCCACTTCCCCAGTTCTACTTGTGTCAGATCAGAAATCTGCAGTGATAATGAAATCCTAAAGGATGTCACTTGTCACTACGGCCCAAAAACAGAAAAAAGAAAACTGCAATCACCTGTGATATACAGGAGGAAATGGGGGTAATATGTGTCCTTGTGAATAAAGAAAATATCGAAAGTATGGAAAGGGAGAACTTTAGAAAAGATGTTGATATTGTTTACATAGATAAGAAAAAAGGGAAAGGGTTTCTAAAATCAAGTGAAAAAGGTAAACTGCATTCAATTTCTGAAGCTGATAAAAATGAGGTAGAAGATCCAGATCACAAACTTAAGGACAAACTCCATACAGTCAGTGGTGGGAAGGGAAATTTCAATGATACACAGAAAAGCTCTCATGAGAGCTTCTATTCCCAAGAGCAAGAATCTATCTTTTGTTTAGAAAGAGAAGGTGAGATTAGGGAACCATTAGTATCAACTGATATAATGAGATTGTCAGAGTCCAAGAACAAAAGCAAAAAGTCTCCAGATGAAAACCATTTGAAATCTAAGGAGGTTTCCATGTCTGATGGAAGCCTTATGACCATGCACACCAATGGGACACAAGTGGTCAATGAAGTTAGTGCATTAGAGAATGATAGGACCCTTACGGAAGATGGAATAAAATCTGTCAGGAAAAAGAAAAAAAAGGGAAAGGCCTCACATGAAAATGATCAGGTATCTCCTTATGATTTTTCAGTGCCCTGTGTGAGCTCTGTAGGTGACCAAATGAAAACAGGTGATAGTGTTAGTAATGTGGAGGATCTGGAGGGTGCTAGCACCCTTAGTGAAAGCAATACAGAATTAGTCAGAAAAAAGAAAAAGAAGCAAAAGACTTCATCTAAAAATGATCAAGCACTTGCTGACACTTTTTCAGTGCCTGAGATGAACTATATGGATATGCCTTCTGACCAAGTAGTTGGTGTAGTTAATAGCCTTGAGATTTTGGAGGGTGGTGGCACCTTCGGTGAAAGTAATGTGGAATCTGTCAAGAAAAAGAAAAAAAGGAGAAGGACTTCAAATAAAAATGATGTTGTGCCTGTGGATGATTTTTCAGTGCCTGATGCGAACTCTTTGGATATACCATCCAATAGTGTTAATAATGTCAAGATTGTTGAGGGTGACAGCATCCTCAGTGAAAGCAACGTGGAATCTGTAAGAAAAAAGAAAAAGAAGCAAAAGACTTCATCTAAAAATGACCAGGCAACTGCTAATGATTCTTCAATGCTTGAGATGTGTTCTGTGGATGTGCATTCCGACCAAATTATAGTGGTTGGTGCAGCTAATTGTAGCGTTGAGACTCTGGAGGGTGACAGCACCTTTGTGGAATCTGTCAGGGAAAAGAAAAGAAAGAGAAAGAGTTCACATAAAAATAAGCAGGCATCTACTGATTTTTCAGTGCCTTGTGCAAGCTCTGTGGATGTGCCATCTGACCAGATGAAAAAAACTAGTGTTAATGTTGAGACTTTGGAGGATGGTAGCACCTTTAATGAAAGCAATGGGGAATCTATCAGGAAAAAGAAAAAGAAACGAAAGACTTCCACTGAAAATGATCAGGCACCTGCTGGTGACTTTTTAGTATTTGGTCCAGGCTCTGTGGATTGGCCTTCTGAAAATATGAAAATGCATAATAAGATTAATAATAGTGAGACTATGAAGAGTGATGATGCCCTTATTGAAAGCATTGGGACATCTGTCAGAAAAAAGAAAAAGAAGCAAAAAGCTTCATCTAAAAATGATCAGATACTTGCTGGGGACTTTTCCATACCATTTACAAACTGTATTGATAGGTCTTCTAAACAAGACCAAATGAAAACACATGATAATGTTAACAATGAGACTGTGGAGGGTGCCATCACCCATAGTAAAAGCAACATGGAATCTATCAGGAAAAAGAAAAAGAAGCAAAAGACCTCAGCTAAAGATGAGCAGGGACCTGCAGGTGACTTTTCAATACCTGATCCAAGCTCTGTGGCTATGTCTTCTAACCATATGAAAACAAATAAGATTAATAACACTGAGGTCTTGGGAAGTGATAGAACCCTTATTGAAAGCAATGGGGAATCTGTCCAGAAAAAGAAAAAGAAGCAAAAGACTTCAACTAACAATGAACAGGAACTTGGTGATGACTTTGCAGCTCCTGGCATGAGCTCTGTGGCTAGCTCTCCTGACCTTAAGAAAATGGGTAATAGGTTTAACACTGAGACTGTAGAGACTGAGGGTATTTTTAACAATGGGGAGTCTGTCAGGAAAAAGAAAAGAAAGCAAAAGCATTCAACTAAAAATGAGCGGGCCTTTACCGATGACTTTCCAGTACCTGGTCCAAGCTGTGTGGTTGGGCTTTCTGACCATATGAAGATAGATGGTGATGTTAACAACACTGACACTTTGAAGGGTGAAAGTGCTCTTAATGAAAGCAGTGTGGACTCTGGAAGGAAAAAGAAAAGAAAGAGAAAAACTTCAACTAGAAAGGATCAAGAACTTGTGGATGACCTTTCAGTTTCTGGTATGGGCTGTATGGGTGAACCCTCTGGCCAAAAGAAAGTAGTCCACAGAACTGATAACATGATGAATTCAGAGAGTAGTAACACTCCTAATGAGAGAGTGAGAGACATCAGGAGAAAGAAGAAGAAAGAATCTCACTCAGAGAAAAGTGTAGAAACTGAGGAGAGGTAATATTGGGATCTTAAGCTTTGATATCATTTTCATATGAGTTCTGCCACTTTATCATTACTTCAGAACCATCCTTCAAGTCAAGGTTGCTTTAAACACCAAATGATTCTCTTTGTGCATTTGTTGTTGGGTCATTTCAGTTGTTTCTGACTTTTTATGACCCTATTTTGGGGTTTTCTTGGCCAGAAACCACTGGAGTAGTTTGCCATTTCCTTTTCCATAAAAGGAGGCAAATCTAAACAAGGTTTGGAATGGTAGAGGCAATAAAATTGAATTTTCTTGCCAAATAGACAAAATTGTAAGAATTTTAATTCATGATTACAACCAACTGTAATTTGATTGGCTCATTAGCAGATAATGACACTTTTAAACATTCTTTTTCTTTTACCATTTACCTCTGATTCCTTAGAACTGAGGCAGTTTTCTTCCAAATCTCACCCAGCTATTATGTTTATCAAGTTCTGATAGTTTGAAATGATTATGCAGAAGAGTTCATTTAGGAAAATAACCACTAAGGATTCCCCTCAGCAGACATTCATTAGATATAGTTTCATCTAGTTATTTGCCAAATGTGTGGAGAAACACCTTCAGATCCCAGAATGACCTAGGCACAAAACTCTTCAGAGACAAGCCCCTACTTACTGTAGGTTCCCATGTTTGTTCATTCCTTCTACTGCATGCCTTCTTTGAAATTAATGGATCTATTCCCTCCAAACAAAGAGAGAAATTAACTTCTTTAAAGTGTACCTTGAATGGCTACTAGCTACAAAATATTTGTTGATGAAACAGAAAAGTTCATTTCATAGCAGCATTGGTCTATCTGAAGTGAGGGAACTACATTTTAAGCAAATGGCTAAAAGATACTTAAATAGATTATATTAATGCAGATTCACACCTTTTCTGTTTCTTAGGTTAGTATCTACAAATGAGGAAAGAAAGAACTTGGAAGAAGCTGATGATTCAGATTTGGAAAATTTGTCTGATGATTTTATAGATCTAGATGTTGACTTGGACACTGCAGTGAAGAAACTCCAAGAGTTTATTCCTAATGTGAAGGAAAGGGCAGCTGCTACAGTAAAGCGGATGTATAGGGATGACTTGAAACGGTTTCAGCAGTTTAAAGAACAAGGTAAATTTGTTTTGTAAGAAAGTCAAAATCATTAATGAGGGAAAAAATTTATACTAAGGCAATATGATAGGCTATGCACTAAAAATCAGCAAAGCTCTGGATTCACCAGTTGATACAGAGATTAAGAACACCTAAAATGTCACCTTGTCTTATCCTTTTATTTTTACCTTGCATACTGCCTTACATATAGTAAGAGTTCTGATATGCATATGACATAGTCCATTTTTAGGCCACAGCCTAAATAACATGGTTTAGCATAAATTTTATTTCCCATTTAACCACCTTCACCGTGTTTATTTTTGCTGGTTTCATATATCTGGGAATTCATTAGGGAAGCAGCAAAGTCATTAGATTGCTTAAAGAAAGTGATTAGAAGATTGGTTTGAAAAAGAATTTTGGTTTTAATAAGAGATGTTTACATTTTGAAATTCCAGGTATGCCTATTAAATTTGGCAAGTTTTCTGCAAAGGAAAATGAACAGCTACGGAAAAATGTAGATGATTTTTTATCATTGACTGGAATTGAGACTGCGGACAAATTGCTGCATACAGACAGATATCCAGAGGAGAAAGCTGTTATCACAGACTTAAAAAGAAAGCACCAATTTAGATGTCACATTGGTAAGTTGAGTATTCTGATTTCTTGATTAACATTCAGCGTTTTTTTAAACTATATTTTTGCCGATATTTGCTATAGAGGATTTCTTAGCGTATCAGCATCCTGCAGCCTCCCATAGCCACGACAAAATTTTATACATTATTTATATTACATACTTGTAGGTGCATATCACTATACACATATAATGTCTGTAACACACTAGCTCATTGTCATTTGCCTTGGCATTGCTGTGGTTCCAAGGTCTGGTCACTGACTTTGCTTGTTCAGAAACTGGGATTTGTCAGTTTGCTTAATGGTGGTCATTGCTTTGGTTACGGTTTCACATTGACCAAAGTCACTGAGACAGTCATATACATAGTACTTATAACTTTCTGTTTTCACAACAGGCTGATCATTAAAGACCTGGTCAGGGCAGGCCAGCTGTTCCTGTTGTCAGTAATTTATTAAACTCTGTGCCTTAGCATCCTAGTAAAACCAGGATTTCTCTAAGTCATTCCCTCTTCTTCAATTTTAAGGTTCTACTTATTTATCCTGAGAAATAAAAACGGCAAATGGCCCTGAATATTCAGGCCTTCTGGTCAGAATAAAAAATTTTCTCAATGAGAAAACCCACTTGAGAAACCAAAATAATATCAGCAGGTTGCTTGATGAGTAAAAGTAGATTCAAGGTAAAGGGAGTCAAATGGCCTCATGGGAGAATCTTCTGCATTTACTCCCTTTAAAGATCTGTACCTGCCAGTTTAGCTGAACTGATTGTGTGGTGACTGCAGGAAAATATGGAAAATACTAAGAAATTTGTTGTTTTGAATAGACCAGGCAAACTGTACCCTTGATTACTTTCATTTCCTTCTTATTTTTCCCTCTTTAATCTCTTTAGAGGTTGAGTCTTATCATTTTTCTATATCCTTTTACAATAGTAGGTGCTCAATAAACCAGTTGATGAATAGTCAGATACTTGATTTTTAAATACTCATTCTCTTTCATTTTCACGTGGTAATGATTATGATTAGTTTGCATATTTTTCTTAACTCTTTTCTTATTGCAAAAATTAAGATTTTTTCCCTTTTCCCAAATGTTTTCCCATTTTCATTCTTTAATCTCACTTGTAAATTTTTTAATATGCTTGGCACCCATATGAAGTTGTAGGAATCCTCTCTGCGGAAATGTTAGAATATATTCTATAAAAGAAAATCCGTCTTTAATTCAAGCAGGATCATTTTGGAACTTTTAGGGTAAAAGAGATGAAAAAGAGTGAACTACTGTGGAATTGTTCAGGTCACCCAACAATTCAGCAAACATTTATTAAATGCCTACTCTATTATATACACTGCTGCTTGTTTGGGAGAGGTGAGAAAAGGAGAAACATTGGTCAAATTGAGTTATGCAGGGCTTCACTAGCTTTGAAAATTACAATTTGTAAAACATTTTGTAGAGAAGTAGGATCATTTTCTCAGATTGTGTTATAATTATTTCTAGCCTCCTAGAAATACCTAGATCTCTGTTGGTTTCATTCTTTTCACTTCCTGAAAATACCTTTTTATCTTTTCTAGATAAGTACCTTTGTTTCTGATTTTAGGTGAAGGTATTCCCCGGCCTTGGAAATTAGTATATTATAGAGCAAAAAAAATGTTTGATATCAACAATTATAAAGGCAGGTAAGAAAAACTTATCTTAACAATTAGATTCAGAAAGTGTTAAAAGCCTCAGTGATGATACTTTTTTAAAAGCCTACTTCCAGAAATAGAAATATATTTCCACAAGTATTTGTGCATAAAAGTACCCCAAAAAATATTTCTTATTTTCATATGAAATATAAAATTAAGATTTTTTTAAAGTTTTGTTAATATATAGTGCTCTCTATTTGAATATGGAGATGTAATAGTAGATACTATTTTATTCTCTGAACATTGCCCTCAATTAAAGATTATAATTATGATTAACACAATGCTTCTTGACAATACTAACTTTTGAGCAGATTAATTTCTTCAGGTGGTTTATTCATGACTAAAAAAATTTAAGGATGAAATTTTAGAATGAAATAATTTGTCTTATGAAATCATCCAAAAGTTCTATAATGAAAAATTTACCTTTTATATCATAATCTCATTAATAATAGTAGAAAGAGCACTAGATTTGAAGTCAGAAGACTTGAGTTTGCCTCTGTGATCTTGGACAAGTGCATTTCTGGCCCTGAGTTTCTTACTTTGTAAAATAAGGGTTTAATTACATAAACTCAGAAGTCATTTGGGACTCTAGATCCTGTGAAGCTATAAAAGGCTCCCTAGTTTAGGGTATTATTTGTATTGTTGGGAAATAATTATAATTACATAGAGAATATTTTTCTTAATTAATATAGTATTAATATGATATCAATATAGTTATATTTATTATGTGTCTATATAGTAATTGACAATAATATAGTTGATATTATACATTGCATGATGTCTAGAGTACAGGAAAAACTGGTTCAGGTCTCAACTTTTACCCTTATCAGCCATATGACCTTGAGTAAACAATCCTCTTAACTTTTTTGAGCCTAAATAATTAGCACTGTAAGTTAGAGTTAGTGGGGGAAGTTCATACAAGGATGAAATCACAAGTTCTTGATTCACAGACATAAAGTATTAACTTTAGGTGAGTGAAATTGTAGAACCTTAGTGTTTGAAGGAATTTTAGAGTTTATCTAATCCAACCCAATTTCATTTTATATTTGTCGAATAAAATTGGGGCCTTAAAAATCCTAGTCATTGGCAGAATTGCAACTAGAACCCAGGTCGATTTTACTTTCCATTATACCATTCTGTAATGGTAAGAAAATATTTTAAAGTCCATTGATTTAGATTTATAACCTGCTTAGACTGACTGTATTTCTTCTTCCTTAGATATAGTAAAAAGGACACTCAGAAGTTAAAGAAGTACCAGTCCATACATGGAAATGATTGGAAAAAGATTGGTGAGATGGTGAACCGAAGTAGCCTCTCTGTGGCACTGAAATTCTCTCAGATTAGCAATAGTAAGTGACATGTACTTTCTGCTTTAAAAATAAATAATATTGATGAAATTGCATGTCAGTAATCTGAGCTGAATTCTGTAAAATGATTTTATTTGCTCTATTTTTCATGAGCATTCTTAAACACTGATTTATTTTATTTATTGGTGTAAACTTGATGAGAAATATTGTAAATCTATTAAATTGTGCCCTATGAATCAGTTTGGACCTCCCCCCCATTACTAAGAAATAGTGATAGGAGTGATATGTGTAGAAGTATCTTTTTCTTGTTGAAATTTGTTTAATTGAATAGCTAAATATTTGAAACTTGGCAGTAAGGATTCAAAAATTTGTTAGTGATTCTTTTGTCCTTGAGTGGAGCAGGGGAGGTATTTGGCTGAGGGCTCAGGGTCATTGTTTTGTTTTTGTAATCCAATGTTTGGTCTTTCATTTATGTTGGTATGGAGCTTATTTAGGTGATGAGCAGGTTTTAGGAAAAGCAATTTTTTTGATCTTCTTTACATCAAAGGATTCCCTGATTTCTTCAGAAAAGGGGGTTTCTCTTATCTTTATTGTCTTCAATTAAGAATGTACCCCCATTGTATATTTATAACAAGGGTTGAGAAACTGTCAGGCAGGGTTTTCCCCCCATAAAACATTACTGTTGACATTGTGTACAGCTATTTTTGTATTCAGAACTTATTAAGCAAAAAAAAAAAGAATGATATTAAGAAATATAGTTTGATTTTCTTATGACGTTATTGAAACGAGTGGACGTTGCTGTTGCTGATAGAGTGAGGAAAAATCACTAAATTTCTGGCTTTAAAATCCTTCAAATTTCATACCATAACTGTATTTCACATGATTACCTTCAATTCTTTTTACTTGACTGTACTTTGATCCTATATAACTCCTTAAGGATAAGGTCTAGACCTGTGGTTTTGTTTGTATGGGGAACTCCCAGGCCAGGAAACTCCCTCCACCAATGCAGGTCATCATCTTCTTTGCAACTTAGAGGATTTCATAGAGCACTGGGAGGGAAAGTGATTTGTGGAGGGTACTAAGTCCTAGACTCTAGGACCTAGAGTTGTGTTTTTGTTTAGTTGTGATTGTGAGCTTGTCAGATGAGAGTTGGTCCATGATTTTTGATTCTCTTATCCATGCAGGACCATCATTGGAGCTTCTGTAGTGTTGTATTTACATATAAGTGCATCAGTGTTCTCTTGGAGTTTAAGAGAGCTGCCTGGGACACTGAAAAATCAGGTGACTTGCTCAGGGTCACACGGCTAGTGTGTTGGTCAAAGAGCCTTTATTATGGAGGGCCAAGCACTGGAATAAGCTTTGGGGACAGAAAGAAAAGCAGTCTCTACTCTTGAGGAGTTCCCAATCTGATGGGGGGAGACAACATGAATACAACTATTCACAAACAAAATCTATAAAGGATAAATTGGAGGTAATCTATAAGGGGAAGGTACTAGCATTAAAGGAGGTCAGGCTTTCTGTTGAAAGTGAGATTTTACTCAAGATTTGAAGGAAGTCAGGAGGTAGAGATGAGAAGAGAAAGTATTCTAGGCATGAGGACAGCCACTGAAAATGTCTAGAGTCTGGAGATGGAGCGTGTGTCAGAGATGGGACAGATGCTTAGCTCTTAACTGACTTACTTGAGTTGATTCTGGGGCTAGTTCTCTCCCCACTGAGTCACACTGCCTCTTGTCTTTTCATGTGTCCATAGAGATAAATCATGGTCCTTGGAGTAAAGCAGAAACTCGAAGACTAATTAAAGCTGTTGAAGAAGTGATTCTGAAGAAGCTGTCACCAAAGGAGGTGGAAGACATAGATTCTCGGCTCCAAGAAGACAGTTCCCCAGAATCTTTATCAATTTTGCGGAAACAGCTCTACAAGGGTATATCCTGGGTAGAAGTAGAAGCCAAAGTAGAAACAAGAAATTGGATGCAGTGTAAAAGTAAGTGGTAAGTTTTAAGATTTTTCTCATATTTCATCACCTTTATTTCTAAACAGAGAATGCACCCTTCTCTCTTTTGTAACAAAGAATAAAAAAACAAAAAAGCAGATTAGCAAAACTAACCAGCATATCAGTAGAATCCTGACAGTGCACCTCACCATTCCAGCATGACTGTTGAATATAGATGCAAATTATAAAATAAGTCAGAAGTTTGTGAGGCTTTAAAAAAATTTTTTTTAAGGGACAGCTAGGTGGCGCCGTGGATAGAGTGCTCTCCTTAGAGTCAGGAGGACCTGAGTTCAAATACAGCCTCAGACATATAACACTTAGTAGCTTTGTGACTCTGGGCAAGTCACTTAACCCTAATTGCCTCACCAAAAAAAAATGTTTTTTTCTTTTAGAGGAAAGACTACATATAGGAAATGAAAGTCCCAAGGACTGATAATAAACTTAAAGAGCCTTAAAATGTATAGGGAAACAAAAAACTTTTTAGAAAAATCTATTGATTACTGTAAGAAAAAATGGGATGGCAAAGTACTAGAGAGTATTTCAGGGGAAAATATGATGAGTTGTTAGATATTGAAAAGAACTTTGTCATCTGAGAATAAGTATTTTTATGGCTTCCTAATTGGTAGCTTGTGACTGTGATGACCCTTCTATTCTCAAGTTGACATTTTATTTAGGTTTTAGGGAGAGAGGAGGCAGTGTTAGACTGACCTTATTAGAAACTCATGTCACCAGTTCAAAGTTTTAACTTTCCCTATTTCCTAACTGTTAGCCTTAGGAATAAAGAATACACATATAACTATACCAGGTCTAGTATGGATTGGATACTTTACCAGTCAATGACAATAACTGTCAGTTAAGTAAATAATTTCTTAATTTGAGGTATAAAAATATTGAGCCATGCACATTGTGCAGCTTTTTCTGATCCCTGGTAAAAATGGATGGATTTATGTCTGTGGAATAGAACCTAGTAAATGATGGAAATTGGATTAACATAGCAGATGAGAGTGATTTAGTGACCTAAAATTACTAAAATGTGTATTTCCTATGGAAGCCTTTCCCTGAAATGATAAACTTGTATATTTGTCACTTTTAACATAGGCCTGAAATTCTAACCAAGCGGATGACCAATGGGAAGGTTGTGTATCGTGGGACAAATGCTCTGCGTGCCAAAATCAACCTTATTGAAAGGTACGAAATTTAAAATGTGTTCAAAGCTAATCTCTGTAGCCTTTGAAACTTTTCATAAGGAGATGAATCAAAAAATATTTATGAAGTATCTACTATGTGCCAGACACTTTACAAAGTTCTAAGAGATGTAGGTGAGGAAGAAGTCCAGTCCAGGCATGGAGGACAGCCTGTGCAAAGGCCAGAAATGAGAGGCGCCCTCAAGGGCCTGTCTGAGGAACAGCAAGAAAGCCAGCTTGAAGAGATCGTAGGAAGAGCAGCAATGTTATTAAGGGATATAGGCCACACAAGAGAGTTTCTATTGACTCTAAAGGTAGTAAAAAGAGCAGTTAAAGGTGATTCCAAGGTTGAAAATCTGAGGGACTAGAAGATGGTGGTACCTTTGACAGAAACAGGGAAGTTCAGAAGAGGAATGAAAATGGATTTGTTGAACTTTACATGCATACAATACAGTCAGTTCCAAATGGCCAGTAGGCAGTTGGTGATGTGGGACAGGAACTCAAGGAGGAAACTGGGACTGGGTAGATAAACCATAGGATTCATTTGCATAGAGATGATAATTAAATCCATAGTAGCTCATAAGGTCACAGAGAGCCTGTGCAGAACAGAAGAGACTGGGTCCCATGAGAAAATCTTCTAAAACCCACACATCTGCAGGATGATCCAGCAGAGGGGACTTTCATGGAGTCCTTATATAGGCAGGAGAACCAAGAGAGAGCAGTGTCATGAAAACCCAGGGAGGAGAGAGACTACAGGAGGGCAGGGCTGTCCAGAGTGTCAGGTGCAGCTTGAGAGGTCCAGAAGGATGAGGACTGAGAGAAGACCATTCGATTTGGCAACTAAGAGAGCATTGGTAATTTTTTTTTTAATTTACATTTTTATTTTTAGTTTTCAACATTCACTTCATAAGTTTTTGAGTTTTAAATTTTCTCCCCCTCCCCAAGACAGCATGTAATCTGAAATAGGCTCTATGTATACATTCCTATTAAACATATTTTTACATTAGTGATGTTGTAAAGAATTAAAACCAGTGGGAGGAACCATGAGAAAGAAGAAACAAAACAAAACAACAACAAAAAGAGAACAAATAGTATGTTTGTATCTGCATTCAGACTCCACAGTTCTTTTTCTGGATGTGGACAGTATTTTCTATCATGAGTCTTTTGGAGTTGTCTTAGATCCTTGCTTTGCTGAGAAGAGCCAAGTCTATGTTAGTTAGTCATCACATAATGTGGCTGTTACTATGTACGATGTTCTCCTGGTTCTTCTCACTTCACTCAGCATCAGTTTATGTAAGTCCAGGTTTTTCTGAAATCTGCCTGTCATCATTTCTTATCGCACAATGGTATTCCATTACATTCATCTATCACAACTTGTTCGGCCATCTCCCAGTTGTTGGGCATCCCCTCAATTTCCAATTCTTGGCCACCACAAAAAGAGCTGCTATAAATATTTTTGTACATATGGATCCTTTTCCTATTTTTATGATCTCTTTGGGATACAAAGCTAGTAGTGCTATTGCTAGGTCAAAAACAGGAGTAGGGTGGGGCTAGAGGGAAAAAGAAAGAGAATGGGAAATGTTGTTAAGATTTAGAAATGAGAATGTGAGAAGATGTGTCTGTGCTGTGGAGAATTGAAACAGGTATTTTATGTCCAAACCTCCATTTTTGCCAATAATGATTTCATTATTCCCCACCCTGAATTTTCTCTTCTATTGGTCTGGTCTGTTCACTACTTCCCTGACTCCATAGCTTTGTTCATATAGCTCACTGCACTTAGTACATCCTCCTCTTCTCCAAATCTTGCTTGTCCTTCCAGACTCAATTTAACATCCTATCTTTTCTTTGAGACTTCCCTCCCTACTCCAGTCTGTGCTTCTTTCTCCCTCTTTTAGAGTCTCCTAATCAGGGATGGAGTGCTGGAGCCAGTTCAGACCACGTAGAGCCACTTGTAATATTTTCATTGGGATCATTTACACCTTGAAAATCAGCAAACCCTTCAAATCAAGACTTGATATATTGTTTGTTGACTGTCTAGATGTAAGAACGTGATGGGAAAATGTTAATGCAGAATAAACTTTAAAGTGTGTTGGGTGGGATTTTGGAGAACTGCTTGTTTAACATTTACCAGTGCACCCCTACCTATAATGCTTATTTTCTGTACTACTCATTTGATACTTAAAATACATATTCCCTTCTCTTGTTAGAATTATCTTCCCAACTTGATTATAAGCCTCCCATTTTATATTTTAAAAATACTTATGTGTTCCCCACAATTCAGTTCTTCTTTTCTGTTAATTTTTGTATATCTTTTTCTGTTCAGCCAATTCTGCTTTTCAAGGCATTCTTCTCTTCATCGGATTTTTGTGCCTCTTTTACCATTTGGCCTATTGTGTTTTTAAAGGTGTTATTTTCTTTAGTGTTTTGGGTTTTTTTTTGTTTCATTTTTTCTTTTTGGTGAAGCAGTCGGGGTTAAGTGACTTGCCCAGGGTCACACAGTTAAGTGTCAAGTGTCTTGAGGTGAGATTTGAACTCATGTCCTCCTAACTCCAAGGCCAGAGCTCTATCCATGGCGCCACCTAGCTGCCTCTCTTCAGTATTTTTTGGGGGGGGGCCTCCTTTACCAAGCTGTTGACTTTTTTCATGATTTTCTTGCATCACTTTCATTTATCTTCCCAATTTTTCCTCTACCTCTTTTACTTGGTTTTTAAAATCCCTTTTGAGCTCTTCCATGGCCTGAGACCAATTCATATTTTTCTCTGAGGCTTTGGATGTAGAAGTCAAACAAACAAACTCTAACTTTGTCTTCTCAGTTTCCCTTTTGACCTTCCCTGTCACCATAGTAACTTTATATAGTCAGGATCTTTTCCAGCCTATTTCTTGACTTTTAACTCTATGCTAAAGTGGGGCTCTGCTTCCCGAGTGGAGGGGGGGTACTACTTCAAGCTTTAGTTTTGTTTATTTGTTGGCGGGGGGAGTTGTGTATGTAACTGTTTTCAGAGATAATTCTGGGGACCTGTAAGTTTTCGGTTCTTCCAAGGTGGTATGATATAGGAAGAAGTGTTCACTATTCTCTCAGCCTGTGCTCTTATCAGTGAGTGACCATAAACACTCTTTTCCACCCTGGAACTGTAGCCACAGTCCCAGCTCCCCTGTATCCCCAAGTTCTGGTGTGCTAGTACTCCTCCTTACCCTGGGACTGAGATCCAAGACTGCAGCCTAGATCCCAAGTATGGGCAATGCAACAGAGCCCTTCCCCTACTGCCAGCAAAGGGACCCTCGTGATCTGACCAGCCATCTGGCCCCCTTACCATCTGTGGACTAAAAGGTCTGGAAACCAGCACCAGTGTTTAATTGCCCCCAAGGCCTCCTGCTGCTTGGCTAGGACACAGACTCTGTTCCACTCTGACCCCAGGGCAGGAGACCTTTCCTGCTGACCTTCTAAGTTGTCTTGGCCTGGAAAATTGTTTCATTCTGTCCCTTCGGGACTTGTTTTGGGGTATTATTTAAAGTTGTTTGGGGGAGATCTCAAGTGAGTGCCTGTCTTTTCTCCTCCATCTTGGCTCCGCCCTCCCCCCCATTCTTAGATAGTAGTCCACATAAGAAACACTCAGAAAATAATTTTTCATTGATTTTAAGATAACATATGTATACATACATTCATACATGCATATATACCCAACCCAAAACTATACAGAAAGAGGGAGGTGTATTAAGCACTATCAGAGAAGGCTTCCTACAGGATGTGGTTATTGAATAGTACTTTAAAAGAATGAGAAAAACAAGCTTTGAAGGATACAAGGCTGGAGAGCATCCCACAATAGAGCAAGTTATGTGTAAAAATTTTAGTGAAGTTCACAGTTAGGAATGTGGTTTGGTAGGCCAGTTAACAGGAAACACCACCCTGGGTATAGAGTGGGGTAAGTATAGTATAGTTAAGCAAAGAGGAGCAGATGATTAGAGATTGTTTATTAAATGCAAGATAAAATGTTTTATTTCATTAAGAGGCAGTTGGGACCATTTTAGTTATTTGGAGATGACTAGCCAAAATGTTACTTATGGAAAAAAAATTCTTGCTGCTATGTGTAAATAGATTAAATAATGAGTTGGTGAGTAAGCTTTATAGTGTTCAGCAAATTGTACAATTACTTCCCAATAAATCATAAATACCCACTGAAGGGACTCTCTTAAAAAGTAGCAGTCAAGGAAAACCATAAAATATAGCAACGAACTTGGGCAACATTCCCCATAGACCACCACCTCTCAACATTGACGAAGTGCATTCCAGCATCAGTCATCTTGTTGTACCAAGAAATCAGCGAGCAAGACCCAGATGTAATTTAAAATGTGGATTTATTAGCGTGCGCAGCTGCAAGGGGTATGCACACCCAAATCAGGCTAGGGTTTATATGGAAAAGAGCATGGGAAAGAAATGCCAGGAACACTGATGACGTAATCCAAAGATGCAGGTGTCTTTGGGGGCTATGGATGGGAAAGTACAGGGAGTATACCAGACAGGAAGGGGGATGGATCTTTGGAGTCTGGCAGGAGGAAGAGTCCTTGGGCTGGTCAAGGACACCCCTCTCCCTCTGTCTTGATGAGAGAATGCTCTACAACAAGGGAAAGCTTTCTCACAACACAGGAACTTAACTAAGGAATTGGGAGGCTTCCAGAGACATGATCTGAGGGCTGGGGTCTGAGCAGCCCAGCTCTGTGTAGCTGTACCAGGGAGAGAGATAAGGGTCACGCTGAGGCCCATGCATGAATAACTGCTGGGCACAGTGTCCTTGGGCTGGGGGACGGTTGTTAGAGACAGTGTTTCTGAGAGTAGGGAGAAATTGGGGCACAAGTACAAGCACAAGCACCCGAGCACCCCATTATTACGGATCAGAGATCACACAAACCAGACCAGGTGTCCTGGTCTCTGGTATAAACATAATTATCTAAAGCAATTATATTGCAAGCTTTCTTATCCATTTGCGTTGGAGGTACGGGCTATGCTGAGCTATGCAAGAGTACATTTCACTGTTGTTTAGATTTAGGAGGAAAGAGGTCTGGGGCAAGATTAAGCAGTGATTTCTACTTTCCGTGACTTAAAGTGCCATACTACCTAAATGGTAAAATAATGTTCTGCATTACAATCTGGAACCCCACCCTGGGCATTGCATTTGATCTGAGTTCTGTGTTGTCATCATTTGCATTATTGATCATTATGTCCATTGTTTCAATTCTGCTTTCTTCTGCATCTGTTCATACTAGTCCTCCCATGATTTGCTGATTCTATTATATTCATATACCACTATTTGTTCAGACACCTGCTGACTAATGTATACCTAAATTTTGTTTTAAGCTTTTTGCTCCTACCAAAAAGTGCTGCTATGAATATTTTTATATACATGAGGCCTTTCTTTTATTGATTTCTTTGGGTTAAAAGTCTAGTAGTTGGTTTGCTGGGTCAAAGACTATGAATATCCAATTTACTTTTCTCACATAATTACAAATTGTTTTCCAGAGTTGTTAGGCCAATTACCAGCTCCTCCTGTCTTCTCACAGCCTCCTCAACATTCACTGTTTCCATCTTTTATCATCTTTGTTAACTTGACAGGTGTGAGGTGATACTTCAGAATTGTTTTTATTTGCATTTCTCTCATTAGTCATTTAGAACATACTCTCCTCATGGATGTTCATAATTTGCATGTGTTATTTTAAAAGTTGTTTATATCCTTTGACCATTTATCTATGGAGAAGTGACTCTTTCTTGGTCTTATATATTTGTGTCAGTTCCCTAGAGAATTTGAATGTCAGAGTTTTGTTAGATATTGGATGCCGTGATTCCCCCCCCCCAATCTATGACTTCTCTTATTCTAGTTACGTGGATTTTGTTTATGCAAAAGCTTTTAAATTGTAAATAATTGAAACCGACAATTTTGTCTTTCTGTCCTTGATTTCCTTGTGCTTGTCTGGTTATGAATTTTCTTTCCAACCACAGTTGTTGAAAAATAACTTTCATTCACTGATTTTTTAAATAATGTGAATTCTTGGATTTAATCTCTTGTCCATTAGGAGTTAATTTTGGTATGTTGCATGCAGTGTTGCTCTTAACCAGAGGTTCTTAACTTTTCCTTATCATGGCTTTTTGGAAGTCTGGTTAAACCTAAAGATCTTTTTAGAATAATATTTTTAAATATATAAAAGAAAATACATGGGGCAGCTAGGTGGCGCAGTGGATAGGGCACCGGCCCTGGATTCAGGAGTACCTGAGTTCAAATCTGGCCTCAGACACATAACACTTACTACCTGTGTGACCCTGGGCAAGTCACTTAACCCCATTGCCTTGCCAAAAAAAAAAAAATTTAAAAAATTAAAAAGAAAAAAGAAAATACATAAGATTACAAAGAAAACTGATTATTTTGAAACGGTTTTTTTTAAAAAAAATTTATATCCACATCCAAAGAAAGAACTATGGAAGTTGAATTGCTATTTTTTTTTCTCTTCTGTTGAGTTTTGTTTCCTCTTTCTGATGGCTTCTCCTGTTGGTTTCAGTTTTTGCTTACAACATCACTAATGTGAAAATATGTTTAATAGGAATGTAAATGTATAGTCTATATCAGATTGTGTGCCATCTTCGGGAGGGTGGTGGGGAGGAAGGGGGAGAAAAATTTTAAACTCAAGCATATGGAAGTGATTATTGATAAATCAAAATAATAAAAAATTTAAAAATTTTTTTTTAACATTCATGGACCCAATTTTAGAATCCATGGTCTAAATCAGTAGGAAGACTTATTTTCTAGTTTTCCTGTAAATTACTGAATCTTTCCTTAAAGAGATTATGTTCTTGGATTTCTCAAATGCTAAGCTACTGTATTCTTTTGCTCTTGTTTATTTAGTCCATTCCATTCATCTCTCTCTCTCTCTCTCTCTCTCTCTTTTAAACCATTGCTTTATTCTTTTTTCTGGATCTGTTATTTGGTCAGTAAGTGACTTGACGTACAACAGATTTGATTAACATAATTTTGATTTCTTCTCAGGTTGTATCAAACAAATGTACAAGAAGCTAATGAAGTTAATTGGGAACACCTTGCTGGCGTCATTGGGTAAGAACATTTGTTTGATGTTAGGCTAATCAATAATAGTATTCGTGTAATGTAAATGTTTCATTCTGAAGAGGTGGCCTGTAAATTTTTAGGGACAACATGAAACTAATATGTAAGATTTTTAGAGAAGTGCTGGTAAATTCACTTCATTTGAAAAGGGAATTTTAGGGGCAGCTAGGTAGCACAGTGGATAGAGCACTGGCCCTGGAGTCAGGAGAACCTGAGTTCAAATCCAGTCTCAGACATAACACTTACTAGCTGTGTGACTCTGGGCAAATCACTTAACCCCAATTGCCTTGCAAAAAAAAAAAAGGAAGAAAAGGGAATTTTACATACTATAAAACCTAACCAGTAAGAGATGAGTGAGTTTTCATTTTGCTCATCTCTTTGACAAACATTTTTTACTTTTCTTTTGTATGACTGATGGTAATATTGACCAAACCATGCTATTGTCAGACCGTTAAGGCCTTTCATTTTTCTTTTCAAATGAAGGATCTGCTTTTTCTCCCTCCCCCCTTAACCCTTATTACAAACATGTGTACTCGTACAAAATGAATTGGCCGTGCCCAGGTTAAACTTAAAAGTATGTCAGGTGGGCTTTTGGAGAGCTGATTGTTAAACACTTAGCAGCCCAAACCTGCCTATAAAGCTTATTTTCCCCTTTACTCATTTGACACTCAAGCACACACTATTAGACTTGTCTCCCCAACTTAATTATAATATTACTAAGTTCTCCATTTTCTATTTCTAAAATACTTTTATGTCCCCTGCAGTTCTTAGCAGAGTACAATCAACGTGACAATCAGTAACTATTTGTTGATTGATATAAAATAATGCACACATAGCCAAACTGGAGAAGGAAAACCCAGTGTAGGCAGAGGAGGTTTCCTAGAAGATGTCTTTGCTGGGTGGGGCTTGAAAAGAAGGAAAACCTCCCGCATATCTTCATAGAACTTAGCAGCTGCTTGGAAGAGTGTTAAAGCTTTAGCTTTGTTAGTCACTAACCCTGTCCCCGCAGCAGCCGTCATTAGTGACCCCAGCTGAGCCCATCCAGGCCCTCAGCTTGGGGAAGAGAAGGGAACAGGTATTTAGGAAGTGCTTACATATGTATGCCAGGCACTGTGCTAAGCCCTTTTACACAATGATCTCATCTGATCCTCACAACAACCCTGGGAGGAAGGTACTGCTATTATCCTCATTTTACAGGTAAGAAATTGAGGCCAAAAAAAATTTTTTTGAGGCAGACGGAGGTTTGGTGACTTACCCAGGGTCACACAGCTGGAAGGTGTCTGGGCCTGCATTTGAACTTAAGGCTTGACTCTGGATCAGCACCTTGTATACTCTGCCACCCCCAATTGCCTCTGGGCAGCTTTGGAACACCACTACTGCATATGCCAACCCCCTCCGCTGTTGCTGCCCACTACCTCTATACTGGAGGCCTAGGTTTGGGGCAAAATTGCCAAGTGATGAGACTGCTGTTGTTTGTATACTCTACTCAGATGCTCTTTTTTTAAAGATTCTCACCCAAGCTGGAAGTGTATGGGCTGCTCACCAGCCCAGTTCTACTCCAGACAGCATGGGAGCTTTGACTTCCATTTCCATCCTGAGCTCGTTCATCCCTCCTTAGGCCATTTGTGGTCTTTCTCCACCTAGTATAGACCCTCAATGCCTTAGCCTACTGCAGCTCACAGCTACAGAGTTCTAGAGATCTGCCAGCCTCAACCTTCCCAGTGGCTAGGATTATAGGCACACACCAGCCCATGTGACCACAACTGCTTCTCTATGTGGGGCCACTCTGACCTCTCCAGCCTATGCACAAGCAAAGATCTGGCAGACCTTTTTTTTTTTTTTTAAGCAGAGGTATTTGATTTCTTAGAATGTAATTTTTTAGTCCAGAGGCAACATGATTGCCAGTAGTAATATATAAGAATAGGAGGAGGAAAAGCCCAATCTATTCCATTATGTCTCTATGTGTTTATTATTCAGTTAAAATATTTACCAGATTCTTATTTTATTGTTGCAAAAAATCTAGAATACATAAACTTAACATTGTTAAATATACACAAAGCACTTAAAATATTTGTCTATTTCTTTTGGCAGTGCTACATGGCATCAGTATTCACCAAATAGCCATCATTAACTTGTTTAACCACAAATGATTCTCTTCTTAAAGACTTCACAATATGTTTCATATTTGACTTTAGAATTAGAAGAGATGTCAGTGGCCATCCAGCCAGACTCTAAAGGCCTCTAAGTGTGGGGAATTTTGTCCTGCCATCAGCCTTAACTTGGTCTCTTTGTAACTTCAACCCCTTGGTCATAGTTCTGCTCTTTGGCCAGACAGAATAAGTTTAGTCTGCCTTCCTTAGGACAAGCCTTAAATTACTTGAGGATAGCTATTTCATTCACCCTGAGTCTTCTCCTCTGCTGTACAAATCCTTCCTTCATCCAGTTCTCAGATGACATGTCTTCATTCTTCTTCTCTGGATTTTTTCTGCCTTGCCGTAGCAACCTTCTCATCCTGGAAATTCATTTTGCCCCCCTCTGGGGAGTGGAACAAGTTGTAATAGAGATCTGAGGGACAAAGATTTAAGTTTCCAAGTAAATAAATTTATTAGCAAGGCTAGCAGTTTCCAATAAATGGATCCAAGACCTCAGTAGGTACAAAGATACCCATGGAGGACTAACAGAGCATCTTTAGTCTATTAATGAGGAACACAGCAAATTTACATAATCTTTGGCAATATAGGCATTCCTTTATTCTGATTGGATAGTAAACTGAACATACTGGGTCTCCTGCAAATTTATGTTACCTAAACTCAGCTGGGACCTCACTTCAGTAAGACAGTCCTTTTATTCCTCTCTAATTGATTCTTTGTCTCACTCTCCACAGAAACTTCACATCATTTCTTTCCTCAAGCCTTCCATACCATCACCTTCCCCGTCTCTATCATTTGACAACCTTTCTACTTCCCCAGACTCTGTATTCTGACCCATCTTGTCCCCTGAGCTTCAGTCTTGTGTCTGAACTGCCTGTTGGACATTTTGGTCCTTCCCCCACAACTTCAACTGTCTTCTAAACTTCCTTTATTTATTTTGAAGGCACCATCATTCTTCTATTCTACCAGATTCATATTTGTGGTATTATGAGACAGCTGGTGACACAGTGGATGGATGCTGGGCCTGGATTCATAATAAGTGTTTAATAAATGCATGCATTACAACAATAATAATGATACCAATAATATACTTTTTTTCCCCATAATATTGAATTTGTGAATTGGTAAATACTGAATATAGATATATTCTTTCTTTTTATTTTTTCTTTTTAGAGATGTTCCTCCATCCTATGTTCAATCTAAATTTTACAAACTGAAAGCTACTTGTGTGCCTCTTTGGCAGAAGAAGACCTTCCCAGGTCAGTGGTCTTAATTAAATATTACTTCCCTTTGTTGCCACAGGAATGTTTGGTTTAGATCAATGATTCTCAGCTTTTGAGCTGTGAACCCACACTACAAATTCACATAAAGCATTACCACTTTGTTCTCCATTTGACCCCCCAAAAATGTGCAACATGAATAATGCGTTTTATGTGATCAATCGTTCATTTATGCTAATAGGAAAAAACCAAATTCTTATTAGTCTTGGTGAGTTAGTGGTTTTTTGTCATACTTTTTCTCAATAGATACTGATATAAATATTATCTATCATGGGGGAGACGGTTTGTGAAGTTTTTTGTTTTTTGGGTTTTTTTTTTCTTTCTGGTGAGGCACTTGGGGTTAAGTGACTTGCCTAGTGTCACACAGCTAGTGTCAAGTGTCTGAGGCTGGATTTGATCTCAGGCCCTCACAGAGGCAGCTAGGTGGCTCAGTGATAGAGCACCAGCCCTGGAGTCAGGAGGACCCGAGTTCAAATCTATCCTCAGTCATTTGACACTTACCAGCTGAGTAACCCTGTGCAAATTGCTTAACCCTATTGCCTAGCAAAAAAAGAGAGAGAGAGAGATCATTTTTGCTCAAAAAAGATTGAGAACTACTTGTTGAGATGACATTGTATCCTAGGGTATGTAAGGAAGCAATTTAAAATCTTTACTTAAATGTCTGGTGTACTACAACATATCAGTAGATCTGATCTATACATCCTCAGTGAGGTCTTTTATGGTACTTCTTGAATGCAAATAATTTAACTTGCTACAGTTTAACTATACCCAGCAGGCATCTTTCTGTGCCCATTGGGCCAAGAACTAGGAGAACATTGTGCACAGTAATAGCAATAACAATAATTAACAGCAATAACAATAATTAACTGTGAAAGACTTAGCCACTGGAATCAAGACTGATCCATGACTATGAAAAATGCTATGTACCTCCAGAGAGAGAAATGATGAACTCGAGTACAGATTGAAACATGATTTTTTCACTTTTTTTTTTTTGCAGCATGACTAATAAGGAAGTGTTTTGCATGATTTCATAAGCATAATAGGTATCATTTCTTGCCTTCTTAGTGAGTGGAGGAGGAAGTAGAGGAAAGGAGAGAAAATTTAGAACTGAAAATGAAAATAAATTTTATTTAAAAAATAAAGTAACAATATGAAAAATAAAGACAGGACAAGAAAAATAAAAATTTCCATTAAAAAACTATACTTCATATAAAGAAACAGTCATAGTAGACATCTCCCTGGGAGAACCCTAACGTGTTAGCTAAGTATCAGAAGGCATATAGAAACATAGGCTTTTAGAATTCAAAGGTACCATACGTATCATCTAGTCCAGCCACCCACGGAATGCTAGCATTCAGTGTTCCTGACAGCTGGTTATCCTGTCTCGTGAATACCAGGGCTTCATGAGGTAGACAGCTTGTCATATTGTTGGACAACTCCAGTTAGTGCTTTCTTACACTGATCAGAAATCTGCCTGTGACTTTCTATGATTTCACTCTTGTTTCTTTAAGAATTGTCCCAAATTTGGCCTTTTTAGGACAAGACAGAAGTCAATTCCCATTTCCATTTAAAATTCTTTTTTAATAGTAGATGACAGACATCATGCTTTCCTATAGTTCCCCCTGTATTTTTTTTTTCAGGCTAAACAACCCAGGCCAAAAAAATGAAAAAAGGTCTACTTAACTGGTCTGTAGTTTTGAGACTGTACTTCATGCCCCATTTGAAAATGGGATCATATTTCCTATTTCTAGACTGTTTATACATTTCTTTTGCTCCAAATTTTGTCAAAGATCACATCTGCAAGTTCTAGCATCCTGGGGTATGATCTGGTTGAGGCTAGAGACTTGGGCTCCTTTAAATCTCTATCACCCAGCTTAGGCTACAGTTCCTTTTCCATGTTGTTTGTTCTCTTTGTCCTTTATATTTTAAAAATCATTCTATACCATATTCCACTATAGATTACAAATGGAATATGTGACCTTAATATTAAAGCTCATACTAAAAAACAAATTAGAAGAAAGCAAATTGTATACCTCTCCTAGCTATGGGTAGGATATGTGTTATTAACCAAACAAAGAATAGAGGCAATTACAGAAGATAAAATGGATAACTGTGATTATATGAAACTGAAAAGATTCTAAAAACCATCTTCCTGACTGTACAAGACAGCAACAAATTAGGAGTCAAGCAATTCTATTTCTAGGTTACCTGTCCAGCTGTGCCCAATGGTCCTGGTTGTTTGTGTAGGGAACTCTGATGAAAAGAGGACTGATTTCTTGGTGAAAAGAGGATTCAGGCATAAACAGTTAGGATGACCTCTAATGATGATTCCTTTTATGTTAATTTAACCTCTGATCTTCTCCCACTCCATCAAAGCTGGTCCCTTTATGAAGTTCCTCTAGGTATTCTATGATTAGGCCTCTTAAAGTATTTTTAAAATGCATATTCACTGATATCTATTATTTATATCATTACTTCCCCCCAGTATTCCTTCATCTCTGGAGAGACATCCTATATGACAAATAGTATTTTTTAAAGAAAAGAAAAAGGAGAGAAGAAGAAATCACAACTGATCAGGATATTTAAAAAAAGTCTGCAAATGTGTACAATATGTAATACTTGTGGACTTCCTATTTCTGCAAAGGGATGGGATCTGGGGGTATCTCCTCCTATATCTTTTTGAACCATACTCATTTTTTATAATTTTGCAACATTCATTTTTGTTTGGTTGGGGTTTGTTAGGCAATTGGGGTTAAGTGACTTGCCCAGGGTCACACAGCTAGTGTCAAGTGTGTGGTCTGAGGCTGGATTTGAACTCAGCTCCTCCTGACTTCAGGACCGGTGCCCTATCCACTGCACCACCCAGCTGCCCCTCAACATTCATTTTTAATCTTTGTATATGTGTGTGGTTATTTCCATTTATATTGTTTACGTTATTATATCATCGTGTATCCTGTTTTTTGGGCTCTATTTCCTTCATTCTACATCATTTCATGTAGATCTTTCCATGCTTCTCTGTATTCACATCTGTCATTTCTTACAGCTCGGAAATATTCCATTTTCATATACCACAATTTGTTTAGCCTTTCCCCAATCAACAGGCATTAATTTTGTTTTAATTCAGTTTTATTTCCAGTTCCAAATTTTCTCCCTCCCCTCTTCCTCTTCCCTACCCTTTGAGAAGACAAGAAAAACAAAACCTAAAGGGGCAGCTAGGTGGCACAGTGGATAGAGTCCTGGACTCAGGAGGACCTGAGTTCAAATGTGGCCTCAGACACATAACACTTACTAGCTGTGTGACCCTGAGCAAGTCACTTAACCCCATTGCCCAACCCCCCCACAAAAAAAAAAACTATTACAAATATATATTAATACAAAACAAATGTCCACGTTGGTCATGTCCCCCAGAAGAGAAAGAAAAGAAATCTGCATTCTGAGTCCATCAGTTCTCTATCTGGAATTGTGGCTACTGTGTTTTATTATGAGTCCTTTGGAATTGTGGTTGATAGTTGTGTTGATCAGAGTTCCTGTCTTTCGGAGTTGATTTTCTTTACAATGTCACTATTACTGTATAAATTGTTCTCCTGTTTCTGCTCATTTCACTTTATATCAGTTCATACAAGTCTTCCTAGATTTTTCTGAAACCATCCCTATCATCGTTTCTTACTACTCAATAGTAGTCTGTCATATTTGTATACTATAACTTGTTCAGCCGTTCCCCAGCTGATGGACATTCTGTTAGTTTCCAAAAAGAGTTGCTATAAATATTTTTGTATATATGGGTCCTTTTTCTCATTCTTTTATTTCTTTAAGGTATAGACCTAGTAGTGGGGTTTCTTTTTGGGTGGAGTTCCTAATTGCTTTCCAGAGTAGTTGAACAGTGCATTAGTATACCCGTTTTCCTATGTCCCCTCCAGCACTTGTCATTTTCCGTTTTTGTTATCTTACCTAGTCTGATGGTGGTACCTCAGAGTTGTTTTAATTTTCATTTCTCTATTAGTGACTTAGCATTTTTTTATATGGCTTATCCAACTTATCAATAAGTTGGATTTTCTTCCTCTTGACCATTTAGCGATTGAGGAATGGCTCTTATTCTTGTAAATTTTACTCAGTTCCTTTATATATCTTAGAAATGAGACTTTTATCAGAGAAACTTGCTATAAAGTTTTTCCCCTCTTTCCTTCTAATTTTAGCTGCATGAGTTTTATTTACAAAAACTTTATATAATCAGACTTATTCTTTTTACTCCCATGAATCTCTTGATAACTTGTTTCATCTTAAACTCTTCTCCTATCCATTGCGCTGACCAATAATTTCTTCCATGCTCCATTAATTTGCTTATGATGTCACCCTTTATGTCTAAATCATGTAAGCATTTTGAGCTTATCTTGGTGTATGGTCCATAATGTTGGTCTCTATTTTGTTTCTGCCCGGCTATTCTCCAGATTTCCCAGAAGTTTTTGTTGAATAGTGAGTTCCTATTCCAATAGCTGGGATTTGGGGGCTTATCAAACAGTAGATTACCGTGCTCATTTGCTTCTGTATATTGTATAACCTAATCTATTCCACTGATCAACCTATTTCATACCAAATTGCTTTGACAATTACAGTTTTGTAGTATAGTTTGAGATCTGGTACTGCTAGTCCCTCTTCTCATTTATTTTTTCATTGATTCCTTTGATATTGTTGACCTTTTGTTCCTCCAGATGAATTGTTAATTTTTTCTAGCTCTATAAAATAATTCTTTGGTAATTTGATTGGTGTGGCACTGAATTATAAATTAATTTAGGTAGTGTAGTCATTTTTATTGACTCAGCCTACCCATGAGCTATTAATATTTCTTATTTAGCTCTGTATTTATGTGAAGAGTGTTTTGTTCAGAAAGTTCCTCTGTGTGTGTTTTGGCAGATAGACTCCTAAATATTTTAAACTGTCTGTAGTTATTTTAAATTGAATTTCTTTTTTCTGTCTCTTTCTGCTGGGTATTGTTGGTAATATACAGAAATCCTGATGGTTATGTGGGCTTATTTTATATCCTGCGATTTTGTTAAAGTTGTTAATTGGTTCAAATAGCTTTTTTGTTGATTCTCTAGGGTTCTCTAAGTAAACTTTTATTTCTTTGCCTATGCCTACTTTGTTTCCTATTCTTTGCTATGACAAAAAGTACTGCTATAAGTATTAGGTGTAAATGGGGAATTTCTTCTTGTTGGTAGTCTCCTTGGGGTATAAACCTGGTAAGGAGTCTCTGGTCAAAAGGTCTGGACATTTTAATCACTTTATTTTCATAATTCTAAATTGCTTTCCAGAATTGTTGTACTGATTCACAACTGCACCAACAATGCATTTATTGTACCTATATTCTCACACTCTCTCCCATGTCAACTTGCCATCTTTTGTCATTTTTGCCAGTTTTCTGGGTATGAGGTGAAACATCAAGGTTGTTTTGATTTGTGTTTCTCTTATTATTAGTGAGTAGAGTTTTCTTTCATATGGTTATTAATAGTTTGCAGTTCTTTTGTTGAGAACTATTTATATCTTTTGATCACTTTCTACTGAGGCATGGTTGATTTCTTTACAGTATTAATAGTTTTGAAGGATGACTACAAAGTAATGCATCTGATTTTTCTTTTAAATGAAAATAAATCTATGCTTAGATATCTAAGTGAATATTTTCTTTTAGAATAATCACCTTGAAAAACTATCATTTGTGATCTACACCCCAAAAAAGGAAAAACCCTGGACTTTCCCACAAGGCCAAATCTCTGGTATTCCCCTGAGGCTATAATCCCATCAAGTGGCCTTTCATTATGGACCTCCCTATGGCCCCAGGCCACTTCCCACCCTTAATCCTATCTAGGCTTCATTCTCCCTTGGTCTTGTGGTCCAGGTCCCTGGAATTCTGTTACCTCATAGACACTTGGCCACTCCTAGATCCCTCCCATAGCCTTAATGTACATAAGGTCCATCTTGTCTCCATTAAAGTGCTTAGATTCTTATAATTTAGCCACTGCCTTACTAATGTTCAGACTCCTTAAGAGTCTGCCCAATATGATGGATGTTCTAATAAACTTTGTCTTTGGCTGGGGAAAAAAAAACTCTCATTTTTCCAGTGATGCTGCCATCACTCAAAACATTTTTAGTATTCTTCCTTTCCAAGTATATTCATATATTTATCCTCCTTTATGGCAAACTTTTATGCTTTGAGGGTAGATTTGTTTTTTTGAAATGGCCAAAAGGCATTAGGAGCCAAATCTTGTTACTAATTAGTTTTTGTTTAAAAAAGAATGTGACCATAAAGGAATAATATTGATTTTCTCATCTGGTGGCTTATATATGTGACACCTTTTCTATGAAGGTGTTACAGCAATGTTTTTGAACAGAACTAGAATGATTCTAATAACTATGGTTTTCCAGTGTAATTGTTTTGAAGAATAACACTCATTTAAATACATGCACTGGAATGGAATGTTCATGTTATAAAAATCAGTCATATTACTTTATGGTCACTTCCTATGAATATTACTACTATGAGAGTATAGTGCTTGGAGAACAACACTCATTTGATTATGTATTTTCTGTATGTTTATTTGAAAATCAGTCGCTGATATAGTTAAATCACCTATCACCTGATAGTTTTTATTTAATATGAATTGATTGTAACATTTTAAAAAATACTTCATTAATGTCTCATCAAATATAGTACTCAAAACAATTAAAAGATAGAGAGGAGGGCCTTCAGTATGCTAAGTAGACTCCCTGTGGAAGATCTATGAAAATCACTGTATTACTATTGGAAAGAGCAGTGGATTTGGAGTCAGGACCCAGATTGAAATTTCTTATCTGCCACTTAGCACTGTGTGTCCTTGGACAAATCATCTAACATCTCAGGGTTGCCAGTTCCTTATCTGTAAAGTGAGAGGGTTGGATTAGAGACTTCTGAGGTCCCTTCTAGCTCTAAATCCATGTTTATGGTTTTATGAAAAAAATGGACAGAAATAAGAATTATAAGAGGCTGGGAAAGTCTGGAGGAGTTTGTGCTGGTGAAGGGAGTCAGCACCCAGTTATCTTGGTACACTGTAAAATATATACAGAATGATTTGGATCCAGAGTCTCTTAAATTTTGGTTCCATGAACCATTTTGAACCTAGAGACACTAATATCATTTTGAATTTAATGTAGAATTAACTTAGAATTAGAAGCTTCCACAAAATAACAACAATAGCCAGCATTTATGTAGTAAGTTAAGGGTCTGCAAAGCACTTTGCAAATATTATCTCATTTGATCCTCACAACAATCCTGGGAGGTAGGTGCTACTATTATCCACATTTCACAAATGAGGAAACTGAGGCAGACTGGGATTAAAGGATTGAGTGACTAAACTGAAGTTTTACTCCTCTGTAGAAATCATAGACTACCTCTATGAGACCAGCCGCCCTTTACTGGAACAGAGGTTAAAGAGGAAGCTGAAGAAGGAAGGCACAACTGTCCAGGAGCCTGAGATACCAAGGCAGTCGTTTCGATTCAAGGACATCTTTTTTTGTGAAAGTGACAGCGAAGAAGAAGATAGGGAAGAAAGCAGCTAAATCTGGGTCACACCCAAGTTCCCTTTCTATGTTTTTAATTTATTGCATTTTAGTCATTTTCAGAATTGCCATACTTTGAAGAATGGATAGTGACCAAGGAAGGGTTGGGGGGTTTTGTTTGTTTAATTCTGCCTTAACATTATTAGAATTTTGAGGTAGAAAAGACACTTTAAAGTGTCTCCTAACCCTCTCATTTTACAGGTGGAGGAACTGAGGCCCCAAGAGGTAAGATAGCATTATTGAGGCAATTAATGAATTTAGGAGAAAAGGAACATTTACTATATGTGTAAACAGGCTTAATTTCCTCATGTGTAAAATGAGAATAAGAATACTTGCACTCCCTACCTCCCTGGGTTGTTGTGGAAAAAGTACTTTATAAAATTGTCCGTTGCTAGCATGATTTTTTAATTAGTGTTTGGTGTCTTGATTTCATTCTGATAAATTACTTTTTACTAAAAAAAAAAATCTTGCAGTTTATAGTTTAGATCATTAAATAGTTTGATATATTTGTATCTTAGGTTATCATGAAAATACTATTTGTATTGTTTTTAGTTTGATATCCCTCACAAATGGAATGTGACCAATTTCTACTGCTAATGAGTTAAACAGTATTTTCAGTTTCTTTTCAAATGTATAGATGGTTCCTTGTACATTTCATTATAGTTAATGAAACAAGTATAAAATCTATTAGATGAAGATTTTTAATCTTTGTAATGAAAGTGCATGTATGTTATTTGCTTCTTTATGTATCTCATTAAGATAAATAAAAAATGGGGTTTTGTAAATATGTTTCTGTATATTATATATATACACATACACATATCCTTGAAGTCAGTGATTTAAATATTAGAAAAATCACACATTTTGAGAATTGGAAAGGACTTAAGTGGCCATTTAGTCCAATTCATACATCTCCCCTTCCCAGCTGGGGCCAGCAGCAGCCCATTAGGGTGCCTGCCAGGGAGTAGCCACCAACAGGGGCCTTTTTTCCCCAACCATCCTTCCAGTTCTCCCTCCACCCTATTCTTCTGCCCACTGCCAGCTTCCTGTGGCAGCTTACACTGGAGAGGCTGGGGCTTATGAACTACAGCCCTTCTGAATAAGATTGCGAACTGCCAGATGATAGTCTTGACCACTGTGACTCTGTGACCTGCCACTTGCCAGTTTGGACAGACTGAATTGTGTGCAAAGGGGAGTAATATATATTAAGGTTGGAAGGTTGGGATTGGAACCAGGTGGTGAAAGTGATTAGCAATAGACCTTCTGCATATACATTACTTAATTTCCACCCACTTTCTGCATATAGAACTTCATACTGAGTAAACTATATCCCACTCTTATCTTGTCCCCATGACACCCACAGGCATCATTCTACTCCATACCCCTGAATGCTGTCCCTATGTACATCTGGCTTCCTATGTATATGATAGTATAAACCTATTCAGGTTTATACTCTTCTTTTAATTCTCTCTTCTTAACTAATTAATACTCTCCTTTTAATTCTCCAGTACACAAATGGCTCTGATCTTATTGATCAGAGGAGTATTTCCTCCAGTAATGCATGTGCATCTTCACCTGTCTATCATTTGCCAAGCACTTTGCTAGGTGCTGACAAAGCATATACATAATCTCTACCTTCTAGGGACTTACACTGGGTCAGTAGGGAAAGAAGGGTCATGAGACACAACATGTAACACAAGGCAATTTAAGGGCTCAACCACCAATAAGTGAAGAATTCAGAACAAGCTTCCTATAGGATGTGGTACCTGAATTAAGATTTGAAGGAAGCTATGGATTGTAAGAGGCAGAAGTAAGGAGAATGTGCATTCCAAATCTATTCAGTGCCACAGAACTAGAAGATGAAATGCTATGTTGGACAACATCAAGTTGACTGGTTTATGTGCAATGGAGAATTTGTGAAATGGATTCATATCCAGAAAGGGAGGCAGGAACCAGATGGTGACAATTTTGATGACAAGGAGTTGTTTTTCAATTAGCATTTTGTAAAATGTTCTTCAAGGCTTGTTCTATTACTAATCCTGCCTAACTCTTCTCACCTTAAAAAAGTATATAGAACTTTAAGAAACTTAACAAGTACAATAAAAACAGAAAGACACATAGTATATATCCTAGAGTCTCCAGATGATGATGGGGGGGAGAGGGGCGGGAGGTGGCATTAAGGGAAGAGTAAGAGAATAAGTATTTATTAAATGCCTACTATGTACCAGGTACTATGTTCAGCTTTTTTCTTTTTTTTTTTTTGTGCTAAGCTTTTTTGTTGTTGCTTTTTGGCTAGGCAATGGGGTTAAGTGACTTGCCCAGGGTCTTGTACTAAGCTTTTTACAGATATTATCCCATTTGATCCTCACAATCACCTTGGGAGGTAAGTGTTATTTGTTTGCAATTGAAGAAACTGAGGCAGACAGATGTTAAGTGACTTGCCTAGAGTCACACAGGTATTAAGTGTCTGAGGCTGGATTTGAATTCAGGTCTTCTATCTCTATAGATGATATTTTCCTCCCAACTTCTTTCACTGTCATGAACCCACCCTCCAAAAGTATTGGAAAAGCTACAGAAGCCCAGACAATACAACTTCCTTTTTTTTTTTTTTAAACAAAAACAATAGGAAATTTAATAAGTACAGGGCAAGTAAACTCTGTCCCTCCTCTCCTAGGCCAACACCCATTTACCTAAGCACTTTACTATCCCAAATGGCTCATCTCAGTTATAAAACCAGAGACATTACAATCCTATTCCCTCCCTGGTGATAACCCACTCAGTTTCTAATAACTACATGTATCCACAGATGTCCCATATGAGACATTTCTAGATATCCTCTAGTGATCTCTTTTCATGTTACTATTAGATTAATTAATGTCAGGAATGCTGAATATATTCCTCTCTTAGCTCTGATAACATATTTGCAAAACAAAGATAACAGTGATGGCGAATGTCACTGAGAAGCCTTCTACTCCAATCCTTGGGTGGGGAGAACCAGAGCTAAATTATGGCTACTGTACAACAATTGGAATGTGAGGGATCTTTCTGAAAGTTTAAAAATGAAAAAGTTTCTCCTATCTATTTCCATTCCTATATTTGGAGGCAAAGGCCTCCAAAGAATGATTATCTGGTAAATCAATAGCCACACAAAAGAGGAGAAAAAGATAAAACTCATACTCAAGATTTATATATCCCAATGAGGTTTATTATAGTATATTTTTACAGCCAGCAAGAGGTAGGAGGGATGTTGTTCTCTAAGTCTATATCCAGTTTGGATTGGTAATAATGGCAGCTCCATTGAAGGCTTCCCATTCTTTTATGCAGGAAAAGTCTGATCTCTGACATATGTAGGGATGTTCCCTTACTTTTAGGGGGTCTCTAGGGTGGTGAATATACCATGATGTGTCTCTCCAGTCCGTCTTGTCACTTGCAATTTTAATTCTCAAAAAACCATGGTATTTTACAACTATTGCAGGCTGCAAAATTTCCAATTAGCAAAAATGGGCAACTGAGACAGAAGCAATGATCAATTTATTTAGGAAGACCAATGGTCCCTAAGCAACTGAGATTCAAGACCTTCCCTGGGGCCAAGGAGGCTCACTACTTGAGGGTGGTCAGTATTTATACAGATTGAGAATACACTAAAAATAGAATGAGCCAGTACAATTTCATGATTGGTTAACACCAGAAGTAGGGTAAACTCTATGGTTGGTTTCAGGGCTTGCACATTAATCATAATCACTTTGTCATCAGGCTTTTAAGTCATTAATTCCCGGTTATTAACGGAAAGTTTTTCTCAGGAAAGGCATTCCACCTGCCACCTCAGGAAATACTAAGAAATAAGGAAATGTCGCAAGGAAGCAATGACAGTGATTTATAGGGATGAGGGATCTTGATGCTGCAATAACAATCTCCAGGGTTGATGTAATATGTAATGTAATATGACTATAACAGTCATATGATTTTATAATCTACAATGATATTACTAACATATGATATCAATATCACTAACACCTAAGAAGGTATTTGGTCCTAACACACATAACCCTTAATCTAATAATACTCTATTCTTTCTAACATCAATCTGATCCCCATAAAATCACCATGAACTGAATTAAATACTGATTAAATTGAGTAGTAGTATTAAAATTTTCTTCACAATATAAGATGGATGCCCCTTGATTGCATAATGGCTAAAAAAGACTATAGTATGTGAATATAATGGAATGTTCTGCAATAAGAAATGTCAAATATGAGGAATTCATGAATTGTGGGACTATAAGAACAGATGCAGAACTGAGAATATGTATATGCAATGACTACAATGTAAACAAAAAAAATCACTAAAAGGAAGTTGAACTTTGAGTAATGGAAAAACTAGTATAAGTTCAGAAGAAGAGATAATGAAACATAACTCTAGCTTCAAAACACAGGTGACTAGGTGGTGCAATGGATAGAGCTCAGGGCCTGAAGTTAAGAAGATTAGAATTCAAATCCGGCCTCAGACACTTAGTAGTGCCAAGCCACTGACCAGGACAAGTCACTTAACATCTGCCTGCCTCAGTTTCTTCAACTGTAAAATGGGGATAACAGCACCTACTCGGCAAAGTTGTCATGAAGATCAAATAATATTTGTAAAAGGCTTAGCACAGTGCCTGGCATACAGTAGGCACTATATAAATGCTTATTCCCTCCCTTTCCCCTAACCGCTTCATAATGGAGAGGTAGGGAAGTACTAGGATAGAATATTATATGCATCATCAGATATAATTTTCATTAAAGTCAGTCAATAAGCACTTATTAAGACCTACTACATGACAAACACTGGGACTACGAAGAAAGACTAAAGACAATTCCTGCCCTCAAGGAGCTTACATAATTGTTTTTCTTTGAGACAATGGTGGGGTTCAACAGGAGATGAGGAAATGGTTGTGATGTCAACAAAAGGCATAAAACCAAGTTAAACTTGACCATTTGCTCCAGGAAGAAGTCTTCAAGCAAGCCAAATGAAATCCATAATCATTAACAAGCACTCAGCCTCATTCTCAACATAGAAAAAATAAAGTGGATAAAGAATACCTATTGTCAGACTATGATGTACAACTGTATGGACAAGCCCTAGATCTAGTTCATCAGTACATTTTTTCATATTTTAAAAGCTGGACAACACCTAGAATTAAATAGACAAATTCCACACACACACACACACACACACACACAAATTACCCTCTTACAACAATTTAGTAACCCTTGGCAAAAAAGGAAATGAGGCTTAGTCTGTCTGACATGACCTCTTTTTGATGAAACCATAGGGGCTCTTTATAATTACTGCTTCCCTTTCTAGATGTTCACTAACCATCTTTTTTAATGATTTATTCTAGAATTTCCCCATAAGGAAGTTAATTTCATTGGTCTATAATTTGCAGACTTAATTTTCTTCGCTTTTTGGGAAATAAGGACATTCACCCTTCTCCAATCTTATGGTGCCTCTCCCATTTTCCACAATCATTTAAACTATTCCTAATCTGCCTCCAGCCCACCTTTCCACACTTATTACACATCAGTCCCCTTCACATATCCTGTGGTTCACCCAAACAGGCCTACTCCCTGTTCTTGTCACTGGTGTACTGAGAAATCAGCGAGTTGAGATCCAGGCATAATTTAAGATGTGGATTTATTAGCGCGCGGCTGCCAGGGGTATTTACATCCAAATCAAGCAGCCCCCATCAGGGGTCGAGCTAGGGTTTATATAGAAAAGAGCATGGGAAAGAAATGCGAGGAACACTGATGAGGTAATCCAAAGATGCAGGTGTCTTTGGGGGCTATGGATGGGAAAGTACAGGGAGTATACAGGACAGGGAGGGGGATGGATCTTTGAAGTCTGGCCAGAGGAAGAGTCCTTGGGCTGGTCAAGGACACCCCTCTCCCTCTGTCTTGATGAGAGAATGCTCTGCAACAAGGGAAAGCTTTCTCACGACACAGGAACTTACTGAGGAATTGGGAGGCTTCCAGAGACATGATCTGAGGGCTGGGGCCTGAGCAGCCCAGCTCTGTGTAGCTGTACCAGGGAGAGAGATAAGGGTCACGCTGAGGCCCATGCATGAATAACTGCTGGGCACAGTGTCCTTGGGCTGGGGGACGGTTGTTAGAGACAGTGTTTCTGAGAGTAGGGAGAAATTGGGGCACAAGTACAAGCACAAGCACTCGACACCCCATTATTACGACACCCCATTATTACGGATCAGAGATCACACAAACCAGACCAGGTGTCCTGGTCTCTGGTATAAACATAATTATCTAATGCAATTATATTGCAAGCTTTCTTATCCATTTGCGTTGGAGGTACGGGCTATGCTGAGCTATGCAAGAGTACATTTCACTATTGTTTAGATTTAGGAGGAAAGAGGTCTGGGGCAAGATTAAGCACCAACTTTTGCCTTCCATGGCTTAAAGGGCCCTACTACCTAAATGGCAAAATAATGTTCTGTATTACAGTCACAAAACACTCTTATCTCCTTTCTCTCTGTCTTTGTAGTGCTATCCCTTATGCCTGGAATGTACTCCCTTCCCTCCTCCACCTCTTAGAAAAATCATGTCAAACTCCAAGAGAAGGGGAGGCTATTAAATTGCACATAAAAATCTCTGCAGGCCACATACTGATTTAGTTTTAAAATGTAATATTATCTGTATTTTATTATATTTTTATTTATTTTGTTAAATATTTCTCAGTTACATTTTGTTCTGGTTAAGGCAGCATTTGGAAGAAACCCTAACTTCCTCAAAGTTCACCTCAAGATCCTTTCCTGATGCCCCCAGCTGTTAATGTCTCTCCCATCAAATTATTTTTTATCCATTTTGTATTTTGTGAAAAATAATTTTTCTTAGTAATCATTATCTTGGAAACTCAGAGCTTCCCTATCCCCCTTTCTTTCTAAGTTTAATCCTTCTTCAGAAGGAAATTGAGATGTAATCTAAATGGGTCTATTCCTGCTCATTATGTTCCCTAGACAGGTCTGATGTCTCTTTGACTAGGATTGAGTGATAGTGAAGAGGTCTAGAGATTTTGGGGTGCTGCTGGAACCCCAAGATCCCGGTACTGGGCCCTGCCTGAAAGAATTCAACTCAAATCTTCTTCAGCCAGAGGACAAGTTTATTAGTGATAAAATACTTAGGGCCAGGTGACTCCTGTAAGGACGGGCAGGCATGAGAGGTTCTCAGCCTTGTGAGCCCAAGATTCTTAGCCCCAAATGGGGGCCAGAGTAGATCTTATATACTTTGGGTGACCAGGGAAGGGTCTGGGAAAAGGGTCTGGGTGTGAATTCCCAGAGATTGGAATGTCTAAGAGATTGAATAGACAATGGGAATAGATAATGAGGGAACTGAAAGGTATCTGATGAGATTAAAAGGTAGGCTAAGGCTTTCAAAAGGAGATGAGGGGCTGGGGCCTGTAGACAAGGGGAGCCAGATTCCCTTTGGGGCAAAGGGCGAAGACCTTGGCTTGGGCCACACCCCATCAATAGGAGTCAAGTACTGAAAGACTCTCATTTTAATATGGGACACCTCCCAGAGTTGATTGGGAGGTGTCCCTTGGGAACACCTACTCTTTGAAGGGCATATAAGGCTGTACCCCCAAAATCCAATTTGAGCCAGTTCTGAATTGGCCCCAGGGGCCCAGTTTTGTACTGAACTCCCATGCAATGCATGTCAAGCCACGTTGAGAGAAATTAAACTGTGAACATACGTACCCCAATTTCGTTTGTCTCTTTCTTAGAGCTGTTTCAAAATTGGGGTTCAGTTTTTTGGTGGGTTTCACAATTTATAAATGTACATGGTTTTTTGGGTTTTTTTCCACAGTAAACTGTCTAGAATGTCTAGAATCTTTATTGAGATAAGGAATTATTTTGTTTTTTGCTTTTGTATCACTAATGCTTTCAAAGTGCCTGGAACATAGTACAAACTTAATAAATGTTGGTTGAACAATCAACACATAGAAACATTCAAATATATGCATAAAACAGAAGAAAGGCAATTAGAGCAAAACAAACAAAAACCAACAAAGCTCAAAAACACAATAATACAAAAAAGTAATGACAAATAATTGTAACTCTAAGCTTATAACTCTAAGCTTGTTATAGGTTGTTAAAAGAAACAAAAAGTTAGTGCAATAACTTTGAAGTATTGATGCATTTCATTTAGACACAATAGGTACTCCCCAACAAACACCCAAACAAACCTCACAACAAAGAGGATAATTTGGCATCACTACTGATTGAGTGATTATGGCTGACTTATAGGACTAGTCATATTCTACTTTCAATGTTTCCTGTTTATTAGAAGAAAGGAAGTCTAGGTAATAGAATGTCCAACCTGGGAATTTAGTCATTACCTTGATTCTTTGAAGTCTTCCAAATAAAACTGTTTAAACCTTTGTTGTTGCTGTTCATCCTTCATTTTCTTTTCTTTTCTTTTTTTTTAAGGCAATTGGCATTAAGTGACTTGCCCAGGGTCACACAGCTAGTAAGTGTCAAGTGTTTGGTCTGAGGTCACATTTGAACTGAGGTCCTCCTGACTTCAGGGCCTGTGCTCTATCCACTGCACCACCTAGCTGCCCTTTATCCTTCATTTTCAAATAGGACCAGTGACTTCACAGAGTGATATCTCAACTTGTGGGTGAATTAGATCTAAAGGAGGCAGAGTTACATAAAGTTTTCAGTCTCACTCTCTCTTCCAGAGTCCTCAAAGTCTAGCGGCAAGACAAAAGTCAAAACAACTGGCAATGAGCCGGGATGCAATGGATGGCCTTTGAGTCTTTAATGTGTGACTCTACAATGTTTCCTTTAGCTGCCTTCATGGCACATGTTCTCATCTGGCCATTCCACTGGGGGAAGTATTCACATGCTTAGGATATACAATACTCCTTGAAGAGTTTTAGAGAAATTTTCTGAATTTACTTCAGAAGCCATAGCACACACAGGGGCCACAGCCCGGTAAAACTGGCTTCGCAGACGGGCTAACCCAGGTTGCAGGTAATTGACAGGCCTCAAACTTGTTCAGACCTAACACAACAGAAAAAGGAAGAAAGAATGCTGTAACTTTGATAGTCTGGTGCGAAGTATTGTCCGTTCTATCTGACCTGTTTTGTTGTCCCATAATGTTGTCTAGGTTGTTGAAGCTAGGTGGCACTGTGGACAGACTACTGGGCTTAAAATCAGTAACACTTGGATACTGTGTGACCCTGGGCAAGTCACTCAACCCTATTTACTTAAGCTCCTTATCTGTAATATAAGCTGGAGAAGGAAATGGCAAACCACTCTAGTATCTCTGCCAAGAAAACCCCAAATGGGATCAAGAAGAGTCAGACATGGTAGCAGCTAAGTGGCACAGCAGATAGAGCACCTGCCCTGAAATCAGGAGGACATGAGTTCAGATGTGGCCTCAGACCAAATCTTTGATAGTACTAGCTGTGTGACCCTGGGTAAGTCACTTAACCCTAATTGCCTGAAGGAAAAAAAAAGAGTCAGACATGACTGAACAATAATAATGTTGTCTTTTTTTTTTTTACATTGTTGCCCTTGGTTTACTTTTAGTTCTGCCCATCACTCCACAGCACTTCACACAAATCTGGTTTTCCCAGAATCCCTCACATTTATCATTAGCACAGTAATATTCCATCACATCCTCATATTACAGATCATTTAACCATTTCTCAATCTCCAGGCCTGTATTTTGCTTCCAGATTTTTGTCTTCACAAATAGTACTGTGGGTATTATACATGGGTATTTTTTGGTCAACACCCTTCTTGGATAACATAATATTAATAGCTAACATTTATAGTGCTTTAAGGTTTGCAAAATATTTTACAAATACCTCATTTTATCCTAACAAACCTGAGAGGGAGGTGTTATTATGGTCCCCATTTTTGCAGATGGAGGAACTGAGGAAGAAGGAAATTAAGTGACTTGTGCAGGGTTACATAGCTGGTAAATATCAGAGTCAAAAGGCATGAATAATATATTAACTTCTCTGGTTTAATCTAAATTATTTTCCAGAATAAATATTTCAGTCCTGCTTGTCTTCACCCTTCTCCCCTCCCAAGAAAGAGTTTCTCCCCCTTTGTTTGAATGGAGCCTGGCTTGAAGAAATTCTTTCTCTCTCCTTCATTAGAGTTTTTTATCCCTCAAACCCCTAGCTTATCTCTTCTTGTTCTTCTAGGTAAACTACTTTCTGGTGAGAGTCAGGAGGCCCCAATAGTTTTCTCTTCCCCTTGCAGCACAGAAACATCCTAGAGCTTTCAAGGTTATCTGGACTTGTTTACAATTCTTAAATTTGTTTATTGATATAATCTATTGTATTAAATAGTGGTTTCTTGCTTGTTTAATGTTTTTATTTACATAGCTGTATTCAAAGAAAACATTGTTCTTTTGGTTTCATATAGTTCTCATATTCCTTTGAATGTCTTTAAATTCATGTTCCTTTGAATTTTCCCAGTTGGTCATTCCTTATAGCATAGCAATATTCATTATCCACTTCTCACTTGACTGAACTACTTTGGGCCTTCTGACTGACTACTGACCTCATGATGCTGTGAGATCTCACTAGTCTTGATACTCCATCCCCATTATGACCCTCTGCTGCTCTGATTGGAGAGTAGCCGGAGCAGGGGAGGGGGAGAGTGAATTCCAGAACTCCATTTAAGGAGAAAGAGGTGGGTTAGCTCAAACTTCTCATTTCTCACCTGGCTGCACAACTTTGGGACTTCTCTGATTTACTTTTCCAACATAACCCTGATCCAGGTACCTCCCCATCCCTCTCTGATTTTCAGCTTCTTTTTGTATTTTGTTTTCCTCTATTAGATTGTAAGGGAAACTTGGTGGCATAGTGGATGGAGTGCCAGGTCTGGAGTCAGAAAGACCTGAGTTCAAATCCGGCTTCAGCTATTAGCTGGATGACCCTGGGCAAATCACTTAACCCTGGCTGTCTCAGTTTCCTCATCTTTAAAATGATCTGGGGAAGGAAATGGCAAACCACTCCAGTATCTTTGACAAGAAAATCCCAAATGAAGTCACGAAGAGTTGGATGTGACTAAACAATAAAATTAGATTGCAAGCTCCTTGAAGGCAGAGACTGTCTCTTTTTATATTTGTATCCCTTGTGCTTAACACAGTGCCTGGCACATTGTGGGCACTTAATAAATGTTTATTGACGAAATATTTATTGATTGACTTATATACCATGATTTATTCATATATTCTTTCAATCAATGAGAGTATAGATTTATAATTGTTTCTGTTATTAATATGTTATATATTAATATATAATATAATGTGTAATATGTTGCTAAGGCTAAATGGCCTTTAAGGTCCCTTCCACCTCTAACTAATACCTAACAAATTTTTTAGCACTTTAAGGCTTGCAAAGCACTATAACAAACCTATGAAGTAGGTGCTATTGTTATCCCCATTTTACAGATGAGGAAACTGAAGCACAAAGAGGTTAAGTGACTTGCCTAGTGTGAAGTGACAGCTAGTCAGTATCACAGGCAAGACTGGAACTCAGATCTTCCTGATTCCATGTCCAGGGCTCTCCTAGCTGCCTATAAATCTATGAAGTTGTGATAGATGATTAAGTGGACTCCTTATTTTATTCCAATCAGTATTAACCATTTTGTTATGATTCCATGGGGGTAATGATCATAAATTCTGTATATTAGGACCCAGAGCTGTAAACTGCAGATTATAAGTTCACTTGCTTAATTACAGGAAGTTAACTAGAAGACTTCCATCCTTGTTTTTCCTTGTTATGGTGACCAGCATGGCAGAGGTGACTCAATTGCATGGAAAATCTTCCAGCTATTTTTGTCGTCCCTCTGTCCCTCATCATCCCTCTATTGGCCAACATGGGAACATGACCATGAGCACTTGACCAATGAGTGACCCTAGTTGCTGGCCTCTGGCCTGCCTTTCTTACTGGCCCATCAGCCTATGTAGATTTTTTGACATCTGTTCATCAGCCCAGCCCATAGGTCTGCTCATCAGCTTGGTAGGACCTCCTGAAAGATAAGATACGTCTGTCAAGGTCTGCTCATTAACCTGTTTGTTGACCAATGGATTTCTGTATTTTGTATAGATCCTCCTGGAGGGTCAAGGGCAAGGTCTATCAACCCAGTGAGATTCTGTATTTTCAGTCTGTTTCATCTGTATTGTCTGGGTATCAAAGTACTGTAGAACTAAGGCCCTGGAGGAAGGGAGTATCTCAGATCGTGAGGACGATCTGAGGTCCACTTCATTAGAGGGAGCCATGGACCCTTTAATAAAATGACATTGGCTCAGAGCTCTGCCTCAGTTTCTTTTATTGTAGGCTGGACAATTTTGGACCCCACAGAAGGACAGAGGAAGAGGCAGGAAGTGAATAAGCATTTACATAGCTCCTATACCTGCCAGGCACTGTGTTTACAAATACTATTTTATTTGATTCTTGTGAAAACCCTGGGGAGATAGGTGTTATTATTCCAGTTTTACAGTTTAGGAAACTGAGGCAAACAGAGGTTAAGTGAGTTACTTAGGGTGACACAGATAGTAAGTGTCTGAAGTAGAATTGAACCTGGGTCGTCCTGACACCAGGCCCAGAGCTCTAACCACTACCCAACCTAGCTGCCTTTGATTGTATGGTTCTATGATTATATGTATATATGTGTGTGTGTGTGTGTGTGTGTGTGTGTGTGTGTGTGTATGTGTGTGTGTGTGTGTATATATATATATATATATATATATATTTACAGAAAGGACCTCATTTCTTGTCAATAACTTCCTTGGTAAATAACCATATACTAGAAGTTTTGGCTCATTTTTATTACTGCCATTTACTTAAGATGAGCAGGTCACATAACTAGCAACAGCCTACATAATCAAACTGACAAAAAATTTTAGCTTGGGGTGTCAACGGTTAGTTTATAAATTCTAACTGGTGTTTACTGATTAGTTTCATGTTTTACCTGATACAGATCTTCTCATCTGCTTTCTTTGCATAAATCTGCTCTTTATGTAAATCGTTAACCTCTCCTTCTGCCTTATAAAAAATTCTATTATGCCCATACTGCCCATGTAACTAAAACCTATATAAGGTTGAAAGTGAACCTATATAAGGCTGAAACTGTTACTCTTGGCTCACTGATTTTTAGATACAGTGAATCTATGCTAAGTTATATCTCTGCACATTGATGGTTATTGGCAGTAGTACCTATCAACGAATCCTTGGATAATTTTCTGTCAGAAAACATTCCATAACTTCTGTTGTATTGGTCTTCAACAGTAAAAATTCACAGACACTACCCTTCCCCCCAGCAGTGAATTAGCATGTATTAAATCTGTAGAGTAGTTCGGGTCTAACCATGAATGTGAATATCTTTCCAATTTCTTGAATTTCTATTAAAAAATTGTAATTGTATTTGTATAAATCTTTCATGTGTCATGGCTAGTTAATTTTATCTTAAATGAAATTTCTCTTTCTCCCTCCTGGGTTTTGTTGGTAATTTACAGAAAGGTTAATGATTTTTATGAATCTAATTTGCTTCCTGAAAATTTATTCAAGTTATTTGTATTTTCCATTTTTTCACTGCTTCTCTAGGGTTCTTTAAAATAAAACATTTTTTTTGCAAAGAGAATTTTTCCTTTTCTTCGTATATACTAATTTCCTCAAGATGTTTTTCCTGTGTTATTCCTATAACTAATGTTTCTAGCACCATACCAAGTAATAATAGAGATAGTTGGCATGTTTGCTTTATGCAAGATCTTTTTCTGCAGACGTTTCCAGTTATAAATCATGCTAGCTCTTGGTTTCAAATAAATGGTTTTACTCATTATTTTTAATCCTATGGTTTCTCAAATAAATGAGTGCCATATTTTATTGAAGTTTTTTTGTGAATATTTAATATTATCATGTGAATTTTAAGTGACTACTATGTGCCAGGCACTGGGAATACAAAGATAAAAATTAAATACCTGGCCCTTAAAGAGCCTGCTTTCTATGCAGAAAGAAAATATGCACATATGTAAGTATCAAAATAAATGCAGATAATTGTGGGGGGTAGAGGGAGGCAATAGGTGCTGGGGGAATGTAGAATTTAGCTAAGTTTTCAAGGAAACTAGAGACACTAAAAGGTGGAATAAAGCAACTTAAAGCAATCAAGAAAGGAGTGGGAACAGAAACCCAGACAGTCAAAAATTTTAAAACGATGTCCTGAGGCAATGAACTTTTGAAGAAGGAAGGCGCATACTTCCGGTGGGCCTAATAAATCTAAGAGGAAGGAAAAGTGAAAGCCCAACTGTGGGAGGCTGAGTCCTTATGGAAAATCTCCAAGTCCTTACAGACTTTAGGGGTCAGTACATATAGTGGCTTGTCTTAGGATAAATGCTCCCATGACTCTTGCCCTAGCTCCATTTGTTATGGTTTGTTGATTCTTAAGTTCTTACTCATGCCCAGCCTTGAGACCAGGTGGCTGACTCGGGTAGACAATACTAAGAACTGGGCAGGAAAACAATAGATTTGAAATTTGGCATTAAAACTACTTCTCATGAGAAAATGAGGATCTTTAGCTTCTTAGATTGTTTATGTTATCAATTAGCACTTGTAGATCATTTCTCACGGTACAAAGCTTGTACCTTATAACTCCTGAAAATAAACTAGTCTTATGAGCATTAGTCTCTGACTCGCCTAGCCCGACTTTTCTTTCTCCAGTTCCCTTTCCCCTTTTTCTTTCACTGCTCTGTCTTACACCACATTGGCTGCTGGCACCCAACCTCCCAGGAAGTTAAAAGTGTGAGAGAATACAAAAAATTCTTCCCTAACCTGGATTTCTCCCATGTAATGGATAAAAAGTTTGAGGGACATAATTTCTGAGTAATTAATCATTTTATTAATTATGCTAGCAGATAATAAAAGAGGTCAGTGACACTCTCAAATGCCAAACACCCCTCAAGAAATCCATTTAATGATTATATACCCTTGGAAGAGTGGGTGTTCCTGAGGGTGGCATTCAACTCTGATTGGTTAACAATTAATGAGAAGAATAAATATTATAATGAGAGATGAACGTAACTTTGATTACCTCGTTTACTTCCAGACCTCCAGCCTTGGGCAATCTAGACAAAGGATCTACCCTCCCCCACCAAACCACCCCTTTCCCCCTAGTAGAACTGAATGGTTCGGGTGGGGCAACAACTTCACCTAAATAAGATGGTCTAGGTGGGGTAAATTTTTTGGGCAAGGACAGAGGTTTCCTTAAAGGAAAAAAACCCTTATCTTCCCAATAATTGGTTATTTAATAATCATCTCTCTCACCCAGCTTCTTCCTTTTCCCCTCCCTTATGAAATTTCTATTAGCTATTGGTTCAGGTCACTGTCAACAACAACTCTCACTTGCCTGGCCCTCCCTCATTCCTTTCTCCTTTCACTTCTTCTCATGTATTCCTCCTTCTTCCTTCTCTCTTTAAAGACAAATATTTGTTTAGTTGTTTAATCCTGTCTGACTCTTATGTGACCCCATTTGGGGTTTTCTTGGCAAAAATACTGAAGTTGTTTGCCATTTCCTTCTCAAAAAGACAAATACACTAAGGAAAAAAGGACCCCAAAGAGGTCAATGACAGAATGAAAGGGTCCATATGTATAAACACAGTCATAGCAACATTTTTGTTGTAGCAAAGAGCTGGAAGCAAAGTAGGTATCCATCAACTTGGTAATGGCTGAACACATTATGGTATATTAATGTAATGGGGTATTAGAAATTATACAGACCCTCTGAAACCTGGTAAGACCCATGCAATCTTATGCCAAGTAAGGAAAGCAGAACAGAACAATGCCCACAATGATGCTCAGAATGCTGATATTTGCAGTGACCAATTATGACTTCAGAAAATTGATAATGAAACTTAAGTCTTCCTCCTACCTCTTGGCAGAGGTGCTGGATAAGAGACACTTACTGTTAGACATTGCCAATCTTATTCTATGTCTTCATTGCACATAGTTGTTTGCGTATTGCCTCCCCCATTAGACTGTGAGTTTCTTGAGAGTAGGGACTGTCTTTTGCCTTTCTTTGTATCTTCAGCAATAATCAAAGTGTCTGACACATAGTAATAGCCTGTAATATATAGTAAATATATAACAAAATATATCCAATAAATGCATATTGATTGATTGACTTGATTATGTTTATTTGCAAGGGGGAGGTTTTGATGATGATATAATAGCTAACATTTATTTAGCATCATGTGCAGATAATTTTGATATCCAACTCAATTTAATTAATATTTACTTAGTTCTTTGTGATTTAATAGGTATCACTGATCATGTTAGTGAGTTAAGCAGAATAGAATTAAGTTTGAATTAATTATGTTAGTACTGTTAGAATGAGTGTTGTGATTAATTAATTTACCATGTATGGACAATTATGTTTGATTTAATAGCTAAATTCATACTGTATTAATAGGGCATGTTATAAGAATTTATTAGTGCTCCACCCCCACTACTCTTAAGTATTATGCTTGAAATAAGGTTCACTTGCCACACCAACTTATATCCATAGAAATTACTACTGATCTTTCCCCAGTGACCTTTGCTGCAAAACCACATCTTCCTTAGTCCCCTAGGATACTGCTGATCAAACAGTGGTGTTTAAAAGTTATGGAAAGCTTCTGTTGAGATGCTTGTAACTAATGATCTGTGAAACGCTAGCTGACAAAAGTGGTTATGGTTGATGGACATTGCCCTTAGCCAATCATAGGACCTCCCCACCACTTCTGAAAACTAGGCAACCATAGGAATTTCCATGCTTTTGAAGGAACTTCCCAAGGTTTTCTCAAGGTTTAAAGATCCCTCAGCCCCTGAGCATTTCGGTCTTTGGCCTGAAAGGTCTTGGATCCAATTGCTTAGGGACCTCAAGTCTCCCTAATAAATTGATCACTGCTCCAAGCTCTCCTTCAGTGGTATTTTACTGAGGATTGGAAATTTTGGGGCCCATAACTTTACAATTATTGTCTCATTTGATTCTCACAATAACCTTGGGAGGCAGATGCTATTATTATCCTCATTTTACCAGATGAGCAAACTGAGGCAAAAAGGGTTTAAGTGACTTGCCCACAGTCACATAGCAAGTAAGTTTCAAAGGCCAAATCTGAACGCAGGACATTCTGACTCTATGCCCCAGCACTCTATCCCTGCACAGAAAGTCGATGGGTAGTGATGGAAAACACACAACCTGAATCGAGTTCATTAAGGGGCAGAGACAAGCAGGGCAGTTTTTGCTAATAGCATGTTAAATTTAAAGAACGCTTAAAAAAAAAAGAGTGGTCCACAATTTCACATACAATCCTCTTTTCTGGGCCTTCTTTGTTTAACAAAGAACTTAAATGTTTCATATTTATTGATGGTTATGTCTACAATTAAAAAAAAGACTAAGGGCAGGGCTTATCCAGGGCAGTGTCAACGACGGGAGGAGGGCGGGGAAGGGGCGGGACCGGAGGCGCGCGCGCCCCCGGCAGCCAGACTTCCGGATGAAGCCAGCGTCTTGTCTTTTTTTCTCCCCTCCCCCACCCCTCTACCGCTTCCTCAGCCAGGCTCGAGCCCCAGCATGTCGACGGGATAGCGGCGGAAGGACGTGAAGCCGAGTGAGTGAGTGAGTGAGTGGAGTCTTAGTCAGGTGAGGAGAAAACCACAATTGGAGGTGGGAGTGGGGATGGATGGAGGTGGGTGGTGTGGCTCTGCGGACCGCTCGGAGGTGGGCAGTGAAACGAAAGGCCACGCGCCTGTGCGCACGCGTGCATCGGCCGAGAAAAGGATGGGGAGAGGGGGCTCTCTTGGTAACGGGTGTTCCAAAGGCCTAAGGGTTGGGGGATGGGGGGAGGAGCAAACTCCGCATGCGCAGGCCACGTGCTCCTCGGACCACGCCCCTTTTCTCTCAACCCCCAACTTGCTCCCCTCCCCTTCGGCGCGAGCGCGCGCCCTTTTCCCTCACCTTCCCTGGACTGAGGAATTTTCTCCTGAGGCTACGTCTAGGGCTCCCTTTCCCTGCCCGGCCTTCCCCGGGCTGGGAGCACGGCTCTGCGACGGACTTTGTGGCGTTTTCCTCCCTTGAGCTGGCGGGTAACCGCCCGAGGGCTGGTGAGGGCTTCAGGGCTTGGATGTTGGCGCCGGCCTGGGGTGGGGCGGGGTTTTGGTAGCTGACCCTGAGAGGGAGGATGGACTCAGGCGGGGGCGGGGCGTCCGGGAGTGGCGGTGGGGGGGAGGTAGGCATGAAAACAAATCTAATAGCACCCTTTTTTCTGGAGTTTTAAGGTTTCTCATGTGCTTTCCTTAACCAACCTCTCGTGAGATAGAGAGTGAAAGGATCATCCCCATTTTTGCCTATTTTTTTGTCAGGAACTAAGGATCTCCTCTGTGTGGGGGAGCTCTTTCTGACGAAACTCCTCTGCCAAAGGCAGATCCGCACCTGTTCTACAGATTACAATCAGTCTTAGAAGGTTGACTCCGTTTTACAGATGAGGAAACTGAGTATCATAGGTGAAATGACTTGCCTAAGGTCACACAGCTAGTATGTATCAAAGCTAATATTGGAACCCAGGTTTTCTTTATTCAAAGTCCCACACCACACTAAGCAGAAGGAGATCGGTTATTTCCAAAATGGTCTGGTTGTGCCTGTGTGTGTTCTGTGTATGTTTTATGTTATTTTATACAGCAGTGGAGCCACGATCTTATTAGTATGGATATAATTGTAGAATGGAAGTTCTTAGAATAGAGCTTCTTAACGTGGGGCTCATGGATTTTAGGGGGACTGTGAACTTGGATGTGAAAAAATTACATCTTTATTTTAACTAACCTCTGACTGAAATTTAGCATCTTCTTTAATTATGAAGTTAAAAAACAACATTCTGAGGAGGGGTCCATATGTGGTTTCACCAAACTGCCAAAGGAGTCCAGGATACAAAAAAGGTTAAAGAACCCTGTCCTAGAGAGCAAGGGCTATTTCATTTTTGTCTTTTCAATCCCTAGCATAGTGCCTTGTATACTGGGTAGGTATTTCATAAATATTTGTTGATTTGAATTCTCTCCATAGCTCTTTCTTTTGATTCTTCTTCCATAAATCCTCCATGTAGGGATCTGCACAATATGCTGAAAGCCTTCTTTAGGTTCATAGAAAGCAGTGCAGCACTCAGCTGTGCATTTGTTATCCCTCACGCTGAACATGACAGTCTCTGTCTCCTTCTCCGGTTATGCTGTCGCTTTTACTGAGGCTTGTCATTATATCAAATTGATATATGTAAAGTCCTTTGTAAATTTTTTTAAGTAATGTGAATGGTAACTATTGTGAATTCTATTTGTAGCTATGACATATTTATATAATGCTTTACTGGGAAACAACCCTGTGAGGTTGATCTTGTAAAGATTATTATCCTTCTTTATAGATTGAGAAACTGGCTCAAATAGGTGAAATGACTTACCTTGCAATTAGTGAGTGTGTTGGAGCCAAAATTTGAATCCTGGTCTCCAGATTTTAGGTCAGGTGAAATGTTCTAGATGATACATTTACCTGTCTTCAGCCTCCAAATCCAGTGTTCTTTCCACTACATCAAGATGGCTTTCTACATCTGTTTTGTTTTTTTTTTCAACTTTATAAATTTATTGATTTATCAACAATCACTTCCATATGCTTATTTATTTATTTATTTTTATGATTTTATTAATTTATTTTGATTTATCAACAATCACTTCTACATGCTTTTGCGTTGAAAATTTTTCTCCCCTTTCCTCCCCCCCCACCCTCTCCAAGACTGCGCACAATCTGATGTAGGCTTTACATTTACATACCCATGAAACATATTTTCACATTAGTGAAGTGGTAAGTAAAAATTAAAACCAATAGGAGGAACCATCAGAAAAATGAAACAAAACTCAACAGAAGGTAAAACTAAGTGGTAGTGATTTGACTTCCATAGTTCTTTCTTTGTATGTGGACAGCATTTTCCATCCCTAGGCCTCTGGAGGTGTCTTAGATCCTTGTAATGCTGAGAAGGGTTCAGTTTAACAATCTTAGTCATCGTATAATGTGGCTGTTATCGTTACAGAGTCCTCTTGGTTCTGCTCACTTCACTCAGCATCAGACCATATAGGTCTTTCCAAGTTTTTCTGAAGTCAGCCTGTTCATTTATTTCTTATAGCACAATAGTATGCCATTACACTCATATACCACAACTTGCTCAGCCATTCCCCAGTTGATGGGCATCCTCTCAATTTCCAATTCTTTGCCACCACAAAAAGAGCTGCTGTGAATAGTTTTGTACATGTGGGTCTTTTTCCCATTTGTTCGATCTCTTTGGGATATAGCCCTAGAAGTGCTATTGCTGGATCAAAGGGTATGCACATTTTTGTAGCCTTTTGGGCATAGTTCCAAATTATTCTCCAAAATGGTTGGATCATTTCACAACTCCACCAACAATGTATTAGTGTTCCAATTTTCCCATATCTTCTCCAACATTTATCATTTTCCTGTTTTGTCATGTTGGCCAATCTGATAGGTGTGATGTGGTACCTTAGAGTTGTTTTGATTTGCATTTCTCTAAAGAATAATGATTTAGAGCATTTTTTCATATGACTATAGATGGCTTTAATTTCTTCATCTGAGAATTGTCTGTTCATATCCTTTGACCATTTATCAATTGGGGAATGGCTTGTGTTCTTATAAATTTGTCTTAATTCTCTATATGTTTTAGAAATGAGGCCTTTACACAGAGTGAGCTGAAGATTATCAGGGGTCGTATCTGGAGAATAAAATTAAGGGATGACAGAGGATTATACTCGGAGAAGAAGAAAAGGGGAGGTAGAATGGGGTAAATTATCTCACAAAAAAAATAGAAAAGAAAAGTCTCTTACAGTGGAAGGGGAAATGGGGGAAGGTGAGAGGGAATGAGTGAATCTTACTCTTATAGGATTTGGCTTAAGGAGGGAATAACATACACATTCATTTGGGTATGGAAATCTGTCTTACCCTACAGGAAAATAGGGGGAGAAGGGGACAAGAGAGCAGGGGGATGATAGAGAGGAGGGCAGATTGGGAAAGGGGATAATCAGAAGTAAATACTTCTGAGGAGGGACAGGGTCAAAAAAAAAAGAATGGAATAAATGGGAGGGCAGGATAGGATTAAGGGAAATAGAGTTAGTTTTTCACAACATGTCTACTATGGACGTGTTTTGCATAACTGCACATGTACAACCTATATTGAGTTGCTTGCCTTTTCAACGAGAGTGGGTGGGGAGGGAGGAAGAGAGAAAATTTGAAACCTAAAGTTTTAAAAACATATGTTCAAAAAATGTTTTCACATGCTACTGGGAAATAAGAAATATAGGAAATGGGGTACAGAAGTCTATCCTGCCCTACAGGAAAATAGAAGGGGAGGGAGATAGAAGAGAGGACAGACTAGGGGAAGGGATATTCAGAATGCATGCCATCTTGGGGTGGGGGGAGGGGGAGAAGGGATGAAAATTTGGAACTCAAAAAGTTGTGAAAGTGAATGTTGAAAGCTAAAAATAAATAAATTTATATTAAACTAAAAAAAAAAGAAATGAGGCCTTTATCAGAGAGACTGGTTGTAAAAATTCTTTCCCAATTTTCAACTTTCCTTCTAATCTTAGTTGCATTGGCTTTGTGTGTACAAAAACTTTTCAATTTTATGTAATCAAAATTATCCATTTTGCTTTTCATAATGTTCTCTATCTCCTGTTTGGTCATGAATTCTTCTGTTCTCCATAGATCTGATAGGTAAACTATTCCTTGTTCTCCCAGTTTACTTATGGTATCAGCCTTTATATCTAAGTCATCTACATCTGTTTTTATTATTGATGTTGTATGTATGTATTGCAGTGGTGTCAAACTCAAATAGAAAAGGATCCCTGTGGGTGGCATATTAACTTAGAAAACCACACATTAACATTATCTATATTGTTGTATTTTATTTGTCATGTTAATTTTTTCTTAATTAAAATGTTAAACATTTTAATCTGGTTCAGCTGCAGTTTGAGAATTTTGAGGTCCAGTGTGTTTGACACCTCTGGTATGGTAGATTAGGGTACTGGTTATATGAGGAGACCTGGGTCCTTGTTCTGGCTCTGTGACTTTAGGCAGTTTCCTTCTTTCTGGGCCCTAGTAGTCTGTAAAACCAGAGGATTCAATTCAGTTCAACATCTTGAATTTGTCTCCTCTTTCTACTGCAGCCATCTTTATATAAGCCTCATATTGACCAATCTGCCTATTACAGTACCTCTTTATGAGTCTTTATCCACCTTTTTCTCCAGTCTATGCTTTATACCATTGCTAAACTCATATTCCTTCTGTATAGTCTTGTCATGCCTCTATTTAAAAATATTTAGTGGCTCCCTATATTTGCTGAGTAAAGCAAATTCCTCAGTGTGGCATTAAAGATCTTCCACAATCTGGAACCCTCCTATATTTGCAGTTTGGTCTTTTTGTAAATCTCAAAGTGATAGACAAATGTGAAATATTGTCTTTATTACTCCCCTTTCCATTGCCAAATTGAACCTAACTGCCCCTCTTTTACCAATATGCCCTGTGCTTTTCTAACCTCGTGTCTTTTCTGTATATAATGCCTGGACTATACTCCTTCCCACTTTACCTGTTAAATTCCTACCCATCTTTTAAGAACCCAGTTCATATGTCAACACCTGTGTAAGTCCTTCCCTGATTTCCCCCCACATTCCATCACCTCTTAGTACCTCGTATCGCACTTTATTTTGAACCTAGCTAATGTAATTATGTATTAACATGCACATTATAGTTATGTATACATTTTCCTTCTACTATGGAAACCATGAGGACAGTAACTTTACTAAATTTTATATTTCCCTAGGGCTTAGCCTAGTCTACTATCTACATATAATAGGTGCATAATAAATATGGAATTGCATTGAAAACTTAGTAAGTTTTCCTATGTGCAGAAATATGATAGTGATATATTTTATGTAAAACATTATCCCTTCCCTTATGGAATTCAGTATAGTAAAGGGAAATGACAACTACACAACTAAATGTAACAAAAGTAATACATTCTAAGTACAGTAGCAATTTCAGGATTGGACAAAATCACTTTGGAAGTCCTTTTATCTCTTGACATTCTGTAATTCTTTGTATTTGGGAGATTATACTTAGATTTATCCTCTTAAAAAAATAAGACTCCTGTCGAGCACATAAAAACAAAATGTAGATAACTGAAAGCATCCTGTCAGTAAACAATTTTTAAAGAGATATATGGTATTTTGGAATGCTGCCTGATTCAAAATAATGGTCAGTATCTTTTTTTGTTTTGGTTAAAGCAAACGTATTACTAATATATGTCCAAAAAAGTATATGTTTATGCTAACTGACCTAGCCAGAAAGCTGGCCTCAGAGTTCAGACTTATTTTTTTTTGAGCCCTACGCAAGTCGCTTAACCTTTCAGTGCCCCAGCCTACTTCCTTAAGATTTAGTTAAGGAGAAAGCTCCAATCTTTATATGCTATAAAAATGTTCATACATAAAAATATGTGTAAAATTCTTACAAAATTATTTATTTGGAAGTATAAATGGTACTGGATTAGAAGTACCCTTGTAATCTTTTTATCTTAATTTTGAAACTTTTTTTTTTTTAGATTATGTATGGTGCTGTACCTGAGATCACTCCCTCTGAAACACTCTTCAAGTGTCATCAGAGTCCTCCTAATTCCTTCTCCAAAGGGCCAGTCAGTGTTGGCAGCAACCCAAGAAAATAGGCAGCCTCTGGAGTGTCCAAAATCTTTTTTATTCTTTCCATAAGTTTACAAAAAGCTTTTTAAAAGATTATTTTATTTTCAGGTCTGCATTCTCTCCTTCCTGTATTTCTCCTCTCCCATCCCCATCCCATGATAAAGCAAGAAAAACAAAACACATTACTAACATGTCATAGTCAAGCAAAACAAATTCCTACATTGGACATGTCCAAAAAAAAAAAAAAGATTTCCTCAAATTGGATTCCCAAGATTCTGTGAAGGGAACTCACTTTCCTTTTGAGGCAGAACATTGCACTTTTGGGCAACTTTGTAATTGTTAGAAAGTTTTTCCTGGTGTTGAGATTAAATTTCCCTGTTTCTCCTAGTTCTATTTTAAAAATCATCAAAAATCTATCTTCAGATTCCCATGCTTTGCCCCCTCAAAAAAAAGCTACCAATATTTTTGTGCATTATTAGAGTTTGTTTTGCTTGGATTAATTCCTTCTGTAATCTCTCCTCCTAATTACTCTTTCCTTTCATTTTCTCTCTTATTTTCCTGTTCATTGAGATGCTTTGTTAAGAATACAAACTCTTCATGTTTGTGTATGTTCTTCAAACTTTTAACCACTTCAGATAAGAATGAGGTTGAAGTATCAGCTGCTTCCTCCATCCCCTCCTCCTTGTTTATATAGGTGTCTGCTAAGCCCATCCTGATTATGTGAGATAATTTTTAAACTTCTTTTCCTTTTTCAGAGCTACCCGTATCCCCAGTGTTTTGCTCTTCCCATTCTTAAGATCATGAATATATAACAGATTTACTCACAGGCCTTCTGTCTAATTAGATTTCCTCTCTGATCCCTGATGATGATGGGCTTCAGTGGGGACAAGGTATCATCTCCCATATTAGAATGTAAGCCATTTATCCTTATTTAGCCCCTTAAGATTGTTCTTATTTACCTTTTTATGTTTCTCTTAGCTTTTATTTGAACTTCAGAGTTTCTGTGCAGCTCCAGTCTTTTCATCAGGAATGCTTGGAAGTACTCTATTTCAATAAAGTTCCTTTTTTTTTCCCTTGTAGCATTATACTCAGTTTTTCTGGGTAAGTTATTTTTGACTATAAGACTATGTCATTTGCCTTTTAGAATATTGTATTCCAAGCTGTCTGCTCCGTTTTGGTGGTGACTGTTAAATCATATCTGATTCTGACTGTGGCTCCTGGATACTTAAATTCTTTCTTTGTAGTTGCTTGAAATATTTTCTCTTAGACTTGGAAGCTTTGGATTTTTACTGTAAGATTCCTGGGAGTTTTCTTTTTTTTTTTTTTTTCAGGAGATAACCAGTGAATTCTTTCTATTTATTTCCACTTTGCCCTCTAGTTCCTGAGATATTGGGGCAGTTTTCTTTTAAGATTTCTTGAAAAAGAATGTCTAAGCTCATGTTTTGACTATGACATTCAGATAGTTCAATGACCTTTTCCGCAAATCAGTTGTTTTTTGCTATGAAATAACCTGATTTTTTTCTTTTTTTTCAGTCTTTTGACTTTGCTTTAATATTTCTTGTTGTCTCATGGAGTCATTGGCTTATATTTGGTCCATTCTAATTTTCAGGGAGTTTGTTGCTTGTGTGAAGTTTTGTACCTCTTGTGTCAAGCTGTTAATTACCTTTCCAGTTCTTTATTCCTTGGTTCTCATTTCTTTTCCCATTTTTTCCTCAAGCTCTCCTTTCATTGACAAAAACTTTTTTAAAAATTGTTCATCTTTTCCAGGAATTCTAGTTGAACTGGTGGCCACACTGTTTTTCTCTAGGACTTTGCTTATAGATATTTTAGAATCATTTTCTTCAGCGTTTGTGTCTTGAGCAGCTCTGCTACCATAATTGGTTCTTTATGGTAGAATTTTTTTTTTGGTTTGCTCGTTGTTTCTTTGGACTTGATATTAAGGCTGGAGTCTGCACTTCTGGAGGGAAGGGCTGGGCTGATCCTGTTGCTGCTTTCTTGGGGTGTTAAGGGTTGTGTTATGGCTGGATCTCAGGGAGAGGCTATGAACCTGCAAAATCTCAGTGCTTCCAAAGAGGTATGATCCAGGGTAAAGTCTGATTGTTTTCCTCCTGGTCTGAGCTCTGCAAGTTTCTGGCTTGGTGTGGGTCCAATCAACAGTAGACTGCTGCTAGACATGGCCACAGTCAGCCAGTGGGAAAGCTCTGCTAGTTCAGAGTGATAGAACTGTAGGCTTCCCTTTGTCCTGGGGTTCTTGCCCTGATTATTTCTATGCAGGCTTCAGACTGGGCCAGAAGCTAGAACTGTGACCCTTGCTCTTCTCTTGGTAACTAAGTCACACTGCTGCTGCTTGCTTCTGAACCTGCTCCTTTCTTGGTACACAGCCTCAAGGCCGTGCGAGGGTAGAAGAGTGTGGTGGGGGTAGGCCCAGGCCCCCCTCCTCAGTCTTCCCTGGATATGTGACTAGAACTGGGTAGTGGGTGACGGAGTTGGTACTTGTCCCTAACAAGTGCCCTCGTATGGGACCTTTACTTGACCCTGGTGTACAGCTTGTTCCTTATCCCCTACAGACTTCTCTGTCTGTCTCCTTATGCCAAACTTGGCTACAAAAATGACTGACCATGATTTTTTTCTTGGATTTCTCTATTAGAATTGCTTTTCTGGATCTGTTTTGTAGGAGTTTTGGGGAGCAACTCTGTGCTGCTTCCTGCTGTTCCTCAGTCTTGATCTCACCTACAAAAAGCTTTTAAAACGTTAACTTTTGTTTTTATATATCATCCCTTTCACTTGTCAGTGTCATCCATGTGACAAAGCAAAACTGACACTTCAAGCAAGTCTGAAAGTACATGCAGTGTTTCATAATCTCTTCCAAAAAAGGTAGGGAGGTACGTTTTCTCTTCCATAGGACAAATCTTGGCCATTATAATAACATGGTGGGTCAGAGTTTTTAAAAAAATTCTTTCCATTTACACTTACATTGTGCATAAATGCAATTTGTTTAAAAATTACCCATGTGATAGGCACCTGTTTTGTTTCCAGTTCTTTGCTACATTGCTACGACAGAAAGCACAACAATAATAATCGTTAGCATGTATAGAACACTAACCGGTTTGCAAAGTGCCTTATAACATACTTCATTTTACCCTCACAACAATCCTGGGAGGTAGGTACTTTATTTGGTTTATGTGAGACCTTTCATTCAATTTTTGCTCTTCCTTGGCTGTGTTCCTAGTACTGGAATTCCAAGGGTCATACCTGAACCTCCAGGAATTGACAGTCTAGTTATTTTTTTTAAAGTATGCTTCCAAATTGCTTTCCGGAATGGTTGGGCCGCTTTAGGGTTCCACCAGCAGTGTAACAGTAGGTGACCTTCCATAGCCTCTCCAACACTTTCTATCTTTTGTCATTGTAATTTACTGGGTATGAGGTAAAACCTCAGAGCTGTTTAGATTTCCTTTATTATTCTTATTATTATTAGTGATTTGGAAATCTTTAATATAGTTGTTAATATTTTACAGGTCTTCTGTTGAGAACTTTTTGTTTATATCCTTTGACTTCTTGTCCATTTGGTATGGCTCTTGGTCTTAATGTATTTGTGTTATTTTCCAGTATATTTTCCATATCTGACCCTTAACAGAGATATTTGATAAAAAATTTTTTACCCATTATTGCTTCTTTTCCCTAGTTGCATTGATTTTTGTCAGTGCAAAAACTTTTAGTTTTATGTAATTGAAATTGACTGTTTTTTGTGATTGCTTCTGTCCCTTGTTTACTTAAGAACTTTCCCCGTAACCATAGCTTTCTTTAAAAAATTTATCTATTTATTTGTTACATTTTGAATTCTGAATTTTCTCTTTCTTTCTGTCCCTCCCAACCCTGCATTAAAGAAGGCCAACATTTTGTGTGTGTGTGTGTGTGTGTGTGTGTGTGTGTGTGTGTGTATGGAACCATACTTCCATATATCAGTTCTTTCTCTGGAGTGGGATAGCATTTTTCTTCGTAAGTTCTTTGTATTATCATATTACTCAGAATAGCTTAGTCATTAACAGTTACTCTTCAAACAATATTACTGTTACTGTATATAACATTCTCTTGGTTCTGCTTGTTTCATCCTGCATTATTTCATGCAAGTCTTTCCATGTTTTTCGAAAACCATCCTGGTTGCCATTTCTTACAGTGCAGTAGTGTATTCCATCATAGCATTTTAACTTTTTAATTAAAAAGTTAGCAGTCAACAGACATAAACATTTCAATATGCTAAGAAAAACCAAAAAAGAGACTGTATACCAAACTGAACTGTTATGTAGTTAGTCTTCCCTCTACATAAATCTTTTTTATATAATTCATTTAAAAAAACTTATAAAAATTATTTGTTTTTGCATTGCCTAGATTTCCCCTTGTATCTTTCCCCCCTTACCTCCACAGAACCATCCTTTATAACAAAGAATTTTTTTTTAAAGAGGAAGAAGAGGAAAAAATCCAGCAAAACTGGTCAACACTTCGAAAAAATCTAACACACGCAATGATTCACACCCTTGGACTCCAACCTCTGCAGAGGAGCAGGGGGGCGGGGGAGAGGTATCTATTCATATCTCTTCATTGGAGCCAATCATATTTATGATTTCACAACATTCATTTTTGATTGTTTTGTGGTTACTGGTCGTACCATTTACATTGCTGTAATCATTGTGTATGTTGTTTTTTGACTTTGCTTATTTCACACTGTATCATTCAGTCATGAGTTTAGTGCTTCTCTATTCTTCTTGTTCATTGTTCCTTGTAGTCCACTTATATTCTATTGTATTCATGTACTGTAATTTGTTTAGTCATTACCCAGTTGATGGACATCTTTGTTTTCAGTTCTTTGCTTACCATGAAAAGTGCTGTTATAAATAGTTTCACATGTAAGGTGTCTTTCTTTTTGTTAATGACCTTCTTGGGACATATGCTTAACAATGGAATCTCTGGTTCTAAAGGTATGGACATTTTCATCACTTTATTTGCATAATTCTAAATTGCTTTCCAGAATAGTTGTACAAATTTACAGTTCTAGCAGTTATACATACACATACCTGGTTTTCTACAGCCCCTCCAAAATTAACTGTTTTAGTTTTTTGTTCTCTGCCAATATTTTGGGTGGGAGGTAAAAATTCAAGGTTATTTTGATTTACATTTTTCTTATTAGTAATTTGGAACATTCTTTCTTGCTGTTAATAGTTTGGAATTCTGTTGATAACTGTTTGTTCATATTTTTTGACCACTTTTTTATAATGGCCTTTAAAGTGATGTGGCCTTTAAAATTCAGGTTATCTATTTTGAGCTTATTATACTATATGGTGTAAGGTGTTGATCTAAGCCTAATTTCTGCCAAACTGCTCCACAGTTTTCCTAGCAATTTTTATCAATTCAGGGATTATTTCCCAAATAATTTATATTGTTAAATTATTAAAAACTGAATTGTTTAGTTTGTTTCTGCTTTTCTTTATCTAGGCTAGACTACTTTTCTATTTTTCACCAGTATCAGATAGTTTAACAATTATTGATATATAATTTGAGATCTGGAGTTAAAGAAACAGTGACTCTTAAAAAAGATGAAGTTGGATTATTGCCTTTAAAAACACCTTTAAAAGCAAAATAAAATTAGCTTTTCTGGTCCCAAAGTAGGTAGACAATGAAGTAAAATTTATTTAGAATATAAACTTGCATCTAAATTGTTAATATCAGCTAGGGCCCTATGCATGAGTTTCATACAAATACTACTGGTTTCACCAAACCCTTTTTTTTCCTGTTTCTGAAATAGGAGTTCATAAAAGTTTACAACTGTGCTCTAGTGTAATTACAGTCCTGTTAGTAAGTCAGTTTCAGATTAGAAGGTACCACTGAGGTACCTTCACTTTTTAATTTTTAATTTAAGTTTTTGAAACTCTTTTCATTCTGAACTTAAACACTAACTAAACTTTTCCACATACACAGCAGAACACAAAAAAAGGATTCTATATGAAACTTAAAATCTGTTTCCTATTGTTTCCTTAAAAAAAAGTATATAATTCTACACATTACTTTCAAAATTGCTCTTTTTTGTGCTTCTTTCTGTTTTCTTCTATACAATTAAACAAGAAATGTTATAATAACCCTCTTTTTTTGCATTATATTGCTAATCCTGATCCTATTCTAGACCCTCCCCCATTGAAAACTAAGAGAAATAAAGGGGAAAAAACCCCTTTTGTAACAGATAAGCACAGCCTAAACAAATCAAATCTACATAGTTAAGATGTTCAAAAATCTGTATCTCTGGACTTTGTGTCAGTTACCTCTCTGTTAGGAAGGTAGGTAACATGCTTCATCATAGGTCCATTAGAGCCATATATGTTCTGGAGGTGATTGGTCATTGCAGTGATCAAGTTCTAAAGTATTTCCCACTTTTTTTCCTTTACAGTGTTGCTTTCCTTGTACATATTCTCATTCTTCTTATGTTACTCAATTCTTACAACCCATGAGCCTCTAAAATTGTGTCTTTCATCATTTCTGTTTGATCTATTCTAGTTTAAGGAAGTGCATTTCTTGGGTAAGTTTTAGCACTTTTTCTTCTGAGTTATTTATTCTCTTTCTAATTCTTTCCTTCAGAACTTTTCTCTCATTTTTAAAGATTTCTTACTAATTTCTTCTGTATATGTTTGTAGTCTTTGTAGAAAATCCATTTTAACCCTTTAAGTCTCTGCAGTAATTTTTGATACTGGTTGGTCTTGTCTTTGATTTACTCATTTCTTCTGGTTTAATTTCTGAATTGGTTTAGGCTCTAACCTCTGCGCTTTTGAATATAGTGTTGATTGATTTTGCTGTAAATTCTTGACCTTGCTTCCTTGGGGTAAGGCCTCCCTGAACTCTTGAGATTCAGAGTGCTAGATCTTCAGGCCCTTTCTTTCCATCATTCCTTCCTCCCTTCCCTCCCTCCCTCCCTCCTTTTTTCCTTCCTTCTTGTTAAATGACTTGCCCAGAGCCATACAGCTAGTAAGTGTCAAGTGTCTGAGGCCAGGTTTGAACTCAGGTCTTCCTGACTCCAAGGCTGGAACTCTATCCACTGTGCCACCTAGCTGCCCCATTCAGGTCCTTTCTAGTGTCTTAAGAGTGTTAGAGACCTTAAAGCCCTTGGGCATAGGTGATCTAAGTCTAAGCACTGGAGCATGATGCTAGTCAGCACTGTTGTACTGTCTGCTTTTCCAGTTTTTCCAAGGTCTCCTTGGGGCTTTCTGATTTTCACAGGGGAGCCTGCCACTCTTGCTGCCTGCTAGACATAGACCCTTGAAGCTACACGTACACTGTTTTTAATTGTGCTGGAGGGAAACTCCCTTTCTTATTTCTATTCCTGTTCTTTTTGGCTGGCTTTTTTTGGGGGGGGAGTGAAGATCTGGCGTATAAGTTTCTGATTGAGTTTTCTGATCATTATTCAGTTTAGTGTGAACGTACAGGTTTTGTCAGAGTAGGGAGGGGAGGAGTTTATTGGTATGTCACATGTTCAGGCAGTCATTTTGGCAGGAAGTTTTGAATTTTATTTTAAATAATTTAAAAAATTGTGAACTTGAAGAATAGCAAACTCGAACAACTTAATATACAAAATAGAGAAAAAGAGGATTGCATAGGAAACCATAAATCTGCAGCTTTTTTTATATATACATTGACTTTAACATTATACTGCTATACTAACCCTTTCTTGTCTGTATCAATTTTTCAATTTACTTCTATTTTATGTGTGTTTTTATGTGTTAATGCCTTTTCTTCATTTTTCTTTCACATCACTATCATTACCTTGCATTCCCCCCACAACACTCCTCATTTTCCTAATGAAAGCTGTCCTTTGTAACAAATTTGTGTGATTTTGGTCATGTCTGAATATGTACATTTCGTTCTATACCATTGTTCCTTTACCCCTCCGTCAAGAGATGGGATGCATGTTTCATCATCATTTTTCTGGTGTAGTGATTATTCCTTGCAGTAGTGATTATTCCTTGCATTAATCAGAATTCTTAAATCTTTCAAAGTTGTCCTTTATAATGTCGTAGACAGTGTATGAATTGTTCTAGTTCTGTTAGTTTTACTCTATGTAGTCATTCATATAACTTCTGATGTTTTTTTCTGAAACCCATTTATTTGTTATGGTACGATAATATTCTATTACATATTATAAGTTATTTAGCAATTCACTAATTTATGGGTACATACTTTGTTTACCATTCTTTACATTCTCATTTGTTAACAAGTATGATGAGGTACTTTTTATTTATTTATATTTTAAAAAAATTTGGGTGGGGAGGAGGCAACTGGGATTAAGTTACTTGCCCAGGGTCTGAGGTCAAATTTGAATTCAGATCTTCCTGACTCCAGGGCCAGTGCTATACCCACTCTGCTACCTGCTGCCCCATTGAAGTATTTATTTCAAAGGAATTCTTTTGTTTTGTCCTTCCAAAGGTACAGAATCTATGTGTGTGTGTTCATAAATATATATGTGTGTATGTGTGTGTGTGTGTACATGTACGTATGTGTGCATATAAATGCACACAAACATGTGCAATTAGTGTTACCAGGGCTTTACAACTTGAACCCAAAAGCCAAAAATAAAATTAATTCTTTGTAGAGTTAAACAAAAGTGTTATTTACAGAAGTTTGAACTTACATAATATCTTTTAAAAATGAACAACATTGAGCAGATCTGTCAACAGTAGATAAGTGCTTTGAATTACTTTTGTTTATTTGTGGGGATTCAGCCATGCTTTCCTGAAATACCTGGCTTGGGTTAAGGAATGTAGTTAATGCAAATGAATTAATTCTGTGGGTTAGGGATGTGGTTTATGCAAATTAATTTATTAAGTGGAACTATTGCCTTATAATGTTCAAAGTACTTTTTTTTGTACCTATATAGTTCTTTTTTATTAATATATTCTGTTTTTCTGTATCAGCTGTGACAAAAATTTTTCAAGGATTTGTTGATAGGTACTGCTGCCAATAACACTGATCAACACACAGAAACATTTATTAATAACCAGTTTATTTTATGCTCAGTGTAGACTCATGATATACAAAAAACAAGTGGGCCCCAAGCAGCCATTTTCAACAGCCTTATATAGGTACATAGGCAGGATAGATAGTTAATTTTACAGAGGGCAGAAGGGGGAAGGTAAAAATTTACAGATCAAAAAACAAATAGTAGAAAGGGAAGATCTATATCATGTAAAATAATAAATTGATTAGTAAAAACTCAGAATAAAGGTGAAATTTTAAGACTAACCATTAACACTGGAGTTATACCTGGTTACCTGACATATGTATCTTATGTAAATAAAAGTAATAAAGTTGAGTCAGAAATTCTCACTAACCAGTTAATTGCTGGAGCTAAAGTTTGAGGTTAACTAAGTTCTGCAAATTCTAGCTAGTTATGAGACTTTGTCTTAAGGAAATGGCAGCAAGAAATCTTGCAAATTCTAAAATTCCGTTATGACAGCTACATTTCCCAATATATCCCCTCCCCTCTACCCCCAGGACCATCCCTTATGATAAAGAATAAAAAGGAGGCAAAAAGATAGTTCAACAAAATTAACCAACTAATAAAGTCTGATATATGCTGTGTTTCCCACCCGTAATACTTTTCCTTTTTAAAGGAGAGGCTTGATCATTATAATTTCATAATATTCAGTTTATATTGTTTTATTGTTCTTTCCACTTACATTGTTGTAGTTACAGATATTATTTTCCTGGTTTTGCTAACTTTGTTTTGCATCAGTTCATATAATCTCATTTGTCTCCGTACTCATCATTTTCATAATTTCTTACAGTAATGTTACATTACATTTGTGCCACAATTTGTTTAGCCATTCTCTAAACTTGTTTCCAGTTCTTTGCTACTACAAAAAGTGCTTTTATAAATATTTTAACGTTTATGGGATCTTTCTTTTTATAATTGACCTCCTTGACCCATATGCCTAGATCTGTGGTTCAAAGAATACGGACACTTCAGTCACTTTTTTAGAATAATTCCAAATTGTTTTTCAGAATGATTATACCAGATCTCAGTTCCACCAACAATGTATTAGTATTTCTTTTTCCTGAAGCCCCTCCAGCATTGACTGTTTCTGTTGTTTTTCTTATTTTTGCCAGTTTTCGTGGGTGTGAGGTGAAATTTTTTTTTAAATAATTTTTTTTTCCGTTAATAAGAATTTTATTTTCTTTCCCTTCCACCTCACCCTTTAGTTAGGGGAGAAAAAATAGAATTCTTGTAACATATGAATAGTTATGCAAAACAAATTCCCACATTGGTTATATCCAAAAATGTAATACTCATTCTGCATCTTGGGTTTGTCATCATTTGTCAAATGAAATCTTAAAAGAATTCTTTTGACTTGAGTTTCTCTATTGATTGAAAGCAGTTTTCAAATATTTAAGTTTCTTTTGAGAACTGTTTCTTCTTATCCTTTCAAAATATATTTATTCACATCTCTTATCTCGTTCTCTTATCTTCATTTTCCTCAGTGTGAATATCAAAGTAAATGATCTGTATGGGTCCCATGAGTTCTCTTAAATTTATCCTTTATATAGCTGCCAAATTGGTATTTCTCAAACACTGAAGTGATCATGTCATTCCTCTCTGCTCAGAAATATTCAATAGATCCGTATTGTCTAAAGGATAAAATATATAATCCTTTACCAGGCATTTAAAGACCCTCCACACTCTTTATCTTCTGTTTACCTTTCTAGTTTTTCATATTTCTCATCTTCATGCGTACTATTTTACAGTTAAAATGGCCTGTTAGCTATTTGACTCTATGCCTTGTGGTAATTCCTTTTGTCTGGAATGTGTACTGCCTCCTGTCTGCCTTTTGTAAAATCACTGGCTTCTTTCAAAACACAGCTTTGGTGCCCCCTCCTACACAAGACTTTAGGCAATGTCTTCTACCAGTCAGTGCTTTTTTCTCTCTTGAAATGACTTTATTTACATTTCTACTTATTGTATTCCCTACCTCCATCCATCTCTTAATGGTGGTAAACTCATTGAACTGTTGTATCTTAATGGGTTCTCAAGAAATGTTTGTTTGAATTTAGTTGAGTCCCTATGAGAAAGTCCTTACTGGATGAGGTGGCATTTGAGGTGTGCTTTAAAAAAAAATGGATAATACTTTAGGGGTAGGAAGGATTTTCCAGGCTAAGAATACTAAAGTATCTTCACTACAACACAGAGATAATGGCAAAGAATATTATGAGAAGGCTAAGAAAGTAAAAGTGTTAGTAGATTGAGTAGAACCTTGAATACTAAGCAAATAGTTTGAACTTTATTCTGTAGGGAATAGAGAGCTACTGAAGATTTTTTAAAATATATTTGTGTATAAAACTATTGGTCACGTCTCCCTAATTTAGGTCTAAACCCCTTGAAGGAAAAGACTGTATATTGTACCATGTTGCTTCAGCTCTTATTTCCTTATGAATATTAGTCAAATACCTAAAATTAAATCTCTTTGAAAGGAGAAAAAAGCTATTACATATTTATATGTGTATATCTATATTTAACATTTAAAAAGTTCAAGAGACATAATTTTCTGGGTTATTGATAATTTTATTAATAATGCTAGCCTTTTATTAATAAAAGAGATCAGTGGCATTCTCAGATGCCAGTGCTTATGGCCATGGGCTCACAGTTTCTGTGCCCTTGGAAGAGTGTTCCTGAAGGTGGCAGTCAACTTTGATTGGTTAACAATTAATGAGAGATTGAACATTAGAGCGAGAAGTGAGCTCACTCCAATGAGGGGGCGCTAGAGGGTGACATTTTGTCACTCTTGGACAAAGAAACTATCTCTACACCGAGACCACCCCTAGCCTTAGGCAGTCTAGACCAAGTTCTACCTCCATCCAAACTTAGTTAAGTGGAACTCTATGAGCAGGAATTCGCTGTAGATTAGAAGTCTGATCTAGTTGGTTGGAGTAGCAATACCCAGAAATGAGTAGGATGTTAATTCTATCTTCCATCAGCCTAGTCCTTGAGAGATTGGGCTTCAGATGAGGAAATTGGACAGGGAAAAAAAAAAGCTTGGGTCTCCCTAATTTTAATAATTGGCTATTAATATGAGAGAGAAATAATCAGTCCTTTATAAATCTATAGATAATGAGAGAAAAAGAGAGGTATAAAGTGAAAAATACTTTGATAGATTAATGATCCCATTGGTGCGGGTACTCTATTCGTGCAGATCATGATTTCTCTGTGTCTTTAAAAATGATTTATTAATGCTTTTTCTCTTTATATGATAATGATTTCTTGTCCCCCTCTTCGGACCAAACCCTCTCTTGTGACAAAAACACATAATTAAGTGTAAACATTCACTACCAATACGGTGGCTGATGGACCTCACCCTTATCCTTTCCTTCTTTTTAAGCTTATAAGCATTGGGTGTTGCAGGCTCTTTCCTGTTATTTTCTCTTTCTGTTGTGCAGACTGGTAGGCTTCAGTTTGGTGAATCCAGAACCTCTCCACTTCTGGTTCCATTGGGAGAGTAGTGGGTGAAAGAAGAAGAATAAGGACTTCAGTTAAAGTAGAAGAAGGAATTTTGAAGATATGGATTTACTGGAGTTGGAATTGTGAATAAAGCAAAGGATTAAATTTTGGGAGGGGAAATTTGGCACCATTCAAGGAGAACTGGAGCTGAAAGAAAAGAAGGACTTCTGAAGGAGAGAGTTGGGTATTATTGTAAAGGTGTTAATAAGGAGGTAAGAAGTCTTCAGTATAATTAGCTATAAGAGTTACTTACTAGCAAGACCTGTCAGAAAAAAGGAGTAGGAATCTTGCTTGCAGAAAAATATGGAGCACAGTAAGAAATTCTACAGTAATCTACAAAGACCTTGCAGTGTTTGTCTTTCTGCTATATATAATTGTTGTCTATTGTCAAAGTACAAATTCATCTCTTTCCTAGAAAAAGGACTTGAAGAAAGCTTCCCTACTTTTGATATTGTCAGAATTAAGTGATCCATTAAAAACTGGAAGAAAAAGGATGTGACGAGATAAAAGAATCCTAAGCTATGTCAGGAATTTGAAAAGTGGAAAAGCCTAACACAGAGGACTATTGAACATTTGGAGCTAAGTGAAAGATATAAAAGATCTCCTCTAAGAGGAAGGAAACAGTTGCTGTTTATCCTTCCAAGAATGATCATGTTAATCCACAGATGCTGTGAAGTGCAAGAGCATCCAGGTTCTTGGGCCAGAAAAAGAAGAGAGGAGTAGTGGTGGTTGGTGACTCCCTTTTGAGAGATATTGAAGTATCTATTTGTTGACTTGATAATGGAAATAAGCCTCTTGTCTTCCTGGACTATACATCCTGATTGGAAAACTTTTGAGGACTGGACAAAGATGATGATTACTACTCATTTCTGATGGTTAACTTGAGCTCAAATAATATTGCTAAGAGCAATCTAGAAAGCATTGCTAAGGATTATGAAATTCTGGGCCAGAAGACCGAAGAAGGACAGGGAGATGTCATTTCTGACAATAAGAGGACAAGTGATTCAGAAGAAAATGGCAGATTTGAAAGTTGAAAAGCTGATTAAGATGTTTTTTAGGAATAGAATTAGAAGTTACATTTTTTAAAATATAGAAACAGATTTCTAGTTAGGATCGTGACCTAAAAGGTTGTAGAGAAGCCCAGTTCTCTCACAGAAACCCCAACACTTATATGAAAAGGGCCCCAGAAAAACCAATGGTACATTTGTTTTTTGCACATGACCAGTGTGGGGATTTGTTTTGCTTGACTATATCTATATATCTATATATTTGTTACTATGGTTTTGTTATTTTTAGCTGGGGAGGGAATTGGGAAGGTGAGAGGTGGGTTTTTGTTCATTGAAAACAATAAAAGTTAATCTTTAAAAATTACCATTGATAAATCTGGAAAAAAAAACAGAAATAAACTTCACTACCATCCACAACTGTTTAAAAAGACACCCAGATGACAGTAGAGGCTGGTAGAGGAGTCAAACCAGAGAAGCCACTGCTAGCTCAGATAAATATAGAAGTAACAATTGGCTATGAGAGGGATCAAGCCAGGGAAACCAGCACAGACTTGGGTAACTGGGCCAGAAGCTAATGGAAATGGGGAGAGAAAGGAAGTTAAGGTGATTTCCCATAATCCTGAGGCCAGGCTGTTCTTTGGACAAGGGATATCACAAGCCAGTGCAGCCCTAATAATAGTAGGGTACCTGGAGCCAGTCTCTTCAAGTCACTATAGAAATAGGGCAAACTTAGACCAATTAGATCACTGCATGGAGAGACAGGGCCTAGCCATAGTAGGAAGCAAGACTTACATAGGCATTGGACATCAATGCCAGGAGGGCTGGGAAGAGAAAACTGAGCACAGTATGATTTCCAGCATTCCATTGGTGACCATTAGGGCCACAGTAGGGCTGGAACCAATTTGTCTTTAAGAAGCATGCCAGGAGGGGAAAGAGACTAGCTGAAATCAACCTTCAGTGATCTACCAGGAGATTGAGATAAATCCAAAATTAAGGCAGTGGATGAGGCCTGATCAAGTTGACAAGCATTTAATATGTTCCAGGTAGTATGCTAATCACTGTGGTTACACAAATAAAAGCAAAAACAGCCCTTGCCATCAAGGAACTCACATTTTCATGAAGACATTGGAAATACTATGTACATACAAGTTATATGCCTGTATATGAGAAAGTTGGAGGTAATCTCAGAGGGGAGACTAGAAGAACTAGCAAAAACTTCTTGAATAGTGGGAATTGACCTGAGACTTGAAGTTAAAGAAGCCAGATAAGAAAGAAGAGCATTCCAAGCATGGGGATAGCCAGTGAAAAGGCAGTATTGTGTGTGAGAAATAGGAGGTCAGTGTTACTTGATCACAGAGTACGTAGAGGGAAGTAAAGTATAAGAAGACTGAAAAAGTGGGAAGAGGCTAGCTTGTGAAAGGCTTTGAAAGCCAAACTGGGGTTTTTATATTTGATCCTAGATGATAGGGAGCCATTGAAGTTTATTTAGTGGGTGGGTGACATGGTCAGACTTGCACTTTGACAGCTGAGTGAGGGATGGTCTGAAGTGAGTGGGGACAGACTTGAAGTAGTCTAATCCAGAAGGCTATTTGAATAGTCCAAGTGTGATATGTCAAGAGCTTGCACCTTAAAGAAGAGATGTTACAAAGGCAGAAATGACAGGAGTTGGCAATTGATTGGATATGGGGAGTGAGAGAAAATGAAGAGTTGAGGATGGTGCCTACAGGGATTCTGATCCTTGGTGACTGGATGGTGGTAGTACCCTGTACAGTAAAATGGAAAGTAGGAAAAGGGGAGGACTGGGATGAGGGAGGAGTTCAGTTTTGGCTGTGTGAAATTTAAGATGTCTCCAGGTCATTCAATTTGAAATGTTCGAAAGGCAGTTGTTAAGGTTGACAGAAGGGAAAAATTTGCTGAAGAACACAGGATAGAATAAGATTAAGGGTGCATGAACCAACCCTTCTAGGTCACTAGCATGAGTGTCATATAGACCACAGAGGTAGAACTAATAAACAAGGCTTATCTAAAAAGTGCCAGAGGGGAATGACCTGAAAACAAAATCCCAGTCCAAGATAAGGCTGAAAATATGAATAAACAAGATTCCAAACACAATGAAGAAATACTGTGGGGTTAGAAAAATACAAGAGTTAACCCAGAAGAATAACTGCACAGCGACAGTAAGCTAAGCCTCAAAGAAAAAAATGCCCTGGCCACAAAAACTACAAAAGTGGCTGAAAGAAAACAAGAGATAAAATATGTGATTAGGAATAAAGGAGGGCTTTAAATAGTTAATAATAAGAGAAATAAAAGTGATAATAATCCCCAGATTTCATCTCCCAGCAGATTTGCAAGGATGATAAAAGACAGGAAGAGTCAGTGTTAGAAGGGTTGTGAAAGATATAGGTTTATTAAATGCATTGTTTATTGGTGAAGCTGTGAATTGGTACTACTGTTACTGGAAAGCAGTTTGGAATTTTGCAAATAAGGTAAGTAAATTTCCATACTCTAACCTAGACATTCTACTGTTAGGCATATATCGCAATGAAGTCATTGGTTTAAAAAAAAAAAGCCCCATATTCACCAAAATGTTTATAGCAATGCTAGAAACAAAGTGCAAGTATACATGGATTGGGGAGGGCAGTGGCGAAATAAATTGTGATACCTTAATGTAATGGAATATTACTGTGCTGTAAGAAATGACAAAAATGATAAATTTAGAGATGTATGAAAAGATTTACATGAACTAAAACAGAATGAAGTGAGCAGACCCACCCTCCCTCACACCATACACCAGGGCTAGGGAACCTGGGGCTTGGAGGCCACATGGGGCCCTCTAGGTCCTCAAGTGCAGCCCTTCGACTAAATCTAGTTGTTCTGTGAAGTTTGGATTCAGTCAAATGCCATACACCATGACTACATAATTGGAAAGAACAACAATCATAACTGAAAATGAATGTTGCAAAATTATAAAAAACAAGCATGGCCCTAAAGAAGTGACCTAAGAAGATAACTTCCCCTCATTCCTTTTTCAAGGGAGGAGGAGAGATGGTGGAATATGTGAATGTGGAACATTGCATTAATCGTCAGATTTTTTTCTATGTTTTTGGTTTTGCTGATTTTTTTTCTTATTTTTTAAAAAAATTATCTGTTATGAAGATGGTTCTATGGGAGTGGGAAAGAGGGGGGACTTTGGAAAATTTAGGCAATGTAAAAACAAAAATTATGAAATTTTTCTTAATGAGTTCAAGAAGAAAAATCAAAAGGAGAATTAAAGAGTTCAGAACAGAAGGTGGAAAACTTACTCAAGTAGTGGGCTGTCTGAAAAACAGAATGGAGCAAAGAGAACTTAAAGATTCTTTGAGACAAGAAATAACTTGAACAAAGTCAAAGGATTAGAAAAAAATAGAAAATGTCAGGCATCTACTGATGGTACTTGACAGACACAAGTGACCTGGAAAAAAGGCTAAGGAGAGATAATTTTTAAATCATTTGACTCCCTGAAAATCATGACCAAACAAAAAACCTGAACACTTTATTTTAGGTAATCATAAAATTGCCCAATGTGTTAGAACCTGAAGGCAAAGTGAAAATGGATCCTGCTTGTCACCTGAAAGAAATCCCAAACTGAAAATACTCAGAAATGTTATAGTCAAGTTCTACAGCTTCCAGGTTTAAAAAAAAAAATACTGCAAGCAGTCAGAAATAGCTCAAGTATCGTACTTGTTGGGATCATGCAAAATTTGTAGCAACTACAATAAAGAAAAAAAAATTGCAGTATGATATTCCAAAAGGCAAATGATGAAGGCAAGAATAATCTACCCCTATAAAATTTGAGTGTAATCCTATGGGGAAAATAAACTTTTAATAAAATAGAGGACTTTAAAGCATTCCTGATAATACCAGAGCTGAATAGAAACTATAAAATGCAAGGCATTTGAAGGAAGAGAAATCTAAAAAGAACATTTTAGGAACTGGAAGAGGCCTAGGGGTAGGGAGCCTGTGGCCCTATAGGTCCTCAAGTGTGGCCCTTTAACTGAATCCACGCTTCATAGAACAAATCCCCTTAATAAAAGCATTTGTTTTGTAAAACGGACTCAGTCGAAAGGTCACATGTGACCTTGAGGCCATAGGTTCCCCAGCCCTGGCACTGAACAGTGTTGAAGCACTTAAATTCTAATGGGGGAGAAGGGAGAGTTGTTCCTTCAGAGTGATGATGTTTTCAAGGCTCAGAGACAGCACCTGGGTGTGGATTTGTTTTGTTGGTTTAAACTAAGAAAAGAAAGGGAAGGATAAAGGGATGCACTGTGGAAGAAATGAGTAAAGAGAAGGAATTTATTTCTCATAAAAAGTATATACAAACATGGGAAAGATGATGAAAGGAATGGGAATTTCAAGACTTCACAATTGAACTGGATAAAGGAGAGTTGAATGAACATACACATATCCTTCTCTTTGATAGAGCTAGAGTTGAATTCTTTCCGTGCTTTTCTGTCTCCTCACTAGAGGGTGGTGGTTTAGGCTGTGATCTTTTCTCTTGGTAAATCTGTGCTAGGCAGTTCTAGAGATGTAGTTAGCTACATTCTTTTACTACAGTTAGCTAATTTGGTTTGTTTTTAAGCTTAGGGTCAACATAATAACAGACATAAAGGTCCTTGTTTGTTCCCTTTCTCTTTGGATTTTAAATTGGATGAAAAAGTATTAATACAATCATGATAACTCAGAGCCCTCAAGAAAATTCTAACCTTAAGACAGCGTGTTGGCTGCATCTTAATGTGTTTTTATCTCTAGTCCAACCATTTACTTTATGTTTGAAGCAAAATTGAGGATACAGGAAATGCTTTAGGTAAAAGAAGCATGCAAAGCATAGTACAGTGTCTGTTATTGGACAGGGATAGGGTTAGAAAGAATAGGCTTTTGGGGAACCTAGTTCACATCCTGACGAGATTGTGTACAAATACTAGCTTAAGTCCAAGGCCTCTGTACCAAGATGCATGCAGATGGTCCAACTTGTTCTCTCTCTTTAATTCTTCCACTTCCCCTCAATTTCTCTTTTCTCTTATTGCCCCTATGTTTTTGTCTCAGCTCATTAAGTGCAGAATGGGTTCCAGGAGTCCTTCCACAGCTGCTGCTACAGCTAGGAATGTTGTGTTAACACGATAAGTTCTTTGAAAGCTTACTCCCAATTTAGGTTTAGTTTTGTTTTTTTCTGTTAATGTTTGTTCTAACTTAATCACATAATGCTTCACAGGAAAATTATACAACCACTTAAAGTCTAAAAATTAGTGTAAAAACAAATTCTTGGATTATGTGTTTAAGTTCTGTACTACAGATATGAAGGGGAGGACCTTGTTCTGTATTTCACAGTAGTAGTAATACAGAATTCTGAAGGTCATCTAGAGGCAGTATTCTCTTCAGTCAAGCCTTTTTGGCTTTGTAAAGAGTAGCTAGGAGAGAAGGAGGGAAAAGCATAAAAGTACATGATGGAGGGAAATATACAATGAACCTAACATACATTATGCTTAAAGGCAGCATAAATAATGAAGTAATTTCAGGAGTAGATGTGATAGCTCTCTGATTAGTTTTTTTTTTATTCCAAGCAGCTAAGACATCTACCTTTTATAAAACTTTATGAGATCTTTACACTTATCTTTTTGTTATATTTGTCTAAGTCTGAAAGGGGAATATTGAGACAGCCAAGTATTAGTTTTGTTATTTCTCCCTGTAATTTGATTAACTTTTCCTTCTAGTATTTAGATGCCATGCCATTCATTGCATATATATAAATTTTAATGTTATTTCATTATTTATATTGTCTTTAAGCATAATGTAGTTTTCTTGCTTATCTTTTCAATGGTGTTTATTTTACTATTGCCCTGTCTGAAATCATGATGGCTAAGTAGTATAATAAATTCTTCCCATCCTCTCTCTTAAATACACATGTGTAAGAATCTTTATGCTGCTAATGTGTTTCTGATAAGCAGCATATTATTGGATAATTCATTCCAGTTCATTCTGTTAACTTTCCTTCATTTTATGGGTGACTTCATTCCAATCATATTGACTGATAGGATCTTCAGTTGTATATTTCCCTACATCATATCTTATTGTATTTCATGATATTTTATCCAGTGTTTTTGCACAGAATTCAATATTTTTACCACAGAATACATAAAATATGAGGGATCTACTTACCAAGACACACACAGGAATTGTGACTAAAATTACAAAATACTCTTTATAGAAATAGAGAAAGACTTAAATAATTGGAGAGGAAATAATTGCTCATCATTTGGCCATGATTATGTAATAAAAATAACAATACCTAAATTAATTTACTGATTCAGTGCCATACCAATCAAACTACCAAAGAATTATATCATAGAGCTAGATAGAATAACAATTCATCTAATTTTAAGGGATGTAATGAAAAAGATGAGAAGAAAGGAAGTTTAGTAGTACCTTGTCTCTAACTGCTACAAAGCAATAATAATGGAAACAGTTTGCTACTGTTACAAAATACTGGTACTGGCTGAAAAATAAGAAAGTTGATCAGCAAGACCGATTTGGAACATAAGATCCAGAAGCAAGCAAACAGCAGTGTAGTATTTTCTATAAATTCAAGGACACATACTTTTTTTTGGTTAGGCTATTGGGATTAGGTGACTTGGCCAAGGTCACACAGCTAGTAAATGTCAAATGTCTGAGGCCAGATTTGAACTCAGGTCCTCCTGACTCTAAGGCCAGAGTTTTATCTACTGTGCCACCTAGGTGTCCCCATATACCCTTTAAAAAAAAAACTGCTAAGAAAGCAATCTGGAAAAAATTAAGAGTTTTATCGTTATCCTGCCATATACTACAATAAGCTCCAAAAAGATGAATGACTTAGATATAAAATGTCACATAAAAATTAGAGAAGACTGGAAGAAGGTATCTTTTACATCTATGGATAGGCTAAATGTGCTTGGCCAAATGAGAGAGATGATCATAAGAGATAAAATGGATAGTTTTGTTTACTTAAAATTAAAAAAGTTTTGCATAACTAAAAACTGCAGTTAATTTTGGAAGTGAAATGGATAATGATTTGCATCAAATTTCTCTGATAAAGGTCTTGTTTCCAAGATAGATATGGGATTGATAATAGATATATGTGAATAAGAGCCATTCCTAATTGATAAATGATCATTGGATACAAATAGGAAGTTTTCAAAGGAAGAATTTTAAGCCTTCAACCCTATGGGGAAAAAAGTGCTTCAAATCATATAAGACAAATTCAAATTAAGACAGTTCCACCAAATTGACAAAAAGCATACAAAAAGGAAAATAATTATTGGAAGAGCTGTGAACTGATCCAATCACTTAGAATTTATCTAAGAAGTCACTAACTTAGCATACCCTTTGACCCAGTGGTACCATTACCAGACATATATGTAAGAGAGATCGAAGAAAGGAAAATGATACATATTAAATAAAAATATGTATAACAGTGCTTTTTGTTGTAGCAAAGAATTGGAAACAAAGTGAGTGTGCATCAATTGGGGCATGGCTGAAGAAATTATAGTAGCTGAATGTAATGAAATTATTGCTCCATAAGATGTGACAGAAGGCATAGATTCAGAGAATCCTGGGAAGACCTTTATGAACTGAGCAGAACTAGAGGAATTATTGATACATTAACCACAACATTGTAAAGGACAACAACTATGAAAAATTTAAGAACTCTGGTCAGTCCAGTGGCCAATCACAGCTCCAAAAGACTGATGATAAACATTCCTCTTGCTAGTGAAGTGAACCATATATGTGCACAGTAAGATGTGTATTTCAGACGTGACCAATACAACAGAGCAGAGCAGAGTGGGGAGTATACTGATAGTGATGCAAAAATCATCAAATGTTTTTAAAATATCCAAAAGAGTGGAAGGAATTTAGAAGGGGACCCAGACATAAAGGACAATTTTCATACTACCACATTAAAGTATATATTAAAAGCTATATGTAATAGATTCACAATTTCATATGTAGTCGTTTTCTGGCCTATCTATATGGAAATGTTCATGTTTGTTGATTTTCTTGTTCATTTAAAAAAAATATAGGAATAACAGGCTTTTGGCTAGGACGGGAGTGTCACCAAACAGGTTAGGTAAGAATGTATTTGCCAGAAATCCTGCAGATGTAATCAAAAGAACTTTAATCTAAAAATGAGGAAGAAAACTTCAGTCTGTCCACCAGTCTAGGTAACATGAGTAAATATATTGTAGGAAGAATAGATGTAGGGAGGTCTAGAATAAGGATGTGGAAAGGTATAATTTGTTACATGGAATGGGATGGGTCTAAAAATGATGGGGAGGAGAGAAGTGTAGTGACATAGCCCTATAATTCCTGAGTAGCAGTAGGACTAAAGCCAATTGGGTATCCATGTTAAGCCTGGTACCAAAGTGATGAACCTGAAGGAGGCAGGGAGGGTAACAGGCTGGGTAAAGATGGGTAAAGCATTACAGGTTGTATCCAGCCAAAGTTTCTATACGGATTAGCAGTGGGATTAGGTTCGTGAGTGACCACTGAATATCTAACTTGGATGAGAAGGGAGACCTAGCCATAAATAGGTCCAAGTAGTATTTTATGGGGAAGTATGATGAGCTTTTGAGTAAAAATCAGTGGAAGCAGAAGCAGTATTGGATGCAAACTACCTAGGCAGGAAAATGAAAAGTGAGGACCTAAAGGAACTAGGTCACAAGCCTCATATAAATGTATTATATAGTGATCATTAGAGACTTTGTTTCTAGACAACTGCAGGGGTTCCCTGCCAAGAGAAGAACAGTGAATAATTTCTTTGTCTAAAGGTAGAAGAGTCAATGAGAAATTTCTGTTCCGGAATTGATTGTAACCAAGAGGGAGGATCTATTAGGGTAGATATGTGAATTTTAGGGGAAAGTTAACTCTTCATCTTAAAACTAGTGAGATAAAGAAGGAAAGGAAAACTAGGCATATAGTTTGACATCTCCAATTGATAGTGCTCTCCCTGGTATCTAGCACAGTGCCTAGCAAATAGTAGATACTTTATGTTTATTGAATGAACAAATTAATACATCCTAGATTTTGTGAAAGCATATTTCAAAAGGTTGAGGAAAAAGCAGTTGCAAGGACTAAAGTAAGATCAGGAGGAATGAGAAGCTTTAAAGAAGGAAATTCTGAAGACATTATTCCAATGAAAAGGAAAAAGTTATTTAAATGAAAGAAATATGCACATCAACTTATTTTAGATGTAGGAAAGATAAAAGCAAAGGCAAGTAGAAGATAAATATGAAAGTGCGGCATAGTCATCGGTACCCGCAGCGCTAATGTTCAGAATACTGAGACTAATAAGAAAGAAAAGGACACTATAAAGCTGTTTTGGTTATATTGTAGGAAAGAATTATTTTTAGTTTGTAAAGGATAATAGCTAACAGCACCTGCGACATAGCAGTATCAACCACTGCAAAAAAGCTTTATAATAATTTGATTCTCACAACTACCCTAGGAGGTAGGTGCTGTTATCCCCATTTTATAGTTGAAGAAACTGAGGCAAACAAGTGACTTACCCAGGGTCACACAGCTAGTAGGTGTCTGAAGCTGAATTTAAACTCTTCCTGACTCAGGACTCTATTCAATAGGCCACTTAGACACTGGTCTAAGAGATCTGAATTAGAATGTCTAGGCTCTTGTTATGATCATGATGTTCATGTAGTCCGGTGCTTCTTAAAATCAGTTTTTGTTGTGATACCTTAAGTCGGTTAACAAACTAATAAATATTAATTACTGTGCTAAGTGATACAAATAAAAGTCTCTGCCCTTAAGGAATTTATAATCTAAATGGGATAAGACCACACACAAAAGGAAGCTGAAAGGGGGAGGAGAGGAGAGCAAAGAGAAGATACCTGGCAAGGAGAAGGTCAGAGAAATGCAACAGGGTGGGAAATGAAGAGATGGTTGGTCTAGGTTCCTTTCTTATATGGATGTTCTGAGAGATACTCCCCACTCAGAGGAGTAGAGAGTATTGAAAAGGTGTGAGGACCAGGGCTGATGTGATGAAGTTCCTGGTTGGATATGATGGAAAAGTCTAGTGGAGTACAGTTGGGTGGGAAATTTATTTTTTAGTTTTTTGACTTTGCTTTGCTATTTCCCTTCTGATGAAGTCATTGACTTGTGTTTGATTGATCCCAGTTCTCAGGGAATTTGTTATTTAGCTAGGTTTTATACCTTGAGCCAAACTACTCTCAGTTCTTTCATAGACCTCATTTCTTTTCCTGTTTTTTCCTCAAGCTCTCCTTTCATTGACAAAAACTTTTTTAAAAATTGTTCATCTTTTCCAGGAATTCTAGTTGAACTGGTGGCCACACTGTTTTTCTCTAGGACTTTGCTTATAGATATTTTAGAGTCATTTTCTTCAGCGTTTGTGTCTTGAGCAGCTCTGCTACCATAATTGGTTCTTTATGGTAGAATTTTTTTTTTGGTTTGCTCATTGTTTCTTTGGACTTGATATTAAGGCTGGAGTCTGCACTTCTGGAGGGAAGGGCTGGGCTGATCCTGTTGCTGCTTTCTTGGGGTGTTAAGGGTTGTGTTATTGCTGGATCTCAGGGAGAGGCTATGAACCTGCAAAATCTCAGTGCTTCCAAAGAGGTATGATCCAGGGTAAAGTCTGATTGTTTTCCTCCTGGTCTGAGCTCTGCAAGTTTCTGGCTTGGTGTGGGTCCAATCAACAGTAGACTGCTGCTAGACATGGCCACAGTCAGCCAGTGGGAAAGCTCTGCTAGTTCAGAGTGATAGAACTGTAGGCTTCCCTTTGTCCTGGGGTTCTTGCCCTGATTATTTCTATGCAGGCTTCAGACTGGGCCAGAAGCTAGAACTGTGACCCTTGCTCTTCTCTTGGTAACTAAGTCACACTGCTGCTGCTTGCTTCTGAACCTGCTCCTTTCTTGGTACACAGCCTCAAGGCCGTGCGAGGGTAGAAGAGTGTGGTGGGGGTAGGCCCAGGCCCCCCTCCTCAGTCTTCCCTGGATATGTGACTAGAACTGGGTAGTGGGTGACGGAGTTGGTACTTGTCCCTAACAAGTGCCCTCGTATGGGACCTTTACTTGACCCTGGTGTACAGCTTGTTCCTTATCCCTTACAGACTTCTCTGTCTGTCTCCTTATGCCAAACTTGGCTACAAAAATGACTGACCATGATTTTTTTCTTGGATTTCTCTATTAGAATTGCTTTTCTGGATCTGTTTTGTAGGAGTTTTGGGGAGCAACTCTGTGCTGCTTCCTGCTGTTCCTCAGTCTTGATCTCACCTACAAAAAGCTTTTAAAACGTTAACTTTTGTTTTTATATATCATCCCTTTCACTTGTCAGTGTCATCCATGTGACAAAGCAAAACTGACACTTCAAGCAAGTCTGCAAGTACATGCTGTGTCTTGAGAAAATCAAATTGATTTTGATTCCATTTTTAATTGATTCTATTCTGGATCACCAAGAACATTTTGTATAACTACCTAAAGTCACATTCCTTTGTCTTTATGTTAAGTTCAGAAGTTTAAAAGTTCAGCTTTCTCATAATGACCAGCTTTCCTCTCTCTGAGTTAAGTTTAAAAGTTCAGCTCTCCTATAAATCACTTTTAATTAAGAAAAACCCATTATTTTTATACTACCAGCTGCTTGACCAACTAGAGGAAATCTATTATCTCTCAGCCACTAGTTGTCCTTGCACAATTGAAGGAAAATATGTTATCTCCATACCATTAGTTCAGGGGTAGGGAACCTATAGCCTTGTGGCCACTTGAGGACCTATGGGCTCACATGCGGCATTGAGGCCACAAGTTGCCCATCCTTGCACTAGTAATTCTTGTAGGATTACTACACACCAAGTGTGCTCAATCAGCAGTTTCCTGGCAAGAGGATAGAAGGAGGGGTTGTGCTAGCCCCACATTCCTGGTGTCTATTCAGTCATAGTGTCCCTCACACCTGTGATATTTCTCACCTTGTAAGCAAGCGATTATATTGTTTTTCCCATCTACAATTCTTCCTTCTAATTTTTAGATGCTCCTCCTTTTGTCTATAAAAGTGATTTGTCAGCCCTCACTTGAAGTCTTTTGGCTTGCTAAGGAGCTGAGAGATATCTTTTTTTGATGATTGCTAGCCTTACCAATAAATTGATTGTGCTCAGAGCTTTGTGCCTCAGTCGACTTTATTTTTAATCATGACAGTTTCACTTCCATGATCCTCTACTTTTGCAAAAAAGGACAGGGAGGTACATTTTCCAGAATTGGGAATTTTGCAGAGGTCATTCTTGTTCATGAACAAATTGGATTAGATAGCCTCTGAGGTCCCTTTTGATTCTTGAGATTACATGCTTATCATTCTACATTGGATTTGGGCTTTTTTTTTTTATGTCTCTGTAAATTCTCCATAGAAGATCCATACACTGTGGAGACCTTTTTCTGATTGTCTTAATATTTCAGGGGTGCTAGTGTGGTACTAGGGCTTCCATTTGCTATCTTTTTATACTGTATGATCAGCTTACATCCTTTTACAGTCATGTGCCTCATATATTACTTGTACATAAGAAGTCATAATTTTTTGTTACAATATGGGATCATTGTGAGAATATTAGTATCTAAAAATTCTGGACTTATGCAGACAAACAAGTCTTGGGATCATTAAAAGTGTTTAATTTCTAAAATCTGACCTAGCCAATCTCCTCTCTTTCAATTCTGGACCCAGCCCACTGAAGTTGTCTGCTTGGCTGCCTGCCTACATTACTGCTTGTGATAGATTAACTCATTTGCATGTTTAAGCTAGAAAATATGCTTTTATCATCTGCTTTGTTTTTCTAATATGAATGATCCCTTTCAAATAAATGTAGATTGAATTGGAGAGGTTTTAGATTGTCTTAGAGTTTGAGACAGTTTAAAAAGCAACAAAATGTAGTCTAAAGAGTACTATACTTAGACTCACAAGACCTGGATTCAGGTCCTGGCTCTACCACTTATTAGCCATGTGACTTTGGACAAGCCACTTTACCTCTCTGAGCCACAGTTTCCTCATCTGTAAAATAATAAAAATAATGTGTTGAAAGTAATTATATAAATGTTTTTTGTGAATTTTTTATATTTCATATACTTTCAATCTTCTGTGGTCAAGACTAGGTTTTCCTAACATAAAGGAATAGTACAGTTGTTAAATTGTACAACAGATTTGAATAAGGTTAATTTTAGAAACGAGAGACAAATATTTTAAATTGAAGGGTTGGTGATGTATAGTCTATATGTAAATTTATATCCACATAAGAAAATATGCCTTGAATTTTACTTAGCGCTATTTTTTCCTTCAGTATATTTTTTATTTTTTCCTGAGTTTAGGTACAGAATGAGTACGTGTCGCTGGTGTACACCAGGTGGTGAGTCCACTGTTGACTTCCTAAAGAGCTATGCTTTTGGAACACTTCCCTGTGAAGTTCTCACAGCTAATGAGGACCTCTGTTACTGCTTGGAGTGTGTAGCTGAATACCACAAAGCAAGAGATACACTGCCTTCCTTGCATGAGGTAATCGGAATAAGCCTAGAATATTAACTAAAATAAGAAAAAAGATTATTTAGAGTTTGAGCATAGAGAAGAGAATGGGTTTGAACTTTATTCACATTATCCAAAGAATTACTAATGCATATTAATTTAGAATCTGAGGACTGGAAAGTCCTAATTTGAGGATTTCTCTACAGCCTACAAAAAAAACATGGGAGAGGTTCCTTATGCCTCATTTGTTCAGTATGTTGGAATAAAATCAGTTTGTTGAGCAAGAGCATTTTCTTTTTTTCTGTATTAAGTGGATATGAGTGCTGACTTGTAAAATTAGGTGACTTGTAATCTTTTCTTCATAAACAGTTCATTTTGACACATTTTGGAAAATGTAGTAAACTTCCAGGGGCAGCAGCGTTTTCTCACCAAAGAAGCTAGTGTGTAAGATGTAATTTTCAATTGCTAACCATAAAATTTTAGATTTGCAGCCAAGATGTGCTTGGTAAGAAATGGGAAACTGGCCTGTAAAACATTTAGGGCAGGACAGCAGTGGTAAGACTATCCTTAGAATATTTGTTCTTTATTTATGAAGGATCCCAATTTTGGAGCTAACCAACATTTTCAGTTTTAAGAATAATAGCTAACCCTTCTCTGGTGTTCTCCTTTCCCAATAACACTATGAGTTAGTTAACAAGTATTATTTTCCCAAGTTTACAAATAAAATTAGTTCAGAGAGCTGAAGTACTTTTGCTCACTGATATGATACAATAGTGTTACTGGGTCAAAATAAGAATTAACTAGATTCAAGCCAAGGATACTGAATGATTTCTATCAAACTGCAAAAGAGAATTTCTGAGAAAAGGAAAATATTCATTTAATCTCTTTTGTCTCTTCCCAACCTAACCCTTCTCTATGTAATTTATACTTTTAAACAAAACAACATTTTTTATCTGACCCAGAGATTTGTTTTAAAAAGTATTGGCAGTAGTATATTACATAGTCTTCTTTAAACTTCTAAATTTCTAGTTATTGAAAAGTTTTCTGTAGATCACCATATACAGGTTTTTTCATTAATAGCTCTTTTTTTCTTCTGATAGATATTATGGGAATTTGAAACCACTCGTCTCATAAATCATTTTGAAAAATCTATGAAAGGCGAAATTGAGGAAGATGACGAACTATTTATAGTTGATGACAATGGTGAAACACAACTGTTTGGTTTCACTGGCCAAGACTTCGAAAACAAGCTTCGAGTTCCTCTTCTTGAAATACTGAAGTATCCTTATCTGCTCTTAGATGAGCATGTCAGTGAGTATCTTAGAATCATAGAACCATAACCAGTGAGGGCCCAGAATTCTATTCTCAGCCTCAGGACCAGAACCTCACACTCTTCTTTCCTCTCCTGCCTTATCCCTCACTAGTGAAAATGAAACTAGCATCGTAGCTAAGACTTTGGTATGAGTTACCATGGAAGGGTTCCTTATTGAGAAGCTTATGGCACTGCATTATCCAGTGGCTTGCAAACCATTTTCCTCTTTGAATTCCAGTGATTCAGAGCCAAAGGCTGCCTAAGTGAAAATTCTTTTCCCTTGTTTCTACTCCCTCATCCCTTATCCTCATCCATTTTAGCCCTACCCCTCTTGAGCCCTATCCCATTCTGCTCTTCCCTTCCATCATGCCTCTGGAACCTCAATTCTGTTATCAAAAACTACCTCTCAGATTAGATCTCTTCGTCTCATATTCCTTCCAGAATTCATACTTTCTTTAAATCCATTTTTCTTTCTTCTCTATTTCTATTGACAGTACCACCATTTTTCTAGTTACCCAAGTTTACAAACTCAGTCATCCTCGACTTTGCTTTTCCCCTCACTACCCTCCCCACACACACACACAAACAATGTCTTATCAGTTACCAATGTCACTTCTACTTTCACAACATTCGTCATAATTATCCTCTTGCTCCATTCACAGAGCCACCACTCTAGTTCAAGCCCTTATTATCTCTTGCCTGGACTGTTGTAGTAGTCTCTTAGTAGTAAAATCTTATCTCTGACACTCCCTATGTGACCTTGGGCAAGCCACTTAACCTCCTTGGACCTCATCTTTAAAATAAGGGCATTGGACTGGATGGCCTAAAACTTTCCTTCAAGTTTTATATTTATTTTCACTTCTATTCTCCCTCCCTCTGTACCTTCTTCTCCAATCCATTCTCCACTGCCAAAGTGATATTACTAAAGCATAGGTCTGACAGTGTCACTCGCCTGTCTACAAATCTGCAGTGGCTCTTTGTCTCCTCTATGATCAAATACAAATTCCTCTCTTTGATGTTTAAAACCCTGCACAAACCTGAATCTAGACTATCTTTCCAGACACTACTTATTCTTTCCCTTCATACTGTCTATATGCCAGCCAGATTGGCTTATGTCTTATCCCTCACGGACAGTATTCCATCTTTCATTTCAAGTTTTTGCATAGTCTGTCCCCCGTGCTTGGAATGCACTCTCTCTTCACGTCTGGATCTTGTAACCTCTAACTCAACTCAAGTGCCTCCTCCAACATAATGCCTTTCCTGATCACCCTAGTTGTTACTGCCTTTGCTGTCCCCCCAGATTACCTTGTATTTACTTTATTTATATATATATATATATGTGTATATCTATCTATCTATCTATCTATCTATATCTATATCTATATATATATATGTGTGTGTGTGTGTGTATGTATTTTAACATACATAAGACAGTGTGGCAAAATAGTTAATAGTTAGAGATCTAGTCTTGAAGTCAGGAATATCTGAATTCAAGTCCCATTGACTTATTACTCTGGGCAGGTTACTTAATCTCTTGGCCCTCTAGGCCATTGGAGTCAAACTTTGAAATGGCAGCCACTAAACCAAACATAAAGATCACATATTGACTTGGAAAACCACACGTTTATGTATTTCTTGTCTTAGTAATCTATTTTGTTAAATATTTCCTAATTACATTTTAGTCTGGCTTGGGTCATATTTGGGAGTGTTGTGAGTTGTGTGTTTCACACCTCTGCTATAGGCAACAATCTTAGTGTATAAGGAAAAGAAGGTGTCAACCTGCATTGGTAGAGGGAGTTTTCTTGCTTCCTTCCTTTCTTTCCTTCTTTCCTTTTTTAATTTTTATTTTTATTTTCAGTTCCAAATTCTTTCCCTCCTCCCTCCTCTCCCTCTCATTGAGAAGGCAAGAAAAAAGATGCCCATTATATATATGTGAAGTCATGCTAAACATATTTCCACATTAGCCATGATCCTAAACAAACAAACGAACAAATAAATAAATAGAAAAATGCTTCTATCTGCTCTCAGTTTAGAGATAGTTTTCTTACTTGGGAGTTCTTACTACCAGTGAAATCACAAATATAACCCCTATCTTTTATTCCTATGTTTTTTAATCTACTTAGATGTATACCTATTATTTCCCTGACAGAATGTAAATTTCTTAAATAGGGACTTTCATTTTTGTCTTTGTATCCTCAGCACCTCCTATAGTATCTGGCATGTAGTAGGCATTTGCCTATTGAATTGTTCTTTGTATTCATAGAAACCTGGCTCCTCCTTGAAGATACTTAACAACTTTATCTGTAGTAGGTGTATCTCCTCTCTTCCCCCTCTTCTCACTGGGTCAGAATAAGGAATAGGCATACCTTTTGCTCTTTACTTCCACTGTCAGACCCTCCATCTGCCACCATCACTCAGCAGTATCTCCTCAGATAGAACCCATGCATTGTGAGCTGCTTCTTTATTTCATTGCTGTACCTCAGAGCTCTTCAAATGTTACCCTAAAGGGTCCCTCTTCTTTTGTTTCAGTCTCTGAAGAGGTACCCTTTGTCTTTATCAAAGACAATTCTTCTGCTTACACACTTGCCCTCATCTCCTCTTGTTTCTTCTGAGAATTTGCCCCTTTGATCATCCCCTCTCTCTTTTTAATCTTCATTCTCTTATTGCCCACTGTCCACTTCCCTGACATCAAGCTGTCTGTCCCCTCAGGCTGTCATCCTCTATCTTATCTTCTTCTCACAGCGAAACTCCTGGGAAAAAGCAGTCTATACTTATTGTTTCTATTTCCTCTTTCCTACTCCTCATCCTTTTATAATCTATCTTTTAAACCTGTCACTCAACTGTTCTTTCCAAGGTTACTAATAATCTGTTGCTAAATTCAGTGACTCTTTTTCTGTTTTCATCTTTTATACCTCTTTATGTATTTGGTCTATCACTTCATCTTTCTTAAACTCTCTTCTGCCTGGATTTTCATGACACTATTCTTTCTTGGTTCTCCTCATACCTAATTGAGTATTCTTTTTCAGTCTTTATTGGATTATCGTATGTGTTCTATCTCCTATGCATAGTTTTACCATGAAGTTCTGTTCTAGTCTTTCTTTTGTTTTCTGTCTTGAATTCTTAACTCTTGATGATGCCATCAATATCCATGGGTTTCATTATCTTTATTGTAGATGATTCCCAAATCTATATCTCTAGTCCTCTTTCTCTTGAAATCTTTAACTTTAAGGATAAAGTACCACCTCCTACACAAAGTCTTTCCAGAGTCACTCCAGTTTTTTGTGTTCATATATGTCTCCCCAAAAAAATTACTTTGTATTTGTTTTGTATGTATATATATTTTTACTTATTTGGGTACATGATGATTCTTTCCAATAAAATATAGGTTCCTTGAAGGTAGAGACTGTCACTTGTGTTGTTGTAGCCTCTGAGAGTAGTGCATAGTAGATGCCTAATAACTAAATAAAAATTACAGTGCTAGGTTTGGAAGGGATCTTTGATGTCATGTGGTTCAACCTTATTTTACAGATGAAGAAAGTGAGACACAGAATAGTGAAATGACTTGTCTAACGTCATCTAGTAGAGCTTAAGTTATCTTAGCCCAAGCTCTTTCCATTATATCATGATGCTTTGAGTTGGATTTTTCTATTAAAGTGAAAATGATTCATTAGAAAACTTGTTGGGCAGCTAGGTGACGCAGTGGATAGAGCTCTGGCCTTGGAGTCAGGAGGACCTGAGTCCAAATCCAGCCTCAGATGCTTTACACTTACTATCTGTGTGACCCTGGGAAAGTCACTTAAACCCCTGATTGCCTCATCAAAAAGCACAAAACAAAACAAAAACTCATTCCCTGAAGTTTTCATGGTAATCTAATGATTCCTTTAAGTAACTTTTTATTTACCTGTAAAACCATTGAAGTTAACAGAATGGGCTACTTTAATTTTAGCTGATATATATTTTCATCTTGTATTTACTGTGTTTTTCTTTCTATTTAGATGAATTATGTGTTGAAGCACTTTGTAGGATGGAGCAAGCTAACTGCTCCTTTCAGGTATTTGACAAACATCCAGGGATCTATTTGTTCTTGGTACATCCCAATGAAATGGTGAGTTGTGAATGTGCTATGGCTGTGAAGTAATATTCATTGCATATTTCGGCTCTTATACTATGTTGTTTTTGTCATTACTAAAGCCTTCCATTAATAATATTACCTATAATATTTAGTTGCATCAAATTGATATTTTTATGATGTGACATACTGTTGTATAAAGAAATTTTGAGGGGGCAGCTAGGTGGCTCAGTGGATAGAGCACCAGCCCTGGATTCAGGAGGTCCTGAGTTCAAATCCGGCCTCAGACACATAACACTTACTAGCTGCATGACCCTGGGCAAGTCACTTAATCCCATTGCCTAGCCTTAAAAAAAAAAAAAGAAATTTTGAGTCACAGTTTGTATCTTGTTCTATGAGGACTGTTTGATTTCAGTTTTGAAAATATATCTTATAATTCAAAACATTTTCAAAAAATTCTTAAATTTTACACTACAAGTTTACAGATTTTTATACAGAGGTAAAAAACAGAAACATAGAATCATAGAAAGCATTCATTCTTATTACATTTCTCATTTTAAAATGAATTTCATAATAAGCTTCTTTCTGATCTGATTATTTTAACCAACAGCTTTAATTTAGAGTTGTTTTGATTTAATTAAAAATACCAAGTCTCATCATAGTTCTCGATCTTTTTAATATGTGCTTTTTCTTTCTTTCATATAGGTTCGACGATGGGCTATTCTAACAGCCAGAAACTTGGGCAAGGTAGACAGAGATGATTACTACGATTTACAGGAAGTCTTAACTTGCTTGTTTAGAGTTATTGAGTTGGGGCTTTTAGAAAGTCCAGATATTTACACTTCTTCAGAATTCGAGAAGGGCAAACTTGTCCTTCTGCCATCTCACATGTATGACACAAGTAACTACAAAAATTACTGGTTAGGTAAGTTTTGTTCTTAATGTGTTGGATTTTCTCAGTTGATTTCAGGTGTCCTGCATGGGAATTCTTCTCCATTTGTGATGTGATTACAAGATTGTTATCTAGTATCTCCCAGGTGCTACTAGTTCTTATTCTGTCATTGGAATAACTTTAGAAAGCCCTAAATTTTCAAGAGTATTTAAGAGGAGTCATGTGAACTCTTGAAGTTATATCTAAAACTCAAACCTCTTTATAAATACCATTACAAAAAAGTTTAAATCTTTGCAACTAAAGTATTGTCAAACACTAACCAATGGACCTCTTCTTTAAAGCAATATTTGATGTAACAAAATTTTATTACCACAGAAGAATTTTAATAACATTTGGCCTTTAATGCTTTTTTTCATCTGTGAGTTTTTCTAGTGGGAAAACAAAGGAAAAGTATTTTTTAAAACTGTATATCTGAGATAAATTTATTCTATATATGATCACAATCATCTGAGATGATTGTCTACTCAACAAAAATTTCTCTCTTTTTTCATCGAATTGATTGCCCTAAATTTTCAAGTGCCTTGGGAGTATTTAAGGGTTGTGTAGAAATGCCTTTGGTTTTTCCTTTTTTCCTTTTTCTTTTTCTTTTTTTAGGCAATTGAGGTTAAGTGACTTGCCCAGGGTCACACAGCTAGTTAAGTGTCAAGGGTTTGGTCTGAGGCCAGATTTGAACTCAGGTCCTCCTGAATTCAGGGCGGGTGCTCTATCCACTGCACCACCTAGCTGCCCTAAAATGCCTTTGTTTTAGACTGCCAAAAGTAGTTTCTTCATTGAGCTTTGTCTAAAGAACTCAAAGCTGCCATGCATTACTCATTTAGTCCCTGCTGAATAGTTCCTTTGGCCAACTACATCTTTTTAATATGTTGTTAATCTTAAGATTTCAGAGAAACAGTAAATTATATTTCATGAATCTATATGTTGCTGTTCATTTTTGAGGAGCTGATGATTTCAGGGAAATATGAAATTGTTTTTCAGGAATCTGTATGTTGCTAACTATTCTTGAGGAGCAAGCAATGGATTCTTTGTTGCTGGGCTCAGACAAGCAAAATGATTTTATGCAGTCAATACTTCACACCATGGAAAAGCAATCAGATGGTAACAAACTACTTGGGCAAAATACTTTGACATACTATAATGCAGAAACTCTTAATTTGTTAATGTCACTGTGAGAATTTGCTTTACTGTGAACAAATCCAGTTTTATTTCCTCCTTTTATTGTTCAGTGTCAGACCTAGATTTGGTGATGGTGATTTGGATAACTTTTGGAAAGCTATTAAGACAATGCCTGACTAGTATGGGAAGGGTGTGTGGGAAGGGGGGAGAAGAAACTTTTATCTTAATTTATTGTAATTCTGCTCTTGACAAACGTCATTAAACACAAGCAATTCTCTATACAAAACAAAACCAAAAAATTGCACATGAAAGCACGAATCTATAAATGGTACAGCTGTCCTGCTAGTCTGTGTCTTTTTTCTGAACTTCTTTCTGTTCTTTTCTGTGCATCTTTTTTACAATGCTAAAATGACCCTCTTTTCTTCTTTTTTGGCATCTGTGTTACTAGTATTAAAGCAAAACAAAAAGACAAAATCAGTCTACTTTGTAACAATTATATACAGCCAAGTAAAACATATCTATACTTAGTCCATGTCCAAAAATGTATATCTTTCCCTTGAGTGTCCCAAATGGGAGAAACACTTTTACAAAAATCATAATTGTGTACCACCATACTTGTATAACATTTATAGTAGAGACTTTGATAGACCTCCCTTGAAAATAAAAAAAAAAATCACATCTCTTTCTTTAAAAGTGGCTAGTATGTTTTATTTAAAGTTTCTTGTTGCTAAGCTTTTAATTTTGTATACATTTAATAATGACATTTGGGGTGAAAAATATACAGTTATCTGTAGAAGTTTTTCTCAAATCTTCCTCTCATTGAACTATTGTTAATTTATATTTCAGAGGATAGTGTGGATCCTTTCTGGCCAGCATTGCATTGCTTCATGGTGATTCTGGATCGCCTTGGCTCAAAAGTCTGGGGTCAACTTATTGATCCCATTGAAGCATTCCAGACCATTATTAACAATGTGAGCTACAACAAAGAAATTCAAAATATACGCAATAGTTCCACAAGGTTAGTTCCATTAACTTCTCTTTGATGTGTGGCACATAGGAGGTGCTTAATAAATCCTTTTTGATTGATTTAAAAATCTCTTTGTGTTAGTTTTGTGCTAGTATATAATCCCTTTACTCTTGGAGTATATTTCTCTATTCAAAGTACTTTTATTTATTTCTTAATGTTTTAAGGACGAAGTTAGAGCCTGAGTCAGATTTGGAGGAAATGGTGACTTGCAGCCAGATTGTGTACAATTATAATCCCGAAAAGACCAAAAAGGTATAAAAAACTTAATATTTGTTTTGAAAAAATAAATGAAATTGTGCTGCCTTTTTATGCTAAAGAAGTTAGGATTACAGTTGAATAATGTTCTGCATAATAATTTGGCTTTTCTGACTTTACTAACATACATGTTGACTTTTAAAAATTTTTTTTCAATGAACAAAATCTATTTTCTCTCCCATCTCCCTCCTTTCCCATTGAAAAAAAAGAAAAAAAAACCCTCATAACAAATATGCATAGTCAAGGAAAACAAATCCCATACTGGCCATATCCAAAAAAACTTATGTCTCATTCTGTACTCTGAGTCCATCACCTCCATCAGAAGGTGGGTAGCATGCTTCATCTGGAATTTTAGTTGGTTATTGTGTTGATAAGACTTCTTAAGTCTTCCAGAATTGTTTGTTTTTATGATGTTGTTACAAATGTATAAATTATCCTCCCAGGTCTGCTTACTTCATACAAGTCTTCCTAGTTTTCTTTGAAAACATCCCTTTCACCATTTTTTGCTACACTGTAGTATTCCATTATACTCCCCTTAATTTCCAATTTTTTGCCACTCTGGAAAGCTGTTATAAATATTTTTACTTACCTGTGGGTCCTTTCTTTCTGTTTTCAATTTCTTTGGAATATATTCACCTGTGTTACTGGGTCAAAGAGTGTGCACAGTTTTATTGACTTTTTGGATGTAGTTCTAAATTGCTTCCAAAAGTGGTTGGACCAATTCACAGCTGTATTGACAATGCATTGATTTGTCTGCTTTCAGTCCCTCTACTATATTTTAAGAATCTAAGCAATGGCTAGATTATAAGAATCTAAGCATCTTGATGGAGACAGGCTAGACCTTATATACAGAAAGACTGTGGGAGGGATCTAGGAGTGGCCAGTAAGCTGGGGTGAACAGAACATCCTGGGACCTGGAATGGCCAAGGGAGAATGGCGCCTGGCTAGGATTAAGGGTGGGAAATGGCCAGGTGCCATAGGGAGGTAAGACAGAGGAAGGCCAGGCTAGGTTAAGGGTAACAGAATTGGGAGATTGGGTGTAGCCACAATGAAAAGTCAGTTGATGGGATTATAGCCTCAGGAGAAAGCCAGAGATTTGGCTATGTGGGAAAGTCCAGGGTTTTTCTTTTCTGGGGTCCAGATCCCAACCCCATCATTCTCCCCTCAAACAAATGGGACCCAAATTCTTTTGGGGTAAGGGATGAAGGTCTTGGCTTCTGAAACTGCTTCCTACTGGCAAGGGGTGTAGAGCTGTCCGTGCCTTGAGGGGGTCCAAAAGAGGAGGTTGACTGGAACTGAGCACAGGCTGCATCTAGGGAATGATGGGGAGACCTTGGCTGGTATCCACTGTTTGCTACCAACTGTAGGTGAATGTCTGGAGTTATTTCAAATGGAATTACTTATTCTGTCTCTTCCTACTGGATTTTTTTTTTTGTAGCACAGAGAAATATTGATGATTTATATGGGGTTTTTAAATATCCTACAAGTATGATAAAGAAAGTTGCTGTACTTAATCTTTTTTGTCTAAAACTCCTTTGGTAATCTGGTGAAGCTAGTAGGTTCACCTTCTCAGAATAATGTTTTAAAATGCACAAAATAAGATACATAGGGTTACAAAGGAGACCAAGTATATTGAAATTCTATTCACAGACTCCGGGTTAAGAGAACCTTTGCCACAGCATCTTTGCTACTATTTTATTTAAAATTTTTGTCTCAGTATTCACTGGGGATGTTGGTATATCGTTTTCTTTCTCTGTTTTGATTCTCCTTGATTTAGATAATAAGACAATATTTGTATTATAGCAGAAATTTGGCAGGACCCTTTCTCCTTTTCTTTCAAATAGTTTATATTGGAATTAGTTGTTCTTGGAATGTCCAATGACATTTGCTTGTAAATCTCTGTTTTTGAAGTTTCCTCCTTTGGGAGCCTATTTATCTCTAGCTTAGTGGTTTTTCCCCTTAAGATTGTTATTTAAATTCTCTGTTTCTTAGTCTGTTTATTTGGGTACTGTGTGTTTTTGTATGTATTCATCTGGTTCATTTAAGTTGCTGATTTTCATTGGCATAGAAATGGGCCAAATTGTTTCTAGTAATTTTCTTCATTTCCTTTTTAATTTTGGGTACTGGTAATTTGGTTTCCTTCTTTTTAAAAAATAAAATTAGCTAATGGTGTATTTTCTTTTTTTTTTTCTTTAAAAAGTAAGCTTCTAGTTTTATTAATTCAGTGAGGCTTTTTGTTTTTGCTTTGATATTCAGAATTTCTCTTTCAGTTTTTAATTGAGGTTTAAAATTTATTAGTTTTCTGTTTTTTTATTTGCATTCCCAATTCATTGATTTGTTTGTTCCCTTTTTTGTTGATCAAAGTATTTAGAGATACAAACTTTCCCTTAAGAGGCTGCTTAAGCTGTATCCCCCAAATTTTGTTATGTTGTCTCATTGTCATGATCTTAAAAGAATTATCTGTTGTTTCTGTGATTTGTTCTTTGACTCACTAATTCTTTATGATTGTTATTTAGTCTCCAGTTAATTTTTAATCCTGTCTTCAGTCTTTCATTAACTATAAATGAATATATATAATAAACTGTCTTTAGTATTTCTACTTTTATGCATTTATTTATGATGTTTTATGCTATCATATACATATATATATATATATATATTATATATATGTATATATATATATATATATATGTTGATCTTTGTAAAGGTGCTGTGTATAACTGAAAAACATGTATACTGCTTTCTATTTCCATTCAGTAATCTTATCAAATCTAACTTTTCTGAAATTCTCTTCTGGTCCTTAACTTTTCTGATGCATTTTTTTTTTGGTTTGATTTTTTTTCTAGGTCTGAAGTGGATAAATTGAGATCTCCAATTATCATCATTTTACTGACTGTTTCTCCCTGTAACTTGTTTAGCATTTGCTTTAGTATTTAGATATGCTATGCCATTTGGTATGTGTATAATGAAGTATTGATATTAATTAATTTTTTGGTACTTTTTGACTGTCAACTGGACTGGAACTGGCCTCTAACCTGTCCAGAGCCAAACAGAGCAGGCTAGAGATAGGAGAGTCAGGACACAAACAGAAGTTTAATTTCAAAGTGAGGAAACCCTTGCAAGTGGAAATCCTCCTGAGGAAGAGGGCTTAACATGTTGGGGCAAAGGCAATGCTTTATATACATAATTGGGCTGGACCAAAACATAATCATTCTTAGCTGTTCTCATGGAAGGCTCATGCATGAACAGTGCAAACATTCCTGAGTCCTGTGGAAATAGTCTCCAAGTTAATTGTCTCCCAAACAAACAGAACCAGAGTTAGGGTAGTGGGATCAGGAGTGCAATACCTGGTTGTGTTCAGCTAATTTAGCTGTTACAAGAAACAGAGATTGTGAGCATGTCAAAAGGTGTGATGGATGGCTCTAAGGTCCCTGAGAAGTAGGGGCAATGAACACCTGGTGCTGGTCAAAGCAATAGGCTTTGTCAGAGGGTGAGATCATCAACAAAGGGTTATTATGCCAAGCTCAGGGCACAGCCTGCTTGCTGGGCCTTAACACTGGGAAATAGGGTATCTCCAAATATCTTGACACAACTTAAATGTAGTTTCCCCGTTCTCTTTAAATCACATCATTTTTGGTGTCACCTTGACTGAGATTATGATTGCTACTTGTTCTTTTTGAGTTCAGCTAAAGAATAATAGATTTTGCTCCAGCCTTTTATTTTAAATTTGAAATTTTAGGTTTCAAATATCTAGAGCACTCTCCTTCTTCATCTCCATCTCCTGGCTTCCCTGGCTTCCTTCAATCCCAGTTAAAATCCTATCTTCTAAAAGAAGCCTTTATGGCTCTCCCTTAATGCTAATGCCTCCCCAGTATATCCTGTATATATCTTATTTATATACTATTGTTTGCATGTTGCCTCCCCTGTTAGACTGTAAGCTTCTTAAGAGGAGCTTTTTTTTTTTTTGTATCCCTACAAAGGCGCAGTGCCCGGCACATAATAAAAAAAAAAAAGACTGACTGACTGACCAATTGATTGATTGAAGTGAATGTCTTAAAAAGAAAAGAGAACGTGCGAAAGAACCCTTGTAGTGAGTAGAATAGAGAATCATTTAGGGAAGGTTAAACAATTGCCTTGAGTCATTGAGGGACCACTTGAAATTAAACAGCATAAATTTGTCATGGACCCAATTAACAGCTCTTTGTAACTTTAGCTTTGTTCAGTCGTTAATACCATGCGTTTTTATAGTCTTTTACCATTTACAATTATTTTCCTTTACTTTATCTTACTTGATATTCACTACAACCTAATGGGGTATAATTATTATCCTCATTTTACAGATGAGGCTACTGAAGCTCAGTGGAGGTTAAATGATTTGCGTAAGATCAAGCAACTAGTGAGTAGCAAATCTAGGACTACACCCAGGTTTTACAATGTAATATAATTTTTGGACACCAGGCAGCATCTGCCTTGGCCATCTTTCAGCATACTAACTACACAGATATAGTTGTACATGTGAATTTCCAGAAGGCAAAATATAGAGTTTTGGCGGGTTAGTAGAAGAAGAAGACAGGTCTAGAAGGAGATGGAAACTGACTGAAGGAGGAGGAGAATGGACTGAAGAAACTCAGTAGTATTTAGTGTATCTGAGTTGGGAGAGGTATAGAAATGTATCTTCAGGTTACCTTCATACTAAATTCTAACTTGTTTCTACCCACTGGCTTTTATATTTAAAAATAATTTAATAACATAAATATTATAAAAGTTTAGCAATATATCTTGTTTAATGCTTTCAACTTTAATCTGTATGTTAAAGTAGTTAATCATAGCCTAGAAAGCCTTTATGTTAAATAGTTCATTTTTAACTAAATATCATTGTATTTTTTTAACCTTAGGATTCAGGATGGAGATCAGCTATTTGCCCTGATTACTGCCCCAACATGTATGAAGAAATGGAAACATTAGCCAGTGTGCTTCAGTCTGATATTGGACAAGACATGCGTGTTCATAATAGCACATTTCTTTGGTTTATACCTTTTGTTCAGTCCCTCATGGATCTCAAGGATTTGGGTGTAGCTTACATAGTAGAGGTTATTCATCATCTGTATTCAGAAGTCAAAGATGTCCTCAACCAAAAAGTAGCAGTATGTGACACAGTCACTGAGTTTTTCCTTCTGATATTGGTGTCAGTAATTGAACTGCATAGAAATAAGAACTGTTTGCATTTGCTGTGGGTTAGTTCTCAGCAGTGGGTAGAAGCAGTAGTGAAATGTGCTAAACTTCCTACCACAGCATTTGCACGGAGTGCTGAAAAGACATCTGGAAGCTACTCCAAAGGAGCAACTGTTATATCTTCTATGCCTTTGCACTCAATTCCATCTAATTCTGTACAGCTTGCTTGTGTGCAGCTGATCCGAAGTCTTCTTAGGGAAGGTTGCCAGCTTGGACAGCAAACTCTTTGTAAACAATTCTTAGACAAACTCAACTTGTGTCTGAGGGGAAATTTGTCCCTTGGTTGGCATTTAAATAGTCAGGAGACCCTAGAATTACAAACATGTTTGAAACAAATCATTAAAAGCAAAAAAGTCAGAGGATTACCATGTAGCACTTTTGTGGATAGGACCATAACATGTAAAAACCCCTCTGTAATTTACACTAAAGAAGAAAGTGATACAACTATGGAGAAATCAAAAAAGGATACATGTTCTCAGGACAGTTCTAGTCCATCATTTTCTAAAGAACCACCGAGAGCTGATGTCTGTCAAGGACAAGAGAGTCCATCTCTAAGAAGAAATTACAGTTGGGAGGAGGAAAATAGGCAAACATACTTAAAGGAGTCAAAACTAGATGACCATTTTTCAAATAAATCATGCTCAAAGCAGGAAAAAAACCCTGATGCTAACAGATCTCATAATCATGAAATTTTAGATAATGTAGAAAAACAGAAGTGTACTGAAGAGAACAGCTCCACAAATATACAACAGAATTTGGCTTCAGAAAATAATGGAGTGGAAGGAGGATATGACAGAACAGCAAATTTTCAGGCATGTTTGATGACAACTGACTCTAGATCTGATTCTCCTCAAAATGAATCAAGCTCAAGTGATGATTCCCGTTCAAAGAATGATTCTGGCTTTAGGAACTCAAAGTTTAGGAGTAAAGCACAGAAAGATGAATTATGTGCAAAATTATTACAGGTAATGAAGGAACACAAAAAAACCACCATGGTCGCCAGCGTTAACAATTTAGAATCAAAGCAGAGTTCAACCAATTTGGAGAGTCATAATTCATGCAAAGATGTGGATGTTCAGAAAGGGTTTGCCTTAATACAGAAAACACAGACAGAGCCTTGTATTATTCCAGAGGAAACAACAAATGAAGAGCAAGAATCAAGAAATGGTTATTCATTGGTTGAAAAGAAAAAGTCAGATGATAGACAGCTAGATCCCTTAACATTTCATAAAAAAGATAACCTACCACAGGAAAGTGATAGTGATGAAGATGATGATGATATGGTTTCACTTAAAACAATTAGAAACACCTTATTGAAAAAGAAATGTCAGCTTATACATCATACAGATAGGCATGAATCAAAGGACAGTAATTGTGAGGAAACTAATAATGATAATGATTATGTTCCACATAATTTGACAAGAGAAGAAGTGCCTCCTCAGAACTTTAAATTTAATACCTTAACAGATTCTGAAGTAGACAAAGACCTTGATATTCCTTTCATAGTCCATACCAGTGTTCTTAATTTCCCTTCAGATTCAACTCAAGAAAATTCTTACCAGCTACGGAGAAAAGTGAAAAATGTTAGGAGTCTTTCTGTAGTTAACGAAATTACTGAATTAACCTCTGTTGTGGAGACCACCAGAAATCAAGTTATAATCATTTCAGATGATGATGATGATGATGGTGATGGTGATGAAAGATCACCAAATCTTCAGAAACAAATTAAAACAGATAAAATAGGCATTAAGAGAGAATTTGCAGAAGAGTATCCTTCAACTTCTAATGCCATTTTGGAAAAGAAACTAGAAAAAGAAGAGAAAACAAAATCCCCTTTACTTGATGAGGAATCTGACTCACAGTTTTTTGAATTTGAAACTCCATATGAAGTATTTTCTGTTTGGCAAGATTCTGAACCGGAGAGCAAAAATTCTGTTCAGGAAAGTGAATCAGAACAAGATTCTTTTTTGACTTCAACAGGTAAGAGTGCCATAGATGATCAGACAAATGATTGGGATTATGATACTGATTATATATCTGATGAAGTTATTCAAAAGGTAGCAGAAACTCTTGAAGAACGTTTACAGTCACAGTGCGGTGTTTTTCCCAAGGAGAAATTTCAAATTGAATCAAAGAGTAAGAAACAGCTATCTAAAGCACCTATGGCTGAAGATCTTTCATTATGTTTAAGAAGTGTAGACAAACCTCATATTTGTATTTCTGGGGATCTTACTGAAGAGCACACTAAAAATGTAGATGAGAAGGAGGAGAAAGAATCTACATCCACTCTTTCAGCATCACCTAATTTAAAATTTGAAATTTCCTCTGAAGAGTCAGGTGAACAGTATTCTCCTCAGTCTCTTTCCAGTCCAAAACTTAGCGGAAAACCATCACTTTCTAAAAATTCAAAGAAAACCAGTATTAATCCCCCAAGAAGGCAAAACAAAAAAATGAATCAAGCTAGTCCCAAAAAGATACTTTGTAGAACAGTGCCTGCTGTGATTCCTCCAAAGAAATTTCGCCAGTGTCCTGAACCAACTTCAACTGCTGAAAAACTGGGTTTGAAAAAGGGGCCTCGAAAAGCATTTGATTTGTCCCAGCGATCTTTAGATTACGTAGTGAAGTTACGTGACCATGGAAAAACTGCAGGTGAAGTTGATACTCGGCAAAAGAAGAAGACAAAGTTAATTACTCCTCAGACTCTGGTTGTCAAAAATAACAAGAAAATGTTGGCATGTCAGGATCTTCAGTTTTTAAGACAGATGAGACCCAAGTCCCACAGAAACCAACAAGGACTTTCTGCCACTCACAGTAAAGACTGTTCTCCAAAGTCAATTACAAAACCAGTCCAGAATTCTGAAACTGTTATTCAAGCATCTTCTGGACCCAGTGACAATTTTAAAGAAAAAAACAAGCATGCCTCAAGCAATGATAAAAAGCATCAAAGAAAAAGCTCATTTTCTGAGACAGAAACAGTTAAAGGAAAAAGTCTATCACCGGTTGCTAATGACAGTCCTCTTTCTACCAAACAAAGTTGTACAGAATTAAATGTTAGAGCAGAAACAAATGAAGCCATTGTTTCTACTTCAAAGAGCCCTTTGTCTAACTCATCTTCTGTTGGAGGTGACCTAACAAGGGTTGTCCAACCCTTATCTTGTTTTCATTCTGAGGGAACAACTTTTAGAGAGGCAGACTCTGATGTTAACAGTGATACAGAGGAAAATAATTTGTTTTTAACACAATATGATCCTGTAGATATGGAATTAAGTTCACAGGTAGAGAGTTTTCATGACTTTGAAGTTCCTGTTGGAAAAGATACAGTAGAAATGGAGGAAGATTCTAAAAACCTTACTGGGGACAGGGCTTTGAGTATTATAAAGTGTAAGCACAAAGATTGTACTGACATTGTGGAAAATCTGGATGAATTTTGCTCTATACATTCTGAAGCTAAAGTGTCTGATGACTGTGTTTTTGCTAAACCAGGCTTACCACTTTCACTGTCAAACAAAACTGTAAAGTCTACTACTAAGATTTTTAGTTCAAGTAGTAATTCACGAAATGCTCATCTTTCTAGAGCTATAGAAAATAGTTTAAAACTCCCACCAGCTTCAAAAAATCAAACAAATTTGAAAGCCACAACTACGTCAAAATTAATGCAACCACTTTCTCCATTAGTTCAAAAGCCAATTTCGAATGAGGGGGAAAATTTGTCTAACATTCTTCAACCACAGAATATGCAGACTTCTCCAAATTACTTCAACAGACCTGCTCCACCAAGTCTCCTTGAGAAGAAAAGAACTTTTCAAGCTTCCTCTGTTGCAAATTTTCCTGTGTGTCAATCTGTATTTGACAGCTTTGTTAAGGAGATTTTAAAATGGAAGTATGAAATGTTTGTAAATTTTGATCAGTTTGGGCCTCCAGCAGATCTTTGCCAGTCGTCCTTAAGATCTGTTCCTGTCACATTTCAGGACTCTCAAGACTATCTAAATGTTTTTTTCCCTTTGCTGATGTTGAATACTTTTGAAACAGTAAGTATGTATCTTTGCCTTTATGAAATTTGCCATTCTCCTGTCTTTTCTGATTGACAAAGCATATTTTTAAAATTAATTTTTAGTGAAAAGAATTTTTTTCTCCTCTCTATCCCACCTCACACCTTAAGAAATGAAAAAAAGAAAGAAAAAACAAATCCTTGTAACAAATATGCATAGTCAAGCAAAATGAATTTCTGCAATAGCCATATCTTTAAAAATGTCTACTTCAGTGATCAGGGTATATTGTTAAAATGTTTAGCTTCAGTTGTCCTCTAGATTCAGATTTTAGATGTATTTAAGATTTCCACCATGCCTATTTCCAAAAGGATTTGAAGTACTTTGCAGATTAAAACATGGGACAAAATATGGCTATTTAAAGATAGAACAGAGATTTTCTGAAGGACAAGATAGTTCAGCTGAGATATATAAAACTTTTAACTCTAAAGCTTCATATAAATGTGAGTTATTTGTATATTTCAGCCACTTGATTTGAACAGATTATAGCTTTCAGGCAATTAATTTTTCCTCCATTTTAAATTCATTGATACTTTTCATTTTGCCACAGCATACTTCCCAGTTAGCTCCTATACAAAATACATTTGTTATTAATGGAAAGGGAAGGGTGTGTCCCTTAACATGAATAATGTGGTACTAACTACAAATTTTGCTCTAATCCAGTCATTTCCATATCTGGATATTCTAATTATGAATTGTTGCTGAGATATAATATGATTTTTAAAATTGTATTTTAAAGAATGGTTTCCTAAAATGTTTTATTGTTCTTAATTTGCCACTTTATTGTGTTTAGGTGGCCCAAGAATGGATTGACAACCCAAAGAAAGAGAATGCCTATAAGCTCCATTTACGAAGCTTTTCTCCTGGTGACATAAATTGTGGGCAGTTTGTGGGTAATTTTTTTTTTCATTTTTAAAGAGTTTTGAGAAATAGGTTCAGGTACTCTGTTTTTTTAATAAGAAGATAGGAATATTTGTCAATTGGATGTTTCTCATTTAAAAGAAAACCTGTCCAGCTGAATTTGTATCTACTTATAAAAATGTTTTTAATGTTAAATACTGATGGCCATTCAAGTATTACCAGCAAATGTGCTCTCTTAGGGGCCTGATACTTCCTTCTGAATAATTGTGGAAATACCCACATTGCATAGAGGCCAGGAATGGGAAAAGGGATCAGAGAAAGAATTTCACTGGGTCAGAACAGTGTTCATAAGGACATGAGACGATAACCAGAGGAAAGCTGCCTGTGTCATTTGTCATCAGTACTAGCCTAAAAGGAGCCCAGTTGGCTTTATAGACATACAACATTAAGAATTCAGTGGAATGTCCACCTCTTAAATTATTTTGTTTAAGAAAGAATAAGTAAGACTCACTTGATTTTTTGAAAATATACTGACCTCCCCAAATTAATAAATTCTTTAGCTGATTTGCTAATACCTAGCTAATAACAAATTAGAATTAAATTGATAATTATCACCCCAGTTTTGTGGTATTGATATTAAGTAAAAAAAATTTTATGTCACTTTTATGATAATATTCAAGATTGTATATTACTTCACTTGGTAAAGTAATTATTAGCACATTTTTATAATATGAGTGGTTTAAATATATACTCAGTTTGTCATAGTAACGAGATTTGAATTTTGCTAACTTACAGCCACTTAAATATTTCTATTACTAGCCATAGCTATAGTAAACGTAAGTTTTTATAATAAGCATGTAATTTTTTTCTAATTTAATTTTCTTGTAGTTTGTCTTCAGGAGTGTGATATGGCTAAACAACTACATCCAAAGGAAAATGACTTGGTATTTTTGGTTCCTAAAAAATTAAATGGAAAAAAAAAAGCTGCAGAAGAAAGTGAGATGAGAGATCAGCGAGTGTATCATTGTGGTTATGTATCTCAGTTTCGACGCTCTTCAGTCAGTAAGTGAATCAAAATACTGCAGGCAAAGATAGAATAAAGCCATAGCTTTTCATTGCTCATTTAAAGAATTTATTTCCCTAAACATAATGCTTTATGTTGCTTTATCACTCTGTTGTCTTTTTGTAGTTTTCGTAATTTTATAAATTTAGGCCTAGCATTAATTTTTCTAATTTTAAAGCTTTGATTTCCTTTTTTTTTTTAATTCTCTCATGCTGCTTATTGATGTCATCTGTGGAATTCTTTGTTTTTAAAATATTTAGTTGTATCATAAATTGGTTTCCAGTCTTTTATCAAGTCATATGACTTATAACTAAGATTTCTAAATGCATAATTCAAAATCTATAAAATAGTTGAAACTATTTCTGTACTTTAAAGTATCTGTCTGTGGTGACCCTGACTCCCAGTATTATGTATATTGCTTCCTTAACCTCTTCTATTTAAAGATAAGAATTGAGTTTGTATCTTCCATATGCCTTTTCATAGACATGTGGGGCTTTATTTCCTTGAAATGATTACAGGGCTCCATGGTGTAATGGAAAGAGTACTGGATTTGGAGTCAGAAGACCTAGGTTCGTATCCTGGCTCTGCTGCTTACTACCTGTGTAACTGTAGGCAAATCACTTGAATTTTCTGGGCCTCAGTTTCCTTGTAAAAGAAGGGATTTGGACTGCATGATTATTAAAGATCCTCTCCAATACTACAATCTGATCCAATACTTTGTCATTTTAATATGTAGTGTACTTTATTAAAATGTATAGACCCTAAGTCCTTAATTCCTTGGTATAGAATGCATTTGGAAGAGTTGAAAGAGGAAATACCAGATTTAATTGAAACTCCAAGGCCTTTAGACTGCGGCTTTCTTTTAAAAAAATTATTGCTATCTTGTATTTTTATAAACATCACCTTCATTTCTAAATATATCTTACCCTGTTGCAAAGAATAAAGAAAGGGGGGGAAAGCAATTCAGCGAAATTAACCAACATATCAGTTGAGTCTGACAGCACATGCAGTTTCTCATATCCATTGTCTCCTACCACAGCAAAGAAGGGAAGGGAGGTTCATTTTTTCATTTCTTTTTTGGGGCAAATCTTGGTCATCATAATTACACAGCATTCATTTTCTTTTTGTTTATTATTTCTATTTACATTGGTATACTCAGTGTGTATTTCTTTACTGGTTTTGCTTACTTCACTTTGTATCTGTTCATATAAATCTTCTTGTGCTTGTCTGTATTCTTAATATTCTTTGTTTTTGCATTTGCTTTTAGAAGCGAAATTAAATTTACTAACAGATGTAGCTTTAAGAAATCAAGTCACTATTTACTTTGTGTAGAAAATAATCTACTAGAAAGTAAGACAGCATATAGAAAATCAGTTTTGTTAAGTTTAATTCTGAAAGCCCCATTTAGTTTGATTGTATCCATTGTTAATACTATATACATTTTCTTTCTCCCAATAATAGGACATAATTCACAATTTGAGGGTTGCCTTTCCATCCAGACTCAAGGCAATTTGTCATTCCACATAAATGAATCAGTAGACTGTATTGTGATCAGTTCTTTGGTGACTACGCAACGGAAGTTGAAAGCCTTGTCTCTTTTGGGGAGGAATTCACTGATTCCACTGGCCAGGGCAATTCTGAACCCAAGTACTTCAGACTTTTGTCCTCGAGATTCACTGAACGAGGCTCCTGAGAGGATTGTGAGTAATATTTATGTGTGTGTGCCAGGGAAAGTCAGAACATTACATTTAAACACTCTAAAACCAATATAAACTATTAAATTATTATTTTAATTTACTACATTTCCCTGCTTCTCTGAACATAAGACAAGGTTAATATTATAAGCACAGTAATATTATAAGTGCAGTAGGTTTGTTCCAGGAAGAAAATGTTTCAGTAGAGTTAAGGAGATCAAAATATCTTTATAGAACAGCAGTGAAGTGTAGCGTAGTGGATAGAGTACCAGACTTGGAGTTAAGAAGATAGAGGGTTCAAATCCTACTTCTGACAGTTGCTAGTGGAATGACCATTGGCAAGTAATTTAACCTCTCTGATCCTTACTTTCCTTATTGTAAAATGAGGGGGTTAGGGTAGATGACTTCTGAGGTTCTTTTCAGCCCTAAATCTATTATTATCATTCCATTTGAATGTTGGAAAAGGATTAAATTCATCATAGTTTGATGTAGGAATTAATATGAAGTGTGGACTACAAATAGAGAAGGGGATATGTGCAAATGCCTGGGTTAGTTAGTACTTTTCTAAGCTATTTTATGTCAGAATTTATTATGCATCCATTTTGCATAATTACATGAATGCTCTGGAGAATTAGAAGGAAGTAGTAAAAATGTAGGCTGCTTTTCCATTGCTTAGGTGCTAATGAGAAAGACCAAGAATATAGAAAAGAAAAACATAAAGATAATTGAGGTTTACTAAAAGTTTTGGGGATTGGTAAAGTCAATCAACAGTATTAAGAACAGCCCAAGGTAAGCTCTAAAGTAGTTTAACAATACAGGGGTGATGTTGGAATATGAAACTCATTCATTGAGTGAAAGAAGTCTTGAAGCCATATCTTTTTATGTTCAGATTTGGTGCTGATAAAGTGAGGAAGCAGACATTTCTATCTTTGCTTTACCTTAGCCATCCACAGAGATGGATCTTTAGACCTTACCACCTCCCCAACTTGCCACTTTCATGATGTTGTACTCAATAATATCCTTCTCATTGTAATTTCAAGAAAAAGTTTTTCTCTTTCAGCCTTGATCCTTTCAAACATGCTCTTCATTCTTCTTACAACTTATTACATTGCATCCTTATCACAATTGCTGTTTCTGTTTATCCAGTCCATAACTCATACTCCAATCTCATTTCATTTCTTGGTTCCATGTTTAACCGATTCAGTTATGTTCTGTCCTCCATTTTTAGGACCTTTGCCCTCTGTTCTTCTGCTCTTCATTGCCCTGCCAATTCCCATTTCTTGATCATCCCACTAGCTGCCTTCTCTGTTCTTATTCCTGAGTTGGAGAAAGAAAGTACAGCTTCTTGAGGGCAGGGATTTTTTCATTTTTGTCTTTTTATCTCCAGTGCCTACCATAGTGCCTTGTACACAGCTAGCAGATAATAAACTGAAGGCATGCAACCATGATGATTGGGTCCCCTACAAATAATTGTTCTTTATTCTCAATTAGACTCTCAGTGTTGTTTGTCTTCCTTGATTTGCTTTGTCTCACATTCCCCAAAGTGGCTGTTCCAAATGTTTCCTTTAGCCTCCAGTGTCACTACCAGCAGCAGACAGTCACTACCTCTTTTACTGAAAAAATTGTAGTCATCTGTCATTAATTTCCTTTTCTTTCCTAATCTGTACTTCATAGCCCTCCAAATTCATATCAGTCTTCTCCATTGTTCTAGTTGCTGCAAAAAAGATGGCTCCTCTTAACAAGGCTAACTTCTTTACTTGTGCCTGTGATCTCTAATCTCTTCTAATGGCTTGCCTCATGAGCCATTCCATCTTTTTTTTGTCTCTACTACTGACTCTTTTTCTGTAGCCTGCAAATATGTTCATCCTTTTAAAAACAACAACTTTTACTTGACTTTGAGATCATCTTTAGCTATATCATCTTATATCTTTCTTCACTTTCACTGTCCTAGAAAAGTGAATGAATGAATTTGAAAAAACAAGCATTTGTTTAGAGCTTACTCTGTGCCAGGCATTGAGCTAAATGTTTGGGATACATAGACAAACAAACAAGACTAATCCCTACCTGCAGGAAGCTTAGATTCTACTAGAGGAAGACAACACCAAAATGGGGAGCTTAAGTTGGGAAGTAGGTGGTTGGGGAATTGGAGTAGGTTAAGGGTACCCTTGAAATATCTGCTTATACTTGTTGGCTCTACTTCTTTAGTATTCACTCTCTTCTCAGTTTCTTGAAGTCCACTAATCACATCTCTCTGCTGAAACTGATCTCTCCCAGAATAACCAGTGATCTTTTAACTACTAAGTTTACTGTTGTTTTAAAACTGAGTCCTATTTTCCTTGAACTTTCTGTAGTTGTTGGCAGCCTCCTCTTTCTAGACACTCTGTTTCCTCTTGTCTTCTGAGACACTGCTGTCTCTTCTGGTTCTCTTTTTACCTGCCTTTGCTGAATCATAATCCAGATATTCCTTTCCTTTGTGTGAGTGTTCTTCATGGACCTCAGTCCTAGGATTTCTCTCTGTATGCTTGCAACCCTGATGAATTCATCTATTTCGGTAGGCTTGTTTATCATCTTTATGCAGATCTTTTATATCCATATATCCAGCTTAACTCCCTCTTCATGAACTTTAAACCTGCATTGCCAGCTGCCTGCTTGACATCTGTATCTGGATGTCCCAAAAAAATCTCAAATTCAGCATGTCCAGAGTAGAATTAAATATCATCTTTCCTATATCTGACTCTCCTCCAAATTTCTTTATTCCTATTGAGAGTACCTTTATCCTTTAGTCAACCTGATTCAGTCTACAGTCATCCTTGATTTTTCATTCATCCTTATCACCTATATCTAGTCAGTTGCAGCTGTAGTTGACTGGATTGATTGGATTTAAATACTTTATAATCACTATAAATTATTAAATTGCAATTTTAGTTGCTATGTTTTCTTGCTTGTCTAGTACTTGACCCAGAGGAAACATAATAGCTCTCGTCAAGTATTTGAAGGGCTTTGAGGTAGAGGAGGGATTAACTTTGTTCTGTTTGACATCAGAGGGATGGAAACAAACGCAGTGGGTAAAAGTTAAAACAAACTTGGCTTTATGTCAGGATAGTCTTCCTAATATGGCCAATTCTTACTTAAGTGGACTGTTCTACGGACCTCCCCTTCCCTCTATGGCTCTGCTCCCTCTCCTATCCTACCACCCCCAGTGGGGTGCCTGGTGGGGAGTACTCCTGGTAGGGGTCTGGCCTGCCATAGAATGAAATTTGCATAATGCTTATCTAAAGCAAGAACTGGCTACATTTAGAGATGTCCAAAAGTGGAATGGTCAGCCTTGAGATTTTGTGGGTTCTTCCTCCTTAGAGGTCTTCAAACAGAAGCTGGATGACCACTTATATGTGTTTTAAGGAGATTCTTTTCATTTATAGATTGGACTAGATGACCCCTGAATTCCCTTCCAACTCTCAAATTCTGTTTCTGTGACTGTCCCACAGCAGCTTTCACATCTGCCCCCTTCTCTCTACTCAAATGGCCTCAACCCTGGTACAAGCATGTTTTACCTCTTGCTTGAACTGTTGTAGTAGGCAACTAATTAGTCTCCATGCTTCTAGTCTTTTTCTTTGAAGTCCAGTCTGTTCTCAACATAGCTGCCAAACTGATATTTCTAAAACAAATGTAACTGTGTCATTTTCCAGTTAAAAACAATCATTGGCTTCAAGCCTGTTTTCTCAAGGATATAAATGCAAGTTCTTTGGCCCAGCTTTTAAGGCCCTGTACAATATGAGCCCAGCTTCTACCTTTTTAGCCTAATTTCACATTATTCCCTTTTGTGCACTCTACTTTACAGCCATAATGGACTGCCAGCTCTTCCCCTGAATTCTTCATTCCGTCTCCAGATTATGTGCATTTATATAAGCTATTCCTCATGCCTATTCTATTTAATTCAACAAGCATTTTTTAAGTATTTATTACATGTCAGGCACTGGGGGTAAGCACCAGTGATACAAAGAAAAGCAAACCAATCCATGACCTTAAGTAGCTTACATTTGGCAGGGATAGAGGTGGCAAACAAATGTATACAGAAAAGTAATATAGAAATCTATACAAAATAAATATAAAGGAACTTTTTAGGAGTGGAACATAACAACCAGGGGAATTGGTAAAGGTTTCTTACAGGAGGTGGTACTTGAACTGCGTCTTGACTAGAGTTGAAGTTTCCCATAGGTGAGATGAGGAGGGAACACATTGCAAACATGAGGGACAGCCTGTGCAAAAGCATAGAGACAGGAGATAGACTGTTATGTACAGAGAACAACAAGTAAACCAATTTGGTTGGGACATATAGTACTTGAGAGGGACTAGAACAATCAGTCTGGAAAGATAGGTTAGAACCAGATTGTGAAGGGCTTTAAATGCCAGGCAGAAAAAACTTTATGTTGTCCAAGGGAAAATGAAAGCCACTGAAGTTTCTTTTGTTACTTTCCAAACTTTGAAGTTTCAAAATGTCACTTTTGCAGCTGTGTGGAGGATAGATTGGAGAGGAAATAGGTCTAATGCAGGAAGACCAGTTATGGAACTATTACAGTAGTCCAGATGAGAGTTGATGAGGGCATGATTCAGGGTTGTGGTTGAGTGAATTAGAGAGAAGAGAATGATTGTGAGAGATGTTGAGGAATTGACAAAATTTGGCAACTGATTTGTTAGGGAGTGAAAAATCAAAGATGACTCCTGGATTGCAGACCTGGGTGATTGAAAGAATTGTGCATGGTACCCTGACAGAGAGAAGAGTTAAGAGGAGAGATGGTTTAGGTAGAAGACAATGAATTTTAAATTTGAGATGCCAGTGGAACATCTAGGCGGAAATGTCCGGCAGGTAGCTGGAGTTACAGGAATAGAGTTCAGAGACCTAATAGCTGGATATGTAGATTTGGGAGTTTTCTGTATAAGCTATAGTTTAACCTACGTCCATTGATGAGATCATGAAGAAGGGGAAGAAAAAGAAGAGAGGAGGGACTTACATCCACACATAGAGGTTGTATCAGATAATGATCCTTCAAAAGAGATTAAGAAATATCAAGCAGACAGGAGGCAAACTATGATAGAAATAGTGTCACAAAAACCCAAAGAGGAGAGTAGTGTACCTAAAAGAAGGGGGAGGTGGTCTGGTCAGCTGGATTAGATGCTGTGAAAAGATCCAGAAAGGATGGGGAATGAGAAAGGGCCATTTAATTTAGCAATTAAAAAATCATTGCTGACTTTTGAGAGAGCAGTTTCAGATGAGTTTGAGGATGAAAGTCACATTATAAGGAGTGGAGAAACAAATAGGAGATCAGAAAGAGAAAAAATAGATCACTTTTTGCCTGAAGTATACTTCTCATCTCTGTCTTTTAGAATCCTTATCTTCCTTCAAGGTGCAGCTTAGAGGTTACCTGAGTCCACAAAGCCTTCCTTTTATCTTACCTGGAAATCTCCTTTATCTCTCCCAGTTAACATTTTTCTCCATCCTCAATTTATATTGTATTTATTTATGTATGTGCGTATAATATACTGTTAAGAGAATACAAGCTTCTTTAAGGCAGGTACTTTTTCATTTTTGTCTTTGTATCTTCAATGCCTTATGCATTCTAGGCTTAATAAATGTGTTGAATTGAGCTGAGAAAGTAAAATTTAAACTTTCATTACATTTCCTTCAATGTACTATTTAAAAAAAAGCAAATAATTTAATTTTCATTTTTATATAGCTTGCCTACCTGAAAGAATATAATGAAGATCAGAAAAAAGCAATTGAAGTTGCATATGCCATGGTAAAGCAACCACCGTTAATTGCCAAAATCTGTCTGATTCATGGACCCCCTGGAACTGGCAAATCAAAAACTATTGTTGGCCTATTATATCGTATTCTGACAGAGGTAGGTGTGTGTGTGTGTGTGTGTGTGTGTGTGTGTGTGTGTGTGTGTGTGTGTGTGTGTGTGTGTGATGAGTTACATTTTGTGGTATATGCCAAATTTCTTCTGTTAATTTTATTCAGATTATCATCAGTAACTATGTATTGACATAATTTTTGCACTTTTACTATATGTCTGTGATATAAAACTGTTATTGCACAATGTCTATTAGAACAATGGCCATGGAAGAAGGAAACTGTTGAGTTGACAGGGAATAGGTTTTAATATATCTATGACAACCCCAGATTTTAAGAACAAGACTGATTTTTTGAGACATTAAGACAACAAAAGACATTTAGAACTGAATGGAGAACTAAGAGATAGCATGTTTCCTATATGTAGAATAAATACAGCTTTATACAGGATAAATAGAAGTAATCAACAGAGGGAAGGTACTAGAATTAAGAGGGATAGGGGAAGACTTCCTGTAGAAGATGAGCTTTTATCTGGGCCTTAAAGGAAGCCAGGTAGGGCAAGAGGCAAAGAAGAAGAGGTGGAGTATTCCAGGCATGGAGGACAGCCAGTGAAAATTTTCTGTAGTCAAGAGATGGAAAGTCTTGTTCAAGTAAAGCAAAGAGGGCCAGTGTCACTGGAACAAAAAGTATATGGGGACAGATAAGATATGAGAAGACTAGGAAAAGGCGTGCAGGGGGAGCATAAGGAGGAGACTGAAGAAATGGTGCCATGGATAGAGTGCCAGGCCTGAAATCAAGAAGACTTGACTTCAAATTCTGCCTCAGATACTTGCTAGCTATGTGACCCTGGGAATGTCACTTAACTTCTGCCTGCCTCAGTTTCTTTATCTGTAAAATGAAGATAATAATAGCACCCACCTCCTAGGATTTTAGTGAGAATAAAATGAGATTCTATTTATGAAGTGCTTTGTAAATGTCAAAGCACTATATAAATGCTAACTGATGATAATGATGATGGTAATGATGATGATAATGATGTAGGTGATGTACTTTGCAGCATTAAATTGACAAGCCAGGAAACTTTCCTCCTTCCATCCATTTTAAAAGACCTATTAAAATGAACTCCAAGAGACTTTTCTGATTTTTTTGCACTGGAATTTGTGTTTACCCAATATTATTGAAATAGACACGTTTGTTATTCAGAGATTTTTCTTATAATGAATCTCTGATGGAATTTACCCTGTAACAGTCCTAATGACATTGTCTTACCCTCCAATCCCTCTCCTTTACTAACTTTCCTTATATTGATTGAGGTCACCACCATTCTTCTAGCCTCTCAGGTTCATGACCTCATTGTAAAACTGAAACTGCTCTCCTGAAAATTACCAGTTTAATTGGTAATGCTTAATTTCAAAGTGTAATAGGCCTTTTTCAGTCTTCATTCTTTTCTCACCTCTGCATTTGACACTGTTGACCATCCTTTCCAGTTTACTCTTTTTCTGGGTTTTAATGACACTACTGTCTCCTGCTTCTTCTCCTACTTGCCTATCTACTCCATTTTAGTCTCTTTTCCTGACTCACCTGCCATATCTTGCTCCCTAACTGTGGCTATACCCCAAGGCCCTAGGTTTTTGTTTCTCTCCGTACTAAGTACCCTTAGGGATCTCTTATCAGCTTCCGTGGCTTTAATTATACAGATGATCCAGCCTGAGCCTCTTTCCTGAGCTTCAGTCTTGAATCACCAACTGCATTTTGGACATTTTAAAATGGATGTCTTATAGACATCTTAAACCAACGTGATCAAAAAAACCTCATTATCTTTCCCTCTGAATCCTTTCCTCTACTAACCTTCCTTATTTCTGTCAAAGGTACCATCATTCTTCTAGTCACATTTCATAACCTCAGCTTCTTCAACTTTTCTCTCTTCCTCACATCATATATGTAGTCAGTTGACAAATTTTACTTTTTCTGCCTCTATAGCACCTCTCCTGTCACACCTCTTCTTTCATCTTCTCCACAAATGAATTTCCTATAGTGCAGACCACTCACTTAGTAAACTCCAGGGGCTCCCTATTGCGTCTTGCATCAAATATAAACTTTTAGTCGGCTTTGAAAGTCCTTCATAATTAGGTGTTACCCTTTCTAGCCTCATTATGTGTCACTCCCTTTCCTGCTTTCTCTGGTCTAGCCAAACTGACTGCCTTTCTGTTTTCACACATGACACTATAGTTCTGCTTCCAGGACTTTGCACTGGCCATTTCCCATGTTTGAATGTACTTTCTTTTCTTTTTTTTAATAATTAATTTATTTTTAGTTTTCAACATTCATTTCCATAAGATTTTGAGTTTTAAATTCCCCCTCTCCCCGACCAAGACAGTGTACAATCTGATATAGGTTCTACATATACATTCATGTTAAGCATATTTTCCCATTAGTCATGATGTAAAGAACAATTAGAACTAATGAAAGGAACCATGAGAATGAAACAATAAAACAAAACAGCAAAGGAAAAGGAGAGCAAATAGTATGGTTCCATCTGCATTCAGACTTCATATTTCTTTCTCTAGTGTGGACAGCAATTTCTATCACAAGTCTTTTGGAGTTGTCTTAGATTCTTGCATTGCTGAGAAGAGCCAAGTCTATCAAAGTCAGTCATCCCATAATTGTGGCTGTTACTGTGTACAGTGTTCTCTGGGTTCTCCTTATTTCATTCAACATCAGTTCATATTAATTCTTTCCAGGTTTTTCTGAAGTCTGCCTGCTCATCATTTCTTATAGTCCAATAGTATTCCATTACATTCATATACCACAACTTGTTCAGCCATTCCCCAATTGATTTGCAATTCTTTGCCACCATAAAAAGAGCTGCTATAAATATTTTTGTACATGTGGGTCCTTTTCCTGTTTTTATGATTTCTTTGGGATACAGCCCTAGAAGTGGTATTGCTGGGTCAAAGGGTATGCACAGTTTTATAGCCCTTTGGGCATAGTTCCAAATGGCTCTCCCAAATGGTTGGATCATTTCACAACTCCACCAGCAATGCATTAGTGTTCCAGTTTTCCCACATCTTCTCCAGCATTTATCATTGTCTTGTTTTGTCATGTATTGATAGGTGTAATGTGGTACCTCGGAGTTGTTTTGATTTGCATTTCTCTAATCAGTAGTGGTTTAGAACATTTTTTCATATGGCTGTAGATAGCTGTAGTTGAATGTACTTTCTTCTTAGGTTTGATTCATAAAATTCCTCACTTCTTTCAAGATGCAGTTCAAGCATCACCTTCTATAGCTTTTCCTGATCCCTCCAACAAGTAGTGGCCTTCCTTCCTAACTATGTTGTATTAACTACCTTGTATTTATATACTTAGGTGTTTATATATTGTCTCCCTTGAGAGAATGTAAACTCCTTGAGAGCAGATTGTTTCATTCCTTTGTAACCTCAGCACCTGGCACAAGACTTAGCACATATAGTAGTCATTTAATAAATACTTATTGGTTGATTAGTTAAAACTTCTAGCAGTGAGAAGAAAGTTTTTCTGCATTGCTCACTATCAAGAGTCCCCAGTTCCCCCCTTTTTTCCCTTCTCTTTCCCCCCCCCTCTATTTTTTTTTCCTGGCTAGGCAATAGGGTCAAGTGACTTGCCCAGGGTCACACAGCTAGTAAGTGTCAAGTGTCTGAGGCTGGATTTGAACTCAGGTCCTCCTGACTCCAGGGCCAGTGCTCTATCCACTGTGCCACCTAGCTGCCCCCCTTCCTTCTCCTTTTAAAAGATATTATATAATGATTTTTCTAGACTGTAAGCTTTATGAGGGCAGGGACTGTGTTTTATCTAAACTTTGTTTCTTTTCTTCCTGATACAGTGTTTTGTACACAGCAATGCCATAATTTGTTTGTTGATGAATGAGTGAACAAATGAATTATCTAGGGGTTTCTGTTTCAATTTATGAAAAATAAATATATTATTTATAGAATTGAGGCTGTCCAATATGAGACTGGAAAATTTTGTTGTTTGTGGCCTTTAAGTATGAAATGGTAAATATAGTTTGGACTCAAGACATAGCTTAAACTTCACATTGCAAAGTAGAACTCATTGTATGTTTTCTTTGGGAAATCTGTAGAAACCAAGGAAAGGAGATTCAGATGAAAACTTGAATGCCAAAATCAAACGAAATCGTGTTCTTGTATGTGCACCCTCTAATGCAGCTGTTGATGAACTTATGAAAAAAATCATCCTTGAATTTAAAGAAAAATGCCAAGACAAGAAGAATCCCTTGGGTATGGTCTTTTTATTATTTTAGTTGTCTAGTGTGGGCACTTTTGAAGGAGAAATGTGAGACTTGAATACATCAAGTCAGAATCTCTGTTGGGGTCACAGTCCTTATTTAGTAACCTTAACAGTTAGCCATCTACTGGAAGGAAACAGTACCGAATGATTCCTAAATACTTTATATTTTGTGATCGCCTGTCACACTTATAAGTGGTTCCAGAAGCTTTCAGGGGAAACCAACCTAGGAGCAAAACTTGTAGATAATATTTATCCACACTCTGATAGTTGAAATTTGATGGTGCTGGGTTACAAGATAGCAATTAGAAGGTAAAAATCAAGTTAGGTAGTCAACTCTTTATATTTGAGATAGGGAATTCAGTTTAGTTTGACAGATAGAATGGGTTATCTGATGTGAATAAAAATACTTTTATAAACCAAACTCCCTGTAGGTTAAATATTAATTATTTTCTAAAGCATTCAATCTGAGAATCTAGAAAATCATACTTTCTTTTAATTCTTATTAAAGAAGGGTAGATATTTTACTATCAAAGATAGAGGGGAGAGGAATGGAGGGATTAATCAACAATTTTCCTCATTGATCATCCTATGCAATTTTTATATACAGGAAATTGTGGAGATATAAATTTAGTGCGACTGGGTCCAGAAAAATCTATTAATAATGAAGTCCTAAAATTCAGCTTGGATAGCCAAGTTAACCACAGAATGAGTAAGTATGAACTTAGGCTTATGTAGCTTTCACCACTTATTTTATTATACTCTGCATGACTTGGACATGAAATATAATTGGCACTCTCTTGGAACTTGGAAGTTATTAGTTAGAATTTTTTTGATTATGTTTAAGCCATAGTAGTTGTATTAATTAAGTCTACTTTTTTTACCTTTACCATTTTAGAAAAGGACTTTCCCAGTCATGTTCAAGAGATGCATGAGAGAAAGGAACATCTGGATGTTAAATTAGACAAGCTTTCTCGCCAGCGTGCTTTGGATCGATGTGAAAAGGGGCAGAAGGTAGATACGGTCTTACTGTACATCAGATAGGAAGAAGCTGATTAAGTGATTGACATTTCAAATCAGCAAAAAATAAAGTGTTGATGTTCCAGTGTAGTAAATGGAGAGTATTGGCTCAATTCAGTTCATATTGAATTGAATTAAATTTGTTGAATGAATAGAATTGTATTGCTAAAAGAGTGGGATAGGTTAATAGTGATTTTGATATCTCTCCCACAGGATAAACTGGCTTTTACTACATTAAAGAAAGTTTAAAATCTATAGGAAAAAAGTTCATAAATCCTTATCTCTAGTAATCCTTAGCTTTAACAGTGTGATTGTTATTTTTGTTTTTCAGAGATCAAATTTAGATGAGGAAATTGCCCGAATTTCCAAAGAAAGGCAGCAGCTCGCTTCTAAAATTAAAGAGGTAATGGATACTCCCATATCAGTTTCTTAATGTTACCGTAATTATAACCAATTTTTATCTTCTCCGTAATATATGAATGAGTTTATCACTCGCCAACTAACAGCTTTAAGAAAGGTTAATGAATGTTATCTTTCTTCTTTGCTCTAGGTCTGTAAACTCCTTTGTTAAGTAGACTTTGGGATCTTTTTAATTCTGCAAGAAACAGTATTGGTCAGAATACTTATCGGTGAAAAGAGTGTTAGTGGAAATAAATAAAATTAGTATATACATTTCTTTATACATTGTAAATAATTTGAAATTCATGGTTTGGTGTGTAGTCTTTTAAAAGTTTTCTTTTCATTTGAATGCTTTTATTGATGGTTATAATTTAGAGTTTTTAAAAAATAGAACAGTGGTTTCTTTTAGCAGTTTACACATTTTGAGATATGTGTAAACTGGAATAAAGAAACAGAAAAGAACAGAAAAGGGGGCTATTTCTAGCTTTAGTTTTACTATATTGGTATGTACTATTATCTGATTGTATGAATGCTTCTATGATGTTATGGCATTTTTTATTTTTCTTTAGAAATAAGAATACTAGACTTAGAAGTTTGACAAAAATTATATAGCAGAGATTCTCTATATAAATCTGTTGAGAGATAGGTTTGTATCATGACTGTTCTAATCAAACTCAAAGAGGATTGTATACATTTATCATAATAATATTGGGTATTCAAAACAGATTTTCCTTCAGTATACTCACACTTTTGGATATATTCCTGACATTTTGAATGTGGGCAAGATAAATGCTATTTTAATTTAACTCAGATTTTCAGTTCTTGTCTATATTTTAATATAACTAAGAATGATGTTGGATTAAAATTTAAGCTAATTCCATTAACATTCAGTATGCCAAGTCCAATGCACTGGGGCTATAAAGACAAAAATAAAAATTTTTCTTTAAGGACCTTACATTCTCTTGAGTGTAAACACCATATACACAGATAAATAACAACAGTAAACATATACACCCACACACATAACCAAAGTAAATATAGATTAATGTGAAGATGAATTAGTTCAGCCTCATCACTTAAATTTTTTTTTATCCTGAACCTAACAAACTTGAACATTTTAATATAAAAAATAGAAAATGAAGATTGTTATAAGATCGAAAATCTCTATTACTGACAACTTATTTTTTAAAAAAGTATATAGTAAATTTAACAGGGTAGTTCCAACTTTGCATTGCTTGTCTGTATCTCCTTCTGAATTTCCTTCTTTTCTTTTTTGTGTATTCTTAAAATTCAACCCCCTCGTTTTCCAGAGGAAGAAACTGAAATCCAGAGAGTTGAGTTCAGTGAGGTCACAGGGCTAGTGAAGACAGCTGGAACTAGAATACACATCTTCTCACTCCAAACCCAGTGCTTTTTTTACTGTACCATAAGGCCATTTTTGTTTATGTCTCTGAGCTTTATTTTCCTCATCTGTAAAATGAAAATAATAGAATGTCTCTACTTACTTCATAGGGTTATTATAAAGAAAGAACCTTGCTATATGTGTATAACCTATTATTAATTGAGGGATTGGGGATAACAGGAAAATTATCTAACTCTAGCCCTTCAAATACAGTTATTTGTACTTGAAGCATTTAAAATGTAGGAGAAGAGCAAGAAATTAAGGGGAGGCTAAGAGAGATAGCTGAATGTGAAGGAACTACAAAAGCAATTACATACTAAATTTAAGAAAGTTTACATATACGATCAATGGATTGCTAATTGTTACTTCACTTATGCTTTCAAATTCCTGAAAAATTATATGTAATATTTTAACATATACCACTTATTTTAGTTGAATATGTTAGTTGATAACATTTAGTTGAATGTTATCAACTGTTTAACTGAAGGCAGTACAATGGAGGCTATTTGTGTTATAATAACTTGAGTACTGGATATACCTTGCATCACCTTGCATATTTTCTTATGAAGATCATTTTAATTTAGCTAACTTTAGAGTATGCAACATATAATATCATTTTTGTATTAGTATGACCTATATGGATTGTTGTTTCATTTAATTTTAGTTTTTCAAGGGCAGGTCAATTCAACAAACCTTTGTTAAATATCTGTAGTTTGTAAGGCATTGCGTTTAGCTACGGGAATACAGAGATAGCAAAACAGTGCCAACCTTTAAGAAATGTACATTCTGCTCAGGTGATATAGAATATTCACAGAAAAATATAAGATGATTTTAGGAGGGTCAGAGTACAAACACCAGAGGGAGTAGGAAAGATTTTATGTAAGGGTGGCACTTAAGTTGAGTCTTTAAGAAGTCAAGGGTTTTAAGGGTAGAAGGGAGGAACAAATTAATTCCACATGAGAGGACAATTCGTTTGAAAAACCTCTGATGTATTTAGGCTGAATCTCTGATAAGAAAAAAGTTTTTGAGAGGCAACATGGCATTGTGGTCAGATAGCTGGTATTAGAAAGAGGAAGATCTAGGTTCAAGTCCACTTCTGGCATTCACTATCTGTACAACCTTGGTCAAGCCCTTTAACCTCTCAGTGACCCAGGCAACTCTTTTAAGACTATAAACTACACTGCAGTTGCTAGTCTGTTTTGGTCAAGAGATTTCCAAAACCAAGATGATGCTTACACTGATGAAATCCCTGGTCCAGACTGTAAAAAAAGAAGAAGGGCTTTTCAGATTGAACACTACAGATTGAATCCTTTGTGAAACTTCACCCTTGTTCCCTGGCTCTATTTGTATCTTGTGATTTATTGAATTACATAGACAGATCAAAGTAATATACCATTTTTTAATAAGCAGAATATTTACAAAACTTTGCAATGCACTTGATCTCTTAAGTAAAATATTTTTAATCAAAACATTTTACAAATAAAAATATGAGTTAAGGTATGATATAAAAATATACAAATTAGATGTGGAGCCTATATCAAATTGCATGCCATCTTTGGGTGGAGGGGGAGGGATGGGGAGAAAATTTGGAACTTAAAATCTTACGGAAGTGAATATTGAAAACTAAAAATAAATTTTAAAAAAGAAAAAATACACAAATTAGAACTTAGTCTTTAAACTAGTTTTATTCATAATATGAGTTAAAATATGATATAAAAATATACAAATTAAAACTTAGTCCTAAACTAATTTTACTCAGGCTCTTTTCATCATGAATAGATAGAATCATTTTTAATCTCTAGTTATTCTGATAGAACTTACTCTGAATCAAACCACAAACAATGATCCCTTAGTTTGTATTGATCATGTTTGTACTGTATTCTTTATGGTGACTTGTGGTGTCTTTGATTGTTTCTGCTACTCTCAGGATTTGGGGTTAGGATTGAGCTAATCTTTATTATTTATTTGTTTGTTTGTTTATCGGGATGCGTGGATTTTTTTTATTAATTATTTTATTTTTAGTTTTCAACACTCCCTTCCACAAGATCTTGAGTTCCAAATTTTCTCCCCATCTCTTCCTTCCCTCCACCCCAAGATGGTATGCATTCTGAATACCCCTTCCCCTGATCAGCCCTCCCTTCTCTTATCCCTTCCCTTTTCTGTTTTCCTGTAGGACAGGATAGATTTCTGTGCCCCATTGCCTGTATATCTTATTTCCCAGTTGCATGTAAAAACAATTTTTAACATTTGTTTTTAAAACTTTGGGTTCCAAATTCTCTCCCTTCCTCCATGCCTACCCACCCTCATTGAGAAGGCAAGCAGCTCTATGCAGGTTATACTTGTGTAGTCATGCAAAAACACTTCCACAATAGCCACGTTGTGAAAAACTAACTATATTTCCCTTCATCCTGTCTCACCCCCCCCATTTATTCTTTTCTCTCCTTTGACCCTGTCCCTCCTCAAAAGTGTTTGCTTCTGATTACCCCCTCACCCAATCTGCCCTCCCCATATATCATCCCCTCCTCTCTTATCCCCTTCCCCCCTATTTTCCTGTAGGGTAAGATAGTGTGTATGTTATTCCCTCTTTAAGCCAAATCCAATGAGAGTAAGATTCATTCATTCCTTCTCACCTCCTCCCCTTTCCCCTCCATGGTAAAACCTTTTTCTTCCCTCTTTTATGTGAGATAGTGAGGATTGAACTAATTATTCATCAAAGTTGCTGTTTTATTGTTAAGGATGGATATAGCTGGATAAAGGAATTAATTGCAACTTTATATTATCTCTCATTGTACTCCTAGGTTCGAGGACGGCCACAGGAAGCTCAGAGCAGCATTATCCTGGAGTCCCATATCATTTGCTGTACACTGAGCACAAGTGGTGGTTTGCTGTTGGAGTCTGCTTTTCGTAGGCAAGGAGGTGTTCCCTTCAGTTGTGTCATTGTTGATGAGGTTAGTGAAACCAGTCAAGGTTATACAGCTATAATTGCCTTACTGTCATGATTAATTTAAAAAAAGAGAGAGAGACTTGCTGAAGTATGGCTAAAACATGTTTTTTTATCAGTAATATTTTCCTACTTTTTATATACATGCTCTTTTTGTGTAGGAAGATGAAAATAGTGACTGTCAGGTACCCTCCATTGAATCACTCTCCCATAGTTGGAATGAATTTGTGCAGACCTACCCACAATTTTTTGTCTGTCCCCTGTTGTGATCAACAACATGCATTTGCATTCTGGTTGGCTAGAGTTGGTGTAGTCTGTAGTCTTGGAACAAATCAAAGCTAACTGCTTCATGAGGGGATTGTTGCTTTAGTGTCCTGAGCTAACCAGACAAAGAGATTTCTTTCTCCTCTGCTCCATGCCTGTTTTTATATTTTCCCACACTCTGTGTCTGCTTAATAGTTCCCAGGGTAAGGATGGATGTGAAGGCTTTTAAATCCTGTCCAAATAAGCTTCAAGTCTCTAACTCGTAGATGAGCTGTCTTGCTTGTCTCTTTGAATATAATGGCTCTTATAGATCTCTGGTATCTTCAACATAGTAGGCACTTAAATATTTGTTGATTTGAATTGAATTATAGTAGTAGTACTTAGATTAGAGAATCATTTCAGCCCAGAAAATAATTTGTTTCGCTAGATATTTGGGGCAGAAGTGTTAAACTTCTTTTTAGTTACAATGCTTAGAAATTTATAAACTGCATGTAAGTAAACTCACAGAAATATGGATTAGAAAACATTCTTCCCTCTTGGTCGTTATCAAGGCTGGGCAGTCTTGTGAGATTGAGACACTTACTCCATTTATCCATCGCTGCAACAAACTTGTTCTGGTTGGAGATCCTAAACAGCTTCCTCCCACGGTCATTTCTCTGGTAAGTATTTCTATAGCCATTTATTTGTTAACTTAAAACAAAAGGTTTTTAAGATGGCTTTGTTTGCAATAAATCAAGTAGTTACAACTGGACTGATGATTTTTCAAAACACTAATTTTTGGGGGTCAGGAGAGATATGGAAGTGATTGGCTTCTCATAGAGAAAAGCAGTATTTGAAAAGATTGATTTGATTAATACATCTTAATTACCTTTAAAAGTTGATCTTAATGTGTCTTTTGTTCTAACATTTTTAAATATGAGTTTTAATAACTCCCAGCTTTATATGCTTATTAGTATCAGGCAAATGAATGGTTGGAAATAGCCTTTTTTCCTACATCTCAAATTTCTTTTCTTTTGAAAATTGATGTTGGTTTTTTAAAAAAAACAATTTATCTCTGATTTGTTTGGATTTTAAAGAAATATGCCAAGGATTTTTTTTAAAAAAGGTTATATTGAATTGTTTTGAGAGTATTTGTCTAACTTAGACATCAGTGTTTGGCAGCATGCCAAGATGGCAATTTACCAGCCTTGTAAGAAATTTTCCTCTCTTTCCTTCCTCCTCCTAATAGTAAAGGTGGTAGATTTAAAAAAAAAAAGTGAAGATTGGCATCATTCACTTTGATTATGCACAGTTAGAGGTTAATTTGCTCTACCTGCCTCTCCTTCAAGAGCAGAATGAAGTTCAAATCCTGATTTTGTATTCTGGAGTCAAAAATCATTTGATTCCCCAAATGAGCTAAGAAGTCAATTTCTCTAAGGTTGATTGTAACTACAAGCAGTGGTAATTATAAGATTAGTTATTAGTATAGAGAATTTATTTAGTCATTAGTATAAATTTGTACTTCCAAATGGAAGTTGTAGTTCCCATAATCCCAAATGAGAAAAGTAGTCATTCCTGTTTTTGTCTATAGATATCATTATGCTTTTATGGTTTTGGTTGTAGATTTTCTCTTCGTATTCATGTGTGTCTCAGATTGAGAGTAAAATATATTTATTGGCATTTCAACAGTACATACCAGTTTTATAGAGAAGCAGCCCAGAAGTTTGTTCATTGACTAGGGGATGCCTGTTTTGTATTTTAAAATTTGCTCCAGGTATTCTTTTGATGAATAATTGAAAGTTTACAGTATTACAATTTCTGAGATTTTTAAATCTTTTTTAAGATTACATTTTCTGCTTAGTTTTGGCTCGCCATAGATTTGGGAGAGTTTGTGATCTTTTAGAACCTAGAATCGTGCTATTCATTCCATGTTTGATAGTTATCTAAAACTTAACATGTTCAAAACGTATTTCAGATTCCCAATAAATATTTTTTTATGTTAGTGAAGAAATATAAACTAATTCTAATGAATTACTTCTTTTCTCCCTGGCAGAAAGCACAGGAGCATGGTTATGACCAGTCAATGATGGCTCGATTATACAAACACCTGGAAGAACAGGTGAAACAGAATGTGATCAGTAGATCACCTGTTTTGCAGCTGACAGTTCAATACAGGATGCATCCTGATATATGCCTCTTCCCATCTAGTTATATTTATAACAGAACTTTGAAAACAAACAGGTCAGTTCAGTTTGTTAGTGGTTGATGTGTTTTACTTGTAAGTTTAGATGCTTTGAAAGGTTAGTACATTTCAAGCATTGTATTCACATTTCTTTACTATTTCAGGCCATTATGAAATTCATAAATTGTAACAGTTATCTAGATTGCTATTCTGAGCACCATGGTGGTATATAAGGAGGGCAGTGTTTAACCTCTATATATCCCACATTTATAGGAGAAAATCAGTCCCCTAAAATCTGTTTTTGTAAATGCTAACAGAATGATATTTTGATAACCATTGATAATGCTCATAGATTGACTGAAGAGAGCCGATGTACATCCGACTGGCCGTTCCAGCCTTACCTTGTGTTTGATGTAGGAGATGGTTCAGAGAGACGGGAAAATGAGTAAGTCCTTTTCTTATTCCTCTGGTTCAGGATATGGCTTGGAATGTTTTTTATCATATTAAAAATGCCTCCCACAAACGTCGTGTATCATGCTGAGTTACATTGGCCTTTCAACTATCCCAGTTGATGGCTTCTCCATTTTAACCAAAGTCTCATTGTGTAACTTCTGCCTCAACTGTTCCCCTTAACTTTAACTATCCTTTTAATTAGAATTATTTGCTTAGTTCATGTTTAGAGCCTGTAAATAGAAGATTTTCCTGAGACCCAATAATAGCAGGCGTGTTGCAACAACTAAAGTACAGAAAGAAGAGATAGAAAATTCTTTTGCTCTGCCAGAATCTCCTTACATATTCTTTCCTTAGGTGTTTCTTCACCTTTCAGAGGACCCTATCTGTGATGCTTTGTAGGTAAACCTAGGTGCACAACCTCAATAGACATTCTTGCTAATGAAGCTTGAGGACTTTATACCTGTTCCCTACAGAATGTATCCTAAATTTGTTCCTTGAGAATAGATACTATTTGCTTTTCATCTTTGTATTCCCAGTGATTAGCGTAGCAACAGACACAAAGTAGGTACTTAATAAGTTCTGATTGATTTCCCAGTGACAAGGTGTCCTGTCTCTGCCAAGGTACCTTTTGGGAGGGACTCATCTATCCAAAAGTAGACTTAGGACATTTTCCTGTTCTGGGAATACCTCCATGTTATATTAGGATCAGGTATAGACACATCAAAACTACTGTGTTCCCTTCCCAGGGACCTTCCCTAGAATAACTATCCTTAAGTTCACCTGATTTTCCTTTAATTTAACCAATTAGCCTTTGTCTCATTACAATGCCTTCTTCGCTACTATTAGAATTTTAAAGGTTCCAAGATGAAACTGACTCTTTTAATAAGTCTTGATTGTGATGCTAACATATTATACTTATTCCTTTGTAAAAAGCAAATCTTACTGTTAAGTGGTTGAATATAACTGGGGTGTAGGTGCCTCCTAAAATTGAGAGAACATAGTCATTGAGGAATGAAGCCAATGACAAAGACTAGACGCCCTCAAACCTTAAAGGTTTTGGAGAATCCTAGGAAAGAATTTAAATGTAATATACCTGTCCCTCAGGTAGTGGAGGCCAAAGAATCACTCTTAAAAACGCGTAAGAAAGAGTTGATGCCATTTTACCAAATGGGAAAGTATACAGAGGATAGAGAGCATAGGACAGAGCCTAATGGTTGGTTTGCAGTTAGGGGTTATGATATGTATAATGAACCAAGATAAGAAACTAATCAGGAGTAGTCAAACAGGTAAAAAGAGAACCAAGAGAGTACTGTCATGACAACCCAGAGAGGAAAGTATTCAGGAGTTGAGAGTGGGGCGGTTTTCAGTGGTGTCAGATGCTACAGAGAAGACCAGAGGATTGAGAAAAGACCATCAGATTTGACTTGTTGAGAGAATATTGGTAACTGAAGGGGGCACTTTGGAATCTAGAGTAAGGAGATTAAGCTAAGAGACTAGAAAGATATTGGTGCCCTGTGGGGAAAAAAGGGAAGTTCAGAAGAGGTGTGGGTCTTTGGTGAAAGATAATGTAATCGAAAGCCACTTCTTCTTATTCATCCTGTGCTACTGACACATTCTCAATGAATAGTGAAGAGGGTCAGAGAAGGGGAAAGGGAGTGAATGGGCTTACTTACCTGCCGTTGCCCCAGAGTATAAAGCCTACAACAGTGGACCAACTATTTAATCTTGGTTCTTCAGACTTCACTCCCATGCCTCTGCTATGTTATTCCTCCCTCCCTGCAAGTCTCTTCTCCCATTGGTGAGTTCTTTGAGCCTCCATTTTGAAGAAGGATCCAAACCAGCCATGCTTTACTCTGTGTCTTTTGCACCAGGCTTTAGCAGCTTTTTCTCTCTGGCCCCACAACCCTTTCTCTCATTGATGGGTTCTTCCCAGAGCCTCCATTTGGGAGAAGAGTCCTGACTAGCCATCCCTCATTCTCTGAACTTCCCTACCACATCCCCAAAGGTACCTCCTCTTCCCCTGGCATGTGGAGGCCTTTCCGCCTAAGACTGTAACCTTCTTGAGGACCAGGACTATTTTGTTGTTGTTGTTGTTGATTTTGATTGTAGTTGTATCCCTGATGTTTACTTCAGTGTTTGGCATGTAGTAAGCACTTAATATATACTTGTTGACTGACTAGGAGGGAGCATCGTTATCATATCAGGCATTTATATATTTGGTTTTTATATTTTATATAATTTATATATTTTTATATATAACTTATATATTTTAAGATTTGCAAAGTGCTTTACAAATTTCATTTCATTTGACCCTTAAAACAACCATGGGAGGTAGGTGCTATTACTACCCTCATTTTACAGAGAAGGAAAAGGAGACAGGTAGAAGTTAAGCGAGTAGCAGCTAGTTAATGTCTGAGACTGGATGTGAACTCCAGACTTTCTGACTCCATGTCCAGTGCTATCCACTACACCATTTAGCTGCCATATAGTTTCCTTCACTAAAATCTGTTAGTCCTATAAGATTCTTCCCCCATATCACAATATATTTCCTCAGTTAGGTCTCTAGGACTTAGGACGTGATTGTTCATCACTCTGGTGGACAAGGATATGGGTGTAGTATCCCACTTGAGCTAGTATAAGGGTTGCTTGGTATTGTCTTGGTATTCAACTAATAAAGATCATATACTTCAGAGGAATAGAAAACGTGGTCTTTACTAACACCAAGATTGAGATGCCTTTATCATAAGGCTAGTTATCTGTATATGTACTTATACTTTCTCTCTGAGGAATGCTATTCAACAGATTCATTCAGATCATAGTTAGCATACAATGGGTCCATTTTGTCACTGGTTTGCATCTTTATTTTGACCTCAGCTTTACCATTGAGTGAGGATAAAACAAAAACTTGCCAGTTCCTTGATAGATAATGAATAATAGAGAAATAAAATAGAAATATGTAATGATATATACACATTTCTACTTTCTCATAATGTTGTTTAATTACTTCTGCTTTTTCTTCTTTATGCCTGTACATTCATCACTATGTCTACTATATTTCCAGTTCCAACGCTATACCCGAGGTTTTTTTTAATGTTCTTAAGGAAAGCAGGTGAAGGGTTTTTTAAAAATATTTTTTCCCTAAATCCATAAACAATCTCAAGTCAGACAAGTCACGATTGACTTAACTGATTGTTAGGTGGGCATGATTAAAAGAGCAGTTGTGACTCAAGTTCAATTCCGCAAACCTTTTTTTAAGTACTTTTTGCAATGCATCATGTTAAACAGTGGGATGGAAATTCAAAAACAAAATGAGTCCCCACCTTGAAGGTGCTACCTTGTCCTTTCCTGGCTTTCCTTTTAACTCCTGCCATTGTAGAATATTGGTAGATCTGGTATTACAGAGCCAGAGTCTTAATATAGGCAGAACCTCTCCTCCTAGTGCCCTTCCTGAGTAAACAGTTTTATTTTGACCAGGACATGTTGTATATTTTTTTTTTGAGTCATGTTCTCTCACTTGTACCAAAATAGTTACATGACTTCTGTTCAGTAGACCTTTTTTGAGGACCCAGTTTTCATTAGAACAAAGTTTCTTTTTCTAACCATGTGTAAAGCATCAGGCTCTAAGTGAGTTCTGAGTTGCGTAAGAAATGAAGAATTTTTAAATGATATTTTACTCAATTCTCATAATTTTTTGAAAACCAAAATAATGAAATGAAATTTTGTCCATCTTTTTTTCTGTATTATAGGCAGATTTTGTTACTCAAAGAAGTTCGATTACTCTTCTTTAATTGGCTACTGACTGTTGCGTTGTTAGATAATTCTGATTCTGTTTAGTATTTAATTTACCCATTACAGATAGATTTTCATTGTCTGTCATTATATTCTGTAATAGTGTTGTCTTACTCATTTAGAAGTTGTTGAGACTTTAATGTCTATATTCAAAGCTTTTGATATAATTATATGGCCCACCTATAAATTAATTTAGCATTTATGGATCTTGCTTCATACTTGAATCGTGTAACATGTCCTACCCTGGACAGATGTTGACAGCAGGAAACGTTCAAAGGGGAAGGACCCTTCCTTTTATTTTGCATAATGTTAGATAACTCATAGTAAATCAGACTACTAGTACTAATGCTCAGCAATTGTAACTTTTATCAGGTAAGCATTTCAAAACTTATTGAGATTCTGGGCAACAGAATATGGAACTATATTAGTTATATAAACTGTATTTAATTGGCAGCTAATGGTTATCAGTGGTTTTTTTTTGGTTATTTTTCTCATATAGCTCCTATGTTAATGTCCAAGAAATAAAACTAGTAATGGAATTAATTAAGCTGATCAAAGACAAAAGAAAGGATATTACTATACGTAACATCGGTATAATCACACATTACAAAGCACAAAAGATGATGATTCAACAGGAATTGGACAAAGAATTTGAAAGAAACAGGTAAAGGGGGCTTAAGCAGCAAATTTACACTACTGTTTTTGAGAAAAATGGCAAAAGAGAAGACTAAATGGGGGGGCAAGGCAGAAAAAATATGGTATGGAAAAAGAAGGGTAGGATAGCAGGGGAGTTAAGCAGAGGGTTGGGTTGGTTGGGTTTTTTTGTTTTTTTCACGTTTTAGGATTTTAGAGAACTGTGTGCAGGCACAGGGAAGTATAGAGGATAATAGATAGAATGGGGAAGTGATAGAGTCGGGACCATAGGTAGCAGGATTAACTTTGGTCAGGGAGACAAGGAACACTTTAGAGGCAAGAATGAGGGAAAGAGAGTTGATAAAATTCCGAAAAGTTTGAGGTAAAGAGGAGAGAACTTGAAGGAGGAATTCATGTGATGTGGCCTCCCTCATTTTGAAAATAATTCATAGGTGAAGTCATCTGCTAAAACTTAGCGGGGCTGGATTGGGCTTAAGGACTTGAGGATAGTGTAAAAAGTTTTGGAATAGTAGTTGTGGAGAATGCAGTGGTTATCTAGGAAAAAATGAGGAATCCTGCCCCACTCTCCCCATCTCACCCCTACCCCTGAAGCCCTGACTTGTTATTTAGGGACTTGGTGAATTCTCTTTACACATAGCAAAATTGAGTAACAGCTACATATGAATTAAATTTAATGGCTAATTAATTCAACATTAGTCTTTGTTAGCAAACTTAAAATATAATGCCCAAAGTGTCCTTAATTCTGTTTAGGGAAGTGAGACTCTTCCCCACCTTTGTCCTTTTTGACTTCTATATTTACAGCTTTGAGCTTTAGCTTCTTTGTGTATAAAAACAAGATTATGTTTTATTACCATTCTCTATCTCAACAGGGATGTTAAGGATTAAATATTAAGAATATGTAGCTCACTTTCAGCTACTCAAAGATACTGACTGTTTATATAAACATAATGCTTATCTAATTATAAAATACTTAAATTTACAAGGCATTTTTAGTACTTTACAATTTCTAAAATATATTCACATGTGTTGGAAGGCAATATACAATAGTGGTTAGAGAGCTGGTTTTAGAGTCAGAAAAGCCTGAATTCATATCTTACCCTTTCTATATATGACCATGGACAAGTCACTTCTCAGTGCCCCCAGGCAATGTTCTAAAAGACTATATGTTAGAGATGAGTTGCCCTATCTCTGTCTGTAGAGAGAGTTTCCATACTGGGAATTCTTTATACCAGGGCTTTTTCTGTAAAGGGCCAAATAGTAAATATTTTAGGTTTTGTAGTCCAGGAGGAAAAACTGGAGATACTATGTAGATACTGTACTGATGTAATAAGATAGAAAACAAATTTCCACCAATTTTTGTTGGCAAAATTCAAAATAATAATAATAATAACAACAATACATTATAATATTTTTGGAATACAAGTCTAGTAAGGAGAAGAATGGAATTATTGGGGGAGGAATAACATTTCACCTAATTGAGGTTCAAAGTTAATGTTCCCTATCATCAAAATTTTTTGTAAAATGTTCTTCTACTAATGCTGATCTGTAATGATATTTTATGTATTTAATCTTTGAAAATGTCTTTTGACGCAGATAGGTACTACCAAATACTGATATCAATCCATGAGCACATGATTTTAATTGAGCTGAAAGACTCATGGTCTTAAGCAAATCGTTTTCACTGGACACATTTTTTTGGCTACTGCAGTCAAATGTGATTTAACTAACTCACCATTAGTGAATGGCGTTCTTTACTTCCTTAATAAGTAATCAACTTGGCACATACTTTGGTTGCAGGTTCATTTTCCTTTTTAATTTTTGTCAAGAAGTTTTGCTGATGAGGTATTTTTAAATTTTCTAATCTTTCTGACTGTTCTGAGTTGGGAATATTGTGATGAGTACTTAATCTGGTAATATTGATTTATTTTGTATTCTTTTAGCAAAGCTATGGTGTCATTGTGTAATAAAAACAATGCTTTGCTGTTTGATTCTATAACAAAATAATTTATGCCCCACTGTTCCTTAAAAGCACAATATTCCAAGTCCACTTTTCTCTTCTTGTTTTGATATGATGAGTATATACTGGAAATTAAAAAAAAAGTCACAGCAATATGTGGGGTACTCTGCTCTAGAGTTATAACTGCATCACTATGATATGTAGTGCACTGAGCAGCAATTTGAAACCCTGAGAGCTCCATATATGTGTTCTACTCAACTTTGCCATTGTAATGCAAAAGCAACTGATATGTAAACCAGTGAGCAGGCCTCAATTTGCCAACCCCTATAGAAGGAAGTCAGAGGTAGAGACAAAAATACAAGATGTATGTATTATTTCATTTGAGCTTCACTGCAGGCCCGAAGGTAGGTAGAGCAGGTGGTATTGTTCCTATCTCACAGATAAGGGAAATGAATCAGAGAGGTTAAGTGATTTCATGCATACTTACAGAGCTAGGACTAGAACCCCAGACTCCTAACTTATTGGTTAAGTGCCTTTCCCTTGTATACATACTTCTCCATATTGAGATTTTTTTTTTCTTCTTAAATAGACCAGGGGAAGTTGACACTGTGGATGCATTCCAGGGTCGTCAGAAGGATTGTGTTATTGTTACATGTGTCAGAGCAAATACTTCACAAGGCTCAATTGGGTATGTCTCTCTTTTCTCTGTTTATGTGTTTCGAAGGTCAGTCTTTTTTCTGGGCATTAGACTTAACTTATTAAAAGGTTTATCTGTCGTATTTAAAAAAACTTTTCAATGCTAAATGTAATATTGTTTGCTTTTACCACTCTGAAGCTTGTTATGAAAAATGAAAGTTTCCTATATAGTATCTGTATTTTGTTTCTTTTAAGAAGTGGAATAGATCCACTGATACTTCTTTCAGCACCTATATATTGACTTCATTTTGCAATATGGATCTGTTCTTTGCTTCATTAAGTAAATTTAAGATAAACCAAAGCAGATTAAGTATATTTGCAATAGGAATTGCTATTTTTGAGGTATATGATTGTTTATTAGCATGCAGGTTTTTTTCTCTTCGTTTCTAGTTGCCACTTCTAGTCATGTGTAATGTCCAACTGTTTACTGTTAATCTAGCTATTAAAGAGTCTAAGGGCATGGCAATGCTTTCTGACATGAGTAGGTGGTATTACTCAGTCATCATGAAGGTACTTTGATCTGGGGTGGTGATAGGAATCATGGATTTCCATTGCCTCCTATTTTATCTTTTTTAGGATTAATAAAAGATAGTAGAATAGTGCTTTCCAGAACACGTATGTGCTATCTCAGCAGCTCCCAAGTTATCGTTAAAAGGAGAAAAGATTTTAAATATATTGAATTTAAAAGGCACATGTATGAATTATGTCTCATATGTAGTGTCTAAGGCTCAGAATCTTCTCTGGTGAAATGTATAGTCTCTGCTCTCCTGATTGACTTAGACTTAATGTTGAAAGGTGATAGGTGAGTCACATTCAGAGTTGGCTGAGTTGGAAAGCAGCAGTGAAAAACAGGAAATCGCTTTTCTGTAGATATACCTGATGTGACAGAGCAAGTAAAAAAGCGATTTGATCTTTATAGCGAAGGAGCATCAAAAAATGCTAACATATAGCTTGTGTCTTTGTTTAAACTAATAAAAGTTTGCTTCTTTAGAAAGAACATTTAATTTTGTGTCATTTATTAGGTTTCTGGCAAGTTTGCAAAGATTGAATGTAACCATTACTCGAGCCAAATATAGTCTGTTTATCCTTGGACATTTGAGGACATTAATGGTAGGTACATTGCTTTTCTTTTTTTCTTTCTTCGCATCTCTGCTAGAATTTTTCTGTAGCTTATCTTGGGGTCTGCTCAGTAGTAGGTCTGCAGATTTTTTTTCCTGTTAATTTTAATAAGCTATTATTTCATTTGTTCCTGAAACAAGAAGTGAAATATCCCATATTTTGGGTGTATAAACAAAGGGTGCTTCTCTCCTTTGGAATTCCTTCCAGCTCCCCACAGAACTACCCATTTCTTCTCTCTGCCACCTGTCCCAGCATACATATTTTATTTTCGCTATTGATTTTTCCAGCTCAGTCCAAGATACTGAAAAGGTAAGAGTGGGGGGAGAAAGGAGGAAGGTTAAGTGTGTCTTTGTTTTTCTCTTCCCTTCTTCATTATTTTATTACTTTATTTATTACATTATTATTTTGGAAGTCAGCCCTACTGGCTGTCCATTGGTGATGTTTTTTCTTAGTTTGAGGTGGCACTGGACAAATGATAACCCTTCTTTTGGCAGTTTTCTCTTTTCTAAATAATATGATGGCAGGGAGCTGCCTTCTGATAACTAAATCCTCATTTTCTTAAATAAGTAGTCTGATTGAATTTGCAGAAAAAATAGTAAAATCTCGGGCTCTAGGATTTCTTTTATTTCCACTAGAGGGCATCCAAGTACTGTATTCATTCTTTAACTCAAAAATTGACAGTATTTACAACTCAAAGAGACTTTAGATATCAACTAGTTCAGCACCCTCATCTTACAGAGGAGGAAACGGGCCTAGAGGGGGGAAGGGACTTGCCTGTGGTCACAGTGGGTAATGGAGTGAGGAAGATTTGAATTCAGGTCTTTTTATTACAAATGCTCTTGCCGTTATGCTGCTTAACTAGATTATGACTTTAAAATTATCTTAACTTTTGGAAGTTAATGCTAAGAATAGTGGGGAACAAAGCACGTAGCATACTTCCTAAATTGTAATCTTGGAACTTGGTTTCAGTCTTTTTTACGTTCAGATATCCCATATCCCCATCAAGAAAATGATTGAAGTAGAAACTACGTGGGGGAACTAAGGTCAATAGTTTGTTCCCAGAATTGTTCTGAGATTGTAGGATTGCATTACTTAACAAAACTTAGGTAAAAAACGAAAAAGTAAGAGCTACATTTCTGTGTGGATCACATACAGTTTATGACCTTCCTATGGGATAAAAATCTGTGACAACCTTTTCCCATGCTCCATAATGGGTAATACAGAAAAACTCACTCTATAAGCAAAGGTTAATAAGCCTCATATGGGGTGTATATACTCCACTTCATTGCTATATGTGACATTTGGACAATACTACTCCGTTCTCTCTTTTAAGAATTCTCCTTTTTCGGGGGCAGCTAGGTGGCGCAGTGGGTAGAGCACCAGCCGTGAAGTCAGGAGGACCTGAGTTCAAATCCAGCCTCAGACCAAACACTTAACACTTTCTAGCTGTGTGACCCTGGACAAGTCACTTAACCCCAATTGCCTAAAAACTTAAAAAGAAGTAACTTTTCTCTACCTCCTTTTCCCATTCCTCTTGTCTCCCTAACATTTCTTAATGACCTAACTTTTAGACTTTGTAGCCTTGCCAAGAAGTAAGACGACTTGGAAAATAAATCCCTTTTCCTGTATTTGGAAATGTAAGTCATATTCATCACCTCTATACCAAGAGGTGGGAGGCATGCTTTTTATCATTGATCTTTTAAAGTCACTTCACCCTACAAGAGTTTTTAAACTTTTTTTTTTTTTGCTTTTTGGTGAGGCAGTTGGAGTTAAGTGACTTGCCCAGGGCCACACAGCTAGTGAGTGTCTGAAGCCAGACTTGAACTCAGGTCTTTAGGCTTAGCATTGTACCCTTGGGTAAAACAAATTCCCACATTGGCCATGTCTAAAAATATATTTCTCATTCTGCGTCTTGAATCCATCACCTCTTAGGGGGTGGGCAATATAAATGATCCTCTAGATTTGTGGTTGGTCATTACATTAATTATAGTTCTTAAGTCTTTCAGAGTTGCTTGTCTTTTCAGTGTCATTGTCGTTTAAATTGTTCTCCTGGTTCTGCTCACTCCACTGTGCATTAGTTCATACAAGTTTGTCCAGGTTTCTCTGAAACCATTCCTTTCATCATTTCTTACTGAACCAATAGTATTCCCTTGTATTAGCATGTCATAATTTGTTCACACATTCCCCAGTTAATGGATATGCTTTTTTGTTCTTTGCCACTACAAAAATAACTATTCTAAATACTTTTGTGCTATAGATCCTTTTCCTTTTTCTTTGATCTCTTTGAGGTTTAGATAGAGTATTAGTATCACTGGGTTATAGGGTATGCCCAGTTTGATAACTATTTGGCAGTTCCAAGTTGCTTTCCAGTGTGGACTAAACCATTTCGCAGCTTAACCAACAATTCATCAGATGTGTCTGTTTTCCTTTCAACTCTTCATCAGCTTTGCCAGTCTGAGAGTTGTAAGGTGGACCCTCAACTGCTTAATTCACATTTCTTAAGTTATTAGTTATTAGAATTATTAGTGAATGAATGATTTAGAGCATTTTTTTCATGTGATTGTTAATTGCTTGAATTTCTTACTTTGAACACTGTCAGTTCCTTTGGCCATTTTTTATAAATTAGAGAATAGCTCTTAGAAGAAATTTGAATCAGTTCATTATATATTTTGGAAATGAGACCTTTATCAGAAAAAACTTGTTGCAAAGATGTTGTGCAAAAACTAATATGTGTATTTTATCTTTTGTCTTCTCTCTATATATACCTCACTTAGCCATGAACTATTCCCCTATCAGTAGATCTGAAAGGTATTTTTTCCTTGCTCCTCTGTTTTATTTATGATGTGATATTTTATGTCTTGTCATGTATCCATTTGGAGCTTATCTTGGTGTATATATAGTGTGACATACTGATCTAAAACTAATTTCTACCAGACTGCTTTCCAATTTTCCTAGTTTTTGTCCAGTAAGGCTTTACTTTTATACATAGGATCTTTGGGTGTCTCAAACACTTGGCTGCTTTGTTCTTTTGCTTCTTTATGTTCCGTACTTAATCTGTTCCAATGATTTCTCTCTCTTTTTTTTTAACTATTGATCTCTATTTTTTTAACTGGTGCCAAATTATTTTTCTTTTATTTAAATTATTTAAACTTTTCCCCTTCAGATGAATTTTGTTATTATTTTTCCCATATCTGTAAAGTAATCCTTTGGTGATTTGGTATGGCATTGAATGAATACATTAATTTCGATAGCATTGTCATTGTTTATTGTATTGACTTGGCTTCTATTTTATTTCCAGTTCTTTGCTAAAGCAAAAGTGCTGCTATAAATATATTTGTACATATGACCTCTGTCTTTGACTTCTTTGGGATATGAGCCTAGTTGTGGTATTGATGGGTCAAAAAATAGGCAGTTTACTGACTTTTGGGGCAGAGTTCCAAATTAACTTTCCAGAATGGTTCACCCAATTCACAGCACTACTGTCAATGTACTAGTGTGCAGGTATTCCCACATCCAACCATTGTCATTTTCCTCTTTTGTTATTTTTACCATGATTGCCATGAAGTAGAAACCTCAGAGTTGTTTTAATTTGCATTTCTCTTACTACCAGTGATTTGAAGCATTTTTTCATATGGTTTATTGGTAGCTTATCTTTTCTCTTTTGAAAATTGGTTATTCATATCCTGACCATTTGTCTACTGGAGAATGGCTCTTTTCTATTATATATCTATACCAATTTCCTATATATTGTGGAGACCTTTATCAGAAAACTTTGCTGCAAAGATTTTTTCCCAGTTAACTGCTTACTTTTTAATTCTGCCTGTATTGATTTTGCTAGCACACTTTTCAGTTTTATGTCAGTCAATATTTATTGAGTGCTCACTATATGCCAGGCACTGTGCTAAGCACCAAGGACACAAAGGTAAAAGACAATCCCTGCTCTCAAGGAGCTCATAACTATGTACAAACAAGCCATATAAAGGATAAATCTGAAATAATTAACAGAGGGAAGGCACTAGAATTAAGGGGTATTAAGAGAGGCTTCCTGTAGAAGGTGTGGTTTTACCTAGGACTTGAAGGAAGCCAGGGAAGCCAGGAGGGAGAGCATTCCAGACAGCCAGTGAAAATGCCCCAAGTCAGGAGGTGTAATTTTTTGTTCAAGGAAGCCAGTATAGCTGGATCAGAGTGTGTATGGTGGGAGGAGGAGTGGGTAGAGAAGGGAAGAGGTGGTAAGAAGGGGACCAGGTTATAGAGAGTTTTGAATGCCAAACAGAGAATTCTGTATTTGATCCTAAAGATGATAAGAAACCACTAGAGTTTGTTGAGTAGGGGAATGACTTATCAGAACTTCACTTTAGGAAGATCACTTTGATAAAGTTGTCCATTTTATCTTTTATCCATTGTTTTATGTTTAAGGATTCTCCTCTACATAATTATGAAAGGTATCTCCTTCCTGTCTCCTCGAATTTGTTTATAAGACATTTCATATTTAGGTCCTGTATTCATTTAGAGGTTATTATGGTATATGGTATGAGAAGTTGGTCTAAATTTAATTTCTGCCCAATAGTTTTCCAGTTTTCCCAGTAGTTTTTGTCAATAGGTAGTCCTTACTCCTCCCAGTATTTGGTGTCCGTAGGTCTATTAAAGACAATGCTACTGTGTTTGATTGCTTCTGGGTCTTGTTATCTAATCTGTTCTATTGATCAGATTATCTGTTTTTTTAACCAGTACTAAATAATTTTGATGTTTACTGCTTTGTAAACAGTTTGAGATCAGATTATAGCTGGCCCACTATGACTTCTAGATTCTTTGCTATCCTCTGACTTTATAGCATGCATCTAAGGATCAAGTGAGACATAGCCTTATTTCTCGGTGGTATCCAAGGGTTACTAGGTGGTAATCCAAGGGTTCTCTTTCATCCTTGCCTCTATAACTGTCATAGAAATTTATTTAGATGTATTAAGAAATGGAAGCTTTAATCATACACACAGTCCATGTTTGGTGTTTTTATTTTGTAATCATTTTTCTTCTTTTATTTCAAGGAAAATGAACATTGGAATCACCTAATTCAAGATGCTCAGAAACGAGGTGCCATTATTAGGACCTGTGGCAAGAATTATAAGCATGATGCAGTGAAAATTTTGAAACTCAAATCTGTGCCACAGCGAAACCTAGCACACCCTCCCACTGTAGTGCCAGAAGTCATTAGATCCCAGAATAGTTTACCCCAGCAATAAGCCAGAAGAAGTGATGAACAAACCTAACAGTGGTATTTCTAAGACCACTTCTGTTGCTTCTCCACGGCACAGCAGCACTTCCTTGTTACCTGCTGACATTCAGCCCTTTGACTGCAGCGAAGCTACAGTTGGTACAAAAGCTGCTGAAGTACCTATTGTCCGGGACCCAAGACTAGCCAAGAGAAATGATCGTGATGCCACTGAGAAGTTCCCAAATGATGCACAACCATCCAGTATCCAGCATCCAAGAGTGACAGCACCTACATATGAACCTGGCCTTCCTTTAACTCACCAGGACCCCAATAATATCAGAGAGCACCTTTTTTCAGAAGTAACAGCTTCCAGCAGTTGCAACCTGACAGCACAACTTGAAGCTCCCTCTGCAAGTATCTCCATGCGCACAAACAAAAGAAAATCCAGTGAAGAGGAAGGATCTGGCTACAGAAGAGAAGTGTTATCTTCCGGAGAAGAACAACAAGAAAAGCATGGGTATAAGAAAGACTATCATTTAGACAGGGACTATTGCTTGGATAGGAGGAGAAAAGAAAACCAGGACAGTCATTCAAAAAGAAGAAAACTTTCATAGCTTAGGTCTTGAGTCTCAGTGACAGGCAACATTTACCAAAAAAAAATATTTATTATAAGAAATGCAGCTTTGGGTGCTCAGTTAATAAGAATAGAGATGTTAATTTATTTTTAAATTTGGGGCCATTCATTTCCCCCAGAACATGGAAGATTGTATACTCTCATTTAAACTTATTTTCTATTGGTAATCTTTACAAATGAGTATGTTTTTCTGTCTCGGATTTCAGAGGACTTTTGTGCATTAATGATAGTGTCCTTAGAGCCAGATAAATGAAATGTTGTTCTGTTGTTCTTCCTTTGTAGAAAAGGAAACCAGACTTGGACAAACATTGTAAATGTAGAGATGTACATTTGTATAGGAAACGACAAAACCTTTTTAAGATTTAATCTTGTTGATTTTTTGCCTTTTCTTTCTCCCTAGCCCAAAATGTTTGCTCACTTTTCAGCAGAGCAAACTCATCTTTAAAAGTGGGGGTCAAGGGGAGGGGCACCTCTAGTGCTGTTGTAAGCCTGATTTCTTTCACGACATAAGTTGTTTGGAAAAAGCTGAGTTGGTGATAGTGGGTCAGATGTCTCTAGTTCTATTTTAAAAGCTGACTGTCCTCATGGGGAAGCTTTGGGGAAAGCATTTGGTTTAAATGGAATTCTGCTTATCTTGTACATTTTTAAACAAGGCCCTTTGCACAAGATGTTTGGTTTCTGCAAGGGCTTATCCACCTGTTTTTATTAAACCCATAACCACCCCAAATTTTCTCTTTCTTGGCAGTATTACACAACTAACCTAGAAGCAGTGAGATAGTATAGATTGAAGGTAATGCTTTAAACAGGGAATAAATGGTGGAAGTGGATGATCTCAAAACATCGTTAAAAACCACAAGAGAAATAAAAAGAAACTGAATACTTCCCTCCTTCTAACTGGAATAGTTTATAAGGTGATTGGGGTTTGGAAGAGCTGGCAAATTTCCCACATTTTTTAGAAACTGTATAATTTTAGTGAATGTATACTGCTATTTTGGTATCTGTGATGGTGCAGAAAGTAGTAGCAAAGGTTTAAAATGGATTTCTTTTATTTAAGCAGGTTTTTAATTTTGTGCTTCCCTTAGTTTCATTTTCTTTCCTTTCTGCTATGGGAATTTATTCTAAACAAAGGCCTACTTAGAATGAGTTATCAAAGTTTTGTGAGGAAAAAACCCACATTATTTTTATCATAATTGTAAAGAGGCACCTTTGTGGAGGAAAGCCTTGGTTCAGGGAATGATTCTTTTAAGGAAGTTAAGAAAGAACTACCTGATTTAGACCACAGATTTATATATACATACATATGTATATACATATATACACACACACACACATATATATATATATATATATACACACACACACATACTTTAAGATACAATAATAAATAAATTACATTAATAACGAAGAAATGGAACAATTGTTTAAAGTGTTTCTTCACAAACATATTTTTAAAAATAGAGGGGTATTAAGAGAGTATAGAAAAGAAAGGAATTTTTCATATTACATTTGAAATTTTGCACTGCCTCCTGCACTTTAAGCAAAAAGGACAAGTTCTATATTTGGACTTCTTGAAAAAAATCCTCCTGTGTAGAATGTTTGCAGTCATCTCATGGGCCATGTTTAATTCTTAAGCCACTCTGTTGCATTTTTCCAAGTTGGCAGTGCAATTCCTCTTGACATTGTATGCATCTTTCATGTTGGTTTCCAACCTCTAAGTAAGTTGTGGAATGAAAATACCTCTAATAGTAGCAGCTTCTTGGGGCAGCTAGGTGGCGCAGTGGATAGAGCACCGGCCCTGGATTCAGGAGGACCTGAGTTCAAATCTGGCCTCAGACACATAACACTTACTAGCTGTGTGACCCTGGGCAAGTCACTTAACCCCGTTGCCTAGCAAAAACACAACAAAAAAAAACCGAATAGTAGCAGCTTCTTTGATCTTATGGTGCCTACGTACTCAGAATGTGTCTCCTTTGCCTGTGGACCAAAGGAAGAATGGCAGTGTGAGTGGGGGTAGGGGGAGAGATAAGTATACCCACTGTGTGGGTTTCGCAAGATTAGATGTCAGCTTTTATTATACATCTATGTCAGGGAATTTTATGAATTTGTAAGTCCCAACATATAATTTTTTTTTTTTGGTAAATGTGTGTTAGTGCTTTCAGTCTGGGCTTCTTGCTGCCACAGTGAGCTTGACTAAGAAGGGATGAAGAAAGGAAATAAGAAAGATTTTTAAGACTTCAAATGAAATAGTGCATCGTCTTTGTTTTGGGCTTGGTTAGTGCTCCTCAGCTCTCTTTATATTTATGTGTGGATTGTGAATGAACCTTTCCACCAAATTTAGGATTTATTGCCACATGCACAAATAGGTGTTTTCAGTTAAGTACATGGACTCATACTGATTATGTTCCTTTGTTTTCCAGTTAATAAATAGCAGTGCCTCCTTCCTGGAGACTAATGATATAAATACTACAAAAATCATAAAGATGTATGGGAGGGTTCTATGGAATTAAAGGGAGTATATCAGGAAAAGACTGATGTTAAACAAAAGGTATCCAAAAAATGAAAAATAAAGAATAACGAGGACATTTTGCCTATAGAATAAATGGCATCTATATTTTGAGCCAATTCACTTATTCAAATAGGCTTTAGGTACCATGTTGGAAAGCTACCCACATTGATTATGTTGCTACCAGTAGGAGAGCTAAAAATAATGAGCAGTTTGTGCATAATCCTTCTAATGAATGAAATTGTATACTACAGCGGATTCTTTTAGCAGAATGGCAATGTATCAGATAAGTGAATTAGAATCTTCATTTGGCTTTCTGTTCAGCAAAATTATTTTAAGCCACTTTGGTTTGGGGATTAACCTAGCCATTCTGGACATGGCAAGCAATGAATTATTTTGTTGAATAGTAGTTGATGAGTTTATGTGAAGGTGGAGAAATAAAACTTTTCTTTCTCCTTTCCTTGACATTTAACCAAAATGCCCAGCCTCTTGCAAGTATAATTTTTGTATTTTTCACATGCTTTATATTTTTCTTTACTTTTGATTTATCAAGCACAAACACACAGTATGTCAGAGCTGGAAGGGAGTTTAGGGGTCATATGGTTCAACCCTCTCATTCTACAGAGAATAAAATTGAAGTTGAGAAAGGTTAAATTGCCCAAGGTCACGAAACAGAGCCAGCACTTGAATCCATGTCTCTCGGCTCCAAATCTATTGCTTTTTCTATTCTACCTCATTACCATCCTTTTTCTAGATAAGAACAAAGCAGCTCAGAGATAGTCTGGGGAAGTTAATTTCTTTACACATGCTATTAGAAATTTACTCCATCAACTCTTTTTTCCCCTCTTTAGCAGGAGCGGAGGGGGTGGAAATGGCACTATGAGAACCTATGAGCAGTTCTAGTTACCTGCAACTTCATTATGTTTTCTGGCTTCATTTATAGCGAGCATGTCAATATTGATGTAGTTCAATCCCTTCAGTGGTTTTACTGCTAATTGGCTGGACAGGAGTCACATTTAGAGTACAAAAATTTTAATTACTATTAATACAGTCCAAAATTATTGGGTCATTGAGACCTTTTAGCACCTTTCCACCACGTTACAACAAATACAGTAGTGTGATGGTCCCCAAGGCAGAAGACCATTTTGTATTTTGTTTCATGGGTTGCCATAGTCAACCCACTAGTAATCAGTCTACTTGTGATAAGGGTATATTTATTTAGCTAGGGTGGACAACACACAATATGTTGCTAGCACCATACTCAAAGACTTTGTACCTTGATAATACCTCCCTGGTGGTGTAGCCTTTGAAAACTTAGGGTTCCCTCACCTCCATCTCACTGTGAGATTTTGGCATTGGACTTTAGAGGATTTGGTTTCATTGGGTGCTCAAAGGCAAGAAGAAACATTATTTCATGGGTCACATTGTTATCTTGCCTTGTAGTACTCATGATAAATATACAAAAAAGACCACCATAAAGACCATTGCAGCTTATGTATTGTTTTTTGCACTGGATGATGAGGTAAAGAAAATCTATAAAGATTTCAACAATATTCTGTGAACTAAGTCAACATTTTTAATACTTTTAACAATTTCAATGCAAAGGTGAGCATGGAGAGAATGGTAAAAAATACGTTGGAAATGATGGTTCCAAATTAGGAAATGTGAGTCCAAAGGCTATAGAGAAATCTCAAACCTATCTAGCTTAAGAAAATTTGGAGATATTAGACATGGTGAACACTGAACATCACAAAAATGTAATTTGATAAATTTAATAGATGAGAGTCAACATAGCATAGCATAGCAAAGAGCTGGCCTCAAAACCAGGAAGACATGGTTTTAAGTACTGTATGTGACAATACTGGCATTGTGATTGGGCAAATCATTTAACCACTTGGTGCCCTAGGCAGATACCAGACTGATTTGCAAAGAAGATTCTAATTTTTATTGGTGGAGGAAATTTCCTAAACTAATAAAATTACAGGTCTAGTCTCTAGATCCTATCCTTAATAGACAGGGAATGATTGGTTACTAATATAGGAATTGGTTTCCAATCAGCTTTTTCTTTGTAGTCAGAGCATTGACTCGTTATCCAGTAAAGGTCAAAATGGACTAAATTAGAAGAAAGGATCAAGATGAGAAGGAAATATGTGCCATTGCAACATTTTCAGGTTGGCTTATTCAAAAAGCTTCTGACTGGTAAAAAGGGGAACTGGATAAAGGAAGACATTAACATGGACTGTGACGATTTTCCATGTGAGTTTAACCAGTATAAATGAACTGCCACAACTACGAGGCTAAAAGAACACAGAAAGTGCTATGGTCAGCAAACGCTCTCCTTGCGAAGCACAGAGACATGGCAGCTGAGAGTAGTGTCAATATGGAATGTAAATTTATTTTGCATAATCTTGAGGAGGGTGGGAGATTATGAATGGTATGAACTTAGCAGGAGAGGGAAAAACATATGAAGAAAACTTGGTGTGAGACCAAATTAAGCCAACATACACCCATGTGTGTACATATTTCCCCTTATAGAATGTAAGCTCCTTGCTGGGCAGGGACTTTTAAACCTCTGTTGCATCCCCTGCACCTACTTGGCACATGCTTAATAGGTGCTTAATAAATACTTGCTGATTTATTTTATTTGATTGAAGATCCTCAGGTTTTCAGGAGCAGTTTGTTCCTGGATTTCCAGGATTTCCAGAAATCCGTGAAAGGATTTCTTATAAATTTATAACAGAATCCTCCACATGTTCTTGTAAATGACATTGTGCTGGTTATATTGAGTCTTGTAATAGTTCAAAGCTTCATAAGGAGATATGCCGCTGCCTAAAAGTTTTCAGCCTAACAATACATTCAGGAAAAATCAAGAGAACGAAATGTCCTAGCTAATTCCACATTGTTGCTTATACTCTAACTATCCTCTTTATCCCCTTTCCACTGTAACCTTGCTTAGGTTTTGCCTTGGATGACAGGGGAGCTTATGACTGATGTTGCTATGGGATCCTGCACTAAGTGTTTAGCTCCGCCATGAGGCCACATGACAGGGATCTCAAGCACTCCGGCTGGCCTCCCAAGCTGCCATGTGATCTGATACGTGGAGAGCTGAGGGACGGGGAGGGAGGTGGCAGGCGGTGCTCACTGCCTACCTTTTACACCATTGGAGCCTTGTCTCAAGATTAACTCCTATGCCAGACAACCCTCTGAAGCCAAGATTTCTTCCATCTCCTGCCCCCTACAGCCTTCTCTGGAACAACCAACAAGGCATCTTGTTTGGAAGGTGCAGCTTCCTTGGGTCTCAGGACAGGCAGACATCACTATCAAGCTGAATCTCCAGGGAGGGCCTCAGATAATGGAACTATGTACGTCTCTCCAACCATTGATAATCTACCTAGATTCTGCTCAATAGTAAACATATTCCCATCCCCTTATACTCTATCCCAGTGATTCTAAATCCTCATCGCCCCATTCTCCGTCCTTGATTCATTTCTCCTTTAGCCTTACCCCTGCAGTGTCCTACTTTAGAACTGCTCACCCTTCCACTGTGCCCTCTGGATTGCCTGCTCCATAATTAACAAATTTCCTTTAGTTTTAAACTTTTTTTTTTAACCTTTCTCTTTCAATCTGATGGCCTTCATTAAGATACTACTTCCCTCGCCACCCCCAGAAATAGTACTGGTTATATTTTCTTTCATACAGTTTATTACCCTTCTGGCTTGCGTCTCTTCTACCTATAAACATGCCTATATCTCCCCCATCCTAAAAACAAACAAAAAACACCTCTAACTTGATCCTACCAACCCCACTAGATGTAATCCTGTATTTCTCCTACCCTACTCAGCTGAACTTGAGAAAGTAATTTACAGCAATGCCCCAACATCCTCTCTCACTTCTAAAACCTCTGAAATAGCAATTCTGACTTCACTATTCAACTGAAATTGTTACCAATTATTTCTTACAGACTTATCTCCATTCTCATCCTTGACCTCTCTGGTCAAAGTTTTCTAGACACTCCTCTCATGGTGTTCTAGACATTGCTCTCTCCTACCTAGTTTTATCTGTCTCAGTCCCTTTTCATGATTCTTTATCCACGTCATGCCCACTAACTGAGTGCCCCCACCTAGGCTCTTTCCACGGCTTTCTTTTCCCTCTATAATCTCATTTGGTGATCAGTTAACATGTGATTCTTAGGTCTATATCTAGGCCTAGTCTTTGTTCTGAGCTATATATTCATATATCAACAAATGCCTCTTAGACATCTGGCACTGTATGTTCTGTTGGCATTTCAGTATGTCCAAAACAGAACTAATGATCTTTTCCCCAAAGTCCTCTTTTCCTTTGAACTTTCTGTATTACTATTGGAGTCACTACCATCCTTCCAATCACCCTGACCTGCAACCTTGATGTCATTTTGGCTTTTCACTCCACATATCTAATACATTGTGAAATCTTGTCATTCCTACCTTCACATCTCTATACATTTCTCCAGTGACAGCTACAACCCTAATTCAAGCCATCATCATCTCTCAAATGGACTTCTCATAGCCTTCTAACTGGTCTCCTTTTTTCAAGTCTCTTCCCACTCCAATCTATCCTCTACTTAGCTGCCAAGGTGATCTTTCTAAAGGGTAGGTCTGACCATCTTATTTCCCTGCTCAGTGAGTTCCAGTGGTTCCCTGTTATGTCCAAGATCAAATATAGTCTTTTTTGTTTTTTAAAGTTTCACAACCTAGCCCCTTCTTACCTTTCCAGACTATAACATTTTACCCCCCTTCATGTACACTAACTTAGCTACACTGGCCTACCTCCCACATGACTTTATATCTCCTGTCTCCATGCCTTTCAATGACTGTCTCTCATGCCTAGAATGTTCTACCCCTGTAAACCCAGAACCTCATGAATCCCACAAACCCCAAGTTATCTAAGAAAGACAGGAGTGGAGCACATATGTCCATGGTTCTCTCAAGTTGGCTTGACATGCATTACATGGGATTTCAGCCCAAAACTGGGCCCCCCAAGGGAGCCATTTCAGAACTGGCTTGGTTTTAGGATTTTGGGGTACAGCCTTATGTGCGCTTTGAAGAGCAGGTGTTCCCAAGGGGTGCCAATCAATCGTGATTGGTTGACACACTAGGAGGTGGGTCATATTAAAATGAGGCCTTGAGTTCCTGCTTTAGATCACTTAGTCCACCGGGGCCAATATCACTGTCAGCAAAGGAAATAAAACCCCCAGTCTTAGGAGTCTGTCTCCACCCAAACCTGAGTAGTATAAAATCAATTTAGTCCTCAGCTAGAGTTTGACCAAGGTGAGGAGATTCAGTGCAATCTCATTATCAGAGATGTCCTTCTGCACAACTTTGGACAGAAGGCTGGCAGGGTGGAACTCGTCTCCAAGACACAGATTACCAAGAGAAATCATTTTTAACACCCCCTAACCTCATCTTAGTTTCCCTGGCTTTCTTCAAGACTCATCTCAAAGCCCATTGAGTCTGGGAAACCAGCAGGGTGGTAACTCAATGCTAGCTGACTACCAGTGAAGCATGGGAAATATGCAGCATGGTGCTACTAGGTGGTTTTATGTATAAAGCATTTTCATCTAGCTTTTTTTTTTTTTTGCTGAGCATATATAGTTGAATTCATGTAAGTTAAATGTGTGTATGATTATGTATGTGTGTGTGTATATATATATATATATATATAAATAAATGTATTTGTGTGTATACACATATATAGTATATCTTGAATAGTCAGTGCAGATTGACAGTGAACTAGGCCCAGAATTAAAGGGAAAGAAAGTAGATTGGAATGCATTTTGGAAATTGTGCAGTGTTTTCAATGATTCTAAGCTGCTCCCTAAACAAAACCCTACATATTTCACATCAGTATTCTTGTGGTGATGCTATGTAACTGCAAATCTTGGAACATCACAATCTCTAAGGAATCAAAATGTTAAGTAACCCAAAGGGCAATGAGAATGTATATGTGATGGTTATGAAGATGACAATGAGTGGTCAGAAAATGGCCTGTTTACATAGTAAGATAAAGAATGATCTACAATCTTGGGGTTGCACTGGTTCCTGCTTATTAATTTAATGTTAAAAGACCTAGAGAAAGTCATTTTTTATTTTGGGTGGATTCCCTATGGCATATTTATGAGAGACTGTCAGTAAGTTTTAGGCAAGATGAGAAGACATGAATGGGTCATGATCTTTACTGTTGGCAGAAGTACTCACAATGATGAGATTATGGATCCATTTCAATATTGAAGTATTGAGAAGTAATTTTAAAAATTGAGTTAGAAGGGGCCTTAAAAATGATGTTTCAATTATCTCTCTCCTGTACAGTCACGCATGTAACAAACAGCAAAGAGAAGGAATGCAAACCTAGGCCATTTGACTCTTTTCTACTACATAATGCAGTTTTTTGTTTGTTTTTTTGGCTAGGGAATGGGTTTAAGTGAGTTGACCGGGGTCACATAGCTAGTAAGTGTCAAGTGTCTGAAGCCAGATTTGAACTCAGGTCCTCCTGATTCCAGGGCCAGCGCTCTATCCACTGCCCCACCTGGCTGCCCCTATAGTGCAATTTAAAAACTGAACCCACCCATTAAAATCATCTCTGAAATTTAGGTTCACTGACAGGAGTGTTACATATATGTTGTGGTTTTAACCATTGTTCTTCCCACAGCAGGGACAAGAGAGTTCAACAATGCACAATCCACACTCTGATTTATGGGGTCAATTCCTATAATAGGAAACAGACAATAGTTCCTTTTTCCCCTGTGTGGCACTTTAGGGAATTCAAAGGGCATTTATTGAGTTCCTAGGAATAGAAAGACAAAAAGGAAATAGCTCCTGTCCTCAGGGAACCTTTATTCTATTGGTGTGAAAATAAGAAACATAAAAAGTAAATGGGAAATACAGTATATAGGAACTAAAGTAATTTGAGGAAAGGGCCCTAGCAACTGGGTACAACAGGATAGGCTTACTTGAGCTAGAGATTCCATTAGTCAGAGGTGGGGCAGAAACAAATTCCTGGTATGAGGGACAGTTTGTGTAAAGGCAAGGAAAAGGGACAATACCTTGTCCAAGGAATAGCAAGGAAGTTCATTTACTGGAATTTTGAGTGCTCAAAAGGCTGGAGTCAGATTGTAAAGGACTTTAAAAGCCAAAAAATATAGTTTGTCTTTTATCCTAGAGGCAATAGGGAGCTGGTGGAGGTTCCTGGGCTAAGGAGTGACTTGGTCAGACATACAAGCAGTCCTGAGAAGAGGTATTAGCAAGAGACTTGCCATGTTGGATTTGGAGTTAAGTATTATTGAAGTCAAAAAGTGCCTACCAGTTTGTCTGCCTGACCTGCCATTGTTTTGTGTTTCATGTCCAGATTTGTTATGAGGGAATATTGGTTTTCATATCTAATAAGGAAAATTTCTTATCCAACTGGTTCTGCTTATTCTCCTCTCTCTCCCCCTTTCACATTCTTTACCAGTGGTTCTACACAGCCATCAGCTGAATATCCTTTTGGAATTCCCTTTAGATAAGATAATGAGACTTCCTTGTGGCCAACCACGTAGTCTAATGATCCTGTTGAAGAAGAAAATGAATCCTTTCCATTAAGGCCAGAATGGGGTGGGATAGGAGTGAAAATAGATGGCAGCTACTGAAAGAAGCTCCTAGAGGTAGTGATGGGGGTGCTGGGTATAAATGTCCAAGCCCGGGCTAAATTGCTGGTGGTTACAGGAGTGGAACGCATTTTATAAAAGCAATAACTTCAGGAAATGTAGTCAGACTTTGATGTCTGCACTTCTGCCTGTTAAAAGGCACTTGACCTCAGTCTTGGTGTCTCATCATGTACCCAGAGCATGTGCCTAAAGTACATAACTTGGCATGTTTTGCTCATTTGGTATGCACACGCAAATTGCTATGGAAGGGGGAGATGATGTATTTATTTGAGAGTCAGAGAGAATAATATATTTAGCAAGTGACCTGACAAGAGCTGATTGCTCCGTTAGGGCCAATTTATTTGCAGGTTTCATTTACAGGAGCATTACACCACCAACCAGAGCCATGACTTTTAAAGTAACTAGACATCATCCCTCCTATCTGTACCACCTCCCCAACTCCACCATCCATTGTTTGAAAAATAAATAATTCAGAGAGGAAACTAAAATTTGGCTTTGGCCTAAATGGAATTTATGGTGGTTATAATGCTACAAAGGAGACTTCTGTCCACAAAGGATTCCATCCTACCAAGGCCTCAGCTACAGTCATCCTTTGTGTTTGCACAAAAACAAAACAAAACAAAAAACAAACCACCATTTACTTCAGAATTAAAGTCCCAAGTAGAATGTGGTCCATGTACATGGTAGGTCCCCAAAACTCAGTCTCTGTGCATATACAGAGCCTCAGAGTTGAAGAAGACTTAGAGGCCATGTTGCCCAATCTGGACCTGAATAAGAGCCCCCACTTTCTGTAGGTATTGTCACCTACCAGAAATGGATATCCAGGGGCAGCTAGGTGGCGCAGTGGCTAGAGCTCTGGCCTTGAAGTCAGGAGGACATGAGTTCAAATCCAGTCTCAGACACATGACACTAGCTGTGTGACCCTGGGCAAGTCACTTAACCCCGATTGCCTCACCAAAAAGCAAAAAAAAAAAAAAGTGGACATCCAGTGTGTGCGGGGGTAGGTGGGAATCTAATACCACCTGAGATATCCCATTCCATGTTAGGATAAGACAAATTCTTGGGGAAAAAACTCTTTTCATCAAGTCTAAATTTGCCCAGGGCTAATCCTACTCATTGCTCCTAGTTTTCTGCCTTCTGGGGCCAAGTGACACAAGGCTATTCCCCAATCCAGAGGACAGCTCCTTGAAGACTGAGATTAAGCACCTCCTGAATCTCGTCTCCAGGATCAACATTCCCAGTCCTTTAGCCTTTAAACCCTACAGCCCACATGGGGTATTTAATGGCCTACGTTGCTTTCACTTTATAACCTTTAGAATGACTTCGAGGGAAGTCAAGTCAATAAGCACCTAGTCCATGCCATGACTGTGCTAAGTGGGGGGATACAAGGAAAGATGAAAACCAGTCCCTGACCTCAAGGAGTTCACCGTCTAAGGATGTCTGAGATGATTGGAGACAATCTCAGATGGAAGGCACTAAGATTAAGGGGAACCTGGAAAGGCTCTTTACAGAATGGAGACTTTACTTGAAGGAAGCCGGGGAAGTCTGAAGGCAGAGAGTGTTCCAGGCCAGTGAAAATGCCTGGAGGTAGGAGATGAAGGGTCATGTAGAAGGAGTGGCAAGAGAGGCTGCTTGAGTACATGGAGAGGAGGAAGGTATGAGAAGATTGTGAAAGGCTTTAAAAGGTAGAAGATTTCTATTTGATCCTGGTGGTAACAGGGAGCCAGCTAGTGGTGACTCTGGGGAGTAATAACTGACCTTTATACTTTACCCTTAGTGGACTAAAAGCCAGCCTTGAAGCCAGGAAGTTCTGGATTCAAATTCTGCCTCTGGCTGTGTGATTCTACACATTTCACTTAACCTTTCAGTGCTCTAGGCAATTCTCTAAGACTATGACAAGTGACAGAGAAGTTACAGAGAAGGCTGACCTGCCTTGGTAGAGAGAATGTCCTCACTTATGAAACCACAAAACCAATCTTTAACCCTATTTATAACCCTGTGAGACCAGTATGATATTTCACATTTAGCTTAGTTGGATACCTGGCCTTCCTTATTGATCTTTCTATATATCTGTCTGGGCTGCCTTGATAGACTGCAGACTCCTTGAGAGCAGAGACCTTGTCCTTTACTTCTATCTTCCACAATGCATTGTTGTAGTTGTTGTTATTCAGTCACATCTAACTTTTCATGACCCCATTTGGGGCTTTCTTGGCAAAGATACCAGGGTGGTTTGCCATTTTCTTCTCTAGCTCATTTTACAGATGAGGAAACTGAGGCAAACAGGGTTAAGTGACTTGCCCAGGGTCACACAGCTAGTAAATGTCTGAGCCCAGATTTGAACTCAGGAAGATGAGTCTTCCTGACTCCAGGCTCAGCATTGCACCCACAGTGCTTTGTATGTAGTAGGTAGTCAATAAACAATTGATAAGATAAAGATAAAGTTGATAAGATAAAACTCAATTCCTCTTCTGAAGCAGGGGCCAAATTCAAATCATAAGAGCACCCTGAGGGCTCTGATTTGAAGAGAGACTCTCTGTGATTGTAGCTTGCAAAAACCCCCAGTGGGAATTGGAGTATCAATTTATTTTTTTAAAAAAACAGTATAGTGGAAGGATTCAGGACACCCAGGTTCCAGCACTGCCTTGGCAAGTCACTTCATCTTTTGGAACCTCAGTTTACCCGTGTGTAAAATGGAGGAGTTGGTCTAGGCAATCTTTTAAGGGCCCTCTCAGCTTTAAATTCTATGATCTGAGGGTTTTGTACTGGGGTGGTGCCCTAGCTCAACTCTTTCTGGGTCTGGTTTCTGAGGCTCATGCTTGCGCTTCTTGATCACTTGTCTAATGCTCCTTCCCCAGGTAAAATATCTGTTCCAATGGTAGGCACGGACTCCAGAGCATGCTAGAACTGGAAAGGGCCCTTCCAAATCCTCTTGTCCAACTCCCTCATTTTACAGATTGAAAAATAATAATTATAGTTTACATCTATATCATGCTTCAATATCTGCAAAACACTTGACACACATTATCTTAATTGACCCTCATAGCAACTCTGATGAGGGAACTAAGATTGAAAGGTTAAGAGGCTAGCTCAAGGCCACACAGCTGGTGGTGTCTATGGCAGCACTTGAACCTACAACTCCCAGACTCCGCATCCAGAGAATTTTTCAAAAATAACTGCAGTTTTTGATGGTTCATTGTGCCCCTGACTTGCCCTTTATTTGCCCTTTGGCAGTGGGGAGAAGCTACTGGCTTCATCATAAAGATTTCAATCCCTCCCCATCCTTTGACAGTAATACCAGCCCAAAGCCAGTCCATTGTATCTAAGTTGCGTCTAATCAGGATAGCAGCCTTCAGCAGAGAAATGAGTTGATGCATGGCTGTTTATCTCAGGCCCTCACCTCCACCCCCTACCTCACCCCCCTCCCCATCCTGGAGAATTGCAATGGAGGTACCACCCAACGTGTTGCCTGTTAGTGGCCATGGTTGGCACCTATCTGTGATGAAAAGACCTTCCCAGAGCTACAGTCAAAAATTGTGGACTAAGTTGGGATTGCACAGTCTGGGGAGGTAATACAGGGCCTAAAAGTAACTTCAGGGCCCATAGAGTCCCAGGTACCACTTTGGGGAGCCTTGGCCTGGCAGGCAGAGTGTGTTATCAGCTTTAGCATAGTGTAATGAAAGGGCCTGCTGGGTTTAGATTTAAGGGACCTGGGTTCTAATCCCTGAATCTGCCATTTATTCACCTTGAGTAACACCCCTCAGAGCTTCAAATTCCTAGTCTGCAAAATGGTATTGATCACCTTTGCCCTGCCCACATTTTTTCATAGGATTGTTGGCTTAAGACAATGTGTACATTGTAAATTTCATCAGTGTTAATCTATGACACCCCCCCCAATCTGAAGTAGGAAGGCAACCGTGTATTTCTACATATTTCCAGCTACATATTTTTCCCCTCCCTCACATCTCTAAGAGGCAGCTAGGTGACTCAGTGGATAGAGTGCTGGGCCTGGAGTCAGGAAGCAATGAGTTCAAATTTGACCTGAGATACTTACTAGTTGTATGACCCTGGGCAAGTCACTTAACCTCTGTTTGCCTTAATCCACTGGAGAAGGAAACGGTAAACCACTCCAGTATCTTTGCCAACCTTGTGGACAGTATGGTACACAGGGTGAGTTGGACACAACTGAACTGAAAAACTGGTAAACTGGTGCTTAATAAATGTGAGTTGACTGACCGACTGCAGATTCGGGACCTAGGGCTGCTGAGAACTCCGGATTCCCAGGGAGTCCAGGGCTGGGAGTACAGGTGATCAGGTCTGAGTCCACAGGAAGGTTGAGGGATATTCTCCACCCGAAGGTGTGTGAGCCAGGAAAGTGAAGTTCCAGGGCTGAGGAGCTGCCACTCTTTGGTCTAGATTCCCCATCCACAGCTTGGGATTTGAATTCTGGAATGGTTGAATTAAATAGCCTCTGAGGTTTGTTCCAGATCTGTGATTTCTATCCTCTGCTTACCAGCTTCTAAGAGAAATCCTACCACCTGCCCACTGACACTCCCTCCTTTCAGGTGTGCCCATCTTTCTCTTCTTGTTGCTCAAGCTGTTGTTGTACCAACTTGGAGCTCCTGGCAGCCCTCTTGTACACAAGGATCTCAGCAACCTGCATCCCTACTCCCATATCTCTAAGCAGGAAGCTGAGGAAGAGCTAGGGAAGGAAGGAAGGAAGGAAGGTGGGCCAACTTCATCTTCCCTCCACTTTTTGCTGAAGGGCTCTGCTCTCCTGTTCTCCCCGTAGGTACCCTAGTTCAGAACGGCCATCTAAATCCTAGCTGCAGGGAGCTAGGTCTGGATCTTGCACTGGCTCACACAGAAAACATTTCTCTTGTTTTTAAGACCTTTGAAGGGGACTCCCCAGCTCTTACTGTCAGAAAATTATTGCTTTCATTCAGCCAAAATCCCCTGTGCTACATATAGTTTATGCCCATTTTTTCTTTTCCCCTAGCCTTCAGGACTACTTTTCTTCCAATTCCATTTCTCCCTCACACAGATAACACTCTCTTCCCCTAGCCTCCGGCCTCTTTCTTCTCCCTTTCTTGGAGCCAGAGCCCTGTGCCGTCCTTCTCATGGCAGGAGATGCCATGCCTGACCCATGCCCAGCTTCTCTTTTTGTTTGTTCCTTCCTATTGGTCCCCATCACTATTACCTGCTTTGTCTCTGCCCTCAACCCCATCCCCATTTCAGTTCTTCTGCCTTTCCTCATTTCTATCCCTATCCCCACTCTGCCAAGTTTCCTGTGTCTTGCAGAAAAGGCTGAAATCTGTAGGGAAGAGTTGTGAGGAGAGGAAGATTGGAGCAACATCACCCACAGGAACACCACCTGCACCACTACAATGTGCCCAGCCCTGTGTTCAGTGCTCAGGGGTTCTGGAGGTGGAAAAGACACTGGCTCTGCTCTGCAGGAGCTCATGGTCTAGTCAGAGAAATGACAGAGATAAAAAGATGAGCTACCAGCCAGATGATGCTCGGAGAGAACGAAGTTCCTTCAGTACCTTGTGATGTGGTTTGTCAGTGGTAGAGCAGCTAGGTGGCACAATGGATAGCGCGCCAGGCCTGAGGTTAGGACAACTCACCTTCCTGAGATCAAATCCAGCCTCAGACACTTGCTAGTTGTGTGACCCTGGGCAAGTTGCTTAACTGTCTCAGTTTCCTCATCTGTAAAATGAGCTGGAGAAGGAAATGGCAAACCGCTCCAGTATCTACCAAGAAAACCCCCAAAGCCCAAATGAGGTCATGAAGAGCTGAATATAACTGAAATGACCAAGAGACAACAATACAGGTGACTGACTAGGAGGGGAGAGGAGGGAGGGGAATGGAATGGGCAGATCCCCTTTAACCCTATTGGTGGGGAAGGGGAGTTCTGCCTCTGGAGCTCAATGACCAAGCATAGGTCTGTCCCCTCTCCTCTTCGGATGGATCAGAGACACTTGTTTCCAGCATGGCATGGCCATTACTCAGGCTTTCCCTTCTTTCCATAACCACCTGGCTGTGTTCCAAGTGACTGACAGTTGGCCAGACCTGCAAGATCATGGCTCTAAAGCTGGAAGAGACTGCAGAGGGCATGTTATTTCAGCCCCCTCATCTTACTGATGAGGAAACTGAGGCCCAAGGGGGAAAAGGGACTTGCCCACGGTCACGCAGGTAGTAAGCATCAGAGGCATGATTTGAACCCAAATCTTCTGACTGCAGAGCCAGAATTATGTCCCACTGTCCCACAGTCCTTCTTGACAAATCTGCAGCAACTTTTTTGCACTGAGCCTAAACTCTCCCTGGAAAAGAATGTCTGTCCCACAAACCCCTTTGAACTAATTCTTGTCAGGCTTTATCTGGCCACATCTGGGAACCACCACCCTGCTGGTTGCTTCCTGCCTGAAGTCTTTCCTTCCTCCTACTAGGTGCCATAGTAGATAAAGTGCTGGGCTTGGAGTGGTAGAGCCTTACTAGCCTGCGTGATCCTGGGTGAGTGACAATTTCTCTCTTGGTCTCTATCTGTGAAATGGGGATAATAATAGTCCCTACCTCACATGGCTGTTGCAAAGACCAAATAATAAGCAAAGTACTTTGCAAACCTTAAAGTAATATGTAAATCTTAGGTATTGCTACGACTATTATCATTTTCATTATTATTACTAATACTATTATTATACCTTCTATTGTGGGGGCAGGGCCAAATGGGAGAAGCCGCTCTCTGGATCAAACAAAGTAGCCACTAGACTTCCCATGGAGAGGCTAGATGTACTCCCTGAATGACATGTTCATTTACATAACCTTTATATCAACCGTAGACTCATAATTGCAGGTGTGCCCATCCTTCTAATTGGACATCCTGCTCTCATCTCAAACTTGCCTTCCTCTTTTCTCCTCCCCACCCACCCTTTTCAAGCCAGCTGCTTCTTCAACCTTTCCCATCTCCATCCTCCATGTCACCCAGGCTGTAACTGCTGGACCAATCTCTGGATGCCTCCCTCTCTCTTACTTCCCAGAGCCAGGCAGTCAACAATCACTCTGTCAACAAGCATTTATTAAGTGCCTAGTATGTACCTAGCACCCTTCTTCCTTCACAATATTTATTCATCCCATTATTACCACTCTTGCCCAGGAATTTTACCAGCTCATCCCAAAACTATTGTTGTAGCCCACACTCCCTGCCTTCTCCCTGCCTTCTACATATCCCTTCTGCACACCAGGGCCCTCTTTTCCTTTCAGGACCAGTCTCAGCATGTCCCTCTCCTGCCCAGAAAATTCTCATAGCTTTCAACTGCCTGGAGGATAAAGTAATGGAATCATACATAGCTTTTGAATAGGAAGGGACCTGAGGGATAATCTAGTCCAACGCCAACATTTCCCAGGTGAGGGAACTAAAACCCAGAGAGGTCAAACGTTTCAGCTAAGTTCACACAGATAGAAGGTAGCAGAACCAGGATTCAAACCCAAGTTTTCAATCCAATTTCCTCTTCACATGACTACTTCCCATTACTTAGCTCAACACTCCAAGCCCTATGCAATCTGGACTCAACCTGCACTTCTTACCTCCTATCACTCTTCCAACAAAAACTTGTGCTCAAGCTGGACATGCTTCCTTGCTCTCTGGCCAAAGCTGTGCTTATTCTTATTCTGAGATTACCCCTGAGATTTTTCTCACCTGGAAGACCCTCCCCTTCTTTTCTGCCTCCAAATCCTTCAGGATCCATCTCAAGTTCCAACTGCAGTGCCCAAGAAGCCAAAGGAAGAGGGTACATCAGGACAAAGGTGGTCAATTTGACATTCAGTATGAGCACAGTAGAACCGCAGTCATGACTAAGGTGGGATAACCAGAGCTTGTTTCAGGCTGTTAGAATTTAGAGCTGGAATGTCAAACCCAAAAAGAAATGGGAATAGGATGCTAACCCATACCTACGGATCCTTGTGGGCCTCACTTTGACTTAGTTTTAAAATGTGATATTGTCTATGTTCTATTGTGTTCTTATTTATTTTGTTAAATATCTCCCAATTACACTTTAATCTGGTTCAGGACTGCATGTTTGATACCTCCAATTTAAAGGGTGTTTATGGCATTTGGGATCCTTCGGCATGTAGAAACAACTGAACCTAGTACCCAGTTAGCAAGAAAAATTAATTGAAATAAGAAGCTTCCAGATGGGGGTACTTCCTCCTCCTGCCTTTGGTAGCCCCTTAGGTGAACTTTTCCCAGCCCAGTCCCACCATGTTTCTTCTCCTTGTGGCAGCATCTCCACTGTCAGCCTTGTGGTAACCTGGGGTCTTGGCCTCCCTCAATAAGGCAGTGCCCTGAACTATTTCCCCTGTGAGACCTTATGTCCTGAAGTCCAAAGCCCTTCTCCCCAAACTGGATTTATATTGATTGGAGGGTACTTTCTGCAATGTTTGACCGTGGCTCCAGACTGGCCAGGTTAAGCTTGAGTAGAATGTAAGCCACTTGAGGGCAGAGATTGCTTCATTTTTTCTTTGTTTCCCCGTAAGTTAGCACAGTACCTGGCATATAGCAGGTGCCTTAATAAATGTTTTTTATTGAATTGAACTGCCACGGGTGATTGTGGAGAAGGCAGTGTCACCAGAATGGTGAGGAGGGAGCAAGACTGAAAGGGATATGAAATGCATGGGTGCAGAGGAAGTTGCATCATGAATGTGGATGCCAATTTTGGCATGTATGATCTTATGCCAATATGTTTAACAGTGATGGGAAGGAGGGAGATGAGTTGATCACTACGGCATTCTTAGGGAAAAGGGAAGGATATTTTAGAACTGGGGGAGACCTGAGCATATTCCTAGGCCTATGGGACTGTAGAAAGGAGGGGGATGATGTGATCAGTGGAGCAGATGCCCTCACAAATAAGGTAGTGCGTGTGAAAAGTACAAAGTACTCTTACAAATTCAAAAAACCATTCATTCTCATCATCATTTGCATTTCTTAATAGTTCTCCTCCTCAGGGAGCTGTGCGCCACTCACTGCTGATGCATAGCCAGAGAAACTACCCACCTGAGCAAAGTCAAGTACGACGCCACAAGGACACATTATGAGCGCCAGACTGACGTCTGTGTACTGTCGGACAAGATGCTTAACTGCCTTGGCCGTCAGCCGTAACTTGAGAAAGCTGGACTCGAGAATCTCCAAGGTCCCTTCCAGCTTTGACATTCTGTGATTCTTGGCCTCCTGCCAGTCAGTGTTTGTGACCATCACTGAAGTCCATGTCCTTCATTAAAGGGATTTGGGCTTTCTAATGTCGAGAAGGGAGAAGGTTCAAGTTCCATCTCCCTTGGAGAAAGCTGGGTGAGCCACTGATTCTGTCCCCAGCACAAGGCTTCCCAATGGTTTTACCCTGGGCCAGGAACACGTTTTCCTTCACTTAGAAGGAATATTAGTAAAATGAATTCATAAAATGAATATTGATAAAATAACAAATATTAATAAAAATAATGTCTAGAGCTTCCAAAACATTTTAAGTATTATATCATTTGATTATCACAACAACCCTGTGGAATGGATATTATTATTATTGTTATTTCTATTTTATAAATAAGGGTACCTAAGCTAAGAGAAATAATTTGACTTATCCAGGGTCACACAACTACTAAGTGTCTGAGGTAGGATTCAAATTCAGGTTTTCCCAATTCCAGTACTCTGTCCATTGCACCATCTAGCTAGAATTTCTTTCAAACCCTGTAACCTACATTCGTAATAAAAATATCCACAAAGTACTTATACAAAGCTAGACATAAGATCACAGATCTAGAGCTAGAATGGGCTTTCGGTTCCACCTTTCACTTTACAGATGAGGAAACTGAGGCCCAGAGAGTTCGAATGATTTTCAAGGTCCATAATAAATGTCAGAGAATAGATTTGAACCTAGGTCCTCTGGACCTTAGGAGCAGCTTATTAAGTGCAATGGATAGAGAGAAGAGCCTGGAATCAGGAAGACCTGAATTCCAATGTGGCCTCAGATCAGTTGGTGGCCCTGGGTGAGTCACATAACGTCTACCTCAGTTTCTCCATCTGTAAAATGGATCTAATAATTCCAGGGTGATATTGTGAGGCCCAAATAAGATATTATTTGAAAAGCATAGTGCCTGGCACATAGTAGGAGTGATATAAATGCTTATTCCTGCCTTCTTCCCCCAGACTCCAGGGCCAGTGTTCTTTTGATTGTGTGGCAGTACCTACCTCCCATGTGTTTTATGATGTCTTCCAGAGTTTCTAGTCACATCTCTTCACCCCAAAGTCTGCTCTTCAAAGTTCAGACTCTGATATTTGCTCTTATTACCTTTCCCTGGAGATGAGCAAGCTCAGGGCTGACTGGCCAATGGTACACAAGGTTTCATACCAGAATGTCAGTTTATCCACTTATTATAATCACTTGTTAGTGGCTCTGGAGTGGTCACTGGATCTGGAAGCAATCTTTCCAGATTGCCCTCCCTCCCCCAAGTACCAGAGAGCGCATCTGCAAGTCTCTTGAAAGATATTCCTGTCCCGCTCTAATTAGTTCCAGAGAACTCGAGAGGGCCAGATGGACAAAATTTGACTCTCCAAGCTCCTACTTCTTTTTCTTCTTCTGTTTGGTGAGGCAATTGGGGTTAAGTGACTTGCCCAGAGTCACACAGCTAATGAGTGTGTCTGAGGCTGGATTTGAACTCAGGTCCTTCTGACTCCAGGGCTGGTGCTCTATCCATTGTGCCACTTAGCTGCCCCCAACCTCTTACCTCTCTAGACTCTAAGGGCAGATACCCCTTTTGATTTCTCTCCCTCCTTCCCTATCACAGCAACACCCTCATCCTAGCCTAACTTGACATATTACATGGTCAGGGGTATGCTGGAGCCAGCTCGAACCAGCTCAAAAGAGTCCATTGTTAAATTTTTTTTTCTTTTTTTTTAAATCAAAATAACTTTTATTTATACGTGTTCTATTCCCTCCCTTCCCCCCTCCCTCCTTGCTCCCCCAAATAAATATCTCCCCTACCTTGTGGGCTAGCCAAAGGGGCGAGAACCTAGGGCCATCTCCCCTAGAGGACCAGCCCCTACTCTAGGGGGATAGAGCACTGTTCCCTGCCATTGTTAAATTTTCAGTGTGAGTATTGACACCTTGGAAATTAACCAGTTTTATAAACCAGGGCTTGGCATTGTTTTGTTAATGTCTAGATTTAAGAAAGTAATGGAGAAAATGCTAATAATGCAAAGTAAACTTAAAAGTATATGGAGCATACTTCTTCCCCCTGCCCCAGAGCTGGCTGTTGAACATCTACTAGCCCTCCCTTGCATGTGGTTAATTTTAACCCAAAGACATATCTAAGGAGCTGACTCTAACCCAGGTGAAAGCCCCTTTTCTTGAAGACTATTTTTCCAATATCAACCAATGACATCTTTCCCTGAATTTAGCCTTAAATTCCTGGACTCAGTTGTGAATAGCTTGGGAGAAAACAAGTCACGACCGTGAAGTTATAGGACTCCTTTGCAGAGGGGAGTGGCGGATCAGAAGGAGGCTCTAACCTGTCCCAACGGAGGCTGTTGCCAAAGAGGAATCACAGCAATGCTGTGAACAGCGGCAGCCTCATGGGGGTAAGTTTGGAATGCTCTGTGTGGAATGACTGGGAAAAGAAGCACTCATTTGTAGATGCAAGTTTTGGCGTCTTTTAATCCAGTTTCAGGTAGGTAGGAGGTGCAGTGGATAGAGCTCTGGGCCTGGAGTCTGGAAGATTCATCTGCATGAGTTCCAATCCAGCCTTGGACACTTACTAGCTGTGTGACCCTGGGCAAGTCACTTAACCCTGTTTGTCACAATTTCCTCATCTGTAAAATGAGCTGAAAGAAGGAAATGGCAAACCACTCTGGTATCTTTGCCAAGAAAATCCCAAATGGGGTCACAAAGGGTCAGACATGACCAAATAACAACAATAATCGTCTCATCGATCTATAATCCTCCTTTGCCCATCATCACTTCTTTAACTTTTGTCTACTTACAGGAGAGAAATCTGGGCTCAAAAGAAAACATCTGGGCAACACTGCCCCACCCCTCCCACCCAACTCACACTTCCTGCAGGGAGCCTCTCTTGATCTCCAACACCCCAAAACCATAGTTAGCGCCCCCTCTTGCTACAGATTGACCTGGCATTTTCCTTCTTTGAGTCCATACTGTAGCTGCTCCGTACAATGTAAGCTCCATGAAGGCAGGGTTCTGGTTTTTGTCTTTGCATCCCTAACCCCCCAGCACAGTGAGCCTCGCACATGTTTGGTTTTGTTTTTCTGTGGGGCTGAATTCATTGGGCTGGGAAATCTCCTCCAGGGTGGAAACTCTCTCTAGGGAAGCAGTTCAGCTACTTTTTCATCATGTATAGTCTGACGGCTGCCTGGACATTGGACTGTTAAGTGACTTGCTAATGGTTAGACAGGAAGAAGGTATTAGAGGCAGGGTTTGTACCCAACCTCCTAACTCCAAGGCAAGTCCTCTAATCACTGCCTGCTGTCTCCCACCTCCCACTTTCCTTTCTGTTAGAGGGCTGTGATTTCATTGATGCAGTGACATCCTAGGGAGAAAGCTCCCTCTAACCAGTGCAGATACAATCTAATCCAGGGGCCTCAAGGCTGCAGGTTCCCCACCCTTGATCTAGTCTTTGAGAGTTGCCTGGGGCCACTGAGAAATCAAGTGCCTTATCCAGGGTCACTCTGTCAATTTATTTCAGAGGAGAACTTGAACCCAGCCCTTCCTGCTACAGAGGCTGGAAGTGGCTCTTTATCAGTTATGCCAAATTGCTTCTTGTACATACAGCAGGTATTTAATAAATGCTTGTTGAGTTGAATGTCACCTCTCCCCTCCCCTCCTCCCCCAACCAGGAGAGTGCTGGAGCTGGCTTGAATTAGCTCTCTAGTGCTACTATTAAATTTTCAGTGTGAGCATTTTTACCTCAGGAAACCAAAAAATGCTACTCATCTGGGCTTGATTTATTGCTTTGTTGATTTTAAGAAAGTGTTGTTAATAATAAGGATTAATTTTTTTTTTAGGCAATTGGGGTTAAAGTGATTTACCCAGGGTCACACAGCTAGTAAGTGTCAAGTGTTTGGTCTGAGGCTAAATTGGAACTCGGGTCCTCCTGACTTCAGAGTTGGTGCTCTATCCACTGCACCACCTAACTGCCCCAGTAAGGATTACATTTAAAGGTGCCTTTGGTACATCTATCCTCCCCACCCTTCTGGAGCTGGTTGTTAATATTTACTAGCATACCACTGTCCCCAACCCGATTCTACCTGGCTACAGTCGGGACCCATGGGACATTTGACTAGTCAACACAGGGAGTTCTCTCCCCTGACCCAATGGGGAGCTGCTGTCCCTGCCTGTCCCTGCAGAGCCTCCTGTGCCTTCAAGCTGCCCCTTTAGCCAGGCCTTCTCTTGGATGCATAGATAGTGTTCTCTTTGCTCCCAGAAATGCTTCATCTGCAAGCAGGGCCAGCTGAAATCCACAGAGCCCAGAATATTAAAGGGATTAGTGTATTGAACCACTAGCAATTAATGTTAGAAAGCTGGAGTCAAGCATACAGCAGGCCACAAGCCCTGGACAGGTGACGGTGGTCAGGAGGGGAAAGTGAGGGAGGGAGGATATTGAGGAAAGAAAATGTGGTCTCATTAATTTGTTTCAAAGAACGGTTCCCCTCTAGGCCTCTTCCCCCGACTCCCTTACACAGGCCTAAGGCTTCCAGGAACAGAGAGGCACTATGTTTTGTGGGTGTCAGAATGATGGCCAAGGAGGGGCTAGGGAACGGAGGAGGAGAGGGAGACAAGTGCCCAGCATCACGGGGCTGAGGTGCCATTAGCTCCTGGTCTCTGCTGGAGGAGAGCGGGGAGTAACTGATGGCCATTCCCCACGCCCCTATAAATGTCTCATAAGAATAATCCATGGCCCCGGAGACCATAAATGCCAACACAGCAGGCTGGGTTATTTAGAGGGGTTGCAGGGTGACAGGGGTGGGGGAGCGGGCGGAAGGTGGAGGAAACAAGCAGAGGCCTATTAGGCTGAACATCGGGGAAACATTTTCCCCTGGCAGCGGGAGCCATTTGGATGAGGAATAAGCTTTCAGGGCCAGAGGGCAGCTTCACTTGCAATCTGAAAGTGAGCTAGGCTCCCCAGGGGGACATCCTGGGTGTAGGCTGACCTCCTAAGCCCTGTTCTCAAGGGCTGCCCCAGCGATCTCCAATGATTTTACCAGGATCGAGGCAGGGACCACAAGCCCTAAAGAACCATATATTCTAGGCCTGGTTCTAAGGAGGTAATTGTGGCTCCACCTATTACCAGGTATCACCTAGGGCTTCACCTACCCCATGCCTAAAATGGGCATATTCCCCCCTTTTACCTTACAGATTGAAGTGGTCAATAGTCAAAGATATGAGAGGGCTACGAGCTTTGTAGGAACAAGAAAGCCAAATTTAAAACAAACCACCCACCCAATCATTCAACTGCAGAGTTTTCTATAAGCCATGCTTTTAGGTTTAAGAACTATTATTGTAGGATTTAGATTTAGAAAAGAGAACTTAGAAGCCATTGAGTCAACCCCCTCATTGTATAGAAGAGGAAACTGATATATAGAGAAGTTAAGAGATTTCCCCAGGGTACCAGAGCTATTAGTATTTGAAGCAGGATTTGAACTCAGGTCTTTTCTCCTCTTTGTTGCTTATAGAATAGTCATACAATGCCAGAGCTACCAGAAACTTCAGAAATTATCTCATCCAACCTTTTATTTTACAGAGGAGGAAACTGAGGTTTCTCTTTCCTCACTTTGCTCCTAGAAGATGGCCAAGTCCTCCTCCCTTGAGTATCATAGGGTTTAGCCCTGGAGGGGACTTAAAGGGTTGCCTACTACTCCAGGGCACTTGTTTTATAGATGAGGATTATAGGGTCATAGATTTAGAGCTGAAAGGGACCTGAGAGGTCATTCTAGCCCAGCCTGCTGAGTGTATAGGTGAGGAAATGGAAGTGTTTTACTGTTTAGTCCCTTTCAGTTGTGTCTGACTCTGTGACCCCTTTTGAGGTTTTCCTGGCAAAGATACTGTAGTGCTTTGCTATTTTCTTCTCTGGCTCATTTTACAGATGAGAAAACTGAGGCAAACAGTCAGTAAGTGTCTGAAGCTGGATTTGAGCTCAGGTCTTCCCAGCTCTAGGCCCTGGACTCTATCCACTGAGCCCCTATTGAAGTCTAGAGAAGTTAAGTAAGTTAACCTAGGCCACAGAGATAATAAGTCGTAGAGCTAGGTCTTGAACCCAGATCCTCTAAGTCAAAAGCCAGAAGTCTTCACCCAGGGTTATGAGGCCTCAAAAACAGAGCAAGACAGTTTTAATAACCGGCCAGTAGAATGGTTTCAGCCTCCTACAGTGAACTTCCCCCTTAGCGTCTCCCCCAGTTTGGGGTCAATTCTGCACATGAAACAAGTCCGTGGGGACTCTGACTTAACAACCTGCTTTCCCCCACAGGGGCACTGGTTGGCACTGAGCCTGCTCCTAATGAGGCTGAGACAACACTGCCAGTTCAGAGGTCGGTCAGAGGGAGCAGACAAAGATGTGCTGAGATGACCTGCTCACCATCCAGCCTGCCTGCCTGCACCTGGCCCTTCCCGAGCTTCGGGGGCCTGTCCCAATGCAGATTGGCTTTGCCAGGCAAGACCTACAATTTAGGGGGACCTGCCCATTCTCCCCTCCTCCCCCAAGCCCCTGCCCCTATTCAATAAGCTTCAGTGGCTCCCTGTCACCTCCAGGACCAAATATAAATTGTTCTGTTGGCATGTAAAGCTCTTCACAACCTGGCCCCTTCCTCCTTTTCCAATCTCTTTAAATTTTATTCCCTTTCAAGTACTCTATGAATTAACTGCACAGGCCTCTCATTTCCATGCCTTAGTATGGGCCTGGAATGCCCTCTCTCCTTGCCCCCACTTTCTCGCTTCCCTGTCTTCTTCCAAAACTGAAGGCAGATCTGGCCTTCTGCAGGAGGCCTTCCCTCTATGATTATCTCCAATTTATTCTGGATATTTTTTTTTTTGTATATTGCCTCCCCAATTAGAACTCTTGTGAATTTTTCAAGAGCACGGACTGTCTTTGCTGTTGTTTGTATCAGCCAGGGCTTAGCACAGCGCCTGGCACAGTGTAAACACTCAATTAATGCTTGTTGACTGGGAAACTGTGCACAGGAAACTTCCCTGGCCTAAGGTCAGGAAACTGACATTCTTCTATTTCTTTATGTATCAAAATACAAAAGACATTAAAAAAAATAAAAGAGAACAGAACACCTGCACAGAAATAAAAACAGGGTGGAGAAACAGCAGTTAACAGGTCTTTTACTCTGTAGGATTATATGCCATCATACCAACACCCCGGGTGAATGGCTCTTCCCTTCCTGTCCCCTTGATATGTGGGACACAATACAAACAAAAATAATTCTCTACAAAACAATAATTCCCTACACTCTTCAGAGCCTTCCCCACCTCAATACAGTGAAGTTCTCCTCACCTCAACCCCAGGGCTGACCTTGGGGGCCTGGTGGTTTGCAAAAGGAAACCAAAGTGAGAATACAAAACATCATAAATTCAGCATCGAGATTTGTAGGCAACTGTAATTCCAGGTTGTCCACCCAGCTGTGTGATGAATTGGACAGGTGTTTGCCGCTGGTACTCAGTCCACCAGAAGGATTTGAGAGGGATGTGGTTGTTGCCTTGTCAGAACTTGGGGTGTGGAAAGGGAGAGTGGTCACTGTCCCTCCCTCCCCCACAAAACTAGAGGTAAAACCAAAATTGTAGGGTTGTTTGCTTTGGCAGGGGGAACTGGGTCCCAGGCCCTGAACAATGGCCTACGTTGGGAAGAGAGGATGGGTCAAGGGTCCATGGAAGGAGACAGAGCAGAGACTTTGCTGAGGAAGCCCGAGGAAGGGCCTGACCAGCACCCTTCTAGCAGGAAGGATTAATGTTCCTCGGCCAGGTCTCTGTGACTGCTCCTGGTATTCGGAAGGACGTGAGTGAGGATGGAATGGAGGTGAACAGTCCTGGTGGTGAGGCAGTCCCTGGGGGGTGAAGAGAGGGAGGGGGCACCTTTGCCCTGGTGCTCCCTCCTTGCCCCCAGCTTTGAGGATGAGGCGGTGTCAGTAACCTAGGCAGCCTGCCAACCACAGAAGCAACCCAGAGCCAAGGAGCACAGCGAGGTGGGGGCCAGCATGGGAAGCAGGGTCGCAGGCTTGGCCTTCGTCCCCCTGGCAGAGAGGCTGGTCACACAGCACGCCCTGGTAGCCACTGGGACAGAGGCAACGCTGGTTCTGGTAGCACGTCCCCCCATTTTGGCAGAGTAAGGATTCGTCGTCACAGACATTGGCTGGGGAAGGGGAAAGAGAGAGAGGTGCGTAATTAATAAGGCAGAGAACAAACCCTAAGCAGGTCAGATGGTTTGCCCAGCTGAATGAAGCCACCTGTCTCCACCAATGCCAACCCAGAGGCAGAAAAAAAGTCTTCCCTCTAAATTATTTTTCTTTCTTTCATCCTATTTTTTTTTAAATTTTTTTGGGCAATTGGGCTTAAGTGACTTGCCCAGGGTCACACAGCTAGTAAGCATCAAGTGTTTGGTCTGAGGCTGGATTTGAATTCAGGTCCTCCTGACTTCAGGGCCGGTGGTCTGTCCACTGCGCCACCTAGCTGCCCCTCTTCCATCCTATTGATAACTTTTGCATTTATGTAACAATAATTTCTGGACGTTTCCTGCTTCTCCCCACTACTCCCAGCCCTACTCCCACCCTCACCCAGATTGAACTTTCACACTTGTAACAAAGAAAAACAATGAAGTAAAAACTTGCTGCAGTGACCAGATCTGACAGTGTATACAGTAGCCTATTCCTGAAGTCCCACCCCTTTGCTGTGAGGAGAAAAGTAGGTTCTATTATTCCCTCCAACTCCAGTAAAGGAATTCTCTTGGCCATTTGCTGTCATGGGCTTGAATTGTAAGGATTTTCTTCCTCTAGTCAATCAGAATCCTTCTGGCTGTGTTCTCAACCTACTTCTGATTCTGTCCTCCGGAGACCTGAGCCATGGCTTGTGCTACCCTCCTTATAGCATTCTCCCTCTGTTTGCCCGATTTCATGTATAGTCCCCTCGCAGCCTTCTCTTCTCTAGGATAAATAACCCTGATGCCTTTCATCTTCCCTCAGGAGACCCAGCTTCTAGGGAGCCCACAGATTGCTCTGAGGTCAGCTGGTGCCAGATGAAGCAGGGTCACTGGGAAAAGATTTCAAAGGCAAGAACCCACCCACCTGAGAAATAATTAAAAGCTGGATTCAGAAGGAGCCAAACTTGGTCCTTGTTAGCATTCTCCACACTTCCAGAAGGAAGAACACTGAATGTGGAAACACTACAGAAAATCCAAAGCCTCCACTCATCAGAGTGCCTGATAGTTGATTGGCCTGATTTGCATAGCACCCTTCCCCATGCTCCCTGGCAGCCTGGTGCATGTACTTTTCCCTTGCCCAGAGGCAAGGGGGCAGCAGTGGGTAGGTCGCTATAGGGTGAGAGCCTTGGGGAAATAGAATGCACGTGCCCTTTCCCATTGGACATTGTCCCTAGAGCAGGGCTTCTTAAACCTTTTTTTATGTCACAGACCCCTTTGACTGGGTGAAGCTGATGGACCTCTTTTCAGGATGTGTTTAAATGCATAAAATAAAACATACAGGATTATAAAGGAAGCCAGAAGTTAGTGAAAAGAAAGATGTACTTTCTTTTCCCATTCAATTTTGGGAACCCTGAAATTTATTCACACATGGACCACAGGTTAAGAACCTTTGCACTAGAAAGACACTCCTCCCCAAATACTTCCATGTATTCAATCAGAAAGACACAAACACAGAGATACACACACATACACACACACTCTTTTGTTTTTCCCATCTCCATCTTTTCCCTGCTCCCATATCTCCATTCTATCTCTGTCCACCTTTCTATTCTCTGGCCTCATCTTCAATCCCCAACAGGATCCAGCTGGGGGTTAGCTAGACAAATGCCCTGCTCACTGCTCTGAGTCTTTCCTGAGGTGAGACCTTCCTGTCCACACAGCCTGTGTGGGCATCGCTGGTTTCTATTCTCCCTGCACTTGCTCTGTATAAGCATAGGCTCTCCCAGTCTGAAAATATCTAGATTGGACCACAGATTTATTGGGCAGTTAGGTGGCTCAGTGGATAGAGTACCAGGCCTGGAGTCAGGAAGACCTGAATTCAAATTTGGCCTCAGACACTTACTAGATGTGTGACCCTGGGCACTCAACCCTGTTTGCCTCAGTTTCTTCATCTGTGAAATGAGCTGGAGAAGGAAATGGCAAACCACTTTAGTATCTACCAAGAACACCCCAAATGAGTTCATGAAGAGTTGGCAACGACTGAAACAACTGAACAATACAACAACAATAGATTCAGAGGTGGAAAGGATCTTAAAAATAACTGGGTCCAACCCCCCCATTTTACAGATGAAGAAAATGATGCAAGGAGAGAGGCCCAGGGTACCAAAGCTAGGAGTGTCTGAATGGGATTTGAAGTAGATCTTCCTGACTCCCAATCTAGTGCCATGTGTACTAGACCATACTTCTCCCATGATGCTAAATACCTTTGTGTTCCTTACTCTCTCGACCCCACTCTGATGGTTCAAATCCCAGTCATTCTTCAAGGCCTAATCCAAGTCCTCTTCTATGACCTTCCCTGACTACTTGAGCCCACATTAACCTCTCCCTCCTCTGCATTCCCATCTCCTTTACAGTCTCTATCACGTAATCTGGCATCGGCTTCTATATTGTCTAGTATAGTTCCCTGATTGTTTTGCGAATTTGGGTGTGCTTTGCATTCTCACTCCGGCTGTGAGCTCCACTGGGATAGGGGGACTCTTGCTTATATACTATGCTCATTATAGTGCTTTCTAGCCCAGGGAACACATGGAAGGAATGTTTTATTACCTACTGGGTACAATTCAAATCTTTCAGCCTGGCATTCAAGGTTTTCCAAAATCTAGTGCAAACCTATGTCTCCAGGCTTAGCTTATATAACTGTCCTTTGAACATTCTCTGCTGTGGTCAAACTGAACAAATTCTCTGCTTTCTGATTCTACCCCATGCCCTCCAACCTCCATGCCTTTGCTTGGGTTATACCCTATGCCTGAAATATCCCTCCTGTTGAGTTCCTCCCCAGGCTATAAAGTTCAAATCAAATGTCCCCTCCCCCCATCCCCAACCCAACCCTTCCCCATAAGTTATCTCCTTTGACCTTACATAGTACTTTGTTAATTTTGTTGCTGTTCAGTTGTGTCCAACTCTTTGTCGACCTGATTTGGGTCAAAGATTTGGGAGTGGTTTGCCATTTTTCCTTCTCCAGCTCATTTTACAGATGAGGGAACTGAGACAAACATTGGTAAGTGACTTGCCTAGGGGCACACAGCCTATCTGAGGCCAGATTTGAACTCAGAAAGATGAATGAATCTTCCTGACTCTAGGCCCAGCACTCTCTCCACTGTGCCACCTAGCTGCCCTGACTTTGCTTATACCTTTCTAATGTACTTTCTATGTTTTATGTTGTATTGTAGTTAGCTGTGTCTGTGTAATTCCCTCTACCAGGATATTGGGGGAAGCAGGGAGGATGGAAAGGGTATCTTTTCTAAACTTTGTGAACCTCTGCACACGGTAGATGTGATTGATGAATATGTTATGGTCAATGTGAAAAAAAGACTTTTCGAACTGAATCCCAGAGAAGTAACACAGTCTCAGGCCCCCATTTTCACTTCATTCCCTGGCTCTCCTTCAGCATCTTCCGAGATACAAATTAGGAGAAAGGGAGCCCAGGCCTCCAGTGTAAACCCTGCCCCAACCAACTTACGGAAGCAGCCCTGGCGCCAGTAGTGACTGGGAAGGCAGTCATCACACTTGGGCCCCGCAGCCCCTTCTCGGCACTCACAGTGACCGGTCTCGTTGCACCGGTCATTGATGGATCCTATCTGGTTGCAGTTACATTCTGTGCAAATACAGGAAAGAAAAAACAAAACAAAAATAAAACTATGGTCAGTTTTACTGTTATACCTCTCCCCCCATCCATAACCTCCCCTCCTTGGTTCCCTCATCACCAGCTCCCTGCCCCTTATCTCCATTCACTGGAATAGGACCCCAGAAATGATGCAACCTTACCAACTATCTCTCCCTCCCTCTCCTGGTTGTTATTCAGTCACGTCCAACTCTTCATGATCCCACTTGGGGTCTTCTTGGCAGAGATACTGGAGTGGTTTGCCATTTCCTTCTCCAGCTCATTTTACAGATGAGGAAACGGAGGCAAACAGGATTAAGTGACTTGCCCAGGATCATACAGCTAATAAATATCTAAGATCAGATTTGAACTCATGAAGGAGTCTTCCTCACTCCAGACCTGGTACTCTATCCACTGTGCCACCTAGCTGCTTACCCCCTTCCCATTTTAGAAGCCAGGAACAAGAAGGAAGGGAAAGGAATACACATTTATTGAACACCTCCTATGTGCCTGGCACTGCGTCAAAATTGCTTTGCAATTTCATTTGATCCTTTCAGCAATCCCGTGAGGGAGGTGCTATCATGACCCCATTTTACAGTAGAGGAATAGAGGTCTTCCCCAGACGACACTTGGAAATTTGCCTGTGGGGTGCCCTGGGTCTATTATGTTATTTTAGGGAGGGAGAAGGGCACAAGGGTGCCAACTGTGCCCTCAGCTCCAGGGTGTGCTACATTGTGGCTGCACCTCTACAGGCTGGGGCCAGCCTATTTGCATAGGGCAACCCTCCCCACCCAAAGAACATTCAGTAGAGTGTATAGGGAAGTATAGTAGAATAAGAGCCAAGAATCTGGGTTCAAATCCTGTCTCTCTGACCTTGGTTAAGTCACTTCTCTCTCTCTGGGCCTCAGTTTCTTTATCTGCAAAACGAGGGATTGTACTAGATGATCTTTGAGTCCCTTCCTGCTCTAAGTCCTATAATCACCAAGCTCCTTTTGAGCACTAACATTCTCTGGGGCATTGTGGATGACCAATTACTGTCTAGTTCCTGGCCACAGATGCTGAATTGGTAATTTTGATTCTGAGACATTCATTCACTCAGTTGCAATCATTTTCTGCCTATAATTTTCCACTCACCTCTACCCCACCTTCCCACCTCACCCCCTGTCATTCCCACCCCACCTTCTCCTGCCTGTGTACTGTGTTCCCAATGTTTCTCCCAGCACTGGTGGAATCCCTACTTGTCTTTTTCTCATGATGTCAACCCAGATCCTATTACCTCTATCCTCACCCATTTACACATAGACACAGACACAGACACACACACACACACACACACACACATACACACACACTGCTCTGTGTTCTATAGGGAAAAGGAGGGGAGGGAGCCCACCATAATCCAACCAGAAGGTTCTGACTGTCCTGCTGTAACCGAACCCTGGCCCTAGGGTGGTGGCCATAGCACAATTTAGTTTTGATCACCTGAAAGCGGATGGAATTATCGCCTGTACCTTGGGATACAGAGCCTTAATACAGACTGACAGCTCCAGGCCTAGGGCCTGGGACAGGATGGCAAGAGGATTCTGACTCTCTCTCCTTGCAAACAGGCTGTGGGCACTAGAAGTGATGCCCCCAGAGGACAGGGTAGCCAGCCAAACAGGGCCCAAAGGGCCTAATTGAGAAAAGGTGTGTACATGCATACCTCTCCGTGTTTAGGGGGAGGGAGAGCAGCACCAGCAGTGCAGAGATCAGCCTTCTCCTTGGATAGAGGTTAAAAACAAAACAAAGGAAAAATGAAGGGCAGGGTTTGGGCAGCAGAAATTAGGCTCTACCCATGGCCAAGCTGTCCAGACATATTCCCATGATCATGGGCTCTTAAGATTTGGATTTGGCAGGGACCTCCCAAAGCATCTTCTCTAAAACCCTCTTTTAACAGCTCAGGAAACTGAGGTTCACAGAGAGGAAGTGACTTGCCCCAGGTCTCTTAGGTAGCAGAAACAGTGTGCAAACTCAGGTCCTCTGACGGCTGGCAGTTTTCAGGGACTCGGGCCCCCTAGAACAAGTCAGCTTTTAGCTGACTGTTTATTGGCCTTCTGGCATGACTCCTTCTAGCCAGGCAGCCTCTAACCTTTACTTCTAACCAAGGAATATCATATATTTTTCCTTTCTGGGCTTCCAGGCATAGAATCATTCATTGGTGTAGAAGGTTAGAGCTTGGAGGAGATTTAGAGATTATTCTATAAGGAAGAGAAGGCCAATGAAGGTATTTGAGAGGGGTGCTTTGGACATTATTGAATACAGCTCCCTCAATTTAGAGATGGAGAAATTGAGGCCAAAAAAATGGAAAGGACTGGCTCAAGGTCATATAGATGTTTAGGGACACCAGCAGAATTAAAACCCAGGCCTCTTGGCTCAAAGGCCAGAACTTGCTCTGCCCTGCCTTGCTGTTCAGCTCACCATGTTCCCTCCAAAGGGAAGCCCTTCTTGATCAATAAATCAGCCCACATGTATTTACTACATGCCTACTCAGTGCCAGACACTGTGCCAATGTAGTTGGTAGTGCTCGTTCTCTCTTTTCCAAATGATCATGTATCTACTTGTATGCCTACCATATCCCCTCTCTGCTTCTCTAGTAGAATGCAAAATCCTTAAAGGCAGGGTTGTTGCTGTTTTTTTTAATATTGGCTATGCATCCTCAATTTCTGGCACAGTGCTTAGCACACTGTAGGTACTTAATAAATGCTTGCTGGATTGGTTTGGCATTCTGTGTTACATGTAACTGGCATACCACTTGCTCGTTGCTGCAGATCCCTTCTCCCCCTTTTCCCTCTGGAATTCACACAGCCTTCAAGGCCTTCTTGGCTTGCCCATGGCTCTGGTTGGGATACGCTCAGTCTGGCCTTCGGCGCCAGGTGGGTCCACTCACCAATGCAGACGTTTTCATCGTCAAGCTCGGCAGAGCCATTGCGGTAGTAGCCCAGGCGGCAGTGCTGGCAGTGTTGGCCTCGGGTGTTGTGTTTACAGCTCACACAGGTCACCACATTCAAGAAGTCGATGTAGCTACAGCGGTTGGAATGACCATAACACTCACAGTCTGCCAAGGAGCGAGAAGATGAATCACACATGGGCATCGTAGATAGGTATGTCACAGCCGGGAGGGCCTTCAGCGGCCATCTGCCCCATCCCCTTTATTTTGTAGAGATAAAAAAATGGAGTCTGGGCCCAAAGAATTCGAGTCACTTGCCCAGGGTAATTTAGCAAGTTAGAAGCTCTCCACTGGAACAAGGATCTAGGTCCCTAAGTAAGAAGTCTCTAGCTCCATAGGTTTCTAGGTCTCTTGCTATACACCTTTGGTAGTCCAGGGGCAAAGGGCTCCAGGATACGGAATAATCATTCTCACTTGCTTCCAAAAATTAAGGGGAGCTCTTGGGGCTAATGGACAAATCCTCTTTGGGACTGACCAGTTTTGAGGTCATTTAACTCTGTTCTGAGAAAGAATGACTTCCAGAAAGCTTTCAGGTATAGCAAAGAGCAGTCTTTTGGCTAGCATCAAACACTGCACTCAATCTTTGAGAGAGACTCCTGGGTCTGGGGATTTGGCGGAGATGTTCACAGTCCCCTAGGATTTTTGGGGAGCAGCTAGGAAATAGCACTTAGAAAATGTGGCCTAAAGCACAGGGTTCAAAGAAGTGTCAATCCAAGGCTTCTAACACTGAGCTGGGCCCCTGACTTGCCAGTTCCCATGGTAGGGATGAGGGGATAGCAGAATCCAATGAAGGTGAGGAACTAGGTTTTGACCAGGTGGAACTGGTAGACCCTAGAAAGAAGTAAGCATGCAAGGAATAGATGGAATGGGTAGATATCTGCAAGGGTTGGGGTGGTGAATTGAAACCACATCAAACATGACAGAACAGACCAGGAGCTTTCTCTCACCCCCCCACCCCCCGCCATGCTGCATTGGAAACAGGAACTTGGAAGCATGAACTCCCCAGAAAGGATGGGAACAGAAGGAGGGAGGCATTAGCCATATTGGCTAGGATAGCCTTTCCCATCAGACTTGAATCCCTTACAGAACTGAGACAGCTCAATAAACTTTCAGCTCACCTGTCCCTGGATTAGTCTTTGTTCCAGCCTGAGGACAAATGTCTTTGTTTCATCTTCTTTGTACATCCAGTACTTAGCACAGTGTCTGGCACACAGTAAGCACTTAATAAAATTATTCTTGTTGGCTGCCTACTGCTTAAGGTAGAGTGGCCCATTCCCTCCCCTTTCCTACCCCTAGATCCTTTCCCTTGGGGTTCAGGGGAGTTAAAAGACAGTCTAAGATTAGACTAGATATGCTCAAAGAAGGAGGCAAATTCCATGATGTTCTAAGTGGAGGGTCCAGGGACTGGAAGATTTTGGTCATGTTTCTCTCCTGATGACATCATTAAGGTCAGAGATTTCGGGTGGAGAGGGCAAGGAGGTGAGGAGGAAGAGGTTGGAGCCCAGCATCCCTTCCCCTGTCTCAAGAAGGCAGGGTCTAACCAAATATCTTTTGGGGTTGACCCATCCCAAGGGAATCTTACTGTCCACTGAACACAAATTACAATATTTATATTACATAATTACAATGAAAAAGGCTTACAAGGTACTCTCCCCTAAACAGCTGTATGAGGTGTTTAGTATTAAGTATTACTGTCCCCTTCACATGTATAATTGGTATCATATTGTTTGCCTTCTCAATGGTTGGGGAGGGACTCAGGGGAGGGAGAATATTTGGAACTAAAAATTTTAAAAAACAAATGTTAAAATAAAATATAATTATATTAAACCCCCAAAATATATATACTATTTTACCCATTCTAAGGATGAGGAAACTGAGCTTCAAAGAAACTTGTCCACAGGAACGCAGTTTGTCAGAGCTGGGACTCAACCCCAGGTCTCCTGATGCCATATCCAGTGCCCTTTCTACCATATCATGCTCTGGTTCATGGCAAGGAAAGACCTACTATCTCAAAAACACAGATGTCTTTGAAAAAGCCTCTTCCATCTGAAGGAAGAGAAGATTCATTCTTAGTGTCTTGGGGAGTATGGGGTCTCTGAGGGAATAGTCCCTGAGCTCTACTCAAGGAGAGGCAAGGGGCTCTATCCTCTCCATTACCAGAGGGCTGCTTGGCAATGCTCTTTACCTCCAAGAGAGACCAAAAAGACATAACCTTGATCTCAGCTGATTCCTTCAGGCTGATTCTGTAGACACAGTCCATGCTAAGAGCCCCATAGTCACTACAGTGTGCCCAAGATGGTAGCAGGCCGATCCAGCCTCCTTCCCTGCCACCAAGCTCAGGGGTTCTCAAGCTCCTACTTTCCAAAGAAGCCCAAGAAAAAAAAATAGGTTTCTGGAAGGAAACCTTTTCCTGCTCCAAGCACAGTAGGCCTGAGCCTGGTCAACCTCAGGCTGGCTCTCTAGAGTTAGGAGGACCATAGAGAAAGAAGGAGTTTGACCATTCAAGTGGATATTCCCAGTCAGGCACTAGGAATGGCCTTTTGGAACTCTCCTCTTTTCCTCTTGGTGGCCTGTTAGGTCTGGCTTCCTAGCCTTGCCTTGATGCTCTCCTCTGGGACTCTTCTCTCTCTTACCTTTGAACACTTCAATGGGCACCACTTGAGGAGACTTAGGCTTGAGCTGGAAAAGTTTGGAGATCTTGGCAGGGGCAGCAACAATGGGGGCAGCAACAGTGGTGGTGGCTTGGAGAAACAAGAGACAAACTCTTTTATCACTTTTCCTAAGGTCTCTGGATATACAGGAAAGGATGCCATGAAAAAGACCACCGTTGGCCTTATCAAGACCTGGAAGAGTCCCATCCAGGCAGAGAGAGGTTAAATAATTGGCTGAAGATCACAAACAAAGCCAAAGAGAACCTTAGCTCTGCCTGATCTCCCTTCCAATCCATCCTACATAGACCTACCAGATTAATATTTCTAAAACACTGATTTTGTATGTGCCATTACCCCCAAACACTTTTCAGTGGCCCCCCATTTCCCACAGGATAAATTTCAAACTCCTAACTGCAATTCAATGCTTCTATATTCTTATCTGCTACTAGGCTCTAATCTTTCTGGTTTATTTATTCTCTTCTGAACAAACCAAATTTCTTCCCTACCTTGGACCTTCTCTCATACTCACCCAAGACCCAGGACTGGAATGCCTTCTACAACTATATGTTCTATCTTCACACATTTAAGGCTCAGTTCAAGGCATACTTTCTCTCCCACTTAAGGTGAATCCTCCCTCCTCTGCACTCCTAGGACACTCAATGGACAGGGTCCATTGAAAAATGCAGAATCATGGAATCTTAGATTTGGAAGGATTAATGATAACCTAGTCCAATCTTTTCATTTTAGCAGAGCAGAAAACTGAGGTCCTTTGAGAGGGAGAGACTTGCCCAAGGACCCACAACAAAGCAGTAGCTGGACCAGGATTTCTAGAACACTGGTCTTTCAAATCCTAATCCAGCGATTTTTATAGTATCCCATGCATTCTACACATATCCCCAGCTAGACTGTCAGTTCTTGGAGGACAGGGACCAGGTCTTATTTATCTATATAGTCTCCACAGTGCCTAACATACAGCCTGCATTTGATAAAGCATAGAACTAAAAGGGACCTTATTGGTCATTTGGTCTTATTCCTTTTTTTTTACAATGAAAATATTGAGGCCCAGAGAAGGAATATGACCTATTCAAAATTATACAACTGAGATTCCAAATCAGGTCCTCTGACTCCAAAATTATTTATAAGGATGATGAAAGGGGCTCTAGAACATCAGCTTCTGTTTCCTTTTCAGGTCCCAAATATCCCACCTCTTTAGAATTGGAGGAAAGGCCCAGATTAGACTATTGGCTCCCATAAAAAATCGTATTTTGACCCCCAGTGCCCTCCAAGGCAGAGCCAGTATTCACCTATCATTCCCCATCATGAGGATGTCCTTCACGTTGGCAGCCAGCTCGGGGAGCTGTTGACCAGCAGAGGGTGCTGAAAGCCTTGATTTATTCGCTGCAGCCCCTTAGAAACACAAAGAGACCTCATTCTCTCGCAGAACTGGGACTTGGGGCACAGAGGGTGGGTCTGGCGAGACTCCTGAGATCCAAGCCCACCACGACTTTTCAGTTTGGAAATGGCTCCTTTCTTAGGGCTAAGGATGCTCATCTTTCTGGGCAGTAGCAGGAATGGCAGGGAGGGAGCAGGGAATCAAGAGCTGAGAAAGTTAGCCTCTGGTTCTAGCACTGCCTCTGACTCCTTGCAGGTAAATAATTCCCTTCTTCGGGCATTAGTGTCCTCATCTGTAAAATGGTGGGTGATCGGTGAGGACAAAATGAGATAATGGATGTGAAAGTACTTTCAAAACTGTCAAGTATGATTTAAAATGTGAAGGAAGGGAATAGGAATTTACATCACACCTACTATGTGCCAGGCACTGTGTGCTTTACAAATAACTCATTTGATCCTCATAACAATCTATAAGGTAGCTGCTATTATGACCTCCGTTTTACAGTTGAGGAAACTGAGGCAAATAGAAGTTGAGTGACTTGCTTAGGGTCATACAGCTGGTGTCGGAGACCAAATATGAGCTCAGGTCTTCCTGACTCCAGGCCCAGTGCTTTCTCCATGGTGCCTTCTAGCTACCTTTAAGTCCAGGAAGAAGAGAGAGTGACAGTAGTGGTATGTAGTAGAAAGAGCAGTAGCTTTGAAGTCAGAGGATCTAGGTTCAAATTCTTCCTCTGTCAGTCTCTATGTGACCCTGGGCAAGTGACTTAACCTTCTTGGGCCTTTGTCTTCTCATCTATAAAACTATGGGGTTTGGACTAGATGACCTCTGTGCCTTCTAGCTCTGATTCTGGGATCTCCATTACTACTTGGCACAAAAAGACCAGAGATATGTTCAGTTTACCTGATCTTCCCCCATGAGAAAGTCAGAAGAATAAAATTTCCCACCTGTCTGCATGACTCTGTCTCTCCATCTGCCTCCTTCCCTCTTCTCTCTGCATATTCCCTATTGCTTCAGGAGATAGGGTCTTAGATGTAGAGCCAGAAGGTGCCACATTGGGAGGGTCTGGAAGACACTTCATGTGACATGCCTTGCCCAATGTCACACAAGAAGCAGGTAACAGTTCCAAGATCCATCCCAAATCTTCTGACTCCAAATCTAGGCATCCTTCACTCTAAATTCTAAACTGCTTGGCTCAGCATTCTAAGCCTTGGCATTATTTGGCATCATCATGTCTAAAATAACAACAACAATAATAATAATCCATGTTTCTCCAATGCTTTCCAGTCTACAAAGAGCTCCCTTCATAGTAAGTGTGGTAGGCAGCATACAAGCTTACTTATCCTTTTCTGTCCCCATCTTCTTTTCTGTCCCTGTCCCTTCTTCCCAGAATACTTACCTGTCTGTTCCCACTTGGTTGGTTTCTTTGTTGTTTTCTCCCCCTAACAGCAGCTCATTCTTGACCTTACTACTTCCTCTCAATGAGTTGCTTTCCCTATTCCTTATCTAAACCCTCCCCATCCTTCAAGGCCCAGCTTGTCTTATTGAGCTTCCTCCTCTGAAGCCCTAGAGCACTTAGTATTGATGCCATGGTCTAGCACTGACTCTTTGAACATGTCACTCCTCTGCTCTGAAGCTTTCCATGGCCCTCCCCTAACCCCATCTTTTCTTAACCAGAATCATAAAATCCAGGGTTAAAGATTTGCTCTTACCTATTTTTGTGTCTTTCACTTTCTGTGTGTTACCTGCTATGTGCCTGGCACAGAGAAGGCACGTAGCAGGTGACACATACTTATTAACTGACTTGTACACATATTTGCAAACATACACACATATGCACATGTATAAGAGTTACTTTCCCCCAATAAGATTGTGTGCCTTACTTAAAGGGCACAATGGAAAGGCATACATTGGCCACAACTCTTGTCCATATGTATATACAGAAAGGCAGCCACATCGCCCATCAGCTGAAAGCTAGGGCTAGCTAAGCATCAAGGCTGAGGTCAGGACAGCTGCTGGCTTCTCCCCAGTGATCTCCATCAGCAAGTATTCACTTCTCTGTAACCAGGTGAACATCATGGCCAGAGCAGGTAAGGGGAATAGGCTGGGAGGCACTGGGAGGATCCTTACGTGACCTCAGGTGTCTCCTGGGTAAAGGAAGCCAGATGTCATAAAATCTCAGAGTAAGCACCCATAGATTCTCAGCCTATTGACTTGCTGAATGGCCTCATCCCCAGAGCAGGACAGAGGTACTATGTAGGCTCACGGGATTTGAATCAGACTATTGCAGTGAGCGTTCAGCCAGACAAATTTCCTCTCCAAAGCAGGCTAGGTAAATCCCTCAGATGCCAGGTAGAGTTCACACAGTTTGGGTGGATGGGGTTAGTAGCACACTCTTCCCTGTCTTCCCCTGGAAAAATGCAGATCTTTCTAAGGGGCAATTTGATAATGAAGAAAGCCCTCATTGGCTCTGGAATCAGAGGACCTGGATTCAAATGTTACTTTGACACTACACGTCTGACCTCGAATAAGTCAATTTGACCTCCACAGGCTTCAGGGTCCTCATCTCTAAAGTCAGGGGGTTGGACTAGATGGTCTTGGAGGCCCCTCCAGATCCATGGTCCTTCACGTCTCAGAGCACAGGGGATTACATCCCTGGAGGAGTAACTCCTACCCTAGATTTTCTGAGTTACTCTTATAATTCCCTGCCTTTTTTCTTAGGGGAAAAGGGAGACACATCATGTGTAGTACTCCGAAAGAGACCAGCACTCATTAGAGCTCACTGAATGAATGAATGATCCAGAGCAGCTTACTCTACCCTCAGTGACATAAGATCACACATAATGCCTTCTCCTCTCCCCCACTCCCTGGGTGGTTCTATTCAATTTCTACTCAATGTTCATTAATAATCTTCAATGTTCTCCCCAGCTGGAGAGACTAGATCTCCTTCTACAACTTCTCATTTTAAACTCCATTCCTAACAGCACTAACAACTGACATTTCTGTAGCACTTTAAGTTTTATACAGCACTTTACATGCATGATATCATTTGGTCCTCACAACCATCCTATGAAGTAAGGGGGCTACTGATAGTAATATCTCCTTTGTAGAGATTTGGAAACTGAGGCAGAGAGAAGTCAAACAGCTGGTAAGTGTGTGGGGGGGCAGGATTTAAACCCAGCTCTTCCTGACTCCAAGTCCAATGCTCTATCCACTTCACCAAGCTACTGCTCTAGCTACAAAAAAAGACCCAAGACTGTAGGGAATGTTCTCCCCTTCTCTGATCACTAGGAGGAGAGCTCAAGTAGGCTAGCTCTAATAGGAGGCTGAACAAGTTCTTGTGGTACCCTGGCTGGCACTCACACCTGATGATCTGTGATGTTTCAGGAATACCCCTTAGGAAATAATAACAATAATAATTGACATGCAGCATGTAAAGCTTTGCAAAGTGCTTCATATGCATTAGGTCATCCGGTGGGAGAAGAAAGGGGCTTTAGAGGCCATTAGGAACCTGAGGTGGGGAAGAGGGAAGAAGAAGAAAAGAGGGGGAGAGGGAGAGAGGAGGGCAAGAAAGACAGAGACAGAGAGAAGAGAGACAGAAACAGAGACACAGAGACAAAGAGAGTGACAAGGACAGAGACAGATAGAGAGGGGAGGGGGAAGGAATGAGGAGGAGAGACAGAGAGAAAGAAGAGAGAGAGAACAGAGAGACAGAAAACCAGAGACAGAGGAGAAGAGACAGACAGAGGCAGGAAAAGAGAGAGATGGAGACGGAGAGAGACAGACAGACAGAGACAGAAAGAGCAAGAGAGAGCAGCAGTGACCTAGGAGACTCTCCTCCAGGTGCTTTCCCCAACAATTTCTTATTCCTGCAAGGCCCAGAAATAGTACCCAGGGGGATGCTGTAATCAGCAATAAATATATCCCTACCTTCTGTTTTGGTGTTAACCTTGGGCATAGTGGTGCCCATCTGCAGAGGGGCAGCTGTTGATGACCTGGTCCACTCTCATGTAGAAATAAGAGGAAAGTTCAGTTACAAGGTGAAATACGGAGTAGGGGGTCCCAGTTTCATACTCAATTGCTTCATGCTGGTGATATGGATATAACCTTGGGTGTTATATTTCACAGGGTCCTTTCCCAGAAACCTCCTTTAGTTGCCACCTCCCTAGCTGGGAAAGCTAGGTTGCCCACTTTTATCCTACCTCCCAGATACAGGAATACCCTGAGGAGGATATAAAAAATCATGATGTATCAAGAGTGGCTATGTCTACACTGGTTGACTAGACTGGATCCAAATCCACATGAATAGCAGCACCTACACTACTGTAACATTTGGCCACACATGTGGATTTGATGCTAGATGTGATGGGTACATGTCATCTTCACCCTCCTGTATGGGCCTTTTGCTCACTTTGAAGTCCAGATATATAGAACACTTGGAATGTGCAGTTCAATTCCGAAATCATCTAATCAATATACAACACAGTCTATCTACACTGCCAAATGTAGACCCAGCTGCTCATGGGGAAATATAGCACTAGAAGCAGCATCTCTGGCAAACATTTGCTAAAAAGCAAAATTATTCTCATACATATATCTGTTCTACATTAGACCTGACTCCTAAGTCACTATGGACGGATGTCCATCCCTTTGTCTCATACTTGAGTTTTCTCAGAAGAATGTTGTTGTTTAGTTGTGTCCAATCCTTCTTGACCCCATTTGGGTTTTTAAAATTTTTTGCAAAGATAATGTAGTGGTTTGCCATTTCCTTCTCCAGCTTATTTTACATATGAGGAACCTGAGGCAAATAAGGTTAAGTGACTTGCCCAGGGTCACACAGAAAGGGTCTGAGGCTGGATTTGAACTCAGGTCTTCCTGACTCCAGTCCTGGCACTCTATTCACTGAGCCACCTAGCTGCCCATAGCAAGTACTTACCAAATCATTACTCATTCATTCATTAGGAAGTGTTTCATCACATGTAGCCAAAACTCACTTCTCTACAGAGTCTAACCATTGCTTCTAGCCCAGCCTTCTGAGGCTAAGCAAGGAAAATATTCTTTTCCACATGACAGCCTTTCAACTACTTGAACATGGCTATCATGCCTCCTCTCGGTCTTCCCTTCTCTAGGATACACATCCCCACTTCCAGCCAATCCTCATAAAACACAATCTCAAGGCTCTTCATCATCCTGGATGTCCTCCAGTCAAACCCCAAAATACCACACTGTTCATTTTAGGGTCTAAAAATGATGGGAAGATGGAAGAAAGAGAGAGTGAGGGTGAAAGAAATCTCTCCTTTGCTCAATTTCAAAGGATAAACCCAGGGAGACAAAGTTGAAATTTGATTTTTCAGCTCCTTCGAGGGATTTATAAACAACAGCGGCTGGTGGAGTATGAAAAAAAAAAAGAATCGAATGTCTAAAAAGTACAGGGTACTTTTTAACTGTGAGCTGGGAGCCTTTGGATATCAAATTGATATTAATATGGTGTTCAATGAGGAGAGGAGATCGCCCTCCTCAAATTGGCAAGGGCTTAATTAGAGTCATAATAAAAACCAGCCCTGAAGGCATTTTGCTTTTTAGTCATGCACATACATCACCCTTCTTCCTCCTCCTGCTGAGCAGGAAAAACGAAGAGTGGTTTTTCAGAGTCCATCCTGACCAGCAGGCCTGTCTCTGCTTTTTCTGAGTCCCCGCCTGTGGACATCCTGACTGGCAGGAGGGAAAAGCAGATGTCCAGGTGTTCTGAGTTTTCATATTTGTGTTCATAGCACTTAGCACAGTTTTGTTCTTTTGTTTTTTGCACATAGTACACGCTTAACAAATACTTTATCTTTTGTTCATTTTGGGAGCCTCAGCCGGACTTGGGCCAAAGGGCTGGAATCGTGTATGTAGAGGTGCTCAGATGGCCCTAGGAATTTTCTGGCTTGGTATTCAGAGGGAGGAAAGAGCGCACACAGAAAACGATGTTCAGGCTTCCAGGTTTTTCTGGGAATGTTCTCAGGTGCTTCTGAAAAGCGTTTACTCAGGAAGCCTTAGGTAAATGCCAGGGCCATATGGATGATGTGATTGCGTCTCCCTTACTACTTCTCAAGGCGCTGGGATGCTGGGGGCTCTCCCAGGGAGGGGTGCCAGAAGCAGGGAAGGCCAAGAGCCCAGGTATTGGCAGGAACAATAGAGCTCACACAGCGGGTACTCTAGGATTGTTTGTGGATAATATGAACTGATGAGAACAGTGATGAGGACGGTGATAATAAAAACACTGAAGAGGAAGATGATTTTGTGTGGGCCCAGCCACCTCATCCTCCTGTACTTGGGTCACCTGAAGGCTAGCTTCAAGACTGCAGTTTTGTCCTTCTATTTGACCTGAGGCAAATCACTTCATTTCTCTTAGACTCAGTTTCTTCATTTTTAAAATGAGGAAGTCAGACTAGATGTGCTGTAAGGCTTCTCTTCATCTAAATTTATGATTCTGTCTATTATTGTCTCCTTCAGAAGGATAATTTGATTCTCCTGCTCTGGGCTGAAATTTTTACAATGTCCTCCACACTGTCCAACTGTTAGCCCCACCATCTGGAGGGCTTCCATTCGCTGGATGCACTAGGTTTTTCAAAATGTCCCTCTTTATTGAAGCTTCCTGATCATCCCCCCCAACCCCGAAGCCCCCTGGTCAATCCTTGCCTTTGCTTTCTCCCAGGAAAGTGTTCTTAACTTTTAGGGGGTGGTCATGGACCTCTTAGGCAGTCTGGTGAAGCCTATGGACCCCTTCTCAAAATAATGTTATTATATTCACAAAATAAAGTACACAGGATTACAAAAGAAATCAATCATATTGAAATACAGATGTAATTTTTCCTATCCAAATTCCCAGACCTCCAGAAATCTCTCCACGGACCTCAGGTAAAGAACCCACGCTCTCAGCACTTATTTATGGAGAGAATTCCCAATACGCCTGTTGCTAGTTGTATGGTCCTTCCTATATACTCTCTCAGCTCACATATATGTGTATGTGTGTGTGTGTGTGTGTATGTATATATGTCTATACACACATATATACATATATACATACACACATACATATATACATATATACATACATATGCATACATATATCTCATCTTCCCAACTAGACTGTAAATTCCCTGAAGGTAGAAAATGTGTCTCTGATTTTTTTTTCTTTCTCTCTTCTTTCCAAATCAAAGAATCCTTCTGCAAGATGTAGCAGAAACCAGAAACTAGAAACCTAGTCTAAGACTATACACAATATCTTGGGCTCTCAGACCCTCTAGAAAACTCCACTCACTACAATCAGTGAGGTCCCCAAGACCAAGAGGCTCCCTTGACATACCTGGACTTCCCTGAGTTCTTCCACTTGCCCTGGTAACAGGCTGCCCACTGGCAGTGACCCCTGAGTGCAGAGGCAGCAAGGCAGTAGGCAAAAGAACAAAAACCCATCAATCGTATTAAGCAAAGGACATCACCTCTTAGGGATGAGAAGAACTCTCCTATGGTCTTACCACCCCATCCCCTCCCCTACTTCAGCCTCCCAAGGCTCACAGAATAGTCCGGCTAAATGCAATAGGGAAACCCAACTTGGAGTGATTACTTTAGCTCTAACTCTTATTTCCAACCCCCAGGGATGGATGTATTCAACCCAAGCCATTGAGGAGGGTTTGCCTGCTAAGACTCTTTCAAGTAGAGGAGTCACTGGGATATGGAGTAGAAGTCTGCTTATGTGTCTTGGACGAAGGTTTCTTGGTTCTCGTTTCTCCCATCCCCCCAGGACTGCCCTGACCTCCCTCAGTACTGGGCTCTGCCCAGTAGGCTGAGAACTGGGGGCAACTCTGATAAAGTTCCAGAGGATTTTCCTGTCCTAGGGGCTACTCTTGTCCCACTTCCCTCTCACCCCAGTTCTATTTTCCTTTTCATGAGGATGCACTTAGCCTGTTTCCCCCAGGAAATTTAGAAACAAACAGTGGGCTTTCCCCTGCCTTTCCCCTCCAACAGATTCTGCATGCCTCTTGCTCCTCATCTACCTTGAGTATTAATAGCTGAAAAATTCACCTCCTAGGAAAAACAACAACGACAACAACAATAATACTCAGGCTTTAGTTATATCCAGTTCCCATGCTTGGGAGCCATGAGATCATAGTAAACTAGTTCTCCATCTAATCTTGTGTTTTAAGATGGCTATGGGTCTGAGGGTGCTGGAGATACTGCTGGGCTGGGATAGGAAGGGGAGAAAGCAAGCTAGGCTAGTCAAGTAGCAACCCAGCTCCCACCCAGTCGGTCTAAAAGGACAAGGGAAACTATAGAGATCCTCCCTTTCCCCATCAAGTCATCTTCATTCATTTGGTTCCACTGACATGATTTGGAGAAACCAACTGCTAGGCTTCTGGGGACCCAGCTCATGTCAACTTAACCAATAAGGTGTCCAGACAATGATGCTTGCCAGGTTTGAGAGGACATCATTTAGTGGTTCTTTTCCCTCTCTCTTGCACCTCCCTGGAAATATGGCAAGCAATCAAGAAGATGAGGATCTAAATTTCTGTCCAAGCTGACATTTAATCCCCACAACAGGGATCTGCTATAGGAGGGCTTCCTCTACTGGGTGGGAGCTTGGAGTAGATGACCTGTAAAGTCTTATCCAACTCCAAAAGTCAATGGCTCTAAGGGTCTATGAATCAATGATCAGACTAATTTCTTCTCTGCTGTCACAAGGGATACTATGGAGAAAGGCAGGACAACTATCTAAGAATGAGATAAGGCAGCCAGGATTATTTGCTGTACACTAAGGGGAAATGGGGGTCTAACATCCGGTACCCACCTGTGGGTTGTTGGGTGCTGGGAAGGGTGAGGGCTTGTATGGTGGGGGTTGTGGGAGTAGAAGTGGTGATGGTCACCTCAGGGGCCATTGAGGTGGCAGTGGCCTTGGGGACAGTGACCTTCTTTGGCTGACTGATTCCTGGCAAGACATGAGGAAAACAAAAGTGGGGCAGATGGAGAAAGGGAACTGGAGGAGGGAAAGGGAACGACCATTTCAGAAATACCATCTATTCCTTGCAATACATCAGGAAAAACCAAATGGATACATGTCTCCCATTGGATCCAGGACCATTCTCATGACATTTTCCACCCCCACCAGCATCCCGGGCAAGGGGGAAGCAAGATAGATAGTTGTTTAGGATTCAGCCCTGAAGAATAAAGGTTGGGGCCATGGTCTGGCCTCCCCAGCCCATGGAGAAAAGTAGGAAATGATGAAAGTTAACATACATCAAATTCCATATAATTTCCTCAGAAGGCCTCCCTGATTCTCCCTCAGTTCCCCCACCCTCTGGTGCTGACTGTCCTCCCCCAGCTCTGAAACTTGACTACTTGGTGTCTGGATATCAGACAGGTTTCCCTAAGTGGAAGGCTAAAAAAAAAACAAAAATAAAAAACGATGACCCTTTACCCAAGTTGGATTAAGAGCTTAGAACTTAAATCTGTCACTGGTTATAAGGAAAACCACCAGCAATGGAGTCCCCTGGGAGTGCCACTGCCCACCAGCCAGGAGGGGCACTTTCACCAGTCCAGGTGAGAGGAGAGGCTGGGCAGTGAGAAGAGGGAGGAGTTCACTGGGGGGTCAAGGGAACTTTCAAAAAGTCCAGTTTGTTCCTTTTTTCCAAGGCAGTGCTAATGAAGCTCTAGGGGAGAAACTGAAGAGGCAGTAAGCTGCCGGGTGCAGCAAAACAACAAAAAAAGAAATCAGAAGAGACTAGGGGAGGGAGGAGGGGGACAGCAAATGAGACACAATTAGAGGAACGAGATGGATGGCTGGCAGGCACAGAAAGAACATTAAAGTCCCTTCGTTTTTTTTCCCGTGCAAACAGGCTCATGCAATAAGAATGTCAACCTTCCTTCCATTCTCTAGGTCTTTACTTACTGCCAAAGGCGGAGCCTGCAGCCGCACCTAGAAGAGAGAAAAGACAAGGTCACATTATGGAACTGAAGGAATGGAGCTTCTTCTCTGCAGCGGGTTCATGTCTCCTGGGGGAGGAAGGGAGATGGTGATGAAGCATCCACCTCCAGCTTCAAGATACCCTGGCCCCAAAAGAAAAGGCTGCCAACTAGGTTTGGGGGCATTTCTGAGGACACAAAGGGGAGGTGGCACCCTTCACTGGGTGCAATGTGGATTAGGAGGAGGGTTGCATTTTTCTTCCAAGGTGCTGGGGGAATCCAGAAATAATTCATCCCAGATCCCCCTGCTACACCATCCTCCCTACCCCTGCCCCTAAGCTCTATTGCTCTCCACCACACTAGAAGAAAAAACAAAAGTATTTCTTTCTAAGCCTCAGGAACATCTTAGACAACTCCAGAAGACTCCTGGGAATTTGGGAGCTTCTGCAAATATACTGTAGTTACCTGCTATGTAGCTGCCATGGCCTTCCCTGCCACATTCTTCCTCCCAAGTTCAATGAAAGAACTTTCCCTACAAAGAGCTTTCCCCTGTGCAGAGGTGTTTCCCTTCCTATAGTGGAAGGCAGGAAGGGAGAAGAGGATCAAAGTAGTTACATGGATCTCTCCATCTTGTATCATAGTTACTTGTACACTTGTCCTTCCCACACTTTAGAAAGTCTCTTGAGAGCAGGACCTGTGTGTCATATCCAGCCTCATGTCCTCAGTATGTGATGCAGTGCTTTGCAGATACATTTAAATATTTGTCAAATTGATATGAAGAGAGGAGGTATAGTATAATGGAAAGAACAATGGACTTGGGGCCAGAGAACTGGTTCAAATCCCATCTCAGATACTTACTAGCCGAGTGACCCTGGGCCAGTCACTTAACCTCTCTAGGCCTCAGTTACTTTATCTGTAAAATGAGGTGGGGTGGGGGGAGGAGAGGAGTCAGACTGCATGACCTCTAAGGTTGTTTCCACTTCCAAATATATGATCCTATGACCTGAATTTGAGTCAGCTCTGCCACTTATTAAATATCTGATCTTGAGCAATTCACTCCCTTTCTCAGGTTCTCATTTTCTTCAACTAAAAAAATTAGAGGGTTGGACTAGAGTAATCACTAAGGTCCTTTTCAACTCTGATATTCCAAAATTCTCTGAGAGTACAAAATGATACAGAAAGCCGAGCCACTGGCTAGATGGGAAATCACCACACTGCACAGGAAACTGCAAGAGGCAGAAGGTTTTCCTTAATCATTTAGAGTTTACTAGGGATACGAAACAGGCCATGGGTTGGAGCAAAAAGAAGACCTCATTTAAGAAATAAGGCTGGATCTTCGGGCACTGAGTGAGGACCAAGGGTCAGACAAGAGAAGGCAGGGCATCTTGGAATGGGGATGACAAACAGCCTAGAAGAACACTCTCCACAAGGAGGGTGAGATAGAGCACACGGAGAGAAGGAAGGAGGAAGGAGGAGGGAGAGAAAAGGAGGGAGGGAGAGGAAGAGGGAAGAAGGGGAAGAAATAGTCTAGAAGACGTAGGCACAAAGGGAGAGAGAAGGAAATAGAAAGGAAAAGGAGGAAAGGAACAAAAGGGGAGGAAAAGAGAGAGTGGAACATAAAGGGAAGAAGAGAGGAAGAAGGAAAGGAAAGGAGAGAAAGATGATTTCAACAGATTGAGGCTGATGTGGGAGAGAGAGAGAGAGAGAGAGAGAGAGAGAGAGAGAGAGAGAGAGAGAGAGAGAGAGAGAGAGAGAGAGAGAGAGAACAGAGATACTTAAGTGAGAATAAAGACTGGAGACGAGCAGAGACAAAGAGACACGGGAGAGGAGGCAGCAGTCACGGAGCTCTCATCATAGCCCCAGAATGCTCTCCTTGCTCTCTGAAGACCCACAAGCGCTATCCAGCAGCTGACAAGCTCGTTTTCTTTCAAAGGCTCTGTCGTCTCCCGTCCCTGGCACACACACAACATTCCTGTCACGGCCCTCGCAGCCTGTATTTTAGCTTTGATCATCTTAAAGCCACATAAATCTTTCACCCACTGAGAGGAGAAGCAAAAGAGCAAGGCTAAGCCTTCCTTCCCAGGCAAGGCCATTAAAAACCCAAGAAGTGACATTTGCAAGTCTGAGCTGTGTTTAAGGCCTTCAAGTGGGCTGGGGTCCCAGGGGTGGGCCATCCAGAGACCAAAGGTCTCTCTGCCTCCACAGATGATCTCACCAACTTTGGCTTCCCCCTCTCCCTCCCCTTCCCCCTCCTCACTGCTTTGTGGAGATTTCTGAGATCACCTATGGAGAGACTTGCAGGCCCTCTCAGTTGGCTGGCCCTGCTCCTTGTTGGGGATTCTTATGAGATCATAAGATTTTGAGCTGGAAGAGACATTAGAGGTTTTCATTTTACAGATGAGGAAACTGAGGTCTGGAGAGGTTAAAGACAAAGGTCACACAGGTAAATGAGAGAGCTGTGAATCCTCTGACTACAAATCCTGCTCCCTTTCCACCACACATGCAGCTTCCCTGCAATGCTGCCCACCCCAACAAAGATGCCCTCCCTTAGAAAAGAGGAGGATTGAAGAGTGACTTCATTGTGGTTTTTAGAACAAGAAATGCTTTCTGAGTGACGTTCTGAAACCACTGAGAGTGAGGCTTATCACACGAACATAGTTCTAGAGCCAGAAGAAAACTCAGAGGGCCTCTAGCCTAACCCTCTCATTTTACAGATGGGGAAACTGAGGCTCAGGGACGTTGAATAACTTGATCAATGTTACCAAAGATTTGAACTGAGGTCTTCTGACTCCAAAGCCATTCTCCTTTGACTGTACCAACTTGCCTCTTGGGTTAGAGACACCTTATAGTCAGGAGATCCTGGATTGTATATCGATGAAACATTGGGGAATCTTGGTGTCATAGTGGATACAACACTGGACTTAGAGTGAGGAAGTCATGAGTTTGAATCCTACCTCACTCCTACTTACTTACTAGCTATATAACTCTAAGCAGGGTTTTTAACCTCTCAGCTTCAGTTTCCTCATCTGCAGAAGAGGTATAATAAAAATACCTACCTAGATCATAAATGAGATAACATACATAGTGTTTTGAAAACCTTAAAATTTTATGTGAATGTTATTATTATACTATTATTATTAGAGATGATTAAGGATGGGGTTTTGCCCAGAGGCAGCGGGTGAACACAAAGACCTCCCAAGGGCCATCCCCAGCCTCAGGGTTAGCTCCTTGCTATACATACATGCATTAGGGGAGCCATTAGGGAGGGGCAGGTAGGACCCTGCTCTCCATGAGCGAGTTCGAAAGTTCTTCTTGCATTTGCCACAGTCCTGGCCGGTGGTATTGTGTTCACACTCACACTGAAGGCCGCCTTCTTTGTAGGAACACAGGTTGGCATGGAGGTTGCATTTACACCTGAGAGGACACAAGACGGGAGACATCACATGAGTCATTAGGGACCCCTGGAGCTAACAGGACAGAATTTCACCAGAATTCTCCAGGGAGGCCTCAAGGTTATGGATGCAATCTCAGCTGAGAGGAGTAGAAGGAAAGGTTAGTGAAGCATTTAGAAGGTCTTGGATGAGAGGGGCCCAACAAATGTTAAGAGTTATCTATCTGTTTCTAAGCATTTCTCTACCAGCTTTCATTATCCTTGAGACAAGGGCTTTCCAACATTTTTTTTCCAGTTTGTGCTAGATATGGGAATTTTCTGGGTTACTCAGAAGAGAAAAAACCTTTACCCTTCTCCATCCATATCCTCACCCATCCCCCTACCCTCAAATCCATTATCTAGCCACATGATAAATTCAGTACTATCTGACCTCTGTTAAACAGAATATTTGATTAACCAGTATGGCCTAGTTCCTTAACTTGCTGTACCATTTTCATTGCTCCTCTCCAGCATGAGGCAGAGTGTGGCCAATTCTAGACAGTAGTTAGGAAGTGGGCTGAGTTTTCTTTGGTGCTCTGAATTGCCCCTTTTACAACACAGGGGTATGTTGGAGCCAGCTCACACCAATTTTCAAGTATCATTTATGAAGAGATATGAGAAGACACCCCCAACCCCTCCTTGGTAGAGGTGGGAGTTCCACAGGCTTTCTGACTTTTTCAATGTATTGATTGGTTGTGTTGATTTTTTCCCTTTCTTTTTCTTTCTATTTTTTTTTTCTGTCTTTAAAAATACTATTTGTCCTATGAGATGGCTTTCTGGGAAGGAGGGAGAGAGTGAAACCAAGGAAAACTGGATTGATATAAAAGAGAGAAGACATCAATAAAAACTTATTTTTTAAAAAGTGTGTCTTTTGTATATTTTTTATTTCAGAGAGCCATTTGTTAAACATTTAACGCTGCACTGCTGTGTGGTGTTACTTTCCCCACTGTTACTTAGGTTCAGTCTTTTAAGTTTTTTTAAAATTCAGCTTTATTTAGTTTTCAGTTCTGAATTCTCTGTTTCTACCTCTATCTCCCCTACCCATTGAGAAGGCAAGAAAAACAAAATCTATTATGAATATGTAGAGTCTTCTGAAACAAATTCTCACATTAGCCATGTCCAAAAAAAAGAAAGAAAGAAAGAAAAAGAGAAGATAATATGCTTCAATCTGTACTGTGAATCCATTCATTCTCTATCTGGAGAAGGACAACCTATTTCATCATGAGTCCTTCAGAACTGTGGTCATTGTGTTGATCAAAATTATTAAGTCTTTCACAGGTCTTTACGATATTGCTGTTACTGAATAAACTGTTGTCCTGGTTCTGCTCACTTCACTTTGAAGACTTCATATAAGTCTTCCCAGGTTTTTCTGAAACCATTCCCTTCATCATTTCTTACAGCACAATAGTATTCCATCACAATCATATGCCACAACTTGTTCAGTCATTCCCCAATTGACAGACATAGGGTTTATCTATTTTGGTTATTCATAAGACCAGGTCTTTGTCTATGTCTCCTAACCACCCCTAATCACCCCCCCCTCCTCTCATTAGCATGGTGACCTATACCACCACTCTCCTAATCAAACAGTAACGAAGGAGAGCCAGGAAACCAGACATCTGGACAAAACTGGAATGACTGATATTCAGTAAAAGAAAGAGCACCGGGCTCATGAGGGTTCTCAAACACTGGAGATCTTCAAAGACAAAACTTATGGGTCCCAGATGGCTTATGGGACTTCCTGCCAGGAAGCAGAAGATAGACTAAATGACCCCTCAAAGTCTCTTCCAGCCCTAAAATTTTGTGTATCCTGCCTCTACTATATATTCCCTGTGTGACCTTAGGTAAGTCATTGCCCCATGGGGACATCAGTTTTCTCATATGTAAAATGAGAGTATTGGACTAGATAATCTTTAAAGTCTCTTCTAGTTCTAAATACTGTGACTATATGATGAATCTTAAGATCCTACCCTTCTTATGCTTGGGCATCTTGTGGTCTGGAATTTTCAGGACTTCCCCTACTCAGTTGAGTATCTCTCCGTAGGTGTACCTAGACCCAGCCCATCCCTAATATCCCTCTTGGGGGATGTGCAATTTGGCTAAACTGTATGAACATTAAAAGCAACGTGCATCAAGTGACACAAAGAATTTATTATAATAATACTTTGAAATAAAATACTTTAGTCTACCTCTATTTTCTTTACCTAATGGATAAAAAAAAATGCACTGTGCCAATTGGTACAGATTGGTCCTTTGAGGCATTCTTAAATTCCAGTCTATCTTTAAGATAGCCTGGTGGTCCTGTAGAGAGGCTGTTGGACTTAAGAGTCAGGAAGACCTTAGTTGAAATCTGTCTTCAGAAACTTATTAAAAAAATTTTTAAAAAGAAACTTATTAACCATGTGACCCAAGGTGTGTCATTTAACCTTTTGCCTCAGTTTCCTCTTCTGTAAAAATGAGGATAATAATAGCACCCATCTCCCAGGGTTGTTCTGAAAGGCCAGTGAGATATTTGTAAAATGCTCGACAAATCTTAAAGCACTCTATAAATACTATGTATTATTAAGTCATAGGTTGAACATATCATGGGTCTCAAGATCTCTGCACACTTGAGTTTCTCTTGCGTGGGCCAGACTGTGTCCATACTCTATGCATGCCTGTGGGTCCACTATCACTCAAATTTTCTCATGACATTTAACCAACATTTTTTTCCCCACTTAATCTGCTTTAAGCTCATCCTTCTCTTTGTAGTGATACCCTTTCCATTGTACTGATTTTTCTTTCTCCAATAGGAGGATTTAAAAATACTTGCAGACAGTTATATCTCCCTTTAGCTGTTGCTTATCCACATTCTACATATTTAACTCTCTTAATCTTCCCTCTACTCATAAATCAATCCTGCCAGCCCCTTAATCACTCCTGTTACTTGCTTCTCCACTTCCTCTCATTTATCTCCATCTGCCTAGTAATGCCAGATCTAGAGATGCACCAGACCTTCCCGGGAAGGTCTGCCATGGGTGTGGAAAGGGGTCGAGCATCCCTGATTGGCACCTGGTCTTCTAGACATTCTCTAGTTGTTTGGCTTCGGGCAGACAATATCTAACTCTCTGTCTCCTCACTCCACAGCCCTGTAGGGTGTATTCTAGTCTAAAGACGTATCAGGAGAAGCCTGGCAGGGGAAGGCTACTACCCTTCTTAGTAGCTTAACCCTGGGGTTTTCTTGGACTCTTCCCTCTCCCTCACCTCTCATATCCAATCAATGACCACATCCTTTTGCTTCCCTCTAGACAACATCTCTCATGCCTGTCTCTTGCTCTCTATTCTTATTCTCAATATTCTAATAGAGGTAATCGCTATCATCTGCCCGGACTCTTACAATAGCTTCCTAACAGATCTACCTGCCTCTGCCCTGTGTCTGCTTTGGCCCATCCTTCATTCTGCTGCCAGATAAGGCCATGTCACTCCTCCGCTCAAAGATCTTAGGGGGCTCATTATTGCCTCCGGAGTAAAAAAAATGCTTGGCATTTGGGGTCCTCCACAATCTGACCCCAGCTAACCTTCTCAGCCTTATTTAGTATCACTCCCTTCTACCTAGTGAGTGTGGTGTAGTGAATAGACAGCTAGCTTTAGAGCCAGGCTGACCTGAGTTCAAGTGCCACATCTGGCACATCAAGGCTGTGTGACCCTGGGTAAATTGTTTAACCTCTCTGTGCTCCCAGGCAACTCTCTTACAGACCCCAGGTTGTAGAGAAGGTGTTGACCTGATTGGTAGGAGGAGTTTCCTCATCTGTGACTTCCGAATACCAATTAAAGCAGAGATGCAGTCCCTACATACACTTTACACCCCAGTCAAATTATACTACTCTGCCCTCTTACGTCCCCTGTGCTTTCCCACCTCCATACTTTTGTTCACACTGCTCCTTGGAATGACCTTCCTTCCTACTTCTCTAAAGACCATTTCAAATTCTACCTCCTCCAAGGAGCTTTCCCTGTTTCCCCAGGTGGGTAACAACCTTGCCCCTCCTACCTTGTTTTACAAAGTTAATGCATCTGGTCTGCAATGTTGAGCATAACAGTCATCTATGTTTGTGTCTTATCCACCTATTAGATTGTAAGTCTAATGAAAGCATTAGACATGGAATATGTGAAAGCAGGGACTATGCCTTATCTAAACTTGGTAGAACAGGGCTCTATAAATACATAGTTATTTGAATGTCGTCCCCACCACTAGAGTATAAGCTCCTTGAAGGCAGGGACTGTCTGTGCCTCTTTTTGCATCCCCAGTGCTTGGCACAGTGTCTGACACATAGTGAGCACTTAATAAATGCTTATTGATTGACTGATTGCATGTAGTAGGCATAGAATCAATGTTTCTTAAATGAATGAATAAATATATGGTCATTAAGAGCTTGGGGAAACCATATTAATGTCTGCCTCCCTTCAAAGCTCAGCTCAAGGGCTACTTTCTACATGGGACCTTTCTTCCATATATGCCCATTGTCTTGACTCGATGATTCTCTCCAGTTGCTAGTGCCTCTGAAATGACCTAGCACTTACTTTTTATATATTTTACATTTTATTTTATTTTTTGTTTGTTTGTTTGTTTTTGGCTAGGCAGTGGGGTTAAGTGACTTGCCCAGAGTCATACAGCTAGTAAGTGTTGTGTGTCTGAAGCTGGATTTGAACTCAGGTCCTCCTGAATCCAGGGCTGGTGCTCTATCCACTGTGCCACCTAGCTGCCCCTATATTTTACATTTTAGAGAGTTGCCTAGAGTAGTGGAGTCACATCTGAACAGAATCAGGGCCACTAAGCCGTAAGCATCCCAACAGGCACATGTTGACTTAGAAAATCATATGTTAATGATATCTACGTTCTATTGTATTTTTATTTCTTTTGTTAAACAATTCCCAATTACAGTTTAATGTGGTTCCTGGATGTGTTGTGGGCTGCACAGGGCCCATGGGTCGTGTCTGACACCTCTGTTCTAGAGCATAGAGAGGTAAAGTCACTTGCCCACAGACACACAGCCAGCACGTGTCCAAGGTACATTTATAAATATGTCTAAATGTTGTTCCCCCCGTAGAATGTAAGCACCTTGAGGGCAGGGGCTGTCCGCCTTGGTCTTTCCAGCCTCTAGCATGTGTCTGGCACACAGTCCAGGCTTAATAAATGCTTGCTGCTTGACTGCTTGAGGCCCCAAAGAGCAGGTAACAAAACAACTCTTCTGTGTTACAACATAGCCCCTTAAGGCAGCTAGGTAGTACAGTGGACATGATGTCGGCACTTTGGGTCAGGGAGACCTGAGTTCAAATCCAGCCTTAGAAACTTACTGGCTATGTAACCCAGGGCAAGTCACTTTACCTATTTGTCTCAGTTTCCCCAAATTAAAAATGTGGATAATAACAGCACCTATCTCTCAGGGCTATTGTGAGGATGAAATATAATGTTTGCTTTGCAAAACTCAAAGCACTATATAAATGCTATAGCTAGTGTATCTCTGTCCCACTCCATTCTGATCATCCTGATCATTATATCTTATGGATCACACTGAGAAAAAACTCAATGAGACTCAGGAGAGGCCACAGGGAGAATGGGAAAGATTATAATGAGCCTGGCTGGTTGCCAAATATCAAACCAACAAGTCTAGATTTGCTGATGACCAGTGGCAAAGTTCAGCTGTAACTCAGGTCCCCTACTCTGCCTGTTCTATGGCCACTACCCATCAAATTTCTTCAGTTTCTTTCTTGCAGTCAGTTTTCCCTAGCGGAATTATGTAGGGATGTGGGTAGCAGAGACGGTGTGTGTGTGTGTGTGGGGGGGTGCATCTGGAGGGCTCTGGCCATTATGACTAGCACAAAACTAAGATGAGGCTCCTGCTGAGCCAGCCTCACTGGGGGCATAATGAGGAGAATTTGCATCTCTAAGGAGAGTTTCTGCTCTTCTCCCTGGAGCTTGTGGACACAGGAGAACAGGGGGAGGGAGCTGGGATGGCCGAATGGCATTTGGATTGCTTTGGAGGTGACCCCAACCCCCTTCTGCTTCCCCAGGGCACCAGACTGTTCATGCAGTTCAGGGGCCTCCGTGACCCTCAACTTTGATGCCTTTCTTTCTTCTGCATATTGTAGCTGCTGCCCATAGAAAGTCTTGAATTCTATCTGTACATTGTTACCCAGTAAGTGAGACAGAAGAATTTTTTTTGCCTCTTTCACTACCTAAACAACCTTAGGGAAGTCATTTCTCCTCTCTGGGTCTTGGTTTCCTCTTCTATCAAATGAGGGCCTTGAACTAGATGAGCTTTAAGGTCCTTCTAGCTCTTACAATCTATGATTCCTAAAGCTCTACTTTCCCAGCTCCTCTGGCAGCTAGTGCCAGGATGTCTGTTACACCTTAATTCCTGAGCCCTTGGGCACTCCCTCCCCTGTAGCTATGCCTTAGTCGGGCCCTACTTTGTCTCAGTCCTGTCCCTAGTGAGAAGCTTTTCCTAGAAAGGACAAGCCTAATAAATCTAATTAGCCTTAAAAATGAAGAAGGTTTCTATTCACAAAACAGATAGGACTGCACTGGGGAAGGGAAGGAGAAAAGGCCTGGCTATAGGCTGTAGAACCACAGCAAGAGAACTCCACATTGGAAGGAACTGTAGAGCATCACCTAGTCCAACCTACCACCCAATGGTGAAAACCTAACTTCAGCATCTTTGGGAAAGAGAAAATCATCTTGGCCTTTGCTTGAATACCTGCAGTGATAGGGAACTCACTATTGGGACAATTATGGGACAATCCCATTCAGAAAAAAAAAACACAAAACATTCTTATGCTGAACCAAAGTCAGCTTCTTTATAATTCCTCCTCTTTGGTCATGGTGATGCTTTCTAGAATCACACAGACCTATGGGCTATTTCTTCTCCATAACAACCCTGCAGATATTTGAAGTATAGCAAGAGGACAGAATTAGAATACTTCTCATGGAACTGAGCATGTGTACTTTGGCTCTGGAAAGGGAACATGTGCTTGAGCCCGTTACAAAAGGGTATGTGAGAGCAAGAGGCACCTGGTGGTTTCTGTGGTGTAATGCTGGAATGGGTGTAGGGGGGTGGGATTTGTGCCAAAGGGGATTAGTAACCAAGCCAGGAATTGCCACATGCTCTGGGGGCCATAAAGAATGAAAAGAGACGGCCTTCAATTTCTTTTGAGGTGGCTTAACTGAAGTTAGTTTCTTTCACTGCCAAAAACGCCTCTTCCTTAGACTTCTAGGGAGGGAGGAGGGAATTTCTCTCTGGCTCATCCTCAGAAGCAACTATGCTCTTTGTCCAAGGAGACAAAGTGCACACAACTGTATGGGAGGGGCTCCAATGTTCTCCTCACTACCTTTCATAAGATAGCTTGGTGTCAGTGGAAAGAGTACTGGACGTGGAATCAGATGACTTGGATTCAAATCTTGTCTTGAACATTTACTCCATCCAAGACCTTGGGCCAGTCACTGAACCTCATCTATAAAATGGCAGGGCGTACCATTCTAGCTCTAAATCTCTGATCCTTTGTTCAGGCTCCTCCTCATCTCCAAGGCAAACAATCTCAATTTCTTCAACTGTTACAGGTGATGTGGTTTCTAGACTCCCACTCACTGTTATGGTCGCCCTTCTCCAAATGTACCCTATAGATTCTCAGTGCTCTCTTAAAGTGTGTCCCCTGGTGCTGAACTGGTCTTTCTAGGAACACATGAAAAAGGCACAAATTGGAAAAGAATCAGCTTCCCTACTCACTCTCTCCCTCCCATAATCTTCCTTCCTCTTCCTCTCTCCCTTTCCCTCCCCCTTCCTTTCCTCTCTCTCTCTCCCTCTCTCTCTCTCTCTCTCTCTCTCTCTCTCCCTCCCTCCCTCCTTCCCTTTCTCCTTTCTCTCTTTCCTCTTCTCCCCCTCCCTTCCTTCCCCCTTCTTCTTTTTCCTCTCTCTCCTCCCTCTCCTTTCCCCCCACCCATGCTTTAATTTTTTTTTTTTGTCCCAGACAAAGCCAGTGGCTGGAGCTCCCTGATCCCCTGACCCCCAATAGAACAGGCCCCATGAATTATTTAGTGGTCAGGACTTGCTAGGTTTGCTCAGTATGTTCTTTTCTCCCAAAGAGGGAAAGAAGTATGAAGGCTGAAGAAGAGGACGCCCCTCCCTGATGCTTCCCTCAGCTGCAGAGGGTGAAGGCAGGACTGAATTCCTAAGCTCTCTTCTGGCTCCTTAGCTACCACTTAGGTCTCCCAAGTGACCCAACCTGGGGTGAAGTCCAGGATCACCACACCCTTGGCACAAGCCTTCTGTGACTGCGGGGAAGACGGGTGAAGGGGTGAAGCTCCATGTTTCTCTCAAGGAGTTCAGTTCCCATTGCTTGCAGGAGAGGTAGCATTGTGTCATGGATACAGTACATACTAGACCTATAATCAGGAAGACCCAGGTCTGAATCCTCCCTCAGACATGTACTAGCTGTGTGAGTCTGGGCAAGTCACTTAATTTCTTTTTGCCTCATTTTCTTCATTCGGCAAATGAGGGGGCTGAACTTCAAAGGTCCCTTCCAGTTCTAAATCTGTGATCCTATCCTATCATCTGCCTTCCTGGGAGACATTCAAGTTACTGCCCTGTCTCACTTAAGTGGGATGAGATGAGGTCCAGACACCTCAGGGGATTGGGCGAAGGCTACACAGAAAAGCAAATTTGCTGGAGAATGAACCCAGATGTGCTGACTTCTGGAGTCTAGCACATTGTTGACTATGTTTCCTGTCTAACTTCTTCATATGTAGAAAGACATGAGTGCTAGCTTTGGGCCTAGGAGACCTGGGTGCATCATGGACCAGTCATTTACTCTCTTAACCTCAGTTTTCTCCTCTGTAAGATGGGAGTGATAACACAGAGGAGGACACTGAGGCAGAAGTTAAACAACTTCCCCTGAGTCACACAGCTAGTAAAATGTCTGAGGTGGGATTTGGATTCAGGTCTTCCTGACTCCAGGTCCAATGCTCAACCCACTGTTCCCTCTAGCTGCTACAACGCCATTGTGGGGAAAGCCTTTTGGAAGACCCATCACAGGTACAGAACTGGACCTAGAGTCAGGAAGTCTTGGTTTCAAAACTGGCCTCTGGTACTTATCAGCTGTGTGGTCCTGGGCAAATCATTTAACCTCTCTGAGCCTCAGTTTCCTCATCTATAAAATGGGGACAGAATGCCTGTTGTACTTATCTTGGAGGGCTATTGTGAGGCTCAAGTGAGATAAGCAATATGAAATGCTTTGCAAACTTCCAAGCGTCCTGCAAACATCACTTTGACTGTGCAACACTAAAGCAAGTCACGCGAGTCCTCCAGGGAACTCTCTAAAACTATATATTTCATACATTTCAAGATGGGCGCCAACCTGTATGAGTAGGAGTTTCCTCTCCCAGAGTTCCTCATACAAAAACTTACTAAGTCTTAAAATGCTACAGAAATGCTATTTGCTAAATGCTAAAATGCTATTATTATGAACACAGTTGCTCACCCCTGCATGGCCTCCCTCCTCACACACATACCCCTTTATTTTGACTTCCAAGGTCCTGATTAACTTTCTTTCATTTCATCTACAGGTATTGAAAAAGGAGGGGGGTGGGGAAGGATAAGTTTAGAGGAAGTAGCTCTCCACCCCTTCCCCATTCAGCCCTTAGAAAGATGCTTCTTTTAATGATGAAGTTAATAATGCCTTTTAAGGTGTATTCTTAGGGTTAGAAAGGACTTGAGAGTCTACCTTGTCTAAGTGGGCCCTGAAGCAAGATCCCCTTCTATAATATCCCTGACAAATGAGTTTCTAGCATCTCATTACTTCTCTTATTTTTTTAAAATTCTGAACTTTACAAACAGCAAATAAAATGAGCATTTCCAAGTATGTAGTAGAGAAAGAAAGGACCTGTACACAAATTGGCAAATCTCTATTATGTAGAGCTTGCTTTTCTTTTTAAGTATGGAATAAATTCAACATGTAACTTTCAAAGTTTCCCTACTTGTCAATGATCCCTTGAACTCACTTCTCCAGACAGTTCACTCCTCTCTGGGAAAGTTCTAACTGTTTGGGAGTTTTTCCTTATATTGAGTCGAAATCAGCCGGTTCATCCTAGCTCTGTCCTGTGGGACCAAGCAAAGAAGTCTAATCTCTTAACCTCTATATGCCTCAGTTTCCTCAGCTGTAAAATGGACATAATAATAACAACTACTTCGAAGGGTTGTTGTTTGGATCAAATGAGATAATGTTTGTGAAAAAGCACTAAGCATGGTGCCTGGCACGGATTAGGTGCTATATAAATGCTTTTTCCTTTCCCTTTTCCCTCCCCTTCCATGTCAGCCCCTACAGTGACTGAAGACAGTGATTAGGTCTTCCTGAAGTCTCCTTCCATGAGCTTGGACAGACTTCGGGAGATGGTGGAGGACAGAAGGGCCTGGCGTGCTATGGTCCATGGGGGGTCACCAAGAGTTGGATACGACTGAACGACTGAACAAAAGGTCTTCTTTTCTCCAGATTAAATACCTTTAATTCCTTTGCTTTTGCCCTCATGTGCCACAGTCTGGAGCACCCTCACTACCCTGGATGCCTTCCTCTGGATGTCCTCCAGTTTGTCAATGTCTACTATAAAATGTAAGCCAGGAATTGGACACTCTTTTGTGAAGGTGGGAAATTCAGTTTTCACAGGAGTTAGCAGCTATACTCTGGGTTCCAGCTGTTCCATTCTGCAGCTCCATCAAAGGCATGGGCACAATGGAAAGACCATTGTAGGGCGCCACATGTAGGGTGGCTCTCAACCACAAAGATGCTGTTCTAAACAGCAAAGATGTGGCCTCAGCAACTTGAAAAAAAATGCATAGTCAGAGGAGGACTGGGAAGGAATCTCTTCAATACCTTGTCACCCAATTGGTGAGGCATGATTGACCAGCCCTTCCCTGTGAGGCTAGAGCCCTCAGCAGTGACACAGGGAGGAAGCAGGGAGGGGAATGGGAAGCTGAAGCATGGTACAGTGGAAAGAGCAAGGCACCTGGTGTCAGAGGAGAGTTGGGTTCACAGTCATATCTCTGACACTTCCCAGTTACTTGTGGGATTCAACCTCTGTTTCTTCATCTACAGAAGAAGGATAACATCACTAGTATTTACTTCTAGTACAGTTATAAAGCTCAAGAGACAATAAATGTATTATGCTTGGCAAACCTTAAAGCACAAAATAAATGTCATTTTAAAATTTGTTAATGATAGAGGCAGCCAGGGGGCATAGCTGATAGAGTACCAGACTTGGAGTTAAGGAGAGCTGAGTTCAAATTCTCCATCAGAAATTAACTACCTTTGTGACTCTGAGGAAATTTCCTATTCTCTTTCAACCTCAGTTTCCTCATCTGTAAAATGGGGATAAAAATAGAACCTACTTCACAGGTTTGTTGCAATGATCTCATGAACCAATAGATGTAAAATGCTTTGTAAAGCTAGAGAGCTTCATGAATGTTACATTATCATCGTTGTTATCTGCCAGGTAGTGCGAAAAAAAAAAAAAGACCCAAGGCTCCCCTGATAGAATGTAGGTTCCTAGAGGTCATGGACCCTTTGTTTTTTGTATCCCCAGTGCCCAGTGCAATACTTGGCATGTAATAAATGCTGATTGATTGATATAACACAACTAGTCCTTTCTTTCCTCATAATCTTTACAAGGTCACTGGAGCTCTGTAGAACTCCTTGTCAAATATGTAAGAGGCAATGTCATACTTCAAGTGGCAACCTGGGGGATTCCTAGAGAGGTAAAGATTTTTGTTGTTGTCGTAGCTTAGTTGTTTTTCAGTCATGTCTGATCCTCTGTCATTTGGGTTTTCTTGGCAAAGATACTGGGGTGGTTTGCCATTTCCTTCTCCAGCTCATTTTACAGATGAGGAAACTGAGGCAAACAGGGTTAAGTGACTTGCCCAGGATCACACAGCTAGCAAGTATCTGAGGTTGAATTTGAACTCAGATCTTCCTGACTCCAGGTCTGGTGCTCTACCCATTGTGGTACCTAGCAACTCATGAGGGGTTCAGTGGAAAGAGAACAGACTTGGGATCATAGATGATGGTGGGCAGGGGAGCTGAAGTGGAAGAGTACAGGTATTTATTATGTGCCTACGTGTCAGGCACTAGTTTACAAATATTATCTCATTTGACCCCCACAAAAACCCTGTGAGGTAGGTGCTAAATCTTCTGGCCCAGGGTCACATAGCTAGAAAGTGTGTGAAGTCCTCCCGACTCCAAGTCTGGAGCTCTATCCACTATCTACAGCCCCCTAGCTGCCTCTATTATTAGCAATTTTTAAATGACTTTTGTTTCATTTTTTAAGGTTTGCAAGATCATCCGGTTCAATTTTTCCTCACTTTACAGTTGAGGAAAGTGAGGCTTGGAGAATTTAAGAGATTTGTTCAAGGTCATACCATATATCATCATTTCTACTGTCCCTCACTGCCTCCCCAACCCCAGCTCTGCTACTTATTAGCAATGTGATGCTGAGCAATTAATTTAACCTTCTGATCTTCATCTGCAAAATAAGAGCGTTGGACTAGATGATCTCTCCTTTCGGATCTGAATCTTATGACCTCTGTGATCTCTTCCAATTCTGTGATTTTGTGATTCTAAATGAGTCTGGCCTCTCACGATGCTGCCTGATTCCTGTGACTTCTTTCCTCTTCCAGGTGTCCTCTTCCAGGCATTTATACTTGCTTTCACCAGCATAACTATGTTGGGAGGAAGGGACTGACTGCACAGGGTGATTTCTCTGGCCAGTGGCACGGCTGAGCTCCAATCTACAGACTTATACCAGCCTCAATTCTTCCATTCTCTCCTAGTGACCAGCACCCTCCTTTCTCTACTCTCTGTCCCCTGGGCTAATACTTCAAGTTTTGTTCTTCCCTTCCCCTCTCCAGTCCAAATATTTTCCCTTTGTCCACAGGCTCAATTTTCTCAAGGAATAGCTTCCTCAATTTGACCTTCGAGAACCATCAATCTCACCAGAAAATGCTAACCTGAGCCACCTGACCCCACAACACAGCATTTCTCAGACCAATCCATCAGGATGCATTATTTAATAATGAGCAAAGGAGCAATTCTGGATGGGTCAGGCCACCTGGCTGCCACAGTAACAAATTCCTAGCCCATCACCAGTCACCTTTCTCTCCCTTGCCCATGGCCAGAAGGTCCTGCCACTTTAATGCTCTGGGAGCTGGCAAGGGCACCTCCAATGGAAAGGGCCAAAAGTGACCCCAGTCAACCTTAGGGCCAAGACTGGAGGCAATGTAAAGTAGTGGAAAGGGCTCTGGACTTGCAGTCCAAGGTCCTATGTTTGAATGTTAGCCATGCTGTAAAGTAATTGTGTGACCCCTAACAGTCACAAACCATCCTCTGGGCATCAGTTTCCTCATTTGTAAAATAAGGAGGGGTTGAACTAGATGATTCTGAAATCCAGTGAATTCACTGTGTGACCTTAGGCTTCCACCTGGGCCCTTCACCACCTGGGCTTCCCTTTCTCACCATTTTTTTTGGCTAGGCAATGGGGTTAAGTGACTTGCCCGAGGTCACACAGCTAGTAAGCGTCAAGTGTCTGAGGATTTGAACTCAGTTCCTCCTGACTCCAGGGCCGGTACTCTATCCACTGTGTCACCTAGCTACACTACCTTTCTTACATTTATACTAAGTCTGCCCCCTATGCCTTTTACAAGAGGCAGGGAGGTGTATTAGATAATTGGCTTTGGAGTCAGGAAGACAGAGATTCAAGTCTCTGCCTATAACAGATACCAGCTATATAATCCTGGGCAAGTCACCTGACTTCCCAGGGTCCCAGGCAACTCTCTAAGGACTATAAATTGCAGGGCAATTGGCAATCTGCTTCCCTTCACCAATGAAATTGCAAGTCTGCAAAAAAAGAAATACCCTCCCTTCACAGAGACAGGATGAGGGCAAGTGTGAGCTCACAGAGATACTCCAAGTCCTTATTCTAGACAGCAAATATTTTCAGTTACCTGGACAATGAAGACTGGTTCTACTAAGTATATTTTCATATTACCATTTGCTCCAGATAGCCATAGTCAAGGTTATTGTAGCTTCCCAAGGTCATTTTCAACCCAGGTACACAGGGAATTCTGATTCACTCACAAAGAGTAAGCAGAGAGTTCTTTGGAAAGGTCTTTAGAGAAATTCCAAGGAAGCAGCACTAATTATCATGACTATTAAAAAAATTTTATAGCACAGATGAATTTTGTCTTAACTCATTATAGCAGCATGGAGTCCTATGGGCCATATTTATTCCAATGATCACTTACTTAACAATCATTTATTGGGCATCTACTGTATGCAGAGTATCCAGCACTGGGGGACAAGGCAAGGGATTGAACGTAAATGAAAAACAAGATGTGCTCGTGGTCCTGGTGGAATCAATCAATTAATCAACGAGCATTTTAGTGCATACTATGTGCCAGGCAGTGTGTTAAAGTTCAAGGACACAAAAACAAAAGTCAAACTGCCCTACCCTTAAGGAGCTTACAGCTAGTAAGTGTCTAAGGCTGGATTTGAACTCAGGTCTTCTTAACTCCCAACCTTGTGCTCTATCCACTGCACCACCCACCTTCTCTCAAACTTTTGTTGTTGTTGAGCCATTTCAATCACGTTCAACTCTTTTGTGGGGTTTTCTTGGCAGATTTACTGGAGTGGTTTGCTATGTCCTTCTCCAGCTCCTCACCTATAAAATGGGGATAAATAATAATACGGACCTCTCAGAGTTGTTGTAGGGGTCAAATGAAATATTAGTTGTAACACACTTAGCACTCTGCCTGGTACAAAGTAGGTGCTTAATAAATGGTTTTTTTCCTTCCTTCTACAGTTCTAGACATTTTCTGGTGATCCAATAAATGTTTAAAAATGCTACCTTCAGAACAAATGATTGCCAAGTCCATAAAAATTATGATTCTGTGCACCAGGACCTACTGTTGTTGCTGAGACAATGGTCCTTCACTTTAGTGTAGCAACTCTGCTGGGGTCCACGCTACTTTATTTCTTCTTCTTCCTTTCTTCCGTACAAGCATTTGCAGTATTTCCACTGAGTACTAAAACTCTATGAAGAGAACAGCACTGAACTCATTTGGGGTCAAGAGTCCTGGGTTCAAATTTAGAACTAGAAGGGTCTTCAGAGATTATCCTGTCTAATCCTTTTATTTCACAGACTGGGAAAACGAAGCTCCTTCAGAGGAAATGACTTGCCCAAGGTCATTCATGTATTTAACGGGCAGAGGTCACCAAACTCCCAATCCAGTGCTCTTTCTACTATTCTACACACACATTCAGACTTAAAAGATGGGTTAGACCCTAGCTGGATGAGGAAGCAAAGTCCCAGAAAGGGCAAAGAACTTGCTGAATGTCACACAGCAAGTCAGTGGCCAAGGCAGAACTAGAACCCAGTGTGTGCTGGGAATCTAAAAACAGAAGACCAATTTGTTGATAAGCACAGTCTGCTTAGGAGAATCTACTAAAAGGTCACAGTATCACAGATTTAGGGCTGGAAGAGACCTTCCATCCTCTAATCCATCCCTGTCATCTTGCAGTTGAACAATCTTCCACAAGTACTAAGTGGCAAAGCTAGCATTTGAACCCGGTTCCTTTGACTCCAAAACGTAGCTCTTGCTCCTGCACCCCCCAAAGGACAGTTTCAAGACTCTCCTGCATGAAAGGAGAATAGCACAAGGCCGTCGGCCATCATTAGGTCCTTGAGAGATCTGGGGCAGATTCCTTTTCCTCTCTGGGCGTCAGGTTTTTCTGTTTTGTTTTGTTTTCTATGTTAAAAGACAGAGTTGAGATAGAGGACCTTGAGGGGCCTGGCCATGACAGCATTTGCCTGGCTCACATTAGAGCTGGGTTAGTTAGAAAGAGACATTGGGAATGGAAGGCCCAGCTGAGCAACACCCATAACCTTGACTGTCCTCAGTGTTTTCTCTTCAAGCATCCCTCTGGCTCTTTCTTTCTAGCTCTTGAGAACCACTTTTCCCCCTTAGAAATGACAGGCTTTTGGAATTTTTCTGTCCTTTGGCCACACAGGGATGGTGGTTCTTACTAGCTCAGAAAAGGGCTCTTGTCTGGGTCTGCACCTGGGACAGCTGTGATCCTGCCTCAGAACTGGGCTCAGCATCAGCGGCACCTCTTAAGCCAAATGCTCTCTGGAGCAGACAGGGACCTATACTTTCTCAAGGCCTTGCTGGCCTGAGGCTAAGGGCCTGCATGCCATCTGGAATCTTATTCTCTTCCTGCTCTGCTTGGCTCTGCAGTCCAAGTCTCTCTCCTGAGGCTCCCTCCCATGTGGGCCATCCAGGAGCAGGACACAGATACAGGGGCTGATGGAAAACTGGTCCCCTTTGCCATCATCCGGGTGTTCCACTCACCCCTTTGGCCCAGGGCAAACTCTTCTGATGCCCTGCCCTCCAGAGAAGCCAATCAGTCTGACTTTCTAGTGGAATTGTTTGCTTCGCTGTAATTGATGAGTCTCTAACAAGCCCCAGAGGACCGGGTTTGTTTGAAGGGAGTTCTCTGCTTCTGTTCCCTAAGGAAGTCCCCAATTCAGTCAATCTGAGTTCCCAGGGAGATATGAATCAACCCAGGCTGCCTTTCAGCCCAGCATCAGTATCTGCCCAAGCTAGGTCTGGCACACTCGTTTAACCCCCTCCTGGCTACAGTGACTGGTGCTCTGGTCGGGGTTAGTTAGCAATGTCTTTGAACAAGCTGCTGGGTCTGCGGGGCGATGGCCTATGGTATGCTGGAGTGTGCCCTGCCCCACAGGGAGCAGTGGGCAGTGCCCAGGAGCTGCTGGGGGAGCTCTGTATGGGCACTGGGCCTAAAGCAGGGTCTTTGTGGAAAATCGTGAGCTGGGGCCTTTCCTTCCTCTCCAGGAGGATTGGATGTTTGGAGTCCCTCCCAGATACAGACGGCAGTATAAATGTAGGTCAATTCCTAGCTGCCTAAAATAGTGATGTCATCTGCTCCCCGGGGGAGGCAAGAGGAAGTGGTAAGTTTGGGAGGAAGGGTGAGGAGGAGGCTCATATAGCTTGGCACTGGTATTGGGATGCTTTAGGTCTGCCCACCTTCGAAGTTCAAAAGAAACAAAACTATTTGCGGAGCTGTCCCCAGGCTTGAAATGGAGGGGGAACCCAACTCTCAGGGCCTTTGTAACCATCTAACTTGGAGGCTGTCAGCTCTATATGAATATGCGTATGGAGGATCTTAGAATTTAGAACTGGGAAGAGGCCTTACAGAGAATCTAGTCCAAGCCCCTCATTTTACAGATGGGGAAGCTTAAGTTCACAGCTCTCAAAAGAATCAAATCCATTTTCATCACCCAGTCTCTCCTTGGACTTCTAAAAAAAAAAACCTACAAAAAAAACCTGGCTATGTGATTTCACGGGTGAAGGAAACACCAAGTGTAGAAACTCTATCTACTTAAGATGACTGGTAATTCATCGGTAACTTATGGGCCTGCTAGTTGGCACAGTGGATAGGGAGCTGGGCTTGGAGCCTGAGTTCAAATGTGACCTCACATACTTTCTAGCTGCGTGACTCTGAGCAAGTCAATTAGCCTCTTGTTTGCCTCAGTTTCCTCATCTGTAAAATGGGGATGATAATAATAGCATCTACCTCCCAGGGTTGTTGTGATGATCAAAAGAGATAATATTTGTAAAGCACTTAGAACAGTTCCTGGCACATAGCCAGTGCTATATAAATATTGGCTATTCTTCTTATTATTAATTTATAGTCTTAGGAAGTTGCCTGGCACAATGAGGGGTTAAGTGATTTAACCTCATGGTCACATAACTTAGTATGTGTCCAAGGCAGGACTTGCATCCCAGCCTTAGTGATTCCAAGACTAGTTTACTCCCCACCACATTATACCATCTCATTTTCTCATTTAAAAAAATAAATAATGATGACCTATGTTTTTATACTGCTTTAAGACAAACCTTATTAAGTAGACAGTACAAGTATTCTAGTTCCATTTTCGTTATTGTTGTTGAGTTGTTTCTATTCTCCATGACGCCATTTGGGGTTTTCTTGGCAAAGATACTGGAGGGGTTTGCCATTTCCTTCTCCAGCTCATTTTACAGATGAGGAAACTGAGGCAAACAGGGTTAAGTGACTTGCCTAGAGTCACACAGCTAGTAAGTGTCCGAGGACAGTTTTGAACTCAGGTTCTTCTGACTCCAGAGTCAGCACTCTATCTGATGCACTACCTAGCTGCATCAGTTTCATTTTACAAATGAGGAAACTGAGATTCAAAAGGGGAGGTAACATTCAGAATCACACAGCTAGTAAACGCCAGAGGCAGAATTCAAACCCACAACTCCTGACTCCATCGGTAGCACGTTCCCCACAACACTATGCTAAAGTTACTAGCAATAATCTTAGTTAATTCCCTTCCCTTCTCGTTGGGAGGTGGATGCAATGGCTGCGGGGTGTGCAGGGTGCAGGCATGAGAGGAATTGTTCTCTAAGGCTCCTTCCGGTTTTAAATCCTATGGTCCTATGAACTTGGATAATGGGAAAGGAGAAAGAAGAGAGAAGTAGACTGAAAGAAAGCAGGGGACTAAAGGGCCTGGGTCTCACTGCAATAATCCAAGTGTTGCCGGGTAATGTGTATAAATGCCGGCCAGCCTTCCTCCAGGAACACAGCTGTGCCGGCAATTGAGTTCATTGGCCAAATCGAATTTGGGCTTCTGTACGAAGTTCTTTTCTATTAAGTGCTTTAACATACATCACCTCCCTCAGTCTATTGATGAAATCCCATTATCCGCTCAGAGCCGGAGGCAGCTTCCTCGGCAACCTTCCACCCACCAGCTCTGCAAGGGGTGAGGGTGGTCAGGGAGTTGGGGGTGGGCCAGCACCACGAGCACCCATGAAGCTACGTGGAGTTGCAGATGTGAATGGGGGCAGGAAAGACACCTCACCCTTCTTAAAGCTTGAGGCTTAGAAGGAAGTCTGTTTTTACTCCAGAACCCTGCCAGGATGAGCAGGTTGGGGACTTAGCCACCCCCACTCCTCTAGAAGAAGAGGCAAAATTCTAACCATCTTCTTGGGCTGACTCAAGCTCTAGGCACTCACTGCACCAGAGGTGCCAGGATGGTACTGGGGATGATACCAGGGTTTGAAAATTGTGGGTGGGGAAAGGGCTGTCTGCAAGACTGGTGGGTGTCCCATATATACCAAAATATTCATAGCAGCATTCCTTGTGGCAACAAAAAAAAGTAGAAACCAAGTGGGTGGTCATTGATTGTGGAATGGTTGAGCAAACTGTGGTAAATGAATGAAATGGAATACTATCATGCTATGAGAAATGACGAATCTGAGGAACTCAGAGAAACATGGGAAGACTTACATGAATTGGTGCAGAGCAAAGAAAGAAAAACAAGAATAATATATACAATGACTACAATCATATAAACAAAAACAACTTAAAAGGTGGCCAGACTTAGCTCAATTGCACTGACCCATCATGGTCTCAGATAACACATGATGAAACACACTTCTCTACTTTTCATAGGATTAAGAGACTAAAATGTTGCATTTTGCTCATCAGTTTTCCAAACCTTTTCTTTGTTACAAAAGCAAGTTCATTAGGGAATTAGGGCATATCAGAAAATGACTATAGTATACAAAATAAAAGACATTAAAATGTTTTTAAATGTACATAAAAGTGTGTGAGGGGAGGTGGAAGGAGATTAAAAAACAAGATGGTGAGTCTTCCTGTCCCATCCCTTCCTTCCAGCTCTGTTTCCCAGTCCTTTTTCCCACTAGAAAGATATCCGATAGTCTGTAAGATGCTATGCTATTCCGCCCCACACAATCCCTGAAGCTTCTAAACTGCTTATCCCTGGGCTATTCTGTCCAGTTGGGAGCTAGAGGAGGAGTTGTGGTGGGAAGGACATTTTCACTTCCCCTCTTGGGTTCAGAGGAATCCCAGGACTTAATGGGAAACTTGCAAGAAGGAACAATCACTGAGAAATTGCCAAAACCCAGTGGTCCCCAAATCAAACGTTGTGTCTTCTGATCGAATCTGGGGTATGACATGGAAGATTTTGCTGTGATTGTTATTTAAGAACTCAGGGTTTGTAAGCTCACGTGTATGAATGAGTATGTATGTCTGTGTATGGATATATGTGCATGAATAGTTTTGTGTATGGCTAGGAATGGTGGCTCATATCTATAATCCTTCTTGCTGGGGAAGGCTGAAACTGGAGTTAAAGCTGACTCAGTGTTTACACTAAGTTTGGTAATAATATGGCTTGGGAGCAGAGGGCCACCAGGCTGCCTACAGGAGTGGCAAAGTGGTCCAGAAGAAGGTCAAAGCTTCCATATTGATCAGCAGTAAGATCGGCCCATGAGAGGCCACAATGCTTCCAGCCTAAGTGAGATAGGGAGACCCAATCTCAAAAACAAGTCAAAACAAAATATAAAAAAGGTTTGTGTGTGTGTATTATATGTATATATGGTATGGTGGATAGAGAGCTATGACTGGAGTCAGGAAGACTTGAGTTCAAATCCAGTCTCAAAGAGTTAGTAGCTGTGTGATTCCTGGCAAGTCACTTAACCTCTGTCTGCCTCAGTTTACTCAACTGTAAAATATGAATAATAATAGCACCTATCTCTTAGGCTTGTTGTGAGGATCAAAGCATTTAGCACAGTTCCTGGTACACAGTAGGCACTTAATAAATGCTTGTTTCCTTTCTTCCTATATCTACGTCTATGTATCTGAGTTAATTATATATGGGTAACTGGATGTATAAATGAATATGTGCATATGTATATGGGTGTATATATAAACATGTATACAATAAGTTATACAAATGTGTGTATATGGGTGTACATATAAGCAAGACACACACATAAATGTATTGCAATGTATACATGTATAATTATCTATTTGTATGGTCATACATGTAAGCATGTATTTGTATGGTCATACACATAAACAGGTATGTATATGGAAGAGTGTATATATGTATATATGTGTGTGAATGGGTATGTGTGAGCATAAGTATGTATGTTTATGCAAGCATGTGTGAATGGTTATATGCACATATAAAACAGGTATGGAATAAAGGTGGACATGTACATGGATGGACACGTAAGAATGTTTAGTGTATCTGTTGCTTTCCAAATAACACACATCAGGGCTCTTTCTGTCTGTGCCTGTGTAAGGGGATGGCAACATGGGGTGGGAGAGGAAGAAAATTCCTGTTAATTAGCTTGGAATCGATCTGTATCCTCCCAAATTTGATTTTTCTTAAGCATCCCCGTCTGTCCTGTCCATGGCCAATTAGCTTCAATTACAGCCTGTTACTCAATGTGATGAAAAAGACTTAGGGAGTTCCAGCAGCCAGAAGTGGAGACTGGCACAGAGAGAGGACAAAGAACAATGGGGAGTGAGTTGGAGCCTCTGACCCATTATAGGACTTCAGAATGGGGGCGGACTTGCTTTGGTTCGGTGATGGAGGCAAGGGTAAAGAAAAGGAGTCTGGTAGCAGATACACCTTTCTCATTCTTTTGGAATTTCCCTTCCCTGAGCTCACACTGACAATGAGGGGCTAGGCCTAGAAAGGAGAAATCAAGCAATCTGAAACATTTCCTTCAGATCCTCTCCAAATAAAGAGTAATCCACATGGCGCCGAGGGCTGACTGTGTTGTGTTTATAGGGACACGCATCTGCTCATTACAATTACACCTGTGCTAATGAAGAAGGTACACACCCCCATCCCACTTTGTTGGCAGAAATGTTACCAGAGGTAGAACTAATACAGGAGACAGAGATAGCAGAAAGGAGAATTTATAGTATGAAAATATCATTAAATATTCACTAAATAACAGCAGTGTGAGATAACAGGTTGGCCAAGCCTCATTCATACTCAAGAGTAATCAATAATAACAGCTTATGTTTATAGGACTCTTTATTATCACATGGAGCATTTCTACCTATACCCTATATTCCATCTTCACAACCTGTGAGGCAATACAAATGTCATTATTCCCATTTTATAGAAGAGAAAATGGAGTCTTAGAGAGTCAAGGTCACATAACTAGCAAGTCACAGAGTAATTGGTACAGATATGAATGAAATTCAGATGTTTGTGGGGTCCAAGCACAACTCTCTTTCCAGTATACCACATTTCCTCTCAGTCTGTGATTGGTTCAAGAGCCTTTCCAGCTGTGGGGGGGTAGACAGCAAGTAGATACTAAGCACTCAAAGCCAGGGGCCAGATTCTATGGATGGGATCAAACCAGCCCAGAAAGTGGTTGAGGCACCAGAAGACAAATGTCCTTGGCTTCATAGTTTGGCTGTGGGCCTACCCATTTACCTTCTTATGGGTGTAGGCTGATCAGAACTGTGCGTGGAGGTATTTTTGTCTTAGTGGGAACACTGCTGCTGGGTGTTATAACAGAAGCCAACACTGCTATGTAGGAATCAAGATTTTTGCTTTAAAAAAAAACACAGGCAACTTTGAAAAGAGCTGTGTCTATGTTTAGGGGGGAGGTGGGAAGGAGAGAAAATAGGTTCCTTTTTTTTGTTAATTGAAAAAAAATTTAATTTAAAAAAAACAAAACAAAACGAAATAGTTATTTTCCAGGGGATACCCTGGGCCTCCCTAATTGAGGCATCATTGTATAAAGACTAGTACTTATCTATCATTTTAAGGTTTATCCTGGGAGGTAGGTATTATTATTACCCCCATTTTATAGATGAAGAAGCTGAGGCAGAGGTTAAATGGCTTGGCCAAGGTCACATGGACAAAAAGTATATGAGGCTAGATTTGCACTCAGATCTTCCTAATTCCAGGTCCAGTGCTCTAAACACTGTACCAGCTATCTACCCATATAGGTCTGCCTCCCTCATCCTCCCAGAATGTGGGGAGCTCACTGAAGAGCCACATATAATGGATCTAGGGAAAGGTAGCATTTTCTACTGGAAGAGGTTTTGGTCTTAGCAGGAGTCAGGAAACCTGAGTTCCAGCGCTGATACTACCCACTGATTTCTTGTGTGATTTGGGGTAAGTTGGTTAACCTCTTTAAGGCTCAGTTTGCCTCATCTGTTATATGCAAAGAATAAAAATTGCCCTTCTTCACCTTGCCTATTTCTTGTAAGGATAAAAGGACGGTGTACTATCATGGTTCAGAGTCAAGAAGGGCTTGAAAGGTCATTTGCCAACTCCCTCATTTTGTAGCTGAAGAAAATTAGATAGAGGTTCAAGGTCATGAGGTTCAAATGGACTATGTGTGCCTGATCTGTAGTAGAACCTTCCTAGCTTGTATTGGACTGATCAGCCAGAGACAAACACACTGTATCTTGACCCCAACATTGTGATGTCATTGGTCCTTTGCCCATATGAAGGGCAAACAACAACAGGTCATGAGGTACATCCTTCCTGTCCCCTTCTCTTTCAGGATCCTTATATATATTGTTTTCCCAATTAGAATTTAAGCTTCTTGAGGGCAGAAACTGTCCCAGTTCCAAGTCTGTCATCTATGACCTCTATCAGACTGTCCCTCTTTTAGTTGCTGTAACTCCTCAAGATCATCTACCAGGGCATGGGTGAGCTATATCAGCACGGGTGGACCATGTGCCTATGTGACCATGAATAAAATCATGATTCTTCCAAAGTAAACGCTGCTCTTACATCTCTGCCCAGCACCTTTCAGAGGCTTAGCATCTCATTTTGGTTCAGCAGCCTCATAGGAGGATAGCCAACCAGTCACCATTCCCTCTCCTCCCCAGGGAACAGAGTGGGACTGGCTGGGGCTCTAGGGATCACAGAATCAGAGCTTTAGGGATGAAAGACACCTTAGAAAGCACCTCCTCCAACCCTCTCATTTTACAAATGAGGAAACTCAGATAAAGCCTAGAAAAAAGAAGTGATTTCCCCAAGATCCCAGGGGACTGGAAATAGCAAAGCTGAGATTTCAACTCAGGCTCTCTGACTCTAAATCCAACGTTCTTGCCATTGTACCATAAGGAATAGTCAGGTAAGGAGAATTCAAGAAGACATTCTTTCGAATGTACCCATATATCTTTGGGACTTCCTATCCTTATGGAGACAGGTCAAGCCGGCTGAACAGAGACTTACCACATAAACCTGTGTACATTCAAAACCCCCTTCCTCCCCAACCTCCACTCCCAAGGGTTGATCCTCAGTTGTTCGGTCATTTCAGTTGTGTCTGACTCTTTGTGACCCCATTGGGGGTTTTCTTGGCAAAGATACTGGAGTGGTTTGCCATTTCCTTCTCCAGCTCATTTTACAGATGAGGAAACTGAGGCAAACAGGGTGAAGTGACTTGCCCCAGGTCACACAGGTAGTAAGTGTCTCAGGCCAGACTTGAACCAAGGTCTTCCTGACTCCAGATCTGGCACTCTATCCCCTCTAAGTCTGAGATTCTTGAGGGAAGATATTGTATCTTCCTAGTGCAGTGCCTGACACATATTCAGCATTCAAATTTGCACTACTAACCTACAAAACTGTTGGCTCCTTGAGAGCTGGGGCCATTCCTCTTCATATCCCCCACACAATACCTAGCACCACGATTTGCACATAATAGACACTGAATTTAATACTTGCTCCACTGACTTTAATTTCTCGAGCCAAATTGAACTAAAGGTTATTTTTCTCTGTGCATAACTTGTCCCTTTGGGTGGACTGCCACTGTCAGCAGTAGCAATCATGGAATTCTGAAAGCTGGACAAGAGTAAGAGGTGTGAAACGTGTTTGCAGAAAGTCAGGGGGAAAGTGTTTCCTATGAGACAGCAACTTTCTACTTCAGAGGGAGGTTGGGGGAGAGGGGTAGGGGCTATATTCTGCAGAGCCACCAGGGCTCTGGTGCTCCAGCAACAGTATCAATAAATGCTTTCCCTTCCACTCTCTTAGCTGTAAAGTACCTGTGTAAAGGGGCAGGGAGTGTGCCCATAAGTACAGTGAGTAGAAAGGGCTCTGTCTCCCCACCGCCTACCCTACTCCCTCCCAACACTGACATGCACAAACCAAGGATTTTTTTCCCCAGCTGTTTCTATTCTCAGCCCTAGTTCCGTCCATCTCCAATTACCCAGCCGATCAATAGAAATAGTACGTTTATGGAAGAAAAGAATGCAGAAGACAGAGAGACAGACAGACAGAGAGAAACAGAGACAGAGAGATGGAAAGAGAAGGACAGAAATGAGAGAGAGAGAGAGAGAGAGAGAGAGAGAGAGAGAGAGAGAGAGAGAGAGAGAGAGAGAGAGAGAGAGAGTCAAAAGAGAGAAAAAACTAAGGGGGGTGGTTGCCAGCAGCAAAGGTGGGGTGGAATGGGGGCAGAAGAAGTGATAGGAAGTGAGAAAGCTAGGGCAAAGTCATCTGGTTAGCCAATCTCCTTCTCTCCTCCCTTTAGAAAGTGACTCTCTAGCTCAAAATCTTTCTAAGGAAGACAAGGCTAATAAATATTCATGCTTCCAGGCATCTGCTACGGCCTTACCAACTCTCTCCCAGATTCACTCCAAGTTCTCTGGGATGTTCTGAGATAGTAGGAACAGACACTGAATTTGGGAGTCAGGAGAATTGGCTTTTACCTCCAGCCCTACTATGTGACCAGGTGAACACTGCTCCTCTTGTTTCCTCATCTATTAAGTAAAAAAGGTTAGATGAGATGATTTTTTAAAGTGCGCTCACTTTTTCATTCAGCAATCATTTATTAAGAGCCTACTATTTACAGAACACTGGGCTAGGTAGAAGTTTAGTGCATAGAGTCATAGACTTAAAGCTGAAAGAGATCTTAGAAGTTATCTAGCCTAACTCCTACATTTTATAGGTAAAGATACTATGACACAGGCAGTAGGTGCCAGGTCAGTATTTGAATCCATGGCCTCAAACTAGAAATCTGGTGCTCTTTCCATTCCTACTTCACTGCCTCACTTCCTTCCTCTGAGTCCCCCCAAAGGATGTGAGAGACTAAGGCAGAGATTGTCTCTATGCTCTAAAAGCTTATAGTAGAGGTGGGGATGGGAGGGTGGGAGAGCAGGGGTTGCAAACATGGATAGCTTCAATACATAATATTATAGGCGAGATGCCACTTCTGACTCCTGATGGTTGTGTAATCTTCGGCAATTCACTTTAACCTCTCAGCATTCCGGGCAACTCAGAGGCTGAAAGTAGAAGAATGGGCACCAACATGCATTTGATTCAGGGAAGCTTCCTCTCTCAAGAGAAACTTTTACACTAATGACCACCACAACAATAACTTTAAAAAAATCCCCCCTAAAAAAACACTCCAACCAAAAAAAGGTGGCTTAGGTGCACCAAAAAATACCAGACAAAAGACTGAAATGCAACAGGGAAAATCATTACCCACATCAGAATATGAAGAAAGGCTTCATGGAGGAGGTAGCATTTGACTTCACCTTTAAAGGATGGGCAGGAATTTGGTAGTTGAAGAGAAGGAAGTAGCACATTCCAGGCAGAAAAGCACTGAGTATGCAAGGGAGGGGAGAGGGGGGCAGAGAGCGGTCCAGTCTGGCTGGAATGCAGAATGCAAGGAGAGCAGTAATATGAGATGGGGCTAGAAAGGTAGGATGGCGCCAGATGGTGGAAGGCCTTGAATATCAGGTGAAGGAATCTGAGAAAGTCTGATATTCTATAAGATGCTCTGGGCAGAGGTTATTTTCTCATGGTACTCTGGAGAGCAGCTTCCCAGAACTGAATGGTGCAGAATGGACACCTAAACTGGGCAGAATTTCTAAGGGTTTGAGTCCCTGTTCCTCCTTTTTTTCTGGGAAAAGGAGAAGGTATAGTAGCATGTAGTGTCCACTAGAAAGACACGTTGTAAAGCCTAGGGGGTAAGAAGGAGGGAGCTGCTAAAGTCTACACCTAAGAACCTATTCATTTTGCTTACCTTGGCACTGGGTTTGGATTCAGGAGGACCTAGGTCCCACCTCAGACACTTACTTAACCTCAGTTTCTTCATGTGAAAAACAGGAGAACCGGACCTGATGATGCTCTTTTCTAAGAGGAAGAGATGAATGTCAGCACCTTGATGCTGGTCACGTCAGGTACTTTCTCCTCCAAGTCCCTACCGTTAGTTCAGCCAATATGAATTAAGTACCTACTATGTGTACAAGCAAAGGTGATCAGAGGAACCCTGGATTTATTGGACTGCGGCACCTCCCATGAATCTGGGCATGTGCTCTGGCTCCTTGCTGAGGGATGCTGATGACTAGGATTAGGCTGACTGATTCTCCCAATAAATCAGGAATTCTCTTGGTTATTCCTACTACACAAATGTATAAAGTATTGCATTTACGGAGGGAAAACTGTCCTGGGGAATTCTGATTCAGCTTAGACTTCTCCACAAATCACTGTGTCGGGGCAGCTAGGTAGCGCAGTGGATAGAGCACCGGCCCTGAAGTCAGGAGGACCTGAGTTCAAATCTGGCCTCAGACCAAACACTTGACACTTACTAGCTGTGTGACCCTGGGCGAGTCACTTAACCCCAATTGCCTAAAAACAAAAAACAAACACAAATCACCGTGTCATTCCTGGATGTGTTCAGTGGCTCAAAGCCACTGACTTCTCCACTCTGGGCTTGAGTTTCAATATCAGCACAACAAAGAAAAACAACCCTGTATCATCTCTTGCCCTTCCTAGGTATATGATCTGGTGAATGATTTGAGATCCAAGGCAGGGAGACAGAATTGCATTATCTACGAGGTCAAGTGCCAGGAAGGTGCTGGCTTTATTTCAGTTTCCCACCCCAGGCTCCCCTCCTTGTTTCAGTTCTGGTGGTCTGGGGCCTTTCTTCACTCTCTCTCTGCCTCTTCCTCTTGCTGCTTTCCCACACAGAGCACTAAGATCTGATTCGCACTGATTCCCCACTCCCGCTACCCCTGGCCCCTCTCCATCTCATCTGGGCACCTAGGGGCAGCTCATTCCCCCCAAGCAGCCTCTGTAATTAGCTTCTCGACAGAACAGGAGCTATTTCCAGCTGCATCATTCGGTCTTCGGCCAGGCCTGTAGGGCATGTGGGTGAGGGGAAAGTATGAAATTATTCTTTGGTGCTTGCACCGGTTTTCCTCCCCTCCTCCTCACCTTTCCCCCTGATAATTCCTAGCTGGGTTCCTTTGCCAAGGCACCTACACCTTCTCCAAATCAGGTGCATCCCCATCACGTGGGCACCAATAGATTTGTTCCCTTTGCCAATTTCAAGCCTAATCCTAGTCATCAGATCATAGGATCTTAGAGCCATAGAACTACAGATTCATAGAAGGTCAAGACTGGGAGAGACCTGAAAACAAAGAATCATAGATTTAAAAGTAGAAGGGACCTTAAAGTTCATCTAGTCCCAGCCCCTCAAGGTCAAACAGTTCATTAATAGCAAGCCCCAGGTCTCTTGACTCCTAATCCAGTGTTGTGATAGACAAGAGCAAGCTGGAGGCCAGACTCAATCTGCTGCTAAAGGCCTCAGTACTGGAAAAAGGAACCAGCACAACAGAAGAAGATGAGCTAGAAGGCTCAGACTCCCAGGGACAGTTTCTAGCCTTGCCTTTTCTCCACTGGCTGTGGATGCCCTAGTAGATGACCCTGGAAAATGTGGTGGCCAGTGTGGCCATGGCTAAAGCCTAGTTGGGAAGGCATCACCCCCAGAGTTAGCAAGGTTTTTTTATGTGCAAAGATTTCTTCTGAGCTCCCTCAATAGCTTGATTGAAAGTATTTTTTTAATGCCTAGTGCCTGCATTGGGGATGGAAGTTAGATTGGATATGTGAGGCTAATATTTAACTGGAAGGGCTTGGAAATACCATTCTTGGGAAATATTCTGGCATGGTCATGCCCTGACTGTCCGGCCTGAAGAACAGGATTTTACTCCTGGCTGTGGAGGTGGGTACAGTCTCTGCCATTCACACTCAATATTTCCCTTTGTTTTCCTTGTTCCTGTGGCTGTCAGAGACAGCTCATGCTCCTTATCTTATTGGAGAAAAAGACCCCCCCAACTCCTAGCCCCAGGTGATCTTGTTAAGGTTACTGAGACCTAGTGTCTGCTCCTACTGACCAATCCTTAGAATTGGGATTGATCAGCCAAAGAGAAAACTACCAGGGCTGAAGTGGAAGCTGACTTCTTGTCATTGCCTTTCTCCATTTCATCATGGCCATTAAGCTTATGATGATAGAAGGAGATCAAGAAGCCACTCTACCCATCCAGGAAAGAGGAGGAAAAAACCCCTCAAAACTCCTTGACTTAAAACTCTAGGGAATTTCTGCTCTTTGAACAGATTGCATTAGAAAGCCCTCCCAGCTATTCCACATCACTGCATGTGTAACACAGTCTTCTGAGTAATATTAGCCCTGATCAGCACCGCCAGCCTTCAATGGTCATAGCCAATCAGTCAGTCAATATGCATTGATTAAGAGCTTATGATATATCAGGCACTGTGCTAAGCACTGGGGATACAAAGAAAAGCAAAAACATGATTCCTCCCCTCCAGGAGCTCACATTCCAATGGGGAAGACAACACATAAGTAATTGTATAGACAAGACATATACATGCAAATGGAGGGTAATCTAAGAAGAAATCACTAGCAGTGGAGGGGGGAAGGGGTATCAGGGAAGAGGTCTCTTGCAGAAGGTGGGATTTGAGCTGAGAGTTGAAAGCCAGGAGAGCCAGGAGGTAGAGGTGGGGAGGGAGGGCATTCTAGGCATAGGAGACACAATAATGGGATGGAGTTGGAAAATGAAGTGGCATGTAGAGCACACTCATTTTGTCCCCATCACCAAGACTCTCACAATAATGGTGTTTCCTCCAGATTCTGCTCATTTAAAATGCTGAATTGCTGTACTCAATTAGAAACCACTGGGGGAAGGGAAGACAGGAGGCTGGGGCTCTGGGTACATTTCCCTGCTCTGATGAAGGGGTTTTAGCTATAACTCTTGCTTGGCACTGACTCTCCATCAGTATAGACTTTATGGGGCTGCTGACCATGGAATACAGAATGCTAGTCCTGGCAATATAATGGAATACAGAATGCTGGAAAAGCCCTGGCAAAAACACTGCATCTAGAGACAGAGGACTTGGGCTCAAATCCCACTTCTGTCACTAACCTGTGTTGCTTTGTGCAAGGCACTTAATTTCTTTGAACCTCAGTTTCTTCATCTATAAAATGAAAAGATTGGGCTAGATGGTTCTAAATGCCTTTCAACTCTAACCTATGAACTGATTTTTTTAAAAAATGAATATTTGTTATTATAGCTTGAAGTTATTTTAGAGAGCACCGAATTTTACTGATGAAGAAACTGAGGCCTAGAGAGGTGAAGTAAAATGCCTAAGGTAACACAGGTAGTAGAGAGGGACAGAGGTGAGATTTGAACCATTTTCTGATTCCAGATCCAGTGCTCTTTGCCAGGTTCCTTACTTGAACAAGTAATTAGCCCAAGATCACACAGGTGAGTTAGGGCCTAAGCTGGAGCAAGAACCCAGGTCTCCTCGACTATATTGATCAGGTTCTCCCAAACGTGTCCAAACCAGCTTCAAGACACAGGCATAGGTGAAGGTACCCACAGAACACATCTATTCTCAGCAATACAGTGCTTGAGAATACCTGGTTCTGGCCCAACCCGGCTTTGTTTGGGACATGACTCACGGTGGTTCCAGGAAAGGATCGAGTACATTATGGTTATAGTAGGTCAGATTCTATCTTCTCCACCATATTTTTCTGGGCTTGACATTCCCATGGCTTCTTGATGCCACCAGGACCCCCAATATCAACTAGAATGGTAGTGGTTTCCCCACCAGAAGTGGGGTAAAAAAAGAAAAGCAGAGAAAATCACTGCCTTATGCTGAACCATCTAACCAGATCTAATTAATCAATACACTAAGCTAAAATCTGTGCTGCCAACCAGCCACTAGAAGAGTACTTACTTTATCTGTGAATTGATTGCTGTAATTTTGCCACCACTACCACTAATACCAGCCGCCCACAGGGGCCTTCATGCCAAGTGTGAGATGAGAACCTCCAGGTTCAGGTGAAGCCCAGGGCAGTGGGGCAGGAGGGTTCAACTAGCCTAACAAACTGATCACAGAATTTCTAGAGACAGAATGGATGTTGAAAATCATGTAGGCTAATCCCCTTCTTTTACAGACAAGGTAACAATCTCAGAGAGAAGGGACTTGTCCAAATTTTAAGTGATGGGGGGGAAAGCTGGAACATAATGTTAAAGGACTGGATCCATTTTTATTTATAAATAGATGTCACATCACCTTTCCTTCCCCATCTCCACTCCTTCCATATGCATACTGGTCTTTGTCCTAATACTCCTCTTTAGGGCTCTGTGAGAGACGGCTAAGATTTCTGGAGCTGTCCAAGGTACCAGATGACCGTGGCTTTCACTCTCCCTGTGTGCCTGACTTATAGCCATCTACAAACACTGAATGTTGTTCAGCTTGACTCTTCCTATACCTGCTGCCTACCGTATCCAATGTCCTTCCTGACACTGTCTATCCTGCTCATCAGTGTTGCCTATTCTGACCTGGCTGGTATAATGTAGATCCCAGCTAAACCTCAAGACAGGAATTCTGTTTTCTTGACCTTATTTCACTTCCTCTTCCTACAATTCTAACCACAGATCAACCACAGTGCTCTTCTACTTGGTATGAAATGTCTCCCATTAGGCTTACTTTTTTGGGTTAATATTAAAGGGGGTGGAAGGCCCCTCTTTAAATGCATGTGTTATCTGGGAGGAGATGGAGAGTCCTATGGGAGGGTCTCCTCTAGCTCTGTCCCATTAGCATGATTACATTTCTCAGATGAGCGATTTGTCATCCTGAATGGCACAAAGAATTTGGTCCTGAGGGGTTTTGATACAGGATGGAGGAATTTCAATAGCTTTATGAGGGGAAAGGAGACATCCTAGCAGGACTCTGTTGCCCTGGATGGGAGCAACAACATAGTATCAAGCTAGGGAGGATGCGCTGTAAGTAAAACAGCTTCCACCCAAGAGTTTGCTGAAGGGGGAAGGGACCACTGAAGAATAAACTTTGTCTAGTTCATACTTATGCTTGGGTAGAGTTTCAAATTTAGCAGCTTTGGTCAAGTGGCCTAGGGAAGGAAAAATTTACTCCAAGAACACTTAATTTGTTTAAGCTTTTGTGCAGATGTTCAAATCACCATAAGCCCACTTTCCTTGGGCAAGAAGCTATCTATGTTGACTGAATGTCAAAGTATGTCAATTTAATTTCTCCTGTGACCATAAAAACTAATTAGTCAACCTAGAAAAGAGATGAGAAAATGATGCACTCCTTCCTCTCCTTTCAGAAGTGGGGGACTGTGGGTGTGGAATATTTAATATACTGTCAAACTCAGTTGATATGTTGGTTAATTTTCTCCCTTTTTCTTTTATTCCTTATTGAAAGAGATTTCTAGCTATGTAGTGAAGGGAAATGAAGGATTGGACTATATTTCAGACTGCAAATCAATCTGAAAGGGGCATGCCCTTATATCTCATTTTCTCTGTTACCTGCCCCTTAAATCTTGAAATTTCACAGAATAGGTTGTGTGGGATTCAGTTGATTGGAGGTTCCCTGATCAACCCAGTGCTATACCAAAACTACAAAAGTGGTTTAAAAAACCAATTAGCCAATTGTACCATAGAACAACCAACTACCACCCAGTAAACCCTATTTAGGCTTTGTTGAAGTTATTTTCTTTTTTTCAAACAGCACAGTGTAAGAAATGGAGTCATTATAGATGGCAATCCAACATCTATGTATATTGGAACCATGATCCTTTAATGAAATATGCCAATAATCAGGACATTGTTAACTTCCTAGATTAATGACTCACATCCCAGGAATAGACTTGGCCCCTGTTGAGACTATGTTGACATATACCTCCGATAATCTCTCAAGATGCTAGAATAGGAAGCCATTTGGTACCAAACCAATTAAATCCAGTTGACATCCCTTTATGGGTGCCATTCAGTTGCTAAGTAAAAGTTCAATATGATGTGGGATGAGATACCACTTCTCAAAATTACAACTCCTATTTATATTGGTGAGACCTCAAATCAAACATCTGCTTTCACTTCTTATACCAGCCTCCACCCTCCCTCCCACCACTCCCTCAGTTCCAGGCTTTACCTGCCAGTGACCTCAATATTGGAGATGGCATAGAAGTATTTGTAGAGGTTTTCTCGCTGAACATAGGTGCCACCCAAAGCGGGCCGAAGCAGCTTCATGCGCAGGTCAGTGGCGGTGAAAAACTCCTTGAGTCCCTTGGCACTCTCCAGTCTGGTGTAGAGGTTGTCCAGGTTGCGGAGATCTGGGCCAGCAAAGATGGCAAAGCGGTCCCGCACCTCAAAGCGCACATGCTTCTCCTTCTTGGAGCCAGCCCACCGGGAATACTCCTCTGTGCACACCACCCGATTGGCACTTGTAGAGGACAAGTCACGGACCCTGCGGGGAGGCATGTTGAAGGCTTCCATGCAGTCTTCAGCATAATACTGATAGGGATGCCATGTCCGCCCATTGTCCAGTGACTTTTCCAGCATCATGATAGTGGGCCGACCATACTCAAAGGTCACCACTATGTCATCAGTCAGCTCAATACTCTTGTTCCAGGAAAGGGTGATATTGGCTTCCAGTGGACTTGGGTATCGGCTCCATGTCACACTCTGCCAGTAGGTGGCCAGCCCCTCATCCTCCTTGTCAAACATGAGCCGAGGTGGGTGGGCCAGGTCTGGGTTTGAAGCATCACACTCATCACTGCACAAGTATGGGTTTTCCTGGGGGAGGGGGGAGAGGAAAGGGGAAGGGCAGCTGTTGGCTTGTTAGCAGGGACCCCCTAGAAACAGAACAAGCATCACCCTCCCCTCTATTCCAGAAGCTGTCTCCAATATCTGTGGCTCTAAGGTATGACTATTCTCAAAGCTAACAGAAAATGATTTCCTCAACACAAGAGGACAGAAAGTACTTGAGGACACCAAATAAATGAGTGGGACAGCCTCTGTTGGCAGGCTGGGAAAATTTCCAAGATACCAGAGTATTGGGCAGAGTTTCCAGAGTTAGCAGGTCAACATCAGTCCTTCTACTTCCCTCTCAAAGTGCAACAATGCAGGTTACTGCATACAACCCCTAGCAAATAATCCCATCGCCTTAGCTCCAGGCACTCACTGAGAAAAAGTCTCTCCACCCTCCAGCTCCCTTTGCTCTCATACTGTCTCTTAGGTTGCCTCTAAAACCATCTCCCAGCATATGGAAGTTCACACTATTGTAGATTTCCTGGGAAGCATGGGCTGCATATTTCTAATATGACAATCATCCCAGGCAGTATGTTTCCTCCTTAGATTAGCCCTGGTCCCTATCATTGCCATTTAAATCTATTTCCTCTTATTTGCTTTATATATGTGAACTCACACTGGAATCCTCAAAAGGTTACTCATGAAACTCTGACTCCCCAGGCCATTTGCAGTCTTATTTGATGAATATTTCAAATCCTTCATTTGGTCAGAAACAGAACAGCTAGAATCCCAGCATTAAAACTTCTTGCTGCTTGCCTCATATGGGGGCAAGAGGTGCTCATTAACTCCTGAGATGGGGAACCAGCATGTGTCTAGATGGGAGAGAGGCAAGATGCCAGGTAAATCCCCAATTTCTATAGCCAGGCATAGGTAGCCCAGGAGGGCTTTTATTTTCTCTTAAGCCTGATGACTGCTCATCCCTCTCTCAGCTCTAATGCTTTAAAGGGCACCCCAAAGCCCCCTTGTACAAAAATAGTCCTTCTCCAATCCCTTACCCTCTAACCAGCCTGAAATTCATAGACTTATAGGATCAAACAGCTATCAGAGGGAGAAGGATTCTTAGTCCAACCCTGACATTTTAGAGAGAAGGAAACCAGGGCCCAGAGGGGGAATGTGAGCTGACTAAGGTCATACAGTGAGTAAGTGGTAGAGGTGAAGACCAGAAGCCACATCCTAACTATAGAGTTCATAATGTGTTGAGCAGCAAAAGACACAGCCCTGTCTCTAGATGTCCATAATCAGTCTTCTCTAACCCTCTCTTATTAGCACAACTGAATTTATGAGATTAACATACTATTACTCTAGGTCCAGAGGATATCTGATACTCTCCCTATCACTGCTTCCTATGTTCCTCAAACTCCAATGCCCTATTTTTTACAAGCTCCATCTGGTCCAGTGGAAGGAGTACTAGTTCTGGAATTAGAGGAAATGAATTCAGATCTTGCATCTGTCACTTGTGTGACCTTGGGCAAATTACAACCTCTCAGGATCTCAGATCCTCATCTGTAAAATGAAGGGATTGGACTAAATGGTCTTCAAGGTCCTGTCCGGCTCTAAATATATGATCTGCCACTTCCTTCCTTATTTTGGGCTTTTCCAAGAAGGCACACAGGGTTAGGGAAGGGTTGGGAGACAATGGCTTTAAGAAGCAATGTTTCCTCAGGAGTACCTGAGTTCAAATCCGGCCTCAGACCAAATACTTGACACTCGCTGTGTGACCCTGGGCAAGTCACTTAACCCCAACTGCCAAAAAACAAACAAACAAACAAACAAACAAAGAAGCAATGTTTCATTTTGGATAATTTTCCCGGAAGCCTTATCTGAAGCCCTTTTCCACTATCCTAGAATATCAGTACCCTACACATTGGTATTAGGCTAAGGGCACCCTCTCAACTACTTAATAAACATTACTTAGAGTATAATAAAATTGCCTTATACTGCACAGATTGTAGCAAGGGCTGGCACTATCCATTTTCCTATGTCTTCTGACACTCTCTCAAAACCCAACACAAGACTGACCATGGTGGACTCTTGATCAGGACCCCTGACTGACTACTACAGGGGAAAGGGAGCTACCAGATTGGACCCTCCTCCTTAGTCTCCTTTTTCCATTGTACAAATTCATTCTTCCCCACCCCCACCTCGAAGAGTGGGGACAAGGATCCTAAAGATGTCACAGCTGACACCCCCACCCCCTCCTTATTGTCTGTCCATCACTGGGAAGACTGAAACCTTGCTACCACTGAGATCTAACCTCTCTGCCAAACACAGTCCTGACCTAACCTGGGGAGTCAGAATGCAGCCCCCTGCTCCTGGCTCTGAGAAGCAGATGGCCAGAAATGCTAATGAATCAGCCTATGTATTTACCAGCCCACTCCTGCTGTGGAGTTTAATAAACAGCAAGTACAATAAATAAATCTAGAGGCTGAACCAGAATGATATTCTCCCATTATCCACTCTCTCTCTTTCTGTCTGACTCCCTCCCTCCCATCTTCTTTCTCTGTCTCTATCTCTTTCTCCCTTCCCCTCCCTCCCTTTCTCATTTTCTCTGTCTCTGTCTTTGTCTCTCTCTGTCTTTTCCACTCCCATCTACAACTTAGACTTGACTATTTGATCTTTTTTTTTTTTAGTTGCAAGGTGTCCTGTTGGAATAGACCAAGTCTTGCCGAAACCAAAATCCCAAACGCACAACTATTCTCATTATATCTGACACCACCCTGCTCCCCACCCTCAACCCCAGCTTTCCTTTCTGTTTAAGGAAATTTGAAAAATTAATTGAACTGTTAGAAGCATGGCCATCCCTAATACTCCCACCAACACCAAGTGCCCTGGATCACAGCTGATTAAATTGTGTGTGAGTGATGGGAATTTTGACCCAATCTCTATAAAGGGCAGCTGTGGTTCACCCTAGTCTATTGCTCCTTTGCAGCTTCCCACTTATTTTCATTAGACACAGCTGAATAATAAGATAAATGATGATGATAATAATGAGATATAATATGAAAAAGAAGGATTACATTAGGATTATGTTCCTAACCTTTTGGGATGACAGAATCATAGCATATGAAGGCTGGAAGGGACTTTAGGGATAATCTAGTTCATATGAGCATAGAGTTAAAGCTAGAAAAGACCTTAGTGGTTATCTAGTTCAACCCCCTAATTTTACAGATGAGGAAAACTGAGGCCTGTACGGGGCAAGTGAGTTACCTAAGTTAGTGAGTGCAGAGCTAGAATTCAAACCTAGGTCTTCCAACTGAAAAGCCAGCACGTTATCTACTGCATCATGGGGATAGAGACAAGAAACCTGACTTTGAACCCCACCTCCAATACTTATTATCTGCATTACCTCATATAAGTCAATCCACCTCTCAGACCATTTCTTCATCTGTAAGTTGGGGATAATCATATTTTACTCTACCCATCCTATAGGGTTGCTGTGAAGCCAGCATGTTGTAAACCTTAAAATGCTCCAGAAATATGAGCTGTTATTGTGACAGAGAAGGAAACTAAGGCTGAGGTAGGGGAAGTCAAATGCCCAAGGTCATGTGATGAATAGATGGCAGAGATAACACCAGAACCCAGGATTCCAGACTCTGTACAAAGCCCTTTCTGTTACACAGTGCCAATTCTCAGGGGGCAATTACATTGGGAGACCTTAACCAAATGTTGACTCAGAGCCCCTCCCAACCATAGTTATAGTCAGTCTTGGAAAAAGCCAAAACCCTAACATCTGCCCGCCAGTCTTTAAAGTTACATGGCAGCAAATAGTCAGAAAGGTTAGCCAGGCATAAACTGGTGGGGATGGGAAGGTAGGTGTTGCAAGGGGAGAGAGGTAGAGAGTGGTGTGAGAGTATAGCTGACAGCTAGTCTAGACCAACAGATCCAAAGAGACACATCAGCCAGATGCTCTTCAAAGCCCAGAGATGGAGGAAGCCTGGGAGATTGAAAGAATAATCTTAGATTCCCACCCAGATCAAACTCTAGTCCCTCCTTGGGCATAACCTTCCATTGGTGCAGTCTAACTCAGACCAAAGCTGGGGGGTTGTAATATCTAACTGTTCTCAGGGAAGAGTGGTGTGAGCTGGAATCCTTGTTCCATGACCTGTTTAGTGCTTTCTCCTCTGTGAACCAGTAGTGAGCAGAACCTGCACCCAAAAGCCAACCAGGACCAGGAGATCTGATGAAGGCTTCCCTCCCTTCCCCAACCCAGCTCTTAGCTCCCCAAAAGACAACAAATATGATGTCTCTTTATCAATCCGCATGGACTCATATACATGTAAACACAGGAGGTATAACTGTAACGGTCAGAATATTCAGGTCCTAATGAAAGAGCAGAGAATTTATGGACCCAATCAATGCTGTCCCTTAAAGTTGGCTTTGGGGGGGGGGATGCCATACTTATTCCAATAATGCTTCTATCACTTAAGACATTTTGAGCTTTGCTATCTTGGGGAAGCATTAATAGATCCATTGTACTCAAAATGATGAGGATGGAAAACCCTTGTTCAGACCACCTATAGTACTGAGCTCAAAGCTGAGCACCTCATTTTTTTCAGCCAGTCACCAACAAATATGAATTCATCCAAAGGAACTGATAAGGGGGGGGCAGTTGACATGATGTTGTGTAAGGATTTCTGGAAGAAAATGGGGATACTGAGTCAAGAGAAGAGGAAATTTAGGGGGAGAAGACAATTGTCTTTAAATACACACAGGATTGTCTTTGGAAGGACAAATTGGGTTTACTATAATTTCTCCTGTAAGATTATATAAGGAAGAAATTCTAGACTTGTGGTATGGTGGAAAGAGCACTATCCCTAAAGTCAGAGGACCTGGGTTCAAATCAAGTGCTCATCACCTGTCTCTGTCTCTTCTCTTCCCTCCACCTCCCACTTTCCTTTCTGTCTAAAGGAATCGAACTGAACCATTAGAATGCTAGTCATCCCTAATACCCTACCAGCACCAAGTGCTCTGGATCACAGCTAATTAAATTGTGTGTCAGCGATGTGATTCAGGCAAATTATTTAACTTTCCTGGGTCTAAGCTTTCTCATCGATCAAATGAAGTGGTTGAACTAGATGGCCTTTGACATCCCTTCGTATTCTAGATCTATGCTCCTTTATTTTTTTCCTTTTTGGCTAGGCAATGGGGTTAAGTGACTTGCCCAGGGTCACACAGCTAGTAAATGTTACGTGTCTGAGGCTGGATTTGAACTCAAGTCCTCCTGAATCCAGGGCTGGTGCTCTATCCACTGCGCCACCTCGCTGCCTCCAGATCTATGCTCCTTACAACACCAAATGTCACATTTGAATATTACAATGATACCACTTTGATACTTGAAGGTATCATAGCAAAATGGATGAATCAAGAAGACCTAGGTTCTAGTCTTGCCTTTGTTGCATATTGATTGCAAGACCCTGGGCAAGATACTTAACTTCAAAGTACCTCCAGCAACTCTTAAGACTTTAAACTGCAGGGACAGCTAGGTGGCACAGTGGATAGAGCACCAGCCCTGGAGTCAGGAGGACTAAGTTCAAATCTGGCCTCAGACCAGACACTTGACACTTAATAGCTATGTGACCCTGGGCAAGTCACTTAACTCCAATTGCCTAAAAAAAAAAAGAAAAAGACTTTAAGTTTCAGAGAAGGCTCTGACCTATATTGACAGAGGGAATTTCCTTACTGGGAGTTACCTACACTCCAGTGACATCATAGGACCAGTTTTAAAAAAATCAAAGATACCACCTTCACATATATAGCAGTCATACTACCTTTTTTGGCATGGACTAGTGTCTGGCATCCTGGATTCGGAAACAGAAAGACCCGGGCTTGAATTCTTTCTCCAATGTTTAGCAGCTGTATGACCAAGCACAACTTACCCTCTCTAAGCATCAGTTTCCTCACCTCTAAAATGGAGATAATTATGCCTCTAGTAACTATCTCTCGAGGTTGTTGTCAGGTTTCAATGAGATAATGTATGTAAGCATTTTGCCAACCTTACAATGCCATATAAATGTTAGCTGTCTTTTTATTATATCCACACAACAACCTTTTGAAATAGGAAGGGCAGGTGTTAATTTTACTTTACAAATAAACTGAGGTTCAGAAAAGGTAAGTGACTGGCTTACAGTCAGTCACATGCAACCATAAGGTGGAAAAACTATAGTTAGAGCTCAGGGCTTCTGACTTCTTGCCCAATGCTCTGTCTACCATACCATATTTTGATGCTTTGCCCAAAAAGTATCTATCATCCATCCAAATTAGTTCAGGCCTGAAGTATGAACAAAATTAGTCTAGGCGTAAAAGAAAGCTGCAAAAAATTTCCAGTTTAGCTGGGTTTTTTTAAGGGAAAATATAGTCCCACAGTCTTTCTGCTATGCTTTTTCACCAAGCATCACTCCTACTGTCAGACACCCTACTGCTCTGACATGGGGGAGCATGGCCAGGGCCAAGGAACATCTTAGCAGCTAACAGACTTTTTTTAACCTATCTACTGAGTTGCCAACAAAACCCTGTCTCATCTTCATTGCTGCCAACCTCAACTGGGTGCTGAGAAGTAGCTGTTGGCAGAGTCTAAGGTGGGTGGCAAGTAGCTGCCAAGGACAAGCCCTGGGGGTGGCAGTGGGGTGGAGGGAGGACAATCAGGAGAAGATGAGGATCAATAGAAAAATCATCTGGGCCTCACATAGGCCTGCAGGATGGCAGAACACCAGTATAGAGCAGTCAGTATAAAGCAGGACTTGGGATGAACAGAGAAATGGAACTAGAATCTCTTTCACCCCGACTCCCATTCTCTACCCATACCATGACTTATTTCCTGGATCCACCATAATTTGGATCTTTCACAGGGGCAGAGAGAAACATGATTCCTTTCACCCTCCATTTCTCCCTCCTTTCTCACTCAGAGGAGAGGGGAGAGGGCCAAATTAACATCCTAAAATGATTTTTAAAATCACCAGAAGCTTATTGCAATGGACAGAACACTAAATGGATATTCAAAAGCTTGTGCTTCTGTCACTGACCAAGTCTATGTCCTTAGCCAGGACCTTTTTAGTTTCCTCTGTGGTAAACATGAGGGTCTTGGACTAGATTCTATTAAAGGTTCCTCCCAGTTCCACCTTATGGTTGCATGTGACTGACTGTAAGCCAGTCACTTACCTTTTCTGAACCTTGTGTTCTAAGGTCTAAGATTCTGGGCCCCAGGTATGGAAGAAGAATGGATGGGGAAACTAGACTGGCAAAGAGGTGGATGGAGAGGAGCTACTCAAATGTTTCTCCTGCCCCAACATTCTTTTCTGCCATTTTGTTCTTCTCCCGAGGATGGGTTTGAAAGGCAGGGGGAGGGGGGAGGACAGTCTTCCATTCAGGGAGAAAAGGGCAGGGGAAATTCTTCCTAACAAGCTGTTTCCTATTTATTGATAAAAAAAAAAGTTGGAGCTGGAATAAATTATTAACACAGTGGAAATGGAGCCTTTGTATAGAGGAGTTTCTAATTCTAGCATATCCAGCATCTCTTCCTCTCCCCCTTTATCTCTCTTTCCCTCCTTCCACTTATACTCCCATCCTTCTCCCCTTTCTTTCCTTCTCCCTCTTTCTCTCTCACTCTCTCTCTCTCCTACCTCTTGTCTCCCATTTCCCTTCCTTCTCCATCCCTTTCTCTCTCTCTCCATCTCCCTCTCTCTGCCTCTGTCTCTCTCAGTTTCTTTCTCTGTTTCTTCTCCCTTTTTCTCTATTCCTTCTCCCCTCTCCATCTCTCTCCCTCCTCCTATTCCTCCTCTCTCCCTCCTCCTCCTCTCCTCCTTCCTTTCCTTCTGTTTGTCCCTTTCACTCTCTATCTCCCTTCTCCCTTCTTCCACTCATTTCTCCCCCTCCTCCCTATTCCCTTCTTTCCCTTTCCCTCCCCCTCTCTCCTCTCTGGTATATTGATTCTCCTCTCCTCCCCCTACCTCCTTCCACTTCTCCCTCCCATCCTCATCCCTAACCTGCTTCCCTCACAGTCCCTATCTTTAAAGTGTCTCTTAAAGAAGAAAGAACACTAGTGCAAGGTGACCCCCTCAGCCAGCGTAGCAGAAAACTGTTGTGTCGATGTGCTCCATTCAGGATCCCATGAATCAGCAGAAACTGACACGGCCCTGTCCAACAAAGCAGCCCTTAGTAATCACAAGTCAGGATCTGGGGGTGGGGTGGGGGGTGAGAGGTGCTTTTTGCTTTTCTGAGATTCTTCCTCTTGGATTGAAGCAATTACTTAGGCAGAACACGGAGAGCCAGGTAAGGTGTGCCTCTTTCCCTGGAGACCTGCTTACCGTGGAAGCCATCCAAGAGATGCCAATTCACTTATTTATTTCTCACCCTGAACCTTGCCCCTGAGATGACCAGTCTGTACCCAAGAAAGGGAAGGCTGCCTCAGCATACAGAATGAAATAGCATTTTAGAGGTCAAAGGGGAAATTTTAGTTCAATCCCTTCATTTTACCCAGTGGAAAAGTGAGTCTCTGAGAGGGATTAGGGGAAATCCAGGATCACACAGGCAAGATTCACCACTAGAACCCTGGTTTCTCTGTTTCCACCTCAGAACTTGTTCCAACTATAGTATCCTACTTCCTTAATTCCCGGACGGCTCTCTAGTGCATTTACTATGGGGCTGAGGTACTCCCAGCCCACAGCATGGTTAAGGCAATGCTACTGCAATAATATCAGCAGCACACTTATATATTGCATTTTCATTATATAAGCGCTTTAATCATCCAGAGAGTTCAGCCCCCAAGCTTGCTTTGGCCAAGCAAGCCATAATTCAAGCAATTATGTCAATTAAGGAAGCTGAACCAGACAATCTCTTAGGTCCCTTCCAGCCCTAACAGTCTATGTTCTAAGGTCCCTAATAATAGTGCCTACCTCACACAGTTGTTGTGAGGATCAAATGAGTTAACACATGTAAAGTGCTTTGAGCCCCTTAAAAAGACATATAAATACTATTATTATCATTGTTATACTGTGTTTTGCTCTAAGTTTATGAACTAAAATTCTTTCTAATACTGCTCTTCTGTGTTCTAAGGCTCTATATTTCTATATTCTAAAAACGCCTTCTTACTCTGACATCCTATGTGCTAAGCTAAGCAGTGATAGTCTATGATTTAGTGGATTTGGGGTCCTCTCAGGGCAAGTAGTACTCAGGGGTCTGTCAAGTAAAAGGTAAAGAACAGATCAAGACCCTGACTCTTGAGAGCTTAACTATTTTTTTAAACCACTCAATCCCTAGTTCTTTCACTCCTGGCAGCCTGGGACCCTTGGCCTCAGGACTTTCTCAGGTAACCTCATTTTCTTAAAGGAAGTTTCCAAGGCTGGGTGGACGGTAGTGATAGAAGGCTTGCCATGAAAATGAATGGTTGTTAGCAGGGTCTGGAACTCTCTGAAGTAAAGGGGATATGGGTCCATGAGCCTTCTGCTATTTGATGTGCCTGATGGAACTAAAGGATCCTTAATGCTAAGAACTGTGACCAGCATATGTCTGCTGGGTTATTGTGTCCCTTCCTTCCTTGGCCTCAAACCACCAGAGAATAAATCCTTTATGCCTCCCCAGATAGTATTCACAGTCGGCACACACAGAATGTGATCCAGACTGCCAGTACACGCTGATGGTTCACATTACCACCAATCCTTCCCTTCCATTGTTATGTATTACAGCTGAGTCCATACTCTAAGACTTCTTTACCATGTTTGTATCATGGATCCCTTTGGCAGTCTGGTGAAGTCTATGGACCCTTTCTCAGAATAAAAGTGTTTTAATTCATAATTAAAGGAAATACTAAATTTCAGTTAAAGGTTGGTGAAGATAAAGTTGTAATTTTTTCCTATCTAAGTTTACTGGATCACGTAGCCAAGGTTAAGATCCTCTACTCTACACACAGCTGTGATATTCATCCTGATGCAGTAGCCCAGCGGGTCTGGATTAAAGTAATAGAGGGGCATTTTAGGATGTGTCCACCACATCAATAATGTGGAATCTAGGATCCATTGCTTCTTACACTCCATAAGGAACTGGGGTATACACACCCATGTGCATACAACACATAAATACACCCAGCACAGACACAGATCCTTGAAATATCAAACAGTCTTTCTTCTCCTTTCTTATTGAATCTGCTTGCTATCAAGTGTTTACCTTTCTAGGACCTGGCCTAAGCAGTGACACAGATGAAAAGACATCAGGTGTTGAGGTACCAAAGAAAGCAAGAGACAAATGAGGAAAATTTTCAATAAATATTGTTTCTTCTCCCTCTATTAATTCTTTGCTTTTTTCTTTTTCTTTCTCTTCTCTCCCACTGACAAACACCCTTTGAAAATATTTCAACCTGATAAGTAATGAGGGGTGTGTGTGTGTGTGTGTGTGTGTGTGTGTGTGTGTGTGTGTATACAGTAAGATAACTATATATATATGAGTAGAGTTGTAAGTTTAAATTCCATGCCCTGAAGTACAAAATGTTAGCCTGGGCTAAGTGCAAAATAAACACATCTGCAGGGACAGGCTCATTTCATTCCATCCCCTCCCACTCCCTAAAATGCAAGGATTTCTTGGGCAGTAGTGATACCCACAAGTATGGGAGCGCCTTTGAGAGTGCCTGGCAGCTACTATTTACCAAAACTCCTTCAAGTTAGTGTTTCAGGAAACAGAAGCAAGTGAGGCTGGGCAAAGTATCCTTAAAGGTTAGGTGTGGGCCAGCAGACCCGCACACACTATCTGCAAAACTTCAGTAAATCCCTGTAGGATCTCAGTACTTGAGATGCAGTGTTGTCACAGGAAGGTTTGATTTACTGGAGTACAATGCACCATGATAAGACTTGTCTCAGTGGGCCTGGTGGTTCTATTATTTTTGCCTTTTTTTGTTGTTGTTGTTGTGTATGGGGCAGGAGTGGCAATGTCCTGCCCCCAGGAAGCTAATTAATTGTCCAACCTCCTCTACCAGTTTGGGAAAGGTAAGCCCATCATGGCCGGCACCTCTTGCCATCTTAGTTTTTTGTTTGACTTGTGTGTGTGTGTGTGTGTGTGTGTGTGTGGCAATTGGGGTTAAGTGACTTGCCCAGGGTCACACAGCTAATGTCAGGTGTCTGAGCCTGGACTTAATTCAGGTTCTCCTGACTCCAGGGCCAGAGCTCTACCCACTGCACCACCTACCTGCCCCCATCTCAGTTTTTTGGACCACTATGCAGGGGTCCTCTAACATATCAAATCAGCAAACACCAGAGATTGGCAGTCAATCCCTTTCTAAAAGGTTCTATTATGTACCAACTAGAGCAAGAGTTTTGAATCTGGGGTCCATAGACCCCTTTCCCCAAGGGAGATGGATAAAATTCCAGGGGATCAGAGAACCTGGATAGGAACAGAATGCATCTTTATTTTCACTAAGGAATTTCCTGCAGTTAGGAATTTTTAAAAAATTATCCTGAAAAGGGGTTCATAGCCTTTCCCAAAGAGTCCATGACACAAAAAAGGCTAAGAACCCTGGAATTAGAGGAATCTGGCTGTGATCGAGGCATAGCTCCTGGGAAGGAGGGAGAAGAAAGGGGAGGTTCCAGTTAAGGAATAAGGGCAGCCAGGAGCAACATTAAATGTCAAGTCCAGAACTGCCTTGTATTCCGAATACCCCCTCCTTCTCACTAGACACTAGATTTTAGAATTATCTGATTCTCCCACCTTCCTCTACCCCTCACTCCCAGCAATATAACCTGGTGGGGAGGCTGCAGGAGTCCAGACAGGGAAGGGTTAATCTCTCTAGAAGCTCAAAATTCTATTCTTAAAGTGATAATCTCTGCTTTGCCCCAGGGCACATACAATTCATCCTCAGTCCCCTTTTCCATGTAATAATTTCCAAACGACTCCTTCTTTGGGGCTGATAATCCCATCACCAGCTGATACTGCACCTGCCCTGTTCCCCATGGCCTCCCTCAGCCCCCACCTAACCTTACCAAAGACCAATGTGTGTCTAATGTGGAGCAGCTCTCTCTCTTTCTCTCTCTCTCTCTCTCACTCACTCACTCACTCACTCACACACTCTCTCTCTCTCTCTCTCTCTCTCTCTCTTGCTCGCTCGCTCTCTCTTGCTCTCTCTCGCCTGTCTCTCTCCTCTGTTTTTATCTCTTTCTCTCTCTCTCTCTCTCTCTCTCTCTCTCTCTTCTCTCTCTCTCTCTCTCTCTCTCTCTCTCTCTCTCTTTTTCTCTCCATCTTTCTGTCTTTCTCCCTGTCTCTATCATTCTGTTTCTGTCTCTGTCTGTCTCTGGCCTTCCTACCAGCTAAGGGATCATTGAATACAGTACACAAACGTAGAGTTATTTCCCAGGCTCATAAACTCATAGATTATTAGAACCACTTCTGCCTTAGAGATCATCTACTCTAATCCTTTCATTTTATAGATGAGGAAAGCACAGATCAGAGAGGCAAACTCACAGTGCTAGTCACAAGACCTGGGGTCAAATCCTAACGCTGCTATTTACTATCCTTGTGACTTTGGGAAAAGTCCCTTATTCTTTCTGGGCCTCAGCTCCTCCTTCTTCAAAATGAGGAGTGTGGACTAAATGACCACTAAAATTCCCTTCCTGCTAAAGCCATTATCCTGTGATTTGCCTGAGATCAAAAAGAAGAAAAACAGAAAGTAGGATTAGCATTTGTATACCCCCCCCCACCGGCTTTTGCCTCTACACCTCTGCCTCCAGTCTTCATTTCAGTAGTCAGTTTTGTCACAGTCCCTTAACCCCACATACTTGCTTGTTCCCACCTCCACACCTTTGGTCACATCTATCTCCCTCCCTGGAATGCCCTCCTTTTTTCCTCTCTGCCTATTTAAATCTCCTACACCATTCAAAGGCCACCTCATGTCCTGCCTCCTTCACGATGTCATCCTTGCCTCCCCCGGTTGTTTAGCATGCTCCGCTTTTCTGAATTGCTACAGAATTGAGTAGGAACCACACTTCGGTAGTTTATTTTTAAACCATGTTAAATTATTCTCTAATCATTTCCTGTGCATATGTATGCTAATTTCCTCAACTAGTCTATAAGTTCTCCAAGGGCAGGAACTAGTATCTCACATATCTCTTACATTCCATCACTGGACAAACGCTTATGAGGTCTTTCTTAAAGTGACAGCTTGTATTTCTTTACATGTTTTCTTTCTAGTGTTTCTAGTATTAGCCTGGTCTTGTTTATGTTTGCTCTTGCATTAGAATATAAGTCCCCTTTGGGCAAGAACTGCTTCATTTATGTCCTTTTTTCATCCATGCCTAGTACAATGCTTGGAAGATTATTGATAGACCAATTTCCCCTAGAACCTAGCACAATGCTGACCTCATTGAAGGAACATTATACATACTTATTGGATTGACTTTTATGATAGTCCCTTACTGATCAGTTTGATAAATTGGATTTGGGGACATTGTTTTCTTAAATGAAACCATACCCATACTAGGTACTATGGTAATGCGTGCAATAAGAGTCCTTACCCGAAAGACGTTGATAATCTAGTTAAAGAGACACCAACTCAGCCTCAGGAGAATGACTTAAGGACATTTATAGAGTAACATATTGTGAATTCAATTAAAATTTGTAACAGCATGAACAAGAAATGAGGGATGGGCCAGAAGAGGAGCTTGTACTGAATCAGAATTCACCTCTATAAAGCACTTCTAAGGTTTATATGATGACAACCTTACAATCAAGATGACCAAAAGATTTGCCTAGGGTCACACAGCTATTAAATGTCAGAGTCAGAGTTTTAACTCACATCTCTGGGTATCTAGGTGGTGTGGTGGATTGAGTGTTGGGCTTAGAATCAGGAAGATCTGAGTTAAGTCCAGTCTCAGATATTTATTAACTGGGCAACCCACAGCAAGTCACTTATCCTTTCTCAGCCTCAGTTTACTCATCTCTAAGACAGGGATAATAATTACACTGACCTCCCAAGGTTATCATTAGTTCAAAATGAGACAGTATTTATAAAGTGTTTTGCAAACAAAGTCAGCTATTTTATTGTTATCCTAACTCCAAGACCACATCAAATGGAGAATTAGAGGCAGAAGGTTCCTGAGAGGTTATCTAATTCAACCTCCTACCTCTTACAGGAATCCCTTCCCCAGCATCCTTGAAAGTGGTAGCTTCTGCTTGAATACTTATAATGATGAGAGGCTCAGTTCCTCTCAAAGTAGCCTATTCCCATCATTGGATCACTCTGATTATAGCTTGCATTTATTGTATGCTTTTTTTTTTTGGTATGTATCTTATTTACCTCAAGCTTCCATCATGCTTTCTCCTCGGCTATATTGCAAATGCTCCCAACTGAGCAAGAGAGGGCGAAAATGGTGCTGAGATTAACTTAAGCACCATCCCTCTCTGGGATAATAATAAGAGTTCACATTTATAGAAATAGAACTTTGTAATTTACAAAGCACTTTTCTTACAACAATGCAATCAGGTAGATATGGCCAGAATTAGTACCCCTATTTTACAGAGGAGAAACACTGAGGCTCAGATAGGCAAACTGAGTTGTCCAGTCCCTCAGCTAGCTGAGTTGGACCCCAAGGAAAACTGTGACTCTAGAAGCAGTGCACTTTGCACTATTACATTCTGGGATCTAAGACAGCTGGTGCCTCTCCCTCTCTACTTTGGCCAATAGGGAATTCCCATAACTGATTCCTCCCCTCCTTCGCCTCAACGGCAGACACACTCAACCTGTTCATCAGCGGAGCTCGGCATCTTGGCAGCTGTCCCACTCTCTGCTCCTTCCTCACCACCACCCTTCCCCCTCCTTGGACTCAGGACCTGGGACTCACCACCCAAGCGGTTCACCCATTTTTATTTAATAATTTTTAAAAACTGAAATGCTGGGGGGCAGGGCTGGGGCGGGGGAGGGGGGAGAGGACATAAGGTATTGAAGGAGAGATGTAGCACAATAAACAGTATCCAGAGAGCACCCAGTAAAGTGCATTATTGATTCCCCACTAAGAAAATGCTTAGAGAGTAGGAAAAACGTCCTGCTCTTTAAAAGCCTGGGCGAAGGATAAGCTGGGTACATGCAGCCTTTGCAAAGAGGGACTGCTCTGCTGACATAAATATTTTATTATGTTAAAAAAAAAAAGGAACTGGCTGGTTTAAAGGGGGAGGGGCAGGGAGAGACTGGGGTGAAAGGTTATGCTTACAAAAGGAAAAGGGGAGGAACAGTCATTTCTCCTCCTCCAGCATGGGAAGTCCTATCAAGTCACACCCCCAAGACCTTGAAAACCAAAGAAGGCTGGGGCCAGGCAGTGCCCTGGCTTTCAGCACCAATCTCCCTCCTAGGGAACAGACACCAAGAATCCAGAAATGGGGAAGGGTGTCCTGCTCCTCCCGCCTGGCTTTCTTTAACCCCTCTTATCAAAGCAATAAGGGAAAACAAGGGCCTGACACTAAGTCTGGTTCCAACACCAGGGGATTGAGATGGATCATGGGGTGGGAGGACGGAACCCACCAGCCTCCGGGAGGAGAAACGGGGAACATGTTGGATTTGGAGTAAGAGGACCAATCCTGGCTTGGCTACTTACTACCCATGTACTTTTGGGCAAATTCCTTAACCTTTTTATGCCTTAGTTTCCCCGTAAATAAAATGAGGAGGTTGGATTACATGGCCTCTAAGGTCCCTTCCAGCTCTAAATTCTATGAACCCATGATCCTACGATCTCTTGCCTTTCTAAGCAGCCTACTACTTCCTAGAAAGGTGGAATCATAAATGGCAAGTTCTGAATTCTGTGATCTATGATCTAAGATAGGGGTGGGGAGCCTGCAGCTCTGAGGCCACATGCAGCCCTATAGGCCATCAAGTGCAGCCCTTTGACTGCCGCAGGTTTCCTACCCCTGAGACCCAGTTAGCAGCCCCCCATTACTATTTTGGGATGAGACTAGTCAGGTCACATGATATGTCACTCATTCTTTTGTTGGACAAATATGTTTTATCACTTGCAAGGCAACTAGGCAGTACAGTGGACGGAGTGCTTCGCCTGGAGTCAGGAAGGCTTAAGTTCAAATCCAGCTTCAGACGCTAGCTGTGTGACTCTGGGTAAGTCACTTATCCCTATTTGTCTCAGTTCCCCCATCTATAAAATGAGCTGGAGAAGGAAATGGCAAATCGCTCGAGTATCTTCCCCAAGAAAACCCCAAAGGAGAAATGGAAAGTGGGCCGCAACTGAAATGAGTCAACAACAGCAGGGCACTGTGCTGGGCCACTGGCTGGGAGACAGATCCGTTTGGGACTGTCCCAGATCTCAAAGCACTTACAGTCCAACAAAGGATCTAGAACTGGAACACAGATTTCGATCCCATAAAGCAGTGCATTGTAAAAGGCAGAAGACTGGCGGACACTAAGGGCTGGAGGCATTGGAGTAGACGTTTGTCAGCTTGTCCCCTCCAAGGGGAGGGTCCTGTGGGGCTGGACCAGATGACCTCTGAGGTCCCTTCCAATTCAGAAGCAGTAATATTGTCCTGAAGGAGTTCAGAGGAAGGAGATAACACAGTAATTTGGGATAATCAGGGGAGGCTTCATAGAGGAGGTGGGATCTGACCTGGGCCTTGTGAGATGGATGGGCTAGAAAGGTGATTAGTGGAGAAGCGGGGAGGGGTGGGGTGGGCCGGGAGAGCACAGCCCAGATGGGAGGAAAGCACAAGGCTTGCTCAGGGAACATGAAGCCTGATTTGGCTGGAGCAGAGGGTGTGTGAAGGGGAGCGATGGGAGATCAGGCTGGAGAGGTAAGCCAGGGCCAGATGGTGGAGAGCCTTGACATTTAGCAACTCCAGGGACAAACACAGGCTTCTCATCACCAGACCAACCTCCCTCCACGAGAAAAAAGGTTAAAGGGTCGATGATTAATCTATCTAGAGAGGAGGATATTGAAGGGTGACAAACCAGGAGGGGCAATCCTAGAGGGAACCCTGAGCCACTGCTGCCTGGCCCCTGGGGATAGAAAACAAAATGAAAGAGGCTTACGCTAGAATAGGAGAGATTTGGGTTAGACACAAGCAATTTCCAGGGGTGGTGACTATGCAAGCACCTTGGAAGGATCCCTGCCTTTGGAGTTATCAAATCTGGGTTCAAATTCTGATTCTTCCCCTTTTTTATATCTCTGAACTTCAGTTTACCCATATGTAGATTAGAATGTTGGACTAGTGACTTAGCTATCAGATCCCTTCTAGCTCTAAATCAATAATCCTATGAACCTTCCTGTATTTTTAAAGACACAGTGATAAAATCTGGCCCTCAGTTTGTCCATCTGTAGAATGAGAGGTTTGTACCCAGATAACTGTTAAGAACTCCCAGCGTGGATAGTCTAGGCTTCTAAGTCTGGGATGACTGAAAGCAGGGAAATGAGCTAACTAACACTTTAAGGTCCCTTATCCAGATAGGTAATAATGACTCAGCCCTTTAAGGTTTGCTTGGATAGAGAGCAGAAAGCTGGCCTCCAAGTCAGGAAAACCAGTATTCAAATCCAGCCTTTGACATGTGCCAGCTGTGTGACCTCTCAGTGCTCCAGACAGTTCCTAAGAGTTTAAGTGGATCTTACTAAACTATAGTGGTAGAGGACTTTCCTCCTCTGGGAGACTCTGATACCAATGAAAGCCAATCCAGTAAGACAGGTAGCAGAAGTACTATTATTCACATTTTACCAAGGAGAAAACTGAGACCCATCATGGGGGAAATGACTTGTCTAAGGTCAAATAGCCTGTAAGTGTCAGATCAAGGACAGATGCAGGTTTGTGGGCTTCAAAACCATACCCCTACACAACATTACCTCTCTATTAGACTTGATAGCTCCTGAATCCCTTCCCTGCCTTTCTGATATACTCTGAACCCCTACTCGTCTCTCCTTCGCCCCAGTTGCTTGTCCTCGATCAGGGTCCTCTAGGAGTGAGGCTCCAGTGGGGCAGAGAGAGACCAGGTCAGTGGATGACATCACAAAAGCCAAATTTCCTTTCTTGGCAAAAATACCAACAGCTGCTGAATAAAGACTCTTTGATGGTGATAAGGAGGAGATGGCAAAAGACTAAAATGGCCAAGGAAGAATGAGACAGAGAGGAAGCAGAGCACCCTTGTGCAGTCAGACCTGGAAGTCCCCAGAATTCCCAAGGATCCTTCCAGCCCACCACTTCCCATATCCCCTCCACAGGTCGGGACCCAGCCAAGTTCTCAAGCTCCGTCCAGGCAGAGAGAGAGGGCTCCTCCCGGGCCGGGCAGACTGCCTTGGAGCCAAACGGCTTCCACCAGCCCTTCAGCCCTGCCTTTTAAAGACAAGAGAGTAATTTGAAAGCAGACTCCACACAACCCCCTTCCAACTAGGCCCCACTTCCCCTCCCATACTCACCCCCACCATATTCTTAGTTCCTATATATACATATATATATATATGTGTGTGTGTGTGTGTGTATGTATGTGTGTGTATATATATACACACATATATATATACACACACACACACATGAGTATATATATATACACATATGTGTATATATAACATTATATGTATGTGTGTATATATGTATAGATATATACACATATATGTGTATATAATATTATATGTATGTGGGTGTATATATATATGTATATGTATGGATATAGATATAGATATAGATATATCTTTCTTATCTTTCTCTCTTTCCCCTAAAAACAGATCAGGTTCCTCCCAACATAACCATCTTACTTCCTCTAGAGCTGGTGCGTGGGAGAGCTCCCTCTGCCAAACAGACATGAAATAAATGAATTATCAAATAAGTAGATTAGCAAACTCAGTGATATTGCAAAGGGCAGGGGGGGAGGGGTGGATAACTCTAAGGCAGCTACTCTTCCAATCTCCTTCTTCTGAGAGCGTGTGTGTGTGTGTGTGTGTGTGTGTGTGTGTGTGTGTGTGTGTGTGTTTTATTGAGAGGGAAGGAAGGAAGCTGATAAAGACAGCATGCTCAATCAACTATGCACACACATATATAATGATGACAAATAATGCCCTGAATTTATCGGGCACCTTCTGAGAGGCTCAGAGTGTTTATTCCACATCAATTTGTTCCACTTATCCTAGAAACCCTCGGGTGACAGGACCAGTTTATTAAACAAATGGAAAACAAGCTACAGCTGGTTCTGAGACCGGATGGTCCTAAAGGGCAGGACCCCTCTAAATTTTACTATCTAATAAGGGACTGGTCCACCACAGTTATTTTGCATCCTGCCTGTCCTTTCTATGTCTCTCTGTGCAGGGTGGTCTGTCTTAGACAAGACATTCCTAGAGATCGGGGGGTCACAGGTTCATCTGGATCCCAGAACTGACAAAGACTTTAGAAATCACTTAGGGATGACAGCAAATTGCTTGTCTTCTCAAGGAGGGGAGGAGGGGCAGGAGGGCCAGGAGAGAACTTGGAATTCAAACATTTTTTAAAAATGTATTGTTAAAAATTCTTTTACATGTAATTGGGAAATATTTAATGAAATAAATAAAAAGAATTTTAAAAAATAAATCACTTAGGTCAACTCCCTCTTTTTACATTCAAGATTTAAACATCTTTCCCATCTCTGTGGCCTTGCTGACACTGTTCCCTATGCCTCCAATGTCTCCCCAGGTATCCACCAGATGAAACCCTATCCACTTCTACTTCTACTTCTTCTACTTCTTCTTCTTCTTCTTCTTCTTCTTCTTCTTCTTCTTCTTCTTCTTCTTCTTCTTCTTCTTCTTCTTCTTCTTTTTTTGCAGTGAGGCAATCGGGACTAAGTGACTTGCCCAGGGTCACACAGCTAGTACCTGTCAAGTGTCTGAGGCCAGATTTGAATTCAGGTTTTCCTGACTCCCAGGCCGTAGTTCTATCCACTGAGCCACCTAGCTGCCGCAACCCTACCCATTCTTCAAGGCCTTCCTTAAACACTTGCTCCATGAAGCCTTCTCTAATCACCTCTCCTACTAGCCCTTACTAACAACAAACTCTCTCTCTGAGAAGTAATAGCACTTTGTACTTTTCATACTCTTACACCTCGTTTAATATTATTTATATTTATGTACTTGTCTTATGGAGCAGCTAGGTGGTACAGTGAATACTGCACTGGCCCTGGAGTCCAGAGGACCTGAGTTTAAATCCAGCCTCACACATTCATTAACTGTGTGACTCTGGGCAAGTCATTTAACCTGGTTTGCCTCAGTTTCCTCATCTGTAAAACTGAGCCGGAGAAAGAAATGACAAACCACTGCAGCATCTCTGCCAAGAAAATCCCAAATGGGGTCATGAAGATTTGGATACAACTAATCAATAAGGAAAAAACAAAACTTGTCTTATTCCCCCAACTATCTTAATCCCCCTACTAGATGGTAGCTTCTTGAGGTCATTCCTCTTTATAAATTCCACTTAGTGGGATCATCATCATGGATTTGGAGCTAGAAGGGACCTTAGAGAGGTCAGTGAGTCCAATTCCCTCATTTTATAACTGAGGACCAAAGGCGAGAAAGATAAAGTGACTTGCCCAAAGTCACACAGATAAGTGGCAATAATGGAATCTGAATGCAGCTCTTCTGATGCCATATCCAGGGTTCTTGCCTCTGTACCACATCACCTAGCAAAGGGACATGCAAGTATTCTACTGTTGAATTCTCATCATATGCCTGTTGAAATTTACAAAAGAAGAAACTGAGGCTGAAAAAGATGCTGCAATCTGCCCAAGGTCACAGAGACAATCAGTGGCCAGGACAAGAACCAAAGTCTCCTGACCCGCCTAAAGTTCTTTCCCCCATACATCAAGTGGCCTGATGCTACATCAAACGCCAACAGCTGCTTAATAAAGGCTTTTTGATGATGATGAGGGTGAGGGGAGGGAAGAAGACTGACTACAAAATAAGGGTGACATGGGACAGAGAGGCTGCTAAGTACCCCTGTGCAATGAGAACCTGGAAATCCCCAGATTTTTCAGGGATGCCCCCACCCTGGCTGAGAACAAGCTAACCAGAGAAGGTAAAAGGGTTCTTTCCCAGCTAGAGTTCTCTCCTCTCTGTTGATTACCCATCAGATGTTTCTCTCCTGTTCAGTACTTTCTGCCAGAGGTCAGGGAAAGGATAGGAATAGTTGGGAACTTTAAGTCCAGCAAATGTTGTTCCTTGTTCATTCTTAGATGGGGTTAGTGACAGAAGGAGGTTGAAGCTCTTGGCTAAAATGAGATTTGGAGATTATCTACAGATTCTATTTTCTACAATCTGTTTTTTACCCATTAGCACAGATAAGCCACCAGAGGATTTCCTTCCTGCCTCTTTCCTCTCCAAACCTTTCACTGGAGCTCCACACAGTAAAGGAATAGATTGGCATGTTTGTTATCTCTTTTGATTTCCCCTGCCAACCTTTTATAATCAAATAGCCAAAAGGCAGAGATAATAGGAAGGATGGAGAATAAAGCAAATGGCCTGGGTCTTCCATTCCCTCATCCCTAGATCACTCAGTATGAATGCTGGAGACAGAGAATATCGGTTCATCGAAGGCAGGGCCTGAATGTCTTATGAATTCAGTACAATCACAAAGTGTCAGAGCTGGAGGGACCTTAGAGGTCATCTAGGCCAACCCTTCTTTTTCCAAATGGAAACTGAGGACTACAGAAGGAAAGGGCAGAGCCATAACTAGGAATGTTTAAGGACAAAGGAGTAAGAAGGGAGAAAGGAGTTCATCTGGTGTGTGTGTGTGTGTGTGTGTGTGTGTGTGTGTGTGTGTGTGTGTGTGTGTGTGTGTGTGTGTGTGTAGGAGATAATACACCCACCACAGTAATGTCAAGAGTCTCCAAATTTCAGCTATTTCTGCACAGTTCCTACCTCCCGCAATTGCCTAGCTAGTATCTCTAGAAAAGGGACTTCCATCAAGGTCACGATAAAGAAACCCCTCAAAGAGTTACACTTCGACTCACAAATTAGTCTTCCTCAATACCATCTCTACTTAGTGGGATCCCATTATAACTTTCGTGTCAGAGTTAGAAAGTAATAGCTATTTAACAGCCCAACTTAGCTATTTGGGGTTTTGATGATTTGGCCATGACGTGACCTGAAAGGCTTCTGTAACACAGTGAGTTGAGAACTAGCTGGTCTCAAAGCCAGGGAGACCTGGGTTCAAGGTGTTCCTCTGACACATACTGACTCAGACATAGCTGGGTAAGTCATTTAATCTCAATCAGTATCGGTTTCCTGATTTGTTAAATAAGGATGATAAAACACCTATTTCACAGGGTTGTCGTGCAGATCAAATGAGTTAATATAAGTAAATCACTTTGCAAACTTTGAAACGCTATATAAACGATAGCTGTTCTTATTAACCTCTCAGTGCCAGGCCAACTCTACAAACATGTGGCAGAGAAGGTGCTGACCTATATTGGTAGAGGCAGTTCCTTGTTGGGAACTGATGAAATTATAAGTCTGGTAAAACAAAACAAAACAAAACAAGACAAGACAAAGCAAAACCATCACCAATCCCACTCTGAATCTGTGTGATAAGTTGAGTTAAAACAGAGTTTAATTCTATTTGGTGATAATAACAGTTGCTCACAACAACCTGGTTCTATTCTCCTGTTCAGAAAAGGGAGACCCTTTTCTTTGCTTCTTACCTGCCCTACAGAGAGATAGTAAAGTATTCACTGGCTTGGAATTAGGAGAAGAGACTTGAGTTTGAATTCTGTCTTATTAACTCTGTGATCCTGGGCATGTCACATCATTGCCCTAAGTCTCAATTTTCTCATCTGTAAAATGAGGCTAATAACACTTTCACTCTTTACCTCATAGGGCTGTTGCAAGGAATATTATCATCATTGTTGTTACCACAGTTTTCCCCATCCCTCATTTTTTCAATGGTACCACTGCTCATTGGTTCTCATTGCTATTACTCCAGTACATACCAGCCAGCTAAGGAGGTCACAGTTCCCTCTGTCCTTTCTGTGCCCAGAGAAAACCTGAGATGTGGGGTGAGCCATTGGAGCAGAGCTGAGTCACCACTGTAGCTTTGCTACATGTATGGGAGAACACTCAAAATAGGTCAAAAAGAGAATTCATTAACCTCCGAGTCCCTCTGGTTGGCAGGAGGTTGTTACCTGGCTTGAGGTGACCTGGTGGTAGAATATCCCTAACTTTTGTAGGCTGGTGTCATGGACTACAACCACACTCTCCTGCCAAGTGACCCTGGATGCTTCAGCCTGAGACTAAGCTGGATGAATTACCACACCAGTAAGGCATTTTATAAGTTCTCATCTAGCCATTCTTCCCTTTCAGAAAGAGCATTGAGCTTAGAATCCAGAGACCAGTGCTCTAGTCTTGATTCTTGAAACTAACTTGGAGAGTAACCTTGGGCAGGTCATGACCCTTCACTTAAGCCTATTTCCCCATATGTAAAATGACAGAGTTGGACTAGATCACATCTAAGGTCCCTCCCACCTCTGAAGTTCCATGCTTATCTATGCTGAATGGACTTAAACTACTCTCTGATATCACAGATGGTTATGATGAGGATAATGAAAATGATATCCTACTATAGCCTCCTTCACTGGGGACAGAGAATGAAAAGAGCTCCAAACAAGAGGAGTCTGATCAAAACAGTACAAGTTTGTGATAATGCTCAAGAAACAAAAGTGAAAAATAACAACTTGAAAAAATCACAGGGGTAGGGCAGCTAGCTGTGCAATGGATAGAGCACCAGCCCTGGAGTCAGGAGGACCTGAGTTCAAATTCAGCCTGATATATTTATTAGCTATATGACTCTAGGCAGGTCACTTAATCCTTATTGCCTCAAATTAAAAAAAAAATCTCAGGGTTGCAGGACAATAGACAATTGAAGGAATCAAATGGTATTTCACAAAGTTGGACTAAATTTTGGGAAGTAAAAAGAAAGTCATGACTGAAATATTGGACATAGAGACAGACTTCTGGTAGTACTAATTACCAAGATGGACAGCAATATAAGTTCACTGTTTGTATTGCTGCAAAACGAAATGACTTTGTGAAAATTGTTTGAAATAAGGTACTGTGGCCAATAAGCAAACAAGCATTCATTAAGTACCTACTATGTGCCAAACAGAGGGCTATGTGCTTGGAATACAAAGAAGGAAATGCAATAGTTCTGTTTCTAGTGGAACAAATAAATTTTGTTTTACTTTTTTTTGCAATAAACAAAAAAATGAACAAATAAATAAATTACTAAATCATCTTGTTCCAAAAAGTCACATGGCCCTCAGACCTCATTTATTACACACTTAGAACATATTATGTACCTACTATGTATTACTCTGAATTATAGGTTTTTTATTTGCCAATCCTCTACTGGGGCAGCTGGGTGGCACAGTGGATAGAGCACTGGGCCTGGAGTCAGGAAGACTCATCTTCTTGAGTTCAAATCTGGCCTCAGACACTTACTAGCTGGGTGACCTTGGGCAAGTAAGTCATTTAACCCTGTTTGCCTCAGTTTGCTCATCTGTAAAATGAGCTGGAGAAGGAAATGGCAAACCGCTCCAGTATCTTTGCCAAGAAAACCCCTGATGGGACTACAAAAAGCTGGACATGACTGAACAACAACAACAAATCTCCTACTAGACTGTAAACTCCATGAGGGGAAGGACCCTGTCTTATTCAAGCTTTGCATCTCCCTCAGGACCTAGCATTGCAAGGCATTCTGCACACAGTAAGTACTCACTATGTTTTTGCCTAACTGAATTAAATCACACATTTTTTCAGTGCCGCCTATGGTTAAGGTACTCCTTTCTGAGATCAGCTACAGTGCAGTGCTACATTTGAAATCAAAGGCCTGGGTTCAAATCCTGACTTGGCCATTTACTCTATGTACTACGCTACCTCAACTTCCTCAACTGTGAGATGAGGTGACTGAACTAGATGATCTAAGATTCCTTCTGCCTCTAGTTCTAGGCTCTTAGGGTCCCAACAGTCAGATCCAAATGGGATGATAATGAAGCAGAGACTAGAAAGGAAGAATCTGGGGACTAGATGACCTCTCACTACCTCTGTTCACCTGAGGGTTACAGTTACACCACATCACAACAAGTATAAGAGAAGAAAATGGCATTTGGCTTCCTTTTCAGTTCTAGTTCTCACTGCTGTGGTCCTTGGACTAAGTGGGTTATCAGCCTTTGGATTTTTGAATTGGTACTTATCAAATGAGATAATATTTATAAAAAAGAAAACAGTACAATGCCTGGCAGTTAGGAGGTACTATAGAGATGCTTATTCCCTTTCCTCTCCCCTGGTGGCATGGCCTAGTGGACAGAGTTGAGATAAGGCTTTGGAGTCAGGAAGGTTCAAGCCCTGCCCCTGGAATAGATGAACTGTGTGACCAAAGACAAGTCACTTGACCTCTCAGTGATTCAGGCAACTCTCTAAGATTGTAAGGGTCAGATGAATTGTAAATCTTCATAGAAAAAAAACACAGGGCAGAACCAGGAGGATATTGTACACAGTAATAACAATATTATACAATGATCAGCTGTGGATGACTTACCTATTCTCAGTAATACAATGACCCAAGAAAATTCCAAAGGACTCATGATGAAAAATGCTATCTGCCTTCTGAAAAAGAACTGATGGAATCTGAATGAAGATTGAAGCAGGCTGGCTTTTTTAAAAAACCTCCTTTATTGTTCTTTTTTTGGCTTGTTTTCTTTCACAACATGACTATTATGGAAATATCCTTTGCATGTTTGCACATATATAACTTATTGCTTGCCTTCTCAATGATAGAGGAGGGGACAGAGGGTGGGAGAAAATTTGGAACTTAAAACTGTAAAAATGAAGGTTAAAAATTGTTTTTCATGGAATTGGGAAAAAATAAAATATTAAAAAGGGGGAAAAAATCACTAGACTGGTCCAAGTAAAGAAAGAAACACTATCTGTTGCTAATATCAGCCTAGGATGCCCACTCTACAATACCCCACCCCACATACACACATATACCAAAGCCATCCAACTTTATACTGGAACAGTCCCCTCCCTGCCAAATACTATTTGGTACTAGAATTGGCAGGCCTTCAGGAGTTAAAATGCAGGAGGGACCATCTAATTCAATCCCCACCTCCTTTCTCCCTCTTTTTTTTGACAGATTGAAGAAACCGAGGCTCCAGGCTTAGGGGTTAAGGAAGAAGTGAAGTCAGCATGATATACTAGAAAGGGCACTGGTTCTAGAACCAGAAGATCCAGGTTCAAATCCTGCCTCTGATACTTGGTGTGACCTTGGACAAACTCCATGGGTCTCAGTTTCCTCATCTATAAAATGAAGGGTTGGGACTAGACAGTCATGAAGGTTTTTCCAGGTCTATATCAATGATCCTAAGTGACTTGCTCAAGGTCATGTAACTGGTTGGTAGCAAAAATGGGACTAGAGTCCAGGTCCCACAGTGCCATCTTCTACCACAATGCCCTTTGCCACTACAGCATTCCGCTGTCCACCAGGAGTTTGTATGTGCTAAGTGAATAGAAGCTTGTTTTAATATGTGTAAGTGATTTGGCTGTGGAGGTATGATGGGGGAGAAATTGAACAATACAAACCAGAGACAAGTGATTTTAAAGTTATCTGCTTTTTCCTATGCTCTGCATCCCTGCTCCTTTCCAATAGGACAGATAATTGAGGCCAGACTATGTGTGAGCTGGCCAGCAAACATGCAAGCAGCACACGCCTCTACAGTATACCCCAGTGGAGAATCCTAGCAATGCATCTTCCCAGACGATAAACTAAAGCAGCTTCAATGTGCTCCTTTCTCCCTCACCTCCCACAATCCAATCAATTCATCCTTAAGAATGGAGCTGGGAACCATAAGGGAGTATTCTTACCAGCCCCATCCTTTGGCCATCTTGACTGTGGGCAGGTTACGTCTCAGTCAGGGCTGCAGCCTCTGCCTGCTCTTGAATAGATCTGCCCATATACTCTGCTGCCCCTCTCCCTTACTCCTTCCCCTCACTAAAAAAAAAAAAAAAGGAAGAATCACAGAACATTGGAGCTAGATACCATCTGTTTAACCATCTTTTTGCAGAGAAGGACATTGAAGGAAGTGACTGTAAGTTACCTCCCTCAGTTCTCCTGAATCCCTCTTGACCTCACCTACCTCCACTACTCATCTAACCTTATTTCCCAGTATTTCTGTGAAGGAATCCTTCTCTCCAGCCAGGATGCTTTGGTTTTCGTTCAGCCCTGCCCTGATCTGTTAGTAGGGTGGGGAGGAAATGAGAAGGGGCATGACGTGGAGAAATTACTCTTCTTCCTCTTCTCTGCCTATATGAATCTCACCTCAAGCTCAAGGATGAGTTCAAGTCCCGAGCTAAGGCAGCGTGGTACATACAGTGTGAAGTGTCCTGACTCAGGAGTCAGACGACTCTGGTTCAAATCCTGCCTGATTAATATGTCAAGTCATCTCAACTCCTGAAGTATCAGTTCCATCATCTGTAAAATAAAAAGGATGTCCCTTCCAGCTGTAAATGTATGATTCTAACTTCCATGACCACCCCAACTCACAGGGACCTTTCTGTCCTCTAAATGTCCTTGTGTGGGGCACTTGGTACTCATCTTTTTGTATGCACTCATACAAGTCAACCCATATAGACTACAAGCCTGCAGATGTCCTTTTCTTATCTTAGTATCCTTCTCAAGCCCTAGCACTCGGCCTTGCACATTAAAGGTGTTCAATAAATATTTGCCGATTGATTGCCTGCCTTGAGTGTTAAGTGGCCTGTGATCCCTAATCCCTCTTCCCCTAGAGTGGCCAAATCACCCCTATTCTTTACTGTGGTTACATCTGTCCTCTCTGCCTTTTTCCCTTTTCATTATAATAATTAAACCCTCTGCCACTAACTAGGTCTATGCTTTTGGGCAAGTAACTTAACCTCTTTGGCCATCAGTGGCTTGGAAAAAAAAGCTCCAATCTTGGAAGATAGAAGACCAGCTTCAAGTGCCGGCTCTGCCAGTTTTACTTGCTTTTGACCTTGGGAAAATCCTTTCCCTTCTTCAAATCCTTTCCCTTCTTCAGGCATCAGTTTTCTCATCTACCAAGCAAGGGAGTTGGACTAGGTGACCTTTAAGGAACCTCCAGTGCTAAATCTATGGCCTCTCAGGTCCTTTCTAGCGCTAACTAATTCTGTAATCCTCTGATCTGTTGCTGTATCTTAAAAACAGAACATTATACTTTGCCTTCCTAAAGGAAGCAGGTTAGACTAGAAAAGCTCTTCCATCTCATATAGGTTTAAGATTATGACTCTGTGATAGCTCTTCCAAAGACTTTCTATCCTCCTTTACCCCCAGCTACATCCCCTAATGCACATGAACATCTGTCTAAACAGTGCCCTTTGCTATCTATCTATCTATCTATCTATCTATCTATCTATCTATCTATCTATCTATCTATCTATCTATCATCTGTCTATTCTACCTATCTGTATATATGAATATGTATATATATAGTATGTATATATGTGTGTGCATATATTTTTCTTTAGTTTTTTTTTTCTATCAGGTGTGGGACACCTACTGATTTCCTCCAAGGTGTGTCAGGAAATATTTAGAAATTGACAAGTACTCCACACATGCAAGTCGTCAGGAAGCCCTGCTGTAGAGAATTTTTCCCTTCTGTTTCTCCACAGGCCAGCACCTCTCTGACAGGCCTCTTGGACCAAGGCAAGCTGCTGCTCCAGTTCTCTCGGTTCCCTGCTCCCCAGGAAGGACATTTCACTGTATAACAAGATGTCATCAAACAGAACTATTCTTATCCTAGGCAGGGTCCTGCCTCGGGCATTTAAATAGATCATTGAACTGTTTTAACTAAAGTGACTGGGTGAAACTCAGTCTCCGAAGTGGCTTCTAACTGAGGGTCAGAGGTGCACCAGACTTCCAGAGACTCCCTGTGTGTTTGCTTGTTGTTGTTTTTTTTTCTGATCCTTTGGCCTTTCAAATCCCACAAGGCTTGAAGATTCACCAGAGAAGAAAATTGGGAGCAAGGGTAGCTGACTGATGGGGTTTATTCATGTTCTTCTTCCTCCTCTCTTTCTTTTCATATCTCTCCTATGCTTTAAAATGTGGCTTAAATCCCTGGTGGTATATTAGAAAGAGCAATGAGTTTGAAGTGATGGCCCTCTGTTCAAATCTTGCCTTGGATACTACTGGTGTGGCTACAAGCAAATCACTTAAACCTCTCTGGGTTCCTATTTTCTCACCTGTAAAATGAGAGGGTTGGGTTAGATGACCTCTAAAGTCCCTTTCAGTTTCTAACGTCTCCCTTGGGTCCAAACCTTTGATCCTACTTTGATCATCCTCTAAGCCCACAGCAAAACACAAAAAGGACTTCCTCTTCTGAACTCCCATAACACTCACTATTTGTACCCCTAAACTGGCAATTAATCAGCCACCGCCTTATAATATCTCCTATGCTGCCATATTAGACACTTCTTTATCTTTCATATCTCTGAGGGGTTATGTCTTTGTTTCCCAGCTAGACTGTAAGCTTTCAAGGCAAGACCCAGACAAGTGAATTTGAACCCAGGCCTTCTGACTCCAAATTCCATATGGGCTTCCTCTACTGCACCAAAAGTCCTTGTCTTTTTCTTTTCATTCTATTCCCTTAGTACTCAACAGAGAGACTTTGTACATTAGTTAGTACTCAGTAAATGTTTATTTAGTGATTGAGTCCTTGTGTATTCATACTCATTTGTGGGGCTGAGGGGGAAAGAATTCAGTGGGTGAAAAGACCTGAGTCAGCCAGCATGGCAGCTTTGCATCTCATAAGTGGAAACTTTTCCATAAATATTGAGTTCTGGCGAGAGACACGGAGCCTCTGACCTTAATTTTGCATGCAGTGTTCAATGTCAAAGATTTATCAATGTGAAGGAGGAGACATCTAGGAAGCACTGAGACTACATCTGGCTCCCGTAAGTTAATTCATGTCACAGCCCTGGCAATAGGTGCTTTGCAAATGGGTAAACTGAGGCACAGAGATGTTAAAATCAAATAAGAAGCTGGTGTTCAAGCCGAGCCCTTCTCTATCCCTGCCTACTGGGATGGCTGCACTACTTTTGTGACACACAGCTTTGATACAAGCGTAATGCTTGGGAAATAAGAGGTTTTGTTCATGTTAACCCAGAGACACTTGACCTCCATGGTCCCATCTGGCTCTAAATTTTAAGATTCTACAATCAAGAAAATGGAAGCCCTATGGTACCTTTGAGTGGGTCAAGCTCAGGAGAAAGGAGCTGCTCCAAGACTTATGAAAGCATTGCTGATGCCTCAGAAATCAGGAAATTATAGCTTTAGAGCTGGAAAGGTCCTCAGACGTCCTCTAATCCAATGGTGTCCAACTTAAATAGACCGGAGGGCCACTAAACCATACATGAGGGTCCTTATGGGCACATGATGACTTAGAAAACCACATATTAGTAGTACCTGTATTTTATTGTATTTTTTATTTGTTTTAAAAAATATTTCCCAATTACATTTTAATCCAGTTTGGCCATACTTTAGCATATTTGGGGCTGTAATGTGGGACCACATGTTTGGCACCTCTGCTCTAGTCCCAAACCCTTCTTTTATACATGAAGAAACTGAAGCCCAGAGACTGAAGACAGCTTGCCCAAGTTTCCACAGGTTTTAAGTGGCAGAACCAGCCCTGGAACTCAACTTTTCTTTCCCCACTGAATCGCATTGCCTTTATATATAAATATATAGATATATCTAAAGAGAAATGCATACACATGTGTGTTTGTGTATATGTATATGTATACATAGAGGCAGCTAGGTGGCACAGTAGATAGAGTGTCAGGCCTGGAGTCAAGAAGACCCATCTTCTTGAGTTCAAATCTGGTCTCAGACAGTTACTAGCTGTGTGACCCTAGCAAGTCACTTTACCCTGTTTCCTCATTTGTAAAATGAGCTGGGGAAGGAAATGGCAAAGCACTTCAGATTCTTTGCCAAGAAAACCCCAAATGGTGTCAGGAAGAGTTGGACAGGACTGAAAAAATGAGTGAACAACTGAAATATATGTGCATATAAATGTGTGTATACATGTAGCCTATATACATATATACATAGCATATACCTATACATATGTGCATATATACATAGTATATACCTATGCATATATATACATGTATAGTATATGCCTATACATATTGCATATATACCTATACACATGTACACACATATATACTATATACCTGCACATGTGTATATGCATACATAGTATATACACACGTCCTACATATCATATACATAATGATAGCTATATGGGATTTTTCTATATGATCATACATGTGATCACATGTGTATATACATATACACATAAAATCCCTCCGTGTCCTTCCAAATACCTTAACTTGCTCCTATCAAATGAGAGAAATGGATTTGCAGCCCTACCACCTCACTCCAGCCTTGCAATGGTCATAAATAACAATAGCTAGCATTTATACAGCATTGGAAGGTTTGCAAAGCACTATCCATATATTTATCTCCTTTGATCCTCTCAACACCCCTGTGACAGACAGGTGCTATTATTATCTCTATTTTATAGATGAGGAAACTGAAATCAACTGAAGTGCCTTGGCCAAAATCACACAACCATTTAGGACCCAAGGTATTATTTGAACTCGGCTCTTCCTGACTCCAAGTTCAGTATTCTGTCCACTATGCTAAGCTGTCTCTCAGATACTGAGGTAATGAGGATACTGACAAAGGGACATAGAGGATAGTTCTGGCCACTGGCTTTTACCTTCTCTCCACTATCCCTTTCCTCAGGTTAGTTATTGTCTCCAAGGCACAAAGAAAGTTTATTCCTCCTTTTTTATAAGCAGCACAGGTAGCTGGCTGGTAACCTTTCTTCCTTGCAGAGAACTGCCTAATTACTTACTATGCCAAGCCATCTCCCACCCTTCACAAAGGGAGGCTGAAAGTGCAGTGATGTCTATTGGTAACATCTACTCCCTGTCTTCATCCCCACCCCAGTCCATAGACCAAGAATAGTAGCTCCTGGTGCTGCATATTTCCCCCAAGCTGAGAAGGTGGCATGACACCACTTCTGAAGCTCTGCAGCTCTCATTCAAATTTCACCCTTGCCCAAGCATCCTTGGTTGAGAGCTCTTCCCTATTAATTCTCATTGTGCATTTAGAACCATCCAGGTTTTTATTTATTCATTTATCTTGTCTATCTTCCCCCTCCCCTTCCTCACCAGAGTGAAATTTACAATTCATTTCTCAGGTGGCCTTGCCAGAAGGGCGTTGATGTGAACAATAAGAAGGAAAGAGCCAGCTGGAGAGGGAGAATTCTCACCCCAGGCCCCTGAAAAAGGCAACAGACTTCTTTGTTCCTCTCTGCATGCCCTAGCCTGCCATCCTAAAGCAGGTTTTAGAACTCAGAGTTTCGGTTGTGTAGCTAGATCGGTAGAAACATAATGCTCAGAGTATGGATGGTCACTTGCTGCATGAGTTTTTCATGGCAGGGGACAGGTTGGCTTTGGTTTGAGGGAAGATGGGGTTGTCACATTTTTAGTTGCACAAGACCCATTGTTGTTAGGGGGGCAGCCCTGACCCTTATTAGAAACATCTTTGGATTTGAAGAAAGCAGACATAGCTTGAAGAGTCCCTTCACCCCTGGGGAAGCCAAGTCCTCAAAGGGTGGTCTCCACCACCGCAAAGCCACTCTCCCCACCAAGCCAGACAGTCTCATTCTTGCAGGCTGCACATTTGTAATCAAAGGCCAAGGGCAAGTTGGCAGCCCATGATAAAATATTTAAGGCAGCCCAACAGGTGGAAGGGTGCTAAGATGCCGCCTGCAACAGAGACCTTAGAAGTGCTCCTAGTTTATTCTGCCCACCACCTGTCCTCGCTCACAGTGGAGGTGAGGGTGGGGCCTGGGGAAGAGGAAAGGGGATACTAACTAGGATGAGTTGGTGGAGGAGAGGTGAAGAGATTCTGCCCAGTGCCAAGTTTAGCCCATCACAGCCAGTGGCTCCTAATGCCTGGTTCATGATCTGCTAGTCTCAGGACCAGGGCTCCAACAAGGGGACGGAAGGGGGTATGGGGTCAGAGGAGAAGGAGGTTAGTATTCTGAACTGGATATAGATGGGGGAGGACTTCTGACTTGGCTTTTATGGTTGTCTCTGACCCCTGAAGCTCTTTAAACAAAAGTGGGTCTTTTGAATTATGAATCAGCCATTTCCCCTCCCCCACCAAAACAAGCCTTGCGGCATGCCAAATAAAAGGCAATGATTAATATTTAAAAGAAAAAAATACATTCGAGGTTTTAAATATAAGAGCTAGTGGCTGTCGTTCATTTTGGAGGGTGAAGAGTAGTTCTTTCACAGGCTAGGAAGAGGGATGCCACCTGTGAGGTACTCTCATTCTGGACTTTCTGTACCCTCTCCTGCCCTGAAAAAGCTTGGACACCAAGGCCTTCATCAACATTGCCCTGAAAGCACTGCACCCTCTCCCCATTCCTGAGCTCTCAGGTGACCTTCTCAGCCACCTCTAGGCACGGGGAAGGCTTCCCTGCATCCATGTGTTCTCTTGGATGGATCTCTATGTGCCAGAAACCGAAGCAGCCACATGTAACTGTGCATGTATGTGTGTGGATCAACAAATGCATCTCTATTTTCAACCAAGAAACAGAAAGACCTTTGCAAGGTCACAAAAGATTTGCATCACAACTTAGGGAAGAAACTCAAGTATGCCTGGATCTACTGGCTGATTTCTTAGAGAATCAGCTATGGAGGAAACAGCATTCTAACAGGAGTCAAAAATACCTGGATTTTTATTCCTGGGTCTACCATTTACTAATCACATGATCATAGGTAGAAATTTAGTCTCTATAAGCCTTAGTTTTCTCAAGTCCAAATGGACATAATAATCCCTGCCCTCTCTTAACTCACTGGATTGTTACAATAGCCACCGAGAGAATTTATGTGAAAATGGTTGATGTTATAGAATACCATACAAATGTCAGGTGAGTATTATTGTTCATAATTTTGTCAGGCTATTCTTTACTAATATAAGGCTGTTTGAAGTGGTGGGAGAGAATCCCAAGGACTTGAGTTTAAGTGCTCCTTGGTCTCTGAAAAATACTAGCTGTCTGACCTTGAGCAAGTAACTTAACATCTTGGTGCCCCCGGGGCAACTCTCTAAGGCTATAGCTTGAAGTACAATTGCCACAATAGTAGGATCATTAAAGTTGGAAGGGACCTTAGGCCATTTACTCCAACTCTCTGATTTTGCAAATAAGGAAACTGAGGCACAGGGTGGTTTATCGACTTGCTCAGGATAACACAGCTAGAAAGTATCTGAGGCAGGGTATGAATGAACCCAGGTCTTTGTGATTCCACCTCCAGTTGCCTTATCTACTATTCCCAGTTTCATCATTTGAAGTTCTTTATACTAATGAAATCATGGATTTGGAGGGAAAAAAAACAGCCCACTTCTCATTAATATCTAATAAAAAGCAGTTCTACTGTTTCCATTTATTCTGATCATTGTATGATATTATGAACTGAGAGCTGGATTTGGAGACTGCAGACCTGGGTTTCAATTATGGTTTCACTACTGACTACCCGTGTGACCTTGAACAAATAATGTAACCTTTCTGGGCCTCATTTTCTTCAACTGTAAAATGAAAGAGGTTGAACTAATTAATTTGTGAGTTCTCTTTCAGCTTACATCTAAGATCCTATGATTCCAAAAGGCAATGAGTGCAGGGTCATTTGGACCCTCCCAAGTTGCCCTCAGAGGACTACTTCTCTAGATCATGGAGGGTGCATATCTAGGAGGGAGGACTGGACAGTTTCCTAAACCTTGCAAACAGACTCTTGTCTGCTCACTCTAGAACAATGCCTTAGGCCAGAGGAGCATTCTAATGTCATCAAGTTGAATGGAACTGAAAAAGGAGCACTGGCAATGGGAGAGATGAGGAGGAAAGAAGGGTAAGGGATATGATGATTACCATAGGGGATTAAGGAGTCCTAGTGCCCATTGGCTTCCGATCTAGTTTTCACTTAGTTACCCTACTCTGTGTGTTATGGTCTGGTGTGTAACCTGCACTTTTGCACATTTTCAAGGGTGAGGGAGGTCAGAGAAGGAAAAGGACAACAGTGAACTGAAAACCTGGAAACTCCCCTAGTAGCATCACCCCTTTGGGGATTTGTTCCACCCTGTTCATCCACCCTCAGGTTTTTATTTCAAATGGACCAAATGGAAGAAAGACATCCACTTACATGAGTGCAGAATCTCTCTGGGGGATCTCCGCAGGTGATGCCAGTGGGCTCCACCTTCACTGTGACATAGTCCTTCATGCTCATGGCCTTGGGCTGGCAGGCATAGAACTCCCAGGATGGGCCCTCATCCGTGGTCACCCAGGATTTGCAAATGTCATAGTCTGCCATGGCCAGTGGGAGGCAGTGCAACAGAAGGGACGCCAGGAGCAGCATGACAGCAGGTGGAGGCCCTGGACTCCGGGCCTCAAGAGGCCCTGGAAAGGCAGCGTCTGGGTTAGGAGTAAATGATGGGCTCAACATGGAGATGCCACATCTACCAAACAGGAGTGGCCAGGGACATTCCAGATACCCAAGGACCACTGGTTTGTAGGCAAGAAGGAGCCTCTTTGTCCAGAAGGCAAGTCTGGCCAGCTGATATGGAAAACTCAGAGTGAGTGCTTCTCACACTGTTGACCGGCAAATCAAAAAGTCGTCCATAACTTCACACTCCACTATTCTTGGCATAGCAAAGTGGGTAACTTTTCCTACAGGTGAAGCTGATGAAATTGGGCACACTTTCAAATGGTGACAGGATTTTGAAATGGGATAGGGAGAAAACCCACAGGGATCTTGCATGAAGCTGGATCAGATTGCTTTTAATTTTTGTCCTTCCAATCAATGAAGGGTTTAAAGCGTCCTTACGGTGTGGTATGCTGGAAAGAACTTAAAATGAACCCCCCAGGCCTGAATTAGAAATAAAATAAAATAAAGTCAGGTAGTGTACATGTTAGCTGGAAACATATTCCTCTTTGGGACTGAATGTAATGTTTTGAACCAAAAAAATAGAAAGACTTTCATATGGGTTTAAAGTGACAGCTAACTTGTGATTCATTTGAAAAAATAAAAAGCCACTGAGGTGTTGATCAGGGGATGGGTTGTTTTGCTCTACTTTAAGAGGGGATAGGCACTAATAGGAGACCAGCTGACCTTGGTTTCTAGCCACAGGCAACTTATTATGAAGTTTCTGAAGCTTCAGCTACCAATCCATCCAGGTACCTGGGGTCTGGCTTGTCTTTCATTGTAAGAAGGGAGGAGAGAGTGCTCATTAGCAACAACACCTGCAACAAATTAGAAAGAGAGAGAGAGAGAGAGAGAGAGAGAGAGAGAGAGAGAGAGAGAGAGAGAGAGAGAGAGAGAGAGATAAAGATTTACAAGAACAAAAGCTCTCCAACTAAATGTGAAAAAAAATGAGTGCACTATCTATCAAGGCCTCCTGAGAAATGTGAGTTATTTTTATTAATATTGGAATTGTGCATCTGGAAAAAGCACATCATTAAAAATGGGTGATGGATTTTCTTATCATTGGAAGCGGTGGGGATTAGGTCCACAATAGCTCCCCCCATCTTGGGAGAGGGGATGAACGTCTTCAGACTTACCAAAAGATCCCCAGGAGCCAAAATTTAATAGTTGCTTTACTAGCAAGTCAAAATGCCAGAGCTATTAAAAGTCAGAGACTAGACTATGAATATAGGTAGAGTCAAATAGATAATAACAGAAACATAGGCCAATAAATAAGAACACTGGGCAGGAAAACATAGTCTAAGAGCCATAAACAAAATTTATTTGGAATATAAAAATTTATATGTATTTTTTAAATTTAAGAAACTAGCAATATTGAAGGCTTTCAGAACAATGCCATCTCCTCCTACTGAGTTTTCTGTTCAGAACCAAGGACGTTACAATTATTCTCACTATTTGTCTTTGTTTGGCTCACCATGATTACTATCATCACTTTCATCAATAATAATTATTAGAAAGTATGTACATATGATCATTTAAATAATATAATTAATATAATCATTATACTCATACATATTTTAAATACTATAAATGTAGTACTAAATGGACACTTGCCAAATTAACCAGACCTCTGTAATGTACTTAGCCAATAGATCCAGTCTCTTTATGATGAATTAACTCCAGATTCATGAGTTATTATTTATTGTTTCTTATTTTGTTAAATATGACATCAGAACTACCCCAAAGGTGATGGTGAACCATTGTTCTGATCCCCATTACACATCTCCAAAAACAGAAATAGGAAGGGCAATTTTCTAAGAAGAAGCCTGAAGAGTTAATAAATTTCCATAATTTCCTGTTACACACACACACACACACACACACACACATACACACACACTCACTCACATACCCTCTGCCAAAGATGACAAAGTGGATGAGCCATTTTTGCTCAATCCAGATTGAGCACTTGGCTTATCAGATCTTGGGTGAAGCCCTAAATTGTAGTCCCATTGATCCCTGTTCACGGGCATTCATACATCTGTATTAACCTTTCCCCCTTCCCCTTCTCTCAGGATGAAGGGCTCCTGATGGAGATGAATGAGAACCTAAAACATCCTCATCTTTCTGTGCTGCTCAGAGGGAAAGCCCGTGCTACAGCTAGCTCGCCTGGCCTTGAATGCGCTCCCTGATAGAAAACTCTCAGAAAGAATACCGTCTGTGTTCTATTTTTACAGCATGAGTAAATGTAGTAAAAATAAAATAGTGTGTGACAGGCAAAGGTCTGAATGCTGATATCAGAGCTGTTGTTGTGTTCACCAAAAACAGCCCCTTCCTAATTAATTCATCAAATGGGTGACTTCCAACTGTTCAGGAACAGCAGAGACAGGTAGAGCTCAGAACTGAGTCCAGCCAGAAACAATTGTCTCTCTTGCTCTCCTTGGCCTGGACATGGTGTTAGCTTTAAGGATTCCTTTCCTTAACCTGCAGAACACAATCGCTTTCATCGGCATTACTGGCAGAAAGACTATGTTTAAGTGTGAGGCTGGCGGCGGGAGAAAAGGCAGTGGAGAGCTATGTGGAGCTAAACTGAAATATCTATTAATTGCTCCTCAGTTCTGTTGGCTTAAATGCCACACATTCCCCAGAAAATGGGGGGGGGGGGCAGAGAGGGAGAGACAACAACAGAATCTGCCTGTGAAACATATTTAAATCAGTCAATCAAGTGGGAATTTGCAGACTTCATGGGGGTTGGGGTGGGGATTATGATTTCAGCACTCTAATAATTACTCTTGGTTTTGCCAAAACAACAATACCAAAAAAGATCACCAGAGTTTTCTGAATAATGAAGCATAAATCAGGCGGTGGGAAACGAGAGGGAAAAATATTCATAATCAGAGGTTTCATTCTGGTAGATTGCTTTCTCCTTGGAAAATAAATCTCCATCTACTATTATTAAGAAATTGCAGCTCTCGGAAACAAATAGAATTAATGTTCTTTATTTTCGTTTAAGAGTCTTAGAGAAGCAAAGCGGGGGGGGGGGGCGGGAGAGGCGGTAGAGGGAGGGGTAATGGGGGAGGGGTACACACCAAATTAGATTTTACCAGGACAGTTGAACTGAGATTTCTATTGTATAGAATTATCGCCCCTGTCTGGTTGAGATCTCAGAGAGGCAACACTCGGAGTTGCAGACAGCTCCAGTGACAATAAGTAAACTTGGAGCAGCTACTCAGGTCCCGATGCACTGTTCTTAGAAGGGTCTTCTCCTTGGGGTGACAGGATCCGGTCCACTTGTCATCCCCAACTGCCTTCCTCGGCGTGATCCCACCCCTCTCAGCCCCCGGCCCAAGACACACACTTTTTGGGAGACTACTGTTAAGACGGCCTGAGAAAGCGAGCGGTCCTGCAAAATTGTACAGCAGGAGGCAAGAAGAAACGAAGACTGGAGCGCCAAGCTCAGAGGCCAGGTGGGTGACCTCCCAGCCGGCGGCGTCTGCTGCCTCTCCGCCACCTCCCTTCGCCCCATCAAACATTCGTGGCTGGAGGTGGGCGGCTGCTTCTCCTCACTGGTATCTTTTCACCGCACTCTCGAGCACTCACTCGGCTCTGACTCCTAAGCTGATGGTCGAGTAAGCAGGACATCCGAAAACAGGGGTTAAAGCCAAGGTGCTCCCTGCCTGGTCCGACTACTCACAAAGTTATGGGTAGTTGAGAAATGTAATCGCTTCTTTTTAAAAAAGGTGAATTCTCTAGGGCACAAAGTTGGGAGAAGCCCCTGCACAAGAAGTCCCTTTGGGTTTTGGGCTGTTTTGAAGGGATCTTTCTCCCCATTTTGTGGATGCTAGGAGCAGGTGAGGGGAGCCAGTCGGTGGCCGCGGGCAATTGACTTCGGCAGGGCTGGAGTTAAGTAAGGACCATACTACAACTGATCGCGGAATGCAAGCTGCCTACATTAGAAAAATGGGCTAATTTTGAGCAGTTCTAAGGCAAATTTTATTGAAAGTTGTGTGCAGGCTACGTTACTAATTAATAATAATGCATTTAATAAAACCTCTGGCACCGGCCAGCACTGAGGGTGCCCTACTCATTTGGCATCGCCTCCTTTAATTAGAAGACTACACTCGAAACCCCCTAGTAATTAGTTGCATCTTTTTTTTCCTTCCATTTCGCCAGCATAAAACCATTAAAAAAAAAAAAGCAGCTGCACCAACATCTAAGCAAACAACTTCTGGGCAAGCTTTGGGAATGCAAGCAACTTGCAGCTAAAGCTTCGCTGTTCCCTTGCCTTCCCCAAGACATCCTTGTTCTCCTTCACACATTGTCCCCGATCAGTACACACCCACCCACCTACCCATCCTTGTTTCTAGAAGGCAGAGTCCGACCCAGGACAGAAGTTTCCCAGTCATGTCTGCAAAGAAAGCGCTCTTTGCAACTTGACAGTCAGCAGTCTGCAGTCTGGATGGGGAAGTATAAGGAGGGAGTGAGAAGAGAGTATTGTTTCTGCCCCTCCCAAGTGGCAGTTAAATTGGAGGGGAGGGATCGTAAGCAAATGAAGGGTTAATTATTTTTGCACAGGAATACAGACTGATATATGCAAGACATCCTCCCCTAACACGCTCAGACAAACACAAAACAAACACAAAACCCCCAAATCCGAATAGGGCAATATAACAACCCCAGTCCCTTACAAGATAGCTAAAAAGAAAACCTTCTCCTTTAAGATCTTGCTACAAACACATACACACACCCCTCTAAGGGAGAGACTCCAGTTCTCTCCTAGTAGAAGACGCTGCTAAATAACTTTTACATCTGATAATTCACTGGGTTGCTTTAAGCGTCGCGCGATCATGGGGAAAGCCTGCATGGTCACTGGAGCCCTTTTAAAATGAAACCAGCCTTGCGAAGCTGCAGCAGCTCTCCCCCCCCACTTGCTCTCTCTCTCTCTCTCTCTCTCTCTTCTCTCTCTCTCTCTCTCTCTCTCTCTCTCTCTCTCTCTCTCTCTCTCTCTCTCTCTCTCTCCCTCTCCCTCTCTCTCTCTTCCTCTCCGCCTTACCCGGCTTGGAGCCTCTCTAACAGGCGCAGTGAGGGACGGACAGATTCCACCGAGGAGCGCAGGTCAGTCAGCCAGCCAAAGCACCACCACCCCCTCTGGGCTCTGCCTCTCTTCTGACTGTTGACTGGGTGGGTGAGGGGGATGTAGGGGTGAAAGCTGGTCCTTTCTCCTCCCTCCTCCTGCTGCTGCTGCTGTTGCTGCTGCTGCTACTGCTGCTAGTTTGGGGTTGGAGAGCAATCAGGATGCATGTGGAGCTGCCTGCAGCCGTCCCAGAGACGCTGGATGAGGGGAGGGGGGCAGGCAAGCCTGCCCGCACCTCCCACTCGGGTGGAGTCGGAGGTCGGTCACAAACAAGTTAAACTTTTGTTTCCCCCTCTCTCCCTGAAAAGAAGCACAGAAAGAACCCACAGTGGTTGGGATCTGGTCCTTCCTGGGTTGTGGTGGGTTTCACCTCTTCTCATCTAGGACGGTCAGCATCCCCCCAGCTGAGCTCCAGGACAGATGGCTGGGAGCTTTAGGAAATCTCCCTCTCCCTCTCCCCCTCCACTCCTCTCCAAGTTAATACTGAGGCTAAATCCTTTTGCCATCACTTTCAATCACAATCGGAGCTTTTATCTCACTGTCTGATCCAGGCTGCGTAACTTCCTCTGTGTGGCTTTAACACACCATCCCACCACGGAGCAATGGTCTTCTTAAAGCTGCAGGAAAGAAATACAGCCAGACTCAGGGGAAGAGCCGCAGCAAAGGAGGGAACGCTGAGAGCAGGGTGGTCCAGGGCCAGTGAGGTGCCCTAGTCCCGGCAGTAGGCTGGTGATGAAGCGAGGCTGCTCTGAGGGCTAGTTGGTTAAACATCTCCTTTCTTGGGCCTGGGGGCAAGCTCACCAATACAAACAGGGCGCATCCCTAGCTCAGTTTAGTCATGAATGTTTGAGGAATAAGCCACTGTTCTTGCTGGAATTTTTTTGCAGCCTTCTTTTCCTCTGGGTAGCAGAAGGGGCTCCACTGAGCTGGCAAAGGGCCCGTGGGAGTGGGAGCTGCCCCCATCTAAACCCAAACAGGGTGCCAGGAAAAGCCTTGATCTCTGAAGTCAGCTCGGAGGGCTCCCCTCTAACATCCAAGAAGGCTTCTTTCTCTCCTTCAGCGCTACACATAAGGACCAGAGCAGTGGAGAAAGGGGTGGGTGGGTGGATTTGGGAAGATGGGGGGGGGAGAACTGAGCAAATAACCAGAGACTGAATATCAGCTGACACATGAACGCCTCCACCCTGATGGGATCTGTTTTTGATTAAGCCAAGCCAGATTTTTCCACGGGAGGAGTAGGGGGATTGGTGTGTAGCTACAAAAAGGTGTCATCGCACCTACCCTCACTGGCAGAGAGATGGGGTCGATGAAGAACTTCTTCGGGGATTGGGAGAGAAACCAGGGGGACCCTCTGAGAGTTTATGAGTTAAGGCAAATCACAGTTCTTCAGCCCCTGAGAGATTCTCTGATGTACAGCTTTTCTGTGGGTTGAAAAGGAGTTTCCTCTGTCCTCTAGAGGGGACTTCTAGGAGGCTGTCTGAGTATTCATAGCTCCTTAACTCTACTGGATGGGTTTAGATCTGAATATCTCAAAGGAAGTTATCATTGTTATTCAGGTTCATAAAGAAAGGAGATACTGGGATGCTGAAACAATAAGACAGTTAGTCCAAGGTCAAGTTAGATGCAGAGAGTAAGCAGGAAGAATTACAAGCCCTTTCCCCTACTGTTTCTCCACTTTAACCCTTTCCTGTTCCCACTCACAAAGTTGCTCTTGTTTCCTCATCCTTGAAAAATAATATTACACCCCCAAGTACTATTTTAAGGCCTATTGTGAAATATCACCTACATGCTGTAGAATTATGAAGCCTCACTTGTTGCACGGGTCGGCACACTGCCTCGGAGTCAAGGTTTCTGCATTCTAAGCCCCTGCTTTGTCACTGACTTGCTAGTTAACCCTAGACACATCACAATTCCTTTCAAAGCCTTACTTTTCCATTTTAAAATGGCATTGGTGATTCCAATGCCCTCCTTCCAGGGAGAATACACCTATGAAAAGAATGCTCTAGTGGACATTTTGTCCATTCCTCAGCTCTAAGACAGAAAAACATCTTCAAGAAGTACCTATTCCAATAAAAACCTTTGAGGATTTTGATTTTGATTTTTGCATATCCCTTAGTCACCCAATCTAGTGCCTCACAACCTTCTTAAATGGATGCAACTTTCATGGTAAAAATATTTTCATTATATTTGGACTACACAGTAGTAAAAAAAATGGGGGGCATAGTTCAAGACACTTCCCAAAAGAAATGATGGACTGAGGTCCCCTCAGCCTCTTTTCTCTTCCCAGGCAGAATCATTAATCCCCGGAAAAACCCTGCTCTTCCATCATCATGGTCTGCCCGGCTGTCAGGAACAGCAAACAAGGGCTAGAAGAGTCTGCATTTTATTTCCATTTCATCTAAACACAGTAGCAAAAGGATCAGAGCTGATCTCTTATTGACAACAGGTCAAAATGCAATGCTGTGGCAATATCCCCCAAAATATTCTCTTTTCCCAACTGTTGTGAACTGACCGCAAAATGGCTTCTGAATGAATAGTTTGCCTTCTTGTTTCCTCATCCAAATACTCTGGAAGGTTTCTGTTTTGTTTTTTCTACATGGTCTCTAAGGTCCTTCCTATCATGCTGTGTTCCAAGGTCCCTTCTAGCTCTAGTATTCTGTTATTATAAATTGATAGGATACCACAGCAGCCTTTAGAAAACTACCAAAATTTTCATAAACTCATTGAATCCTAGTATTGGAAGGGATCTCAGAGGTTATCTAGTGCAAACTCCCACCAGATGCAGAAATTCTCTCCAATATCCTTGATGGATTGTCATATAGTTTCTCCATGTACACCCACAGTGATGGAAAATTCACTATCTCCTGGGGGTAGCCTATTTCATTGTTGATCAGTTCTAATTGTTAGAAATCTCCTTACAGTGAGCCTGTCTACTGCTCAGTCATCGTTCTACTTTCTGAAGACACACAAAATAAACATTGAATCCTATTTTCACAAGGCTCCAGCCAATACTGCACTGGTTCTGTGATCTTTTATCAATGGGGGCACTTCCTCCAATGATGGAGATCAAAAGTCATGCTTATCTATCTATCCTGTTTGTCTCTTGTCCACATCCTCCCATAAATCCCCCACAAGGTATCCATTCAAGTACTGGGAGCCTTCCTCAAGTTTTCTTGAGCAGTGGAATACATTGACCTTCCAGTAGGTACTACCTTGTTCTTTCAGTATGAACAGCCCATCTTTTGTCCAGTTATACATTTCTCTCATGATATTTTATATCACTTCTCCATAATTTCACATGACAGACCTTCGAACATCTGAAGACTGAGATTATCCTCTCCTTAAATGAGAAGAAAATTCTTTATAGGACATGGTTAGCAGATCCCTGCTTCACTATAGTTATTGCTCATTGTGCCTAACAGGGTCCCTTAGTAATGATGGAGAAAAGAAATCATAATCCTGGTCTTTTTGGTGAACGGGTACTCAGTTTATCTGTTTGGGAGGTAAATTAACCCATTTGGTCAATTAAAGAGCTTTATGGTAATTACTTCTGCTTTGAAATGAAGTCACTCGATAGCAGCACAGGGGCCAGAAATTGTTAACATGCCTCCCAAAATTTCTGCTGTTTTCTTGCTAACCAGTAGAATCAGTCTCTCAGTTACTATGATCTTGTATTTTTTGCACAATTTGCTTCAAGTGGAAGACATGGAATTCACATTCAAAAATGATTTTGGCAGTTTAGGGTACAAAGTGAGTGAACAGTCTAGGAACATAGTAACTTTGGAACTGGAAGGCATCTGAGAGATTATCTAGTCCAACCCCCCTGCAATTATGCGCTAGAGTTAATGAGAATAACTGCTATTAATCAAAGAAGCCAGAAAGAGCCTTAGAACATGTAGAAAGTTAGAGCCACAGAGGACCTTATGGAAAGTACCATCAATTTCACCCCCACTCCCTCCACACACCGCTAACTGGGGCCCACATCACACAGATAGGAATTAGCAGGGTTAGGATTTGAACCCAATTTTCTAACTCTAAATCCAGTGTTCTTTCCACTGTGTTAGAGCTGTTTCCTTAGATCCCTTCCTTCTGGGGGCATACGAGAAAATGCTGATGAAAATGTAAGAAGGACTTTGTGTCTTATACCCAGGCAGTACTTACCAAGTGTTTGTTGACTTGAATTATAATTGCCTTGCTCATTTTAAATCTATAGTCCCTATTTCATTGACCTTAAGCAATTGAGATTCTGAGGCTTATTTATGGCAACAGTCTTTACTCTTACTAGGTCCTTTCCATGAATTTCAAAGCATAGATGGGCCATTATACTAATTTCCAAGGTGTGGGGGACTGAGAGAAAAATTTTCCAAGACACAAAGAGCTCAGGAGACCTTCCCAAGGTCACCCAGCAAGTCAATGGCAGAGTGGAAAAGCAGAATCCTAGACTCCTCCCCACTAGTCCACTGTTCTAGTCTCTAGACCATACTTCCATTAATTATTATTACTGTATTAATCATACATGTGATTAATTCAGTAATGGTTATACATAATTGATTGCATTTTATATGGTGCCTTTCATCCACAGATCTCCAAGATGTGCATTGCCTACAACAAGAGAGACATAAAACAGGACATGTTCTTTTCTCTCCTGAATTTTATTGGATAAACTTTCTATGGGTGGAGACAGGGGGCTAATAGTCCTTGTGTGAACCAGACATTGACAGTTTTCACATGGTATTCTGCCAAAGCAATGCTCTACTGGTCTGTAGTGCCTATCTGAGGTCTTTCCTACCAAGAGAGGCATCCTGTCTTGCCAGGAGGAAGGAATACTGTTGGGAGCTCTACACATGAGACGAAGCTGAGGCACGTCAAGTCCCATTCCCTGGCAGTACAATTTTGTCTGAATCCTGCCGACCAGTCTAGGTTCGGCTTAGTCTTTGATGAGTGCACCATACTAGGAATCAGAAGAACTGGATTCTGATCCTAGCATTGCCACTAAAGGGTCACTGTGTGACCTTGAACAAGTAGGAACATAGATTTATGGCTAGAAGGGACATCTAGTCATAGGATATTAGATATAGAGCTGGAAGGGACCTTAGAGGTCACTTCATCCAACTCTGTTATTTTGCAAATGAGGAAACTGAGGCCCAGGGAAGTGAAGTAGAGTGATTTGACCAAGGTCACAAGTAGTAGAGGCAGAATTGGAAATTGAACCCAGGTCCTTTGACCTTAAATCTAGTGTCTTTTTCCACTATGCCACAATCTCTCTCAAGTCCCTTAGTTGTAAAATGAATCATTTAGACTTGGTGATGTCCAAGACCTCCTCCAGCTCTGCTCTTTAATGTTCTAATGTTAGGTTCAGCCCTGACATTCTGTCTTCTAAGGTCCCTTCCGGCTGTGATGTTTTCTGTTCTTAAGGTCCTTTCTGGCCCTGACTTTCTATGTTCTAAGGCTCCTTTCAGCCTCTCTGATTAAATTCTTTCCGTGAACTCCAGGAGGTGATTAGAATTGTAGTCCCTCTTTGTGGGTAGAAGAAATGGAAGCACAGAAAGTTGTGACTTTTTCTTAGACACACGCCAAGTTAGTAACTAGAGTGGGAATAAACATAGACACTTGTAGGTTACCTACAGGTGGGACAGGGAGAAGGGCACAAAAACCCCATGGAGCTCCACTGCTTCTATTCAATCCAATTCAACAAGTAGTTATTAATTGCCTACTATATGCCAAGCACTGAGATAGGCATTGGGGATACAAAGGCAAAAATGTGGCTGTCCTGACCTCAGGGGCCTTGTATTCTTTGGGGGGGGGGGCATAGAAATTGAAAACATAGAAAACTGAAAACAAAATATGCACAAAGTAATTTTTCAGAGTACGGCCCTTCAGGGCAGCTAGGTGGCGCAGTGGATAGAGCACTGGCCCTGGATTCAGGAGGACCTGAGTTCAAATGTAGCCTCAGACACATAACACTTCTGAGCTGTGTGACTCTGGGCAAGTCACTTGCCTAGCCCAAACAAAACAAAACAACAACAAACCAGAGTAGGGCCCTGGTCTAATTTGAAGAAGAGTGTATTAACAATGGAATGAAGGTTCTAGAGGGTACAATGAAAAAGTTGGGTAGAAATGAGACCAGGATATAGGAAGGGGGATAGAGTAGTCATGGAAAAGAAGATCTGGGAAAGAATGCCGAGTGCAGCCAACAGGCAACAGATTGGTGTGCCCTTTATAGTAGTGCTGGTAATGTAGATGTATTATTCCTGAGGGGGAAGGAAGTTGGGGCAAGGCAAATATATCAGCAGCAGGGTAGATGATCAGTCCTGGGTCAAGGCAGGATTTGGAGGAATTCTGGGGGTCCTGTGTAATTATATAGGGATGAGGCCTATTTGAGGTAGTCACTCAGCTCCCAATGCTCAGCCAGGTGAGCTCTATTCCAGAGCTATTTCCAGTGGGGGAGAGCTAGAAAGGTCTTTGGTCCTGGACTCTGGTGTGGAGTATGGAAGGGCAGAAGGGCACATGATGAGTCTCTGATCCTGCCTAATGGTTAGGGCAGGGTTAGTAGAGTCTTGGAGCCTGGATGGTTATATTAAGAAGAGTACTTCCCTGGTCATTTCCTTCTTTATCCCTTCCTAGCCTCTGTCCTTCCTTTTATTCCCCAGCTCCTTCCCCCCATCCACCTGTTGAGTTTTTTTTCTCTTTCTGGATCTCATTCATGAGTGTTTCCTTCCAATCAGATAAGGAATGCAGAGTCAGGTCGTCTGTGAGTGATAGAAGAGGGAGAATTTACCAGCTGCCTACTCTGGGGAGAGTGCTCGATAGCTCCTACTGAAGGGAACAGCTCCTGAGGAAGAAGGTATCCTTTGGCAAACCTGGGGGAAAGCTCCAAGAATGTTTTAGGAAGAGCCTGCCTAAGCCAAGGAGAACATCTCTCTCTAAGTGAACCCCAAAAGGGTAACATTCAATAGAGAATTCCCTTAACCCCAGCATCAAAAGAAAGTGACCTGTCTCCTTCTGGCAAGTTCTGATTATATATGGGTATTGATTCCCCATGGAATGAAAATCAGATTGGGATTCCTTGTGGGTCTGAAAGGACAAGGAGAACAACTGTTTCTTCTCCCAGGGAGGTGGGCAAACATTAGTGGTACTACAAGCTTCATTGCTGTAACCAGTCTTAGCTCAGGCATCTATTCAGTATAATATTCCTAAGCAGATGGTCAATATTTTCCAAATTTTCCACAGAAAGAATTGTAGACCCTTTAGACCCACAGAGCTGGAGGGGGCCTCAAAGGTCATTTAGTCTAACATTTTGTGGATGAGGGGAGATGTGGAGTTCAGGGAGGTAAGTGACTCATCCAAGGTCACAAAGGTACTAAGTATCAGAGGAAAGATTTGAACTGATGCCTCCTCACTGCAGAGTCAGTGCTCTTTCTGCTGCACCATGCTGTATAGGTGAGATGGGAGTGGATGGGTTGGAATGAAGATGGGGATAGAGAGGGGAGCTGGAGCTGGGAATAAAACATCATGAATGTCGAAATATGTGTGTCATTAATATATAAGACAGACTGTGTGTATACTGGTATACTTCTCTAATAACATTCTAAAGTCAGATATAAATGCTTTTTACATTATCCCTTGTTTGTGAGAGAATATCCTCCATTTCAAGATATTAGCAGGGATAATCAAAAGTTAATTACACAGCCATTTCTTAATGGACTGTGATATTGGGTCAGGGGTATGGGAAGGGAAAAGATGAAGCATCGAGATACACGGAGAAGGCTCCCTCTCCCTCCAATACAGTACACACTTACAGAACTTAAAAGAGACCTTATGCACCACCTAATCTGGGTGATATGCTGGGGGGCCCCTTGAGAGTTGATTGTTTAAATTTCAGTGTGAGCATTTACACCTTAGAAATCAGCAAATGGTACAAATCAGGGCTTAACTGACTGTTTTATTGATTTCTAGACTTAAGAAAGTGATAGAGAAAATGTTAATAATGCAAATTAAACTTCAAAGTGTGTCCTGCCTTATTGGAGAGCTGGTTGTTAAACATTTACAAGGACACCCCTGAATCCAACTCCCTTGATTTGCTAGAGGCAGAAATGAGGCTGAGAGTTAAGTGATTTATCTATGATTACCTGGTAAGGAAGTGGCAGAGCAGCGTGCAAAAGTCTTGGTTACCATTCCCAGTTTGCACTCCTTTGCGCTGCTGAGTAAGTGCTGAGTTTCCACCTCTCCTGCCTTCCAGCACAGTCTAACAAGGAGCTTTCTGATTTGAATTTCCCCTTCTCACCCTCTTGCGCTAATGAGCAGTAAGCCAGCCTAAAGGTAGGCATTCTTTCCCGGGAGTCCTCTTTTCTCCTCCATTGCCTAGTATTAAACTTCCTATAATTAATGCCTGAGGGGGGGGGGGTGGATGTCACTGGAATTTGTATTGGATGCTCTTTTGCCATCCACTGGTAAAGTCAGCCCTTCAAGAGTAGTTAGGAAACCATGTCAGTCCACCACATATACATGCCGCCTCATTTCCAGGTTCGTTTAGAAGCCCGTGCACCTGTCACACAGGCCCCACTCACTGTCTCTTGTACAAGCTATCCTCTGTTGCTCCTCAGTATGCTTCTCTTGTTTTGGATGCCCACCGTCCTCCCCACAGCTATTCATCTCTCCACTGCCCTTGGAGTCCCCAACATTTTGGTTCTTCAAAGATCAAAGGGTTAATAAGGTTCACCGAACTTCTTGGTTGACAAAGGGTTTCCCTCACACCGATTGTGTGAGGACAGAAGTACAAGTATTATTCTGATTCTTCATCTATAATATGGAGATAGGAAACAGTAGATAGAGACACAGTTCTGGGGTCAGGGAGATTTGGGTTCAAGGGACACATAGGTTTTTTGTGACCCTGGCCAAGTCTCTTAACCTTTCAGTACTCCAGGAAACTCTGACTAAAAGACCATAGTTACTACAAGTAACTATCACAATTATTCATATGCATTAGTAGACCAAATTTTCTAACTGGGAGTTCCCTGAAGCTATCAAATTGTAGGTCTAGATTAAACAATTTTTAAAAAGTTAAGAAAAGCATTGACGCTACCTACATCAAAGCTGTTGGGAAAATTCTTTGTAAAACTTCAATGTTTACAGAAATGTGAGTAATAATTCTTTATTTGTTCTGAGCCAGTGATTTCATTGGTATAGGGTTAGAGCATGTAAAGATATCCCTGTCCTCGAGAAGTTTTTCCAGAGGGCACATGTGAAAGGTAGGGTTGATTAAGATGGGGACATGGTGAGGAGTGAGGTTTACATGAGTGGGTTGGGCAGTGATAGCATGAGAAAGTAGGTCCTGGGAAAAAAAATTCCGAATGGAGTCATACAGCAGTAGAGCCAAACCTCCATTTGAGGAAGCACCCATGCCAGCCATGCTTACTCTAAATCTAGTACAGCCCGTGACTCAGACTCCTTCTGGACCTTGCCCTTCGGCGAATACCTGCTGTCTCCCATTTCAGTTCTCTTCTATGTGTTGTCTTCTCCCATTAGAATGTAAGCTCTTTGAGGGCAGGGACTTTCTTGGGTTTTTTTTTTGGTGGTTGTTATTGCTTATTCTTATATTTCCAGTGCTTAGTATAGTGTTTGCCTCCTTCTCCTTCTCCTTCAGAAGCACTTAATAAATATTTCTCTCTCTCTGTCTCTGTCTCTCTCTCTCTCTCTCTCTCTCTCTCTCTCTCTCTCTCTCTCTCCCCCTCCCTCCCCCCCCCTCTCTCTCTCTCTCCCCCTCTCCCTCCCTCCCCTCCTTCCCTCCCCCTCTCCTCTAAAAATGCCATAAACATAATCCCTACCTTTCTCCCCACAGCTGTTCGTGTCTCCATTGTACTTAATATATACTCTGTAAAATGAATAAATTAGTGAACAGAGACAGTCATCTAGAGACACACAAATCTACATAGTTCAAAGCAGTGTCTTGGGTCCCCTTCCAGAGTATGAGTGAGAGGTTCTAATCTACACAATAGGGAAGGGTCACTGATTAAACAGGCATACTAGTCCTGCTTTGATAGGCAGCCATTTCTGAGAGGTAACACTCCAACTGCCTCATTAAAGGAAGTTTAGATCACCCAAAGATCCAGAGAGGTGGGGGCCAGAAAAAAAAATGAGCCTACATTGCATTATCCAGTCTACCCAACCTCCCTTTGGAGTGGCATCTTTAGTTTTTTCCACTCACTTATCTAAATTATTACCTGCCTTAGGGGCAGCTAGGTGGCACAGTGGACCTGAGTTCAAATATGGCCTCAGACACATAACACTCACTAACTATGTGACTCTAGGCAAGTCAGTTAACCCCATTGCGTAGCAAAAATGCATACATACATACATACATACATACATACATACATACATACATACATACCTGCCCTGGGCAAAGGGTCTATGATAATTGACAGTGTAATATGATGGAAAGAATACAGGAAGGTGAGTCAGAAGATCTAAGTTCTAATGCCAGCTCTGCTACTAACTAGCTATGTGACCTTGGGCAAGTCCCCTCCCCTTTCTGGCCTCAGTTTCCCCATATGTAAAATGAAGGAGGTGCATTAGATAATCTTTAAAGTCTCTCCAGCCCTCATAGCTTACAATTCTATGAAAAGAACAGAATGCTGGATCCCTGTCTCCCCTAAACGAGGGTTTCTTCTTTCACCAAAATAAAGATCTTGGATCAGATCCTGGGAGACTCCTCCAGATGAAAACTCTGCGGTTAAGAGTTGTGGGAGCACCTAGTCTCCATTCTGTCCACTCCTTCTTTACCCCACTGCTTTTTTATCCCAGCAGTCCTTCCCCTGCCCCCACCCCAACCCCATTCCCTTGCATTTCTCCTGCAGTATTTCCAAGGCTTATCAGCTTGGGGAGCAAGAGACTAAGTTATTCAAAAAGCAGGCACACTCTTCCTCTGGAATATTTTTAATCCTTAGACAGTCCTGCCAGGTGCACATGCCTTCTAATAGATCTGTTGGTAGCAGGGGGAGGTTTTAGGGGAGCCGTGGAGGCTCACACTGGTAATGAGTGAAGTAATTGAATAAATGTTGGCAATCAGATGGGAAAGTGCACAATCAGCTGTAGGAAGCTGCCTTCCCCAACACACGCCCCCTTAACTCCTTACACAGAGAAAAATGGATTTTTTTTTCTTTACCAAGCAGGTGATCAGTACCATAGAATAGGCACCACAGATGTGGCCTTCATCTTAGACATGTGCTGAACACAGGATAATTGTCCCATTTATAGAAATAGCTGCTGTTCCACCCAAACCCTCCTGCATACCAGTCCCTTCCATTCTCCTAGTTCCCAGGGACTGGAGCCGACTCAGTGGGGATTAAGTTAGTTTTCTGGAAATAGGATGCATCACTGGATTTTCACTGAGGTTGTGATATACCAGATCTGGAAGACCGTTAGAGCTCATCTAAGTCCCTAGTCCAAGCCCCTGATTTTAGAGACAGAGAAACTGAGATTCAGGGGAGCAAAATGACTAATTCAGGAGTTCGTAGTATCATAGGTCTAGGAGCTAGAAAGCACTTGACAGATTTTCTAGTCTAAACCATTCCTTTTGCAGATGAGGAAAGTGAAGGTCCAGAAAGGTTAATCTACTTGTCCAGAGTTACTCAGAAGTAAGCAATAGAAGATTTGAATCACATGGAAGCGATTCATTCTAGAGCCAGGGCTCAGCACCACAGGACCTTAGTAATAGAACCAGAACTAGAATCCCTTTCTGCTGACTCCCACATTTGGGCTCTTCCCACCACACTCTACTGTTTCTCTGCTTTCACATTCACTAACAATAATAATAACAATAATAATAATAATAGTAACTCATGAGATAGTCCATGGAACATTCAGAATAGAGAGTGACAGGATAATAGTGACTTGCCCCAGGACAGGTTTTCTGAACTCCATCCAAAAAGATGAAAAGAATGAGATAATGGTAACAATAATTACTTACATTTATTTAACACTCTGAGGTTTACAAAGTGCTTTCTGCACAACAACTCTTTGAGTTAGTACAGGTTTCATAATCCCCATTTTATGGGTGAGGAAACTGAGGGTCAGAGAATTTCATGGTCAAGTAATGACTTGCCCATGATTCCATTGCAAATAACAACCAAACTGCATTGCTTACAGATCTCATCCACATGGAGTTACTTGTGTACACAAATGCACGCATGTGAAATCAGTTGCACATGCAGGAGCTAGTTAAGGGCAACTGTGCCTTTAAAAAGGAAAAGTATATGCAAACAATCATACAGATAGACATTCTCTGTACTCCTGCATAGCTCCCCAGTGTCACAGACACACACACACACACACACACACACACACACACACACACACACACACACACGGTTAAGTTGCCATTTCCCTAGCCAAGATGTGGAAAACCACAAAGCCAGCCTGCACTCATCTCTTTTGGCCATTTCCTGTACTGATGCATGGAGTCCCAGGAGAACTATTGGCCCCAGGGACAGACCTCCTTCTCTTCCCTCTCCCACCCCCTTTGCCCCAAATTCTGAAGGAAAAGGACCTTAGAAGGAAGAAGGACCTTAGAAAGCAACTAGAAGCAGCCTGTCCCTTCTGCATCTGGGAAATTCTAGCAGCTGTTAAGTTTACTCCCTCTGGGCTCGATTCCAGATCATTTCTGCTCAAGTAAGGCCTGCAGAATTGGGGCTCCAAACACAGTATTTTGCAGGTGCCATCATTCACAAAGTTGACTTTTGATGTTGGTTATCGGGATTGATTTTTTTAATGGAACCTGGGCCTGATTGATGGGGACAAATCCCAGCTGTCAGTGTTACCTCACCCTATTGATTGTTCTAGCGCTAGCCTTCCGACCTTTAGGATGTTCACTTTTAACGTACACACTGGCACAGAAAATGAGCCTTCACCTTTGAACTACTGCCCCCTTGGGGGTTAGAAATCCCTCCCTTTCTTCAGTGCCCTAACAAGGCATTTCTTTGCCTCTGGGATTGTTCACTCATTCCCTTCCCTCCTCCTTTCACTTTCCCTCCCTCTCCTCCCTCCCCATTACTGTTTATACATCTCAAGGAAGAAAAACAATCAACTTCTAACAAATACAAAGACTTGGGCTCAGATCCTATACACTCACTCTGTAAGGCAGGGGCTTCATGAAAACTCATTTTCTATTCTTTGCTTTTACCATTCCTCTCCCATCAATATAAAAATTAAAAGGGGAGGAGGGGAAGAGAAGTAGAGAGGAATGAAGGGGGGAATGGTCACTGATGACTTTCAATCTCTTCCATTGCTTAAAGTATCATAGATTTAGAACTGGAAGGTATCTCAGAGGCCATCTGATCCAACCTCTTTACTTTAAATGTAAGGAAACTGAGGCCCAGGAAAGGGAGGTAACTTGCCCAAATTCTCAAAGGGTATAAGTAGCAAAAATGGAGTTTGAACTCAGGTCTTCTTATTCTTATGGGGGCAACTAGGTGGCATAGTACATAGAGCACCAGGCCCAAAGTCAGGAAGACTCATCTTCCTGAGTTCAAATCTGGCCTCAGACACTAACTAGCTGTATGACCTTGGGTAAATCACTTAACCCTATTTGCTTCAATTTCTTCATCTATAAAATGAGTTGGAGAAGGAAATGGCAAACCACTCTAGTATATTTGCCAGGAAAACCCCAAATGGGATCACAAAGAATAGGACATGATTGAAACAACTAATCAACAACAACCACTTATACCAAATCTATCATTCTTCTGCACCATATTCCCTCAGTCGCCCAATATGCAAGGCCTCATTCAGTCCTGTATCTGTTGAAGGTGAGTTAGGTCATGGAAGGAAGGTCAGAAGGAAGGAAATGAGGAGGTCAAACTAGATGATCTCTAAGGGACCTTCCAGTTCAAAATATTCTGACTTTACCAGCCTCCCATTCAGTGATCATAACAGCCCAGGAGGGAAGCAGCAAAATATAATGGAAAGAGCCTTGAATCTGGAGCCTGAAGTACTAGGTTCAAATCCCAGCTTTTCTACATATATACATAAGCTTAGACCTTGGGAAATATTTTTATTTCATAGATTTAGGGCTGAAGAAGCCTCGGAGGTCACCCAGACCAACTCCCTCATTTTCCTCGTAAGGAAACAGAGGCCCAGAGAAATTAAGTTAACACAGAGAGTAAGTGCCAGACCTTGTTTATTTAAGCCAAATCTTCTAACTTCAAATCCAGAGCTATTTTCACTGTTCAAAACTGCCTCTTCGCCATTTCCTTGGGCCTCATTTATAAAATGGAGTTAAGTTAGATTCTTAGCTCCATTCCAAGAACCTCATCTTCTGATCTCTCACACGTGGTCCTTCATCCCTCACTTGAACACTTGCGGTGAGAAGGAAATCACAACTGCAGCAGGCAGGCTGGTTCAGCGTTGGACAGCTCAAGTTGTTAGAAAATCTTCCCTTTTTGGAGCCAAAATCTGCCCCAACTGGCTGGTTTGGCAGTGAATAGACACAGCCTTTAGATACAATCAGCACTTTGTTTTTCCTAGAAAATAAAAATACCTGAATTCCTGTCCTTCCGACACTCTGAGCTGGCTCTGAGTCAACAATGGTGCTGTTACAAAGTAGTGATGCGCTCCAAGATTATTCAGTGAGGCCATCTGTGTGCATGGGTCAAAGATTCCGCCACCTCTCCTTCATCTTTCCTTAAACAGCCAATGTAGGATGTAGTGACAGAGCCGGGGAAACTGCTGCCTGGCATAATTTAGGATCCTAGAATTTAGAGATGGAAGAGACCAGATCTCTATTCCAATCCCTTCATTTTCCAGAGAAGGGAACTAGGACCCAGGGAGGAGAAGCAGGTGTCCAAGGACATACAGATGGGATGTGGTAGAAATAGGGCTCAGACTTGGGGCCTCTGACTCCAAAGGCATTGCTCCTCACACTCACAGTGCCACCTTTCCTCTCTACAGAGGCAGCAGTGGTTATCCATGTTTGATCTTGATAAAGGGGAAAAGGGAAGGGGAATTCTATCAGTTTCCTTTTGGTGGTGTCTGTACCACAGGACAGGGGCCACTTCTGGATTGGGACAAGATGGAGAGACAGGTTGTATTTGGGAATCATGGTAATGAGCAGAGCCCAGTGCACTGCACTGCCTGGCCTTGTCTTAGAACTTTGCCAGGATGACCTAAATCTGACTAGAGAGATCTCTGTTTCTTTTTCTTTTTCTTTTTTGGTGAGGCAATTGGGGTTAAGTGACTTACCCAGAGTCACACAGCTAGTAAGTGTTATGTGTCCACCTAGCTGCCCCTCTATTTCTTTTGAAGAAGCCCTTTGATCAAAGTTCTAGTACTGCAAGGGATTTAGTGCTATCTTACAAATGTAGAAATTGAGGCCTACATAGGTTAACTGACTTGCCCAGGGTCATTCAGTTAAAATCAAAGACTTGGTTAAAATCAGTCGGTTAAAATCGAAGGTTTCAAACCCAGGTTCTTCAACTATGGAATCAATATTCTTTCTACTGCATTAAATTGCTTCCCTTTCCATAGAAAGGGCCCTCAAAACTGTAGAAAGTACCCACTGAAACACCAGAGAGAAAACACAGGCTTATACTCCTGTCTACTGTGTACTGCTCCTTAATACAGTGTGACCCTTGACAGGGGTGTACTTGTACATGTTTAACAACTAGCCCTTCTGGAGGGAAAATTTCTGTATGACTCACTTTTTAAGTTTAAACTTTATTTTTTAAATTTTTTTATTTTTAGGCAATTGGGGTTCAGTGACTTGCCCAGGGTCACACAGCTAGCAAGTGTTAAGTGTTTGGTCTGAGGCCGGATTTGAACTCAGGTCCTCCTGATTCTAGGGCCGGTGCTTTATCCACTGCATCACCTAGCTGCCCCTAAACTTTATTATTAACGTTTTCTCTGTCACTTTCTTAAATCTAGGCAATCAACAAAATAATAAAACAAACCCCAATTTGTAGCCTTTGCCCATTTCCAAAATGTAATTGCTTACATTGAAAATTTTTAAATTGCTTCACTTGAACTGGTTTGAGGTGGTTCCAGAGCACCCCTATGTGTCAAGTTCTTCCTCTCTGGAAATAGGTTACCTCCTTTATGAAACAAGGAAGTTGACTCTGAAGTCTTTCCTAGTTCTGAAACCAGTGACTAATCTAAACCTATTAGAATGGAGAAACATACAGACTCCTAAAGCAAAATGTTTATTTAATGTGAAACAAGTAAGTTAAGTTTATTTAATGTGAAACAAATTAATGTGATACAAGTAAGTCAACCATGAAGAAGTCACCAAGTATTATTAAGTGCTTACTATATTCCAGGCACTGTGCTAAGCAATGGAGACACAAAGAAGGACAAAAAGACAGTCCCTGCCCTCCAGAAGCTTATTTTCTAATAGAAGGGATGCTGTGTAAATAACTAGGTGCAATATACAAGGTATACACAAAATAGATGGGAAGAGAGCAGAGCAAACAGGTAGATCATTTATCAGGAAGATAGTTTCTTGCCTGGAATGTCCTTCCCTCTCCTCTCTGCCCTAATTCTACCCATTCTTCAAGGCCCCAGATCAAATCTCAGTTCCTTGATGAAGCTTCCCATAGCCATACTAGGTGGTCTTCTTCCTGTTCTTAAATCTGACACACTATTATTTGGCTACTTCTCACCCCCCCACACACACGCACTAGCTGGTGTTATTGGTGTTCTCTTCATGTGTCTTCTTTCCCCAATTAGACTATAACAAGTTCCTGGAGGGCAAGGACCGCAGCTTAACACTTCTTACCCTTCCCAGATCAACAAATACAGAGCTCTGGGCATAGAACTGCAAGTGCTTGGCCACTATTCATTTATCTAATTGTTCCTTTTCTCGTAAGGGTTTTTTAACCAGGGTGGAGCCCCATCTTTGCACAGTGGTTGGAGACAGTTCATGCCATAACCCAGGGAAATTGACTAGACATCATTTATAGGTCCCTCCATCTCTATGCTTCTATGCTTACCCCAAACAAAATTTTCCTAGAAGGATAAACAGAATGATAACTTCCCAAGAATAAGAAAGACACTGTGTAGTGAACAGACTTTTTTATTAGATGCCTGGCATTCACACACCAAGTGTTATGGCACTGGTGGAAAAACTTCCAGCAATGTTGTTACAGTATGAATGCTGTACTCTTGGAAATATTCAGAGAACTCAGGGAAGGCTTCCAGTACATTGAGTGGATTGTCTAAAGAGCTTTTATGGGAGGATGTACTGCTGGTGTTTGTAAAGCACTTAAAAGTTTGCAGAGGGATTTACAGATCTTGTCTCATTTGACCCTCATGACAATCCTGGGAGGTAGGTGCTATTATTATCCCCATTTTACAGATAAGGAAACTGAGGTTTCTCTGTACTCATCTGGGACCATGCAGCCGATAAATATCTGAGGAAGGATTTGAACTCAGGTCTTCTCGACTCCAAGGTCAGCATGGGAAGACATGGAAGGTTTGCTATCTGTACCAATAAAGATATAAGCTCCTTGAGGACAGGAAGTATTTTTGCTTTTTCTTTGAATCCTCAGTGTTTGACATATAAGGAGCATAAGCTGAAGACAGGCATAAATTTAAGCTCACAATCCTCAAGAGCAACATCTCCAGGTCTCCACTGGCAGTTGATCAGAAATACCTTTGTTATTTGTTATGTCTCCCAGGAGCCTCTTCCTCATCTTCCATCTCATTCAACAAATGTTTTTGTCTGCATCTTATGATGTAGCCTCATCGATGATGATCTATTTGAGACTGAAGAGAGGCAGTGTGATGTGGTGAGAAGAGCAATGCTTCTGGCCTGGTGACCTGGGTTCTCTAATCTCTATTCCTTTGTTATTGGCCTCTGAGGTCCCTTCCAGCTCTAAATCTCTGTATGTGCCTACATATGTATATATTGTCTCTCCTGGCTGGAGCTACTTAAGGCCAGGGACTATGATGCTTTTCTCTTTATGTCTAGCAGGTAGCTACAGTGCCTTACATGTGAATGAAGCTTTGGGATTCCCAGAAGTTGAGATGACGATCAAGTGCTTGCTATCAGGGTTGTTCTGGCAACTGTTTAACAACTGGCTCAGTGGGGTGGGGTGGGGAAGGGGAAGGTATGCACCACCCACTTTTAAATTTAATATTCATTATTAAATTTTTCTCCATCACTTTCTTAAGTCTAGACAATTGACAAAACAAATCAAACCTTGAATCACAGTATTTGCTAAATTCAGAGGTATAAATGCTCGTGCTGAAAATTTAATAATCTACTCAAGAGAATGGTAAGAGCTAGTCCTAGTACACCCCTAAGAGTGGAGTACATACAGCCTGTGAAAAGACTGAGGATGAAATGTTGAGTTCATAGAGGAATTAGCTGCTTAGTTTGGCTAATCTGTAGAGAGTGTGGATAGGGAGTAATGTGCGATAAATCTGCAAAAATAAGCTCGAGTCTGACTGGGAAGGGCTTTAAATACCAGTGTGAAGAGTTGGTATTTTATTCTAGAGGCAATAGGAAAACAATGAATATCCTTCAGTAGCAGAGCAACTAGTCAGGCTCACACTTTAGGGAGATTATTTTGGTAGCTTTGTCAAGGATAGATGGGAGAGGGGAGAAACTGGAAGCCAATTAAGCCATTCCAATAGTCCACAAGAGAAATGATCAGGGCTTCAGCTAGAGTTGTGGTTAAAGGCATGGAGAGAAGTGGATAGGTGTGAGGTATGTTGTGCAAGTAGACTTGACAAGACTTGTCAAGTGGTTGGATATGGAGAATGTGAGAGAAGAAAGAAGGGTTACCCCAAGACCAGAAACTTGGGAAACCCTGAATAGAAAAAGGGATTTTCAGAAGTATAGGGTTGGGGAAGGGGAGAATATATGAATGAATGAAAAATAATTAATGAGCATTTACTATGTGCCAAATACTATGCTAAACAATGGAGATCTGGATAGAAAAAGAAGGTAGCCTCTGGTCTCAAGGTGCTCACTTTCTAGTCGGGAGGAGATAATATCTATAGGAATGTTCAGCTACAAGGAGATGGAAAGGCCCATGGATCCTAAAAGCACGGGAAAAGGATGGGTGTCAGAATCCTTTGGGTACATGAGAGTTTCTGTCCTTGAGACTGGCGCATCACTGTTGGGAAGGGGAAAGTAGGCCTACAGGTCATAGAGAAGTGAGGATTCTGGGTTCTCTCTGGTAGGGGTAGACATGAAGGAAGGGGGAGTGTATTGGCAGAAATGTTGGAGGTAAGGTCTGGGGTACCTAGAAGAGGGAGGAGGAAGGGTATTCCTACTTGGTGCCAGCTCCAACTAAAGTCTTTCAGGTGCTCCCTGGAAGGGTTCTGGGCTGGCCTAGGGCTGGGAGAAGATAATATGTTCTATTTTATACATACCCAATTTGAGACGTTTATATAAAATTAGGTAGAGATATTCAGATAATGAAGTTCAAGAGAAAAATTGGGGCTGGATATATAGACTTTGGAGCCATGTTTATAGAAATGATTTTGAACCCATCTAATGAGATTAAGGGAGAGGGTGTGTAGAGAGAGAAGAGGTCACAGGATGTTGTTTAAGAGGAAACTCGAGCTTAATGAAAAGGTGATAGATGATCCATCAGAAGGAGATGGAGTAAACTGAGAGGTGGGAGAAGAGCTGAGAGAGTGTCCTGAAAACCAAGGGAAAGAGAGAGTATTCAGGAGGAGGGGGTGGTCGATGCTATCAGAAGCTGCAGTGAGATCAGGTGGCATGAGGACTGAGAAACAGCCTTTCGATTTAGCAGTGTAGATATCATTGGTAACCTGGGAGAGAGCAGTATCAGTAGAATGGTGTGGTCAGAAGCCAGCATTGCAAGGAGATGGGAAGTGAGACATGAGCACATGTCTCAAGAATGCAGAGGACCCCTTTCTAGCAGCTGGGTCTATGAAAGGGAGAAGGGATAGAGGAGGAAAGCTAATTTGAGGAAATGGCAGGGCCAAGTGAAGGTATCTGAAAAATGGGAGAGACCTGGACAGGTTTGGAGGCATCGGGGCCATAGTATACTAAGAAAAATTGAAGATGAGAGAAAGGAAAGGAATGCATCCATCCCTTGATCACCCTTGATCCTGTCTGCTTCTGATTGCCCCCACTATCATCCCCAGTCTCTCAATAATCTTCAGTCTTTCTCTAGTTGTTGTTTGCATTTCTGCTGCCTAGAAACATGTTCAAGGTCTCCTTTATCCTTAAAAACCTCTCACTTGATCCTACTGTACCCTCTAGCCATCATCCTGTATCTGCCTTCTTCTCAACTAAACTCCTTGAGAAAGCCATCTACACTGGATTCCTTCACTTCCTTTCCTCTAACTCTCTTGTAAACTCTTCATAGGGCTTCCTACCTCATCATTCAACCAAAAATGTTCTCTCTAAAGGTACCAACGATCCCTTAATTTCCAAATCAACAATTCCTTCTTGGGTATCATAAAAATGTGTATCATATTTTCAGTTGTGTCCAACTCTTTATGACCACATTTGGGATTTTCTTGACAAAGACACCAGAGTGGTTTGCCATTTCCTTTTCCAGGAAATGAGGAAACTGAGGAAAGAGGATTAAGTGACTAGGGTCACACAGCTAGTAAGTGTCTGAGGCTGAATTTGAATTTACAAAGATGAGTCTTCCTGACTCCAAACCCAGCGCTCTATTCACTGAGCCACCTAGATACCCTATCTCCTATAATCATTTCAAATTTATCATGACCAGAACAAAACTCTTTATTCCCCTCCTCATCTCCACTCCCATCAAACCCTTCCTTTTAAACTTCCCTATTACTGTTGAAGATACCATCACTGTCCCCATCACTGTGGCCTGTAACCTTGGTGTTATTCTCAGTTTCTCTTAACTCAGGCCACGGATTCAACACATTTCTAAATTTTGACCTTTCTACCTTCACAATATCTCTCATATAATCCTCCTCTCCACTCACACAACCACCACTGTTGTTACCTCTTACATTGATCACTGATGTGGCCTTTTATCTGGTCTCCCTGTCTTGAGTCTCTCCTCACTCCAATCCATGCTTTACTCAATTACCAAGGTGATTTTTCTAAAGTATACACTCCCTTCACCTGCCCTCCCAAATGAGCTTCAGTGACACCCTATTACCTTCAGGCTAAAATATGAAGCCTTCTGTTTTCACATTTCATAGCTCTTCCAAATTTTCCAGCATCTTATATTTATCTTATCCCATTTCACATCATACGACCCAGCTTCTCTGGGCTACTTTGCTATTCCTTATACAATGACCCTCCATGTTGTTTTTCCTGGCTGTCCACCATGCTTGGAATAAACTCCCTTCTCCTCAGAATAAGAAGGTCCAAATCCTCTGGATTCTTTGTAGCTCAAAAAATTTCTTTCCAGCCAAAAGAGGATAGGGGCTGGGGTTGGTGGGGGAAGGATGGAAATCCAAGACTGAAGCTAAGACCTTTCCTTCTTCTCCCTGCCCTGCCCCAAGGAGCTCTTTTTTTTTTTTTTGCTTTTTGGTGAGGCAATCGGGGTTAAGTGACTTACCCAGGGTCACATAGATAGCAAGTTTCAAGTGTCTGAGGTTGGATTTGAACTCAGATCCTCCTGACTCCAAGGCCAGAGCTCTATCCACTGTGCCACCTAGCTGCCTCCCAAGGAGCTCTTTCTTAGGGGTTTTAGTTAGAATGTCACATTTAACTCCACTTTCTAGAGCTCTTCATTCCAGTGTACTCAAGGTGAACTCAGAACAGGACCCAGAGGACATAATGACATCTTCAGGCACTTTGAACAGACCTGTGGTTTGGTGTAACTTCATGTTACCCTATGGCTTTCAAGGAATTGTCATACTTTTTCTAAAGCCTATGAGTGATTGATTGATTGACTGGTTGATAGGGATTCTTACCTAGAGAAGGTATCAAGGCTAAACTGGGGTAGAATAGGTCAGAAACGTATGTACAGAGGAGAAATAAAAAAAGGGAGATGAAGAAAAGAAGGAGATCAGAAAAGAAAAGGAAAAGGAAGAGAACGATGTAAAAGGAGAAGAGGGAGAAACGAGGACAATTGTGCAACAGATATTTATTCTGCAATCTATTGTGTTAGGCACAGTGGGGGAAACAGAGGCATACAAGACACAGTCCCCTTCCTCAGAGAACTCACAGTCTGTTATAAAATCATAGATTTCAGAGAGAGGAAAGGCCTTAGAGACAAATCCCCTCACTTTACAGATGAGGAAAATGAAGGTCCTGGGGAAGGAAGTGATTGCCCAAGATCACACGGCCAGAAAGTAGCAGTCAGGCTCCGAGTTTAGCTGGAGAGGGAAGACTAAGGCATATGGAAAGATAGTGAGCAATATAAAGCAGGAGGCAAGTCCCCAAGGCCTGGCAGAGGCAGTGAGTGTTTCAGGACTCCAGGACAGGGAGTGATCAGTGTGGGCTGGCATCCCTAAGGAAGGCTTGAAGGAGAAGGTGGGCTTGCATTTGAAGAATGCAGAGAGTTAGGAGGGGGAGGCAGGCTACAAAGCCACCCCTGGGACCACTGGTAGGGACAGTTACTCAGAGGCAAGAAGACATCATTCCTGTTTGGGAGCCAGAGAGATCTGTTTGGTTGGTATGGAAGGTTTTTTTACTGGGGAGTAATAGGAGGAAGAGTTGGAAATACAGATTGGGTCCAGATTGCAGAGGGCCTCAAATGCCAGGCTGAGAAGTCTTGACTTTTTCTTGTACACAGTAAAGTTTTTGGTTTGGAGAGTGATGTAATGAAAGTGGTATTTTAGGAAGATTAATCTGGCAGCAGTGTGCAGGATAAATTGGAGCGGGAGAGTAGGGAAACAATGAGACCAGCTAAGAGAATACAGTAGTTTAGGTAAGGTGATCAGGGTCTGTAATAGGACAGTGGCATTGGGTATGAAGGTTCACTTAAATTAGCAAAAGAACTTCCATCATAAGAAAGACAGCAAATATTTCTTAGGCACCAAACTATGTCTAAGGCTGGGTCCTAGGGATACAAAGAATCATTTGTATTTCTATAGCATTTTGCAGTGTTTGCAAACACTTTCCTCATAACATTCTGGGAAATGGGTTGGACAAGTAGTATTATTTTCAGTTTATAGACGAAGAAATTGAGATTTTGACCGGTTTAGTTCCTTGCCTATGCAAAGGTAGGATTCACACTCAGGCGTCCTGATTTCAAGCATAGCAGGCCATCCACTCTGTCACACTGTCCCTACAGAGGTGAATGAAGGAAAAAACATTTATTAAGCCCTTACTGTATGTACAGCACAATGCTAAGTTCTGGGGATACAAAGACAAAAAAATACAAATTCCTGTTTCACGGACGGGGTGGGGAACCTGCAGCCTTGAGGTCACGTGTGGCCCTCTAGGTCCTCAAATCCAAACTTCACAGAATAAAAGGATTTGTTCTGTAAAACTTAGACTCCATCAGAAGGCCATGCCAAGGACCTAGAAGGCCGAAGGTAGCCTCGAGGCTGCAGGTTCCCCATCCCTTGACCATGCTATCTAATGAGGGGAATATTACATGTACATCACTAACAATGACACAGAGTAAAAAATGGAATAGGAGCAAAGGAGAAATCAAGGTGAATACACTATGAACATTTGGGAAAACAAAGATTACTTCCGTATGCCCTGTATCTTATATGTACTGGTTTATATGGATGTTATCTCCCTCGAGAGCAGGGACTATTTTGGCTTTTTCTCTGTACCTCCAGCCCTTAGCACAGTGCTTGGCACATAGCAAGAGCTCAAACACTAGAAGGACTAAGCATATCAATTTGTGTCAGTTGATACAGGAATTTAAAAATAATTTTTAATAATTTTACTATAATTTCTTCTGAGGACATATACTTTGAATGCAAATAATTACAAGCAGATGTTATAAAATTACTATGAAATAAAAATTTTCATCCTACTGTCTCTAGTGTGTGCAAATGCACAACTGTCAACTGATGCAACTTGGTCCTTCAAGGAATTCTTAAATTCCATCCTTCTTTAATAAATATTTGTTGATTGACTGGTCATTTCCAGATGAAGGAAATTAGGAAAGACTTCTTGGAGGAGATGGCAGAGGAAATGGGCCTTGAGGGAATACAATACAAGTCTTTCCATACTCAGAAATGAGGAGGGAATGTATTCCAGGCTCCAGGTAGAGTCCTTGGTGAGTGCATGGAGGCAGGAGGTGAGCTGTCTCCCACCTTGTCTAGGATGTAGGCTGCGTGTAGCAGCCTGAAATAAGCCAGGAAAATAAGATTGGAGCCAGAATGGTGGGGGTCTTTAAATACTAGCCTGAGGAATTTGTATGTTATCTTATGGGGAACAGGCAGTCAATGAAACGAAAGGCCGCGTGCATAACATCTTCTGGGCTCTGTGTATCTGTATGCATGGAAACACACACACATGGACACATAGAAGCCAAATGAGAACTTGTTGGGGGGACCCACAGTTTTGTCTTTCTCTTAAAACATTCTACCAGGTTTTCACGAATTTAATTGGAACTCAGGGTGGCCCACGAGCAGTGTGTCTGATGACGCGCCTTCTCTAAGCTAGGAGCTGATTTATAGCATGTTCGGTGTCGAGCTTCTCATGTTTTTTTCTTGATTCAGATGCTATTTTCACACACGATGGGAAAATAACTCTTTCATAGCCCCCTTCTTTGTAGATAGAAGGGGGAGATAGTAAACATATGGAGAGTGAGGGGAGATTCAGCACAGAGCTCCTTGACTCAAACTGCTATCTGAGTGCCAGTTTTCGACACAAAACTGAAAGGAGAATTGGTTGTGAAACACAGAGAGGGAAATGAAATTTGGAGGGAGGGAGGGAAAACACTCATCACACACACACACACACACAAATGGTTTCTTTTTCCCCTAGTTTCTGCTCCCTGGGTATAAGGCTGCATGCCATGGCAACAGCATTCACACTTCTCTGAAATAAATGCTCTCACCAGCTGGACCCTCTATTAAATCGTGGCCCCACAATTAGCATATTTCATGTGAAAGCCAAGGTGGCACCGGGTACCCACCAGCTGAACAGGGTGGCTGCTGGGACTGCAGCCTGGGAGGCAGAATAATGAGCGGCCTCAGGGAGAGCCAGGAGCTTTTGCATCCACACTACTGTACTTGTACAATTCAAATAGAGAGAAGCCTGAGAGAGTGAAAAGAAGGCTGGATTTGGAAATAAGACACCCGAGATGGAGTCCCAACTTTGACCTTCACTAGCTGGGTGACCGTAGGTAAGGTATTTTGAGTTTCTGCATCTATAAAATGGGAAAAATAACACTTGCACTTTGTAAACTCTAAAGGGTAAGATAAATGTGAGTTACTCTAATAATTGAAGAGGCCCCCTACTGTAGGGGGTGGAGGGCCTATCTTAAAGTCAAAAGATCCTAGGTTCAAGTCCTACCTTGGACATATGGTAATTACATGAGCAAGTCAGGGCAAGTCACTTAACCTCTCAATGCCCCAGATAATTCTTTCTCTACATTATAAATTAATGATAAATTACAGATAGGCATTGATGGAGAGAGTTCCCACCCAGGGACTTCCCCATACTGATAAAATCACAGGTCCAGACCAACATAATTATCTATCTATCTATCTATCTATCTATCTATCTATCTATCTATCTATCTATCTATCTAATCTATCTATCTATCTATCTGTCTGTCTGTCTGTCTATGTATCTATGTATCTATGTATCTATCAGTTTGTCTGTCTGCCTTTCCATCCATCCATCCATCTGTCTGTCTGTCTATCTATCTATCTATCTATCTATCATCTACACATGTATGTGTATACATTTGGACAACTGTGGAAATGTTCAAATGCATAATGGATTGCCTTAAGAGAAAGTGGGCTCCCATTCACAGGAGGTTTTTCAGGTGGAGGTTGCATGATACACTAAAGGGCATTGTAGAAAGGATACCTACCCAGAAATGGGCCAGACGAGCTAACCTCCCACGTCCCTCCACTTTCTGTGACTCTTAGTCACACTGAGAAGCCAAAGCACTGTGGTAACTCTAGCCCCACTTGATGAATGAGACACATGCTCTGTACAAGCATGGAAGAATTCCAAAGCTATTTGTAGGGGGTTCACGATGTGTTAAATAATGTATAATAGCCAGAAAACTATGGTATCTGGACATGAACCCATTTATCAATCAAATATTTGTAAAACACTTAGCACAGTGCCTGGCACATAGGTACTATATATAAATATTTATTCCCTTCCCTTATTGAATTGATTGCTAGGACTTGGGTGGGGGGAAGGTGGGGAGAAAGATGAAGTAATTCGGTGTCCAAATGACTCTTATCACAATCATTTTAAGAAGTGAAAAATTCAGTGAAGCCACCTCTTTGGGGTAGTTATTTATTTAAACCTATATGAAAACAATAGCTGGTTTATAGGAAATTCTTGGCATTTCTACCTCTGACATACTCTTCTTGTCTGTTTTTTCTTTTCTATTCTCTTGGCCACAGAATCATAAGGGAAGGGAAAGGATCATAAAAAGTATTCAGTTTACCTCTCTCTATTTTTTAGATAAAGAAGCGGAGGCCTAGAAAAGTGAAATGACCTTCCCAAGGTCACACACACTGCTGATTTAGCCTAGAACCTAATTATCTCTTTCTTGGACAATTGCTATACAAGTATACATACATACATACATACATACATACATACATACATACATACATACACACACATATGCATACACACAAAATATCCTTCTTCCTATTTCTAGGCATCATGGTAACATAGAAAGAATACTGGAATCCCAACTCTGTTATTTACCATCTGTGTCATGTTGGACAAGTCATTTAATTTCTCTGGGTCTCAATTTCCACATTTGTGAAAGGAGAGGGATTGGACTACATGACATCTTCTAGCTCTCCGATTTGTGATTCTTATCTCTCTTTACTCCAGTCCATTCAACACATGCTGTCAGATTAATAATGTTCCCAACACATGGCTCCAACTGTGTCACTTCAGAGCTAAAAAATCTTCAACGGCTGTACTTCGCCTATTGAATAAAGTCCAAACTTTTTAGCTTGGTACTCAAGGCCCTTCACAATCTCACAGCACATTACTTTCCTTTGTGTGTAATCTATGTTCTAGCCAACCTGTGTAACTTATTATTCCCTGGACATGTTACTGTACTTTCTTTAAAAATAATTTTATTAACATATTTTATTTTTATATTATCTTTACTTCTAAATCTATACCTGTCCTATTCTTTCAAAGCTATCCTCCTATTTAGAATACCCCACCGCCTATATTTGTATCTGCTGAAATCCCACCCATCATTCACAGCCCAGTCAAATCCCATTTTCTTCATGAAGTTTTCTCCATGAAGTTCCACTCTTCATGCTTCTCTTTTTCCTTTGACCTCTCACAGCACTTTGTATGCATGATCACAGGATTCTCTTATGGCTCTCACCAAACTATATTATGACTATCAGTGTCATGGTTTATATCCCCTACTAGTCTCTAAATTTCTTGAGGGCTTGGTTTTGGACCCACAGTGCCTGGCATAGTAGTGGGCACATCCTTAAGAAGCGTAAGGACTGGATCAGTAATTTCATTGGGGTAGGGAATTTCTAGATAAGGAAAATCCCTGTACTAATGCAGGACAGCTCTTTTTTTTTTTTTGCAATTTATAATCTTTGAGAATTGCATGGAGCACTGAGAGGCCAAGTGAACAGTGAGTTTGGGTCAGAATCAAGACTTGAACCTGGGTCTTTTGGACTCTGAAGGCCTGCTCCCTATTCTCTGCTCTCCAGTTTCTCTTGGCATATAGCTAAGGCTTAATGAATGCTTGTTGGTTGATTGGCTGGTAGATATTTCAAATAGAGAAAAGGAGACAGGAAGGACATGATGACTGTCTCCAAGTATTTGAAAGGAGTTATGTAGAGGAGAGATTAGAAGTAGGAGTACAGAGTGGAAATTGCAGAGGCAGATTTTGGCTCAATCTAAGCAAAAAAAAAAAGTTCTTAATGATTATTGCTGTCCCAAAGTAGACCTGGCTTCCTCAGGAAGTAGTGAATTCTCTATCATGGGAAAACTCCAAGCAGAGGCCAGATGACCACTTGTGAAGGATGTCATGGCAGATATAACAATGTAGGTGTGGATTGGATTAGATGACTTCTGAGATCCTTTCAACTCTGAAATTTTCTTTTTTTCTTTTTTTTTCTTTTTTAAATTTTATTTATTTTTAGTTTTCAATATTCACTTCCACAAGCTTTTGAGTTCCAAATTTCTCACCCCTCCCCCCACCCCAAGATGGCATGCATTCTGAATACCCCTTCCCCTGGTCTGCCTTCTCTTCTATCTCCCCCCTCCCTTCTCTTATCCCCTTCCCCTTCTATTTTCCTGTAGAGCAGGATAGACTTCTGTACTCCCATTTCCTGTATTTCTTATTTCCCAGTTGCATGTGAAAACATTTTTTTTAAAACACGTGTTTTTAAAACTTTGAGTTCCAAATTTTCTCCCTTCCTCCCTCCCCACCCACCCTCATTGAAAAGGCAAGCAACTCAATATAGTCTGTACATATGCAGTTATGCAAAACACTTCCTTAGTAGACATGTTGTGAAAAACTAACTCTATTTCCCTTAATCCTATCCTGCCCTCCCATCTATTCTATTCTTTCTTTTGACCCTGTCCCTCCTCAGAAGTATTTGCTTCTGATTACCCTTTCCCAATCTGCCCTCCTCTCTATCACCCCCTGCTCTCTTGTCCCCTTCTCCCCCTATTTTCCTGTAGGGTAAGACAGATTTCCATACCCAATTGAATGTGTGTTATTCCTCCTTAAGCCAAATCCTATGAGAATAAGATTCCTCATTCCCTCTCACCTTCCCCTGTTTCCCCTCCACTGTGAGAGACTTTTCTTTTTTTTTTTTGTGGAGATAATTTACCCCATTCTACCTCTCCCTTTCTTCTCTGAGTATCATCCTCTCTCATCCCTTAATTTTATTCTCCAGATATGACCCCTTAATCTTCAACTCACCCTGTGCCCTCTATCTATCTATCTACTATACATACATACAATTTTTTTCCTTCAACTACCCTAATACTGACAAAGTTCTCATGAGTTACAAATATCATCTTTCCATGCAGGAATGTAAACAGTTCAGTCTTAATAAGTCTCTTATGATTTCTCTTTCCTGTTTACCTCTTCATGTTCCACTGGAGTCCTGTATTTGAAAGTCAAATTTTCTGTTTAGCTCTGGTCTTTTCATCAGGAATGCTTGAAAGTCCTCTATTTCACTGAATGACCATTTTTTCCCCTGAAGGATTATACTCAGTTTTGCTGGGTAGGTGATTCTTGGTTGTAATCCTATCTCCTTTGCCCTCCAGAATATTATATTCCATGCCCTGTGGTCCTTTAATGTAGAAGCTGCTAAATCTTGTGTTATCCTGATTGTGTTTCCACAGTACTTGAATTGTTTCTTCTGGCAGCTTGTAATATTTTCTCCTTGACCTGGGAACTCTGGAATTTGGCTACAATATTCCTAGGAGTTTTCCTTTGGGGATCTCTTTCAGGAGGAGATCTGTGGATTCTTTCAATTTCTATTTTGCCCTCTGGTTCTAATATATCAGGGCAGTTTTCCTTGATAATTTCTTGAAAGATGATGTCTAGGCTCTTTTTTTTTTTGATCATGGCTTTCAGATAGTCCAATAATTTTTAAATTCTCTCTCCTGGATCTATTTTCCAGGTCAGTTGTTTTTCCAATGAGATATTTCACATTGTTTTCTAATTTTTCATTCTTTTGGATTTGTTTTACAGTGTCTTGATTTCTCATAAAGTCACTACTTCCAATTGCTCTATTCTAATTTTTAAGGAAGTATTTTCTTCAGTAATTTGGACTTCCTTTTCCATTTGGCCAATTTTCTTTTTAGGGCATTTTCTCCTCATTGGCTTTTTGGACCTCTTTTGCCATTTGGGTTAGGCTATTTTTTAAGGTGTTATTTTCTTCAGTATTTTTTTGGGTCTCCTTTAGCAAGCTGTTGACTTGTTTTTCATGATTTTCTTGCATCACTCTCATTTCTCTTCCCAGTTTTTCCTCTACTTCCCTTACTTGCTTCTCAAAATCCCTTTTGAGCTCTTCCAAGGCCTGGGACTGATTCATATTTTTCTTGGAGGCTTTGGATGTAGGAGCTTTGACTGTGTTGTCTTCTTCTGGTTGTATATTTTGATCTTCTTTGTCACCAAAGTAAGATAATATAGTCTGACTCTTTTTGCGCTGCTTGCTCATGATCCCAGCCAATTACTTGAGTTTTAAACTCTTTGTTAAGGTAAGAGTCTGCTTCCAATGTGGAGAGTGTACTGTCCCAAGCTATAGGGGTTTGTGTACCTGTTTTCAGAGATACTTGTAGGGACCTGTAAATTTTCAGTTCTTCCAAGGTGGTATGATAAGGGGTGAGGTGTTTACTCCTTTCCTGGCCTGTGACCACAAGTATTCCTTTCTGTCCCGTAACTGTGAGGAGGGGTTTCTCTCTACAGCCACTCCAAGCTCCACCACGCCAGCGCTCCTCCTCACCCCAACACCACCGTCCAGAACTGTGACCCAGATCCAAACACGGGGAAAACAAGAGATTCCTGCCTCAGCACTGGCAAAGACATCCCTGCAATCCCTCTTTGATCAGCCACTGGATTCCCCCTCAGTCTGTGGGCTGGAAGCTTGGGAAGCAGCTCCCCCCCCCCCCCCCGGGCCATGCTCTTGGGGAATGGACCTGAAACCCCGCCTTCCTCTCTGACCACCAACAGAAACAGACTTTTCCCACTGACCTTCTAAGTTGTCTGTGGCATTCGTGGATTGAGGAGTCTGGAAATCTCCATAGCTGCCTGCGATTCAGTACTCTGAGGCTTGCTCCAGGTTTGCTGCGGCCTGCGTGCCCACGCAGCGTGCTCCCAGCCTGGCACGATACACCTTTCTGATCAATCATCCAGGTTGTCTTGGGCTGGAAATTTGTTTCACTCTGTCTTTTTGTGGGTTCTGCTGCTTCAGAATTTGTTTAGAGCCATTTTTTATGAGTATTTGGAGGGGTTTGGGGGAGAGCTCAAGCAAGTCTCTGCTTTCATTCTGCCATCTTGGCTCCGCCCCTCAACTCTGAAATTTTATGATTCTTGAAATTAATGAATGGATGATCTCATTGATTCCTTCCTCTACCCCTTCTAGCTAAATTTACTAGTTGTTTTACAAAACTGACTATCAAACCATTTGTTTGAATACCATATAGAGTTTCAGAGTCTGTATTCTTTTTCAGAGGTTCTAGTGGTCCTCAAGTAGAGAGAATATTCCTAAAGCAGAACTATATGGCCAAAATAAAAGATGTGACGTCTAGCCCAAACTAAGCAGTGTCTTTGTGTTTTATCTCCTGGCGTTGCGTGTGTTAATATATTCATCACCTTATATGTAATAGACACTCCCTACATATTGGTCCATTGATTGCTTCTCTTGGAATGCTCTTCCCTTTATTCTCCATCTATCCAAATCTTACTCATCGGTTAAGACTCCAAATGTTCCAAGAAGCTGTTCTACATCATGTTCTCCCTTTTATGTTTTTTCCCCCTAAAAAATACTGGGTTAATAGATGTAGAAGTGGAAGAGACCTCAAAAGACATCTACTCCAGAACCCTCTTTTTATAGACAAGGAACCTAAGACCCAAAGTGTCTAAAGCAACTTGCTCAGGTACACAGTGCTAGTGAGTATCTAAAGTGGGATTTGAACCCAGGGCTTTCTGACACCAAGTCCAGTACCCTATCCAATATATCAGCACTTCTATTACTAGTTGGTATGTCTGGATTTTCCCAAATCAGATATGTGACAATCCAAACTTAGAAAAAACAGATAATTTTGGAAGTGACTATTCACAGCCACATATCTACTTTTACAAAAGAATTTTCCCCAGAGTTACTTTTTAGTACACATCCATGGTAAATTTAAAATATAGTTTGGTAATAAATCAAAATTATATTTTGACTCAACTTCTTAGAGCTGTATCTATTATATAAATCAAAGGATATAGTGGAGGGTAGGGAGCTATACTCAAGTGTGTTTATGTAAGATATATCCCCAGAACATAGGCTGGTGACTGAACATGTGAATGGATGAATGAATGAGTGAGTAAATGAATGAAAAAGCATTTATTAAATGTTTACCAAGAGTTAAATGCTATACTAAACACTTACAATACAAATATAAAAGTGAGAAAGTCCCTACCCTCAAGGGGTTGACATTCTAACATGGGAGTGGAAGTTATGGATGAGAGTGGTGGTCTGGAGATTCAGGAATCACCGGTGAGTGGAGCTATAGGGCAATCAATTTGGGTATCATTCTCAAAGCAGTGTGAGTGTGAGTGTGTGTGTGTGTGTGTGTGTGTGTGTGTGTTGGGGGATGGTATATATAAGAACAGGGTAAGATGACAAGAAGGCTGGGTTGATTGACTAGATAGAATGTGAAAGTTGGTCTAATCGGGGGTTGGCTAGATACAACAGATTAGGTGAGTTAGTGTTCCCTTACCAATTGGTTCAGGTCAGTCCCAGAGCAAAAATTCCAAAGCTAGAAGTCAATCTAACTTCCCTAGGGCCTGGGTCATAGTTTCTAGAGATGCTGGTTTAGATGATAAGAAGTAGGGCCTCAGCAGGGCAGATGGCAAGATGGCCAAGGGAAACCCCAGCACCCCTCCATACCATTCATCACTGAAGGGACTCTGACAGCAGGCAACAGCTACCTCCCTGAGAAGAAGCCCAATAGGCTTTATTCAATAGCAAAGGGATAGAGATAAGAAGAGAAGACTGAAGTGAAGTGAGGAACCTGAACTCTACAAAAGCCCACCTAGTGAGCCCTGTACAGCTACAAAACTGGGAGAGACACCACAAGTTTCTACAGTGCTCTGAGCCAGTGAGGAATGAACTAAATGCGTAACCAGCTTCAGTTTCACCGGGAATAGGGGAGCTATGAACAGATATTGCTCCCTACTATAGTAGGACCCAGGCAGGGGATAGGTTGAAAACATGGAAGTCCACTCAAAAAACAAACAAAAAAAGATATCTGTCCTTTTTGTGTGTGCAGAGTGGGAGAGGCATGTCTTGGTTCTGGGTATCAAATATAATGTATGGTCTATATCTGTGGTACATGGGAGTAATGCTTCCCCTTTTATCACCTTTTATCGAATCCAATTAAATGCTTTATAAGTTAATGACCTTGGGAAAGGTGAATCAAGGAGGCACATAGACCGGGATGTAATGAATGGGAGTGGCTAAGTAGATGGAACATAATCGCACACCCCTAGATGCAAATGAGATAGTATGCCAGAGAATCACTCACATAGAGCTGAAGCCAAGGGGTAATTGGCAACCAGTGTTTTCAGATCCTGGCAGAGAGAAACAGGTAGAGGGAAGCTGATTCCCACAGTGACACCCCTCTCTCTGGTATTCAATGGGCTACTTTATACCTGTATTTGGTACGTAATCCCTCATAGTTCACTACATTGAACATAGATGAAATAATGAATGAATGAATGGAGGATTTTGGTAGATGACTCCTAAACTATTCTTATCATTTTATACTTTCTTTCTTCCTTCCTTCCTTCCTCCCTCCCTCCCTTTCTCTCTCTCTCTTTCTCTTTCTTTCTTCCTTCCTTCCTTCCTTCCTTCCTTCCTTCCTTCCTTCCTTCCTTCCTTCCTTCCTTCCTTCCTTCCTTCCTTCCTTCCTTCCTTCCTTCTTTCCTTTCTTTTTCTTTCTTTCTTTTTCTTTCTCTCTCTCTCTTTCTTCTTTTCTCTTCCCTTCCCTCAGTCCACATAGAGTATCATACCCTTACCTGTGGGTGCTTTGCCCAAAGGAATGTAAATTTTGATCGCTAAAACCTCAAAACTATCTTTTTTTTAAGGACCACACCTTAATTGATTGGCCAACAATAGGTCCTAGGCCAAGCCCTGTTCCGTCATTGTTTGGGCCCTGATTGTCTCAGAGTGAATGTAAATAGCAGTTGTTTCTGCTTTGGCCAGAAACTCAGAGAGTCTTTTCTCATTTCTTACTTAATCACTGAATGGGCATTGCCTCAGTCAGACTGAGACCTGTTAAAGACCTTAGCTTAAAAAGGCCAAGGTCTCCCACTGCATCCTGTGCCATCTCTGGTCATCCTGATCTATATCTCACCACTGGACCCTGATGGCTCCGGAGGATAAAGTGAGGCTGGTGGCTTTGCGCAGACCTCCCTCACTTAAATCTAATTCACCTGCATGTCATGGCATCACCTCCCTGATGTCTTGGTCCTCTTCGAGAACAAAGGACAATCAACAGCAACAACCATTACCAGCTGACATATTAGTACACACTAGAATTAATGAAATAATAATTAATAGTTATTTATTCATGTACATAAGAAACATTGCTGAATGCCAATGACATGTAGGTCCTGTGCTAAATACTGTGTGGAATATAAAGATGAAGGACACATGGTCTCTGACTTCACAGAACCCTGTATTTTGGAGGCATGATATGCCAAGCACACATGTCATAAAATCCCAGGCAGAACATAAGTGCCATGAGAGAAGGATGTACACAATGTTATAGAAATTCAAAGGAAAGAGAGATCACTTCCAAGGAAGGAGAGGGAGGGGGAGATAAGGGAGGGGATCAGGGCAGGCTTCATGGAAGATGTGGCATTTGAGTTATACCTTGCAATAATAAACAGCCAGAGAAATGAAGGCTCTGAAAAGTTCACTGACTCCCCCAAGGCCACAGGGTAAGGCAGCAGCTGGTGTTTTTGTTCCTTGTTTTTGGACACCATCTGATTACCTCGTGTACGTGATACTAGGTACACTTTAGAGAGACAAACTAACGTGTTTATTGGTGGGAGGGAGGGGAGGAGGGGAGGATATAGCAGGAGATATTGTAAGTCAAGTCCATCACCCCGTTACTCATCCATGTGATTTCCCATTAAATCAGATCCGAAATTCAGTTGGCAAATCATTTGTATTAACAATAGCAATCAGATTAGGCAGGCATGATTGGATAATTCAATTGCTTTCGGTGTTTAATTAAAGGGGATGGACAGAGGCGTTCTGAAAGAGAGAAACGAGAGGCCAGGGGAAGACTGATCTGATAATCAGGAAAGATGGCTACAAGGCTGGGCTGAGCTATCCAGATACTATTACTACTGTGCAGTTGTGTAAGCTATGATATGCCCCCCTGGTGGTGATACGGATAACAAGATCAACAACTTATTTCAATCAAAGTGATAGGAATAGGCTGGATTATAAGAAGTAAGATGATCTTGTTAGGCTGAGAAGAATGAATGGTTTCAAATAAAGTTTTCCCTCCTCAGCAAAGACAAGCCAGGATCAGTAACCACACACTTTCGACCCACCTGAAATAATTAGGATGATCAGGTGGCATCACAGCACCAGAGTTGAAAGGCACCTTAGAAGATAGAATGCCAGGGGTCCAAGGAGCCTTAAACCACAGGATGTCAGAGCCTAAGAGATCTTCTAGTCCAGGGATTCTTAACCTGGATTCCAGGGAACCTCAATTGGCCCATGGATGGATTTCGCCGGCTTCATGAATTTGGAATGGGAAAAACATGATATCTTTATTCCAATATAACTTAAAGTCCATGAACTTGTTTTTTAAAAAATATTTTGATAACTATTTCAATAAAATTGGTTTATTTTGTAATCCTGTACATTTTTATTTCATGCTTTTAAAAACATTATTTTGGGAAGGGGCCCTTGGGCTTCACCAGCCTCCAATGACATCCACAACCCAAAGCAAGTTTAGAGCACATAGGCTAGACAGTCTCCAGTGTCCTTTCATGCCCTAAATCTGTAATCTTATGATCCCACAAATTCTTTATGATGTATTTAGAGTCTCTTGGGACCACCCACGTGCACTCCATTGTTCTTTGGGTAATCTACAACTTCACTTCTGATATGTGTCATTAAATGAAGAGACTAAACGAAACAAATATACCCTACATATAGTGCAGGAATAGAGATAGGGATTGGATAAATCTGTGAATTTGACTCCCACTACTCAGAAGGTCAACTTCTTCACTGTAGGTTAGAGGCTTAGAGAATTGGCTAACACTGAGAGGTTAAGTCATCTGCCCAGAGAGTCCCACAGTCAGTATGTGCCAAAGGTGGGACAGATCCCCAAACTAAAAGGAAATGATTTTTTTAATGGTCTATTCCATTGCTCTCAGCATTTGCATAGGTAACTGAGAGTTGCCTGTAATTAATTATGGATAATCAATGCCCATCTATTGACATAACCACAATGGCTAACCATTCTTATTAGTGGGTACAACGGTGTGCTGGTAAATATTTAACACCTGTCTAGGGGCGGGGGTGGAGTGGGAGGGAAGTGTCTGTATGCACCGCCTACTTCTAATTTAATCTGCATTATTCACTTTTTCTCTATCCCTTTTATAAGTCTAGATGATCAACAGAACAATAAATCAAGCTCTGATTTGTAGCTTTCTGATTTCTAAGGTCTAAATGCTCACAATCTGAGCCCAAACAAAGCGGCTCCAGTATATCCCTGGGTAACCACCACTTCCGATACTCTTAGGGTAAGTGCCCCTAGTGTAAACTTATACTAAGAGATCAGAGTTTTTCAGGATTGAAATGTAGCCATCTTTGTAGCCTCATTCTGTCCAACCAGACTGGACTTCTTGCTGCTCGTCATACTTTACCTTCCAACCTTTGCTTTCCAGCCTCATACCTTGGGAGAGGGGAGGATGCTCTTTCTCTCTTAGAATCTCTAGCTTCCTCTGAAACTTAGCTCAAAATGCCCCCCTCCTCACGAGGCTTTTCCTAACTCTCCTTCCTCTCCCAAGAGTGCCTCCCTCCCCAAATTGTCTTATATTGATTGTGTGTGTGCATATATATATATATATACATATAATATGGGTACATGTCTCCTTCAAGAGAATGTAAGCTCTTTGAGGGCAGAAACTATTTCCTTTTGGTCTCAGTATCCCCTGCAACTGACACAGTGCTTTGTACACAGCAGGCACTTACTAAATGCTTGTCGATTGACTCATTATCACAAAGATCATAATGACAAGACTTGTTTCTTAGTATATACAAAAAAAGTCCCCAAATTAAAATTTTCCACGCAGAATTCCTCCTCCCCCCCCCCAGAAGTACAGTTCTATTGGTTTCCTACTTGACAATTGCTTGTGTCCAGAGGCTTGGAGTCCCAGGTTAATTTTTTAAATTGCAGCTTTTCTGTTGTTGTGGTTGGAATTTTGGACAGCTTCATGGAGCTGAAAGTTTCCGACAAGTCGTCAGCCTCACAGCTTGTCAATCTGCCTTCTACTCTGGTGAATGATTTTCTTTCAATTCCCCTTTTGAAGATTTCCCTTCATTTTATCTGTGTCATCTCTCTGTTGCTGTCTTATTAGGGAAGAGCTTAGAGCTCTCCCCCTAGGGTCAGGCATTGTCTGGCTCTTCCCAGAACCCACCTCCACCTCCAGCTAGAGAATTAAAAAGGCTCATTCTTCCTATCTCCAAGCCAGATTCTGAGTTGGTAGTTCTCTTTCCACTCATCCTGGGCTACTGATCTCCTTCACACTCACTACAGTGATTACAATGAAAAGCAGGAGCTCCTCTGAGCCGACTGTCTATGTCCTTGTCGGAGAACTGGCAGAAAAGCGGGTGTACCCGTGTAGAGGGCATAGCGTTTGCAAGAAGCCAATTTTGGGGAGTGCTAAAGAGAACAGGATGAGGCAGCATTGCAGTAAGCATACAGATGAACAATAAATGCCTGGTGAAATAATTTTAAGAAGCATTAATATTAATAGTGTCGATCCAAATAGAACAATAAACATAACTCTAATTAATTGTTTTAAAAGGCAGCTTCGTTTCCATTTTTACACTGCACTTTCATTAGCAAGACTCCCTGGGGACTTTTTCAGCTGTGGGGAATAACAGCCAGGGATGTTCTGGTTTCCTCTACCTACCAGAAGAACGACCAAACAGTATGTGCAGACATTTATTGAAAACATTCTATGTCCAAGGCCCCAAGAATTTGACTTATTGAATTCCTTCCCAGTGAAGACAGTCATGACAACAACCATGTCAAATATCTGACAAGCTTGGGGCTTAAGGCAAGGAATGTTATCAAGTATCCAAGAAGGCGTCATCTTTAGGCCTCATACCCCTGAATTCCACTACCACCAAAGATAGGCGATTGACTTCTATTTCCAAGTGGGAATTTGACTGGGTATGCCAACTATTGGCCAGATATTGCCAGCTCTATTCAGCCAGGCCAGGGAGTTTCTCTCTTAGAATAACATTTGGTTCTCCCATCCTGCCCTGCTTAGGAGCAACCTCTTGCTAGAGCAATAGCTACAAACCTGTGGCTGGAACTGGTAAAGAGTCAGACGTGAAAGAAGCTTACCTGGGCTATCTCTAGTACTAGATGGATGAATAAACCCCTGATAGTTCCTCGTCCTTAGTAAAATAAACCTAAATTAAGTGCCTTATATCCCTTGAAGAGCAATATAACCAAATAGCCTTGGTTTCTTAAGGGCAGTACATTTTTTTATAATAAATATAAAAGAGCCAAAAATTCATTTTTCCTGGATCAAAGAGAAGGCAGGCTTTAGCTTCCATATTTCATGGGATGTGAAGAAGGCTCATAATTTATTGAAAATATGAAATGGACCATCTGTAATATCCTGTCTAGGCTTCCTTTCCAGTAGGGAAATTTTTGTACAGTAACACCCCACTTATCAGGAAGCCAGAGTTCCAGGAACCTCAACCATTTGGAACACAGCCACAAACCTAGAGGTAAATGGCAAAGGCTTCTGAGTAGCATAGTTATCACAAAGCTCATGCATTTCATTCCATGGTGGAGGCTTGGAGCCAGCTTTTGACCCCCACTCAGACAATAGTGTGTAAACTGAACCCAGTAGATTCCAAAATAGAAAGTGTTCGTGTTCACAACTGTCCTCAGCCCTTTCCTTCTTGGATTTTCACATTTCTATCTGATTTCTCCAGGACCAGTGTCAGCTACTTCTGGTTACAAGGCAGGATAACTAGCCTGAGAGGCTGGGAAGATGAGCCAAGAAGAAGGAATTGGGGCACAAGGGAGGAAATTAAATTATTAAAGAATGAGGGCAAAGGCAAGGAGTTAGTCACTAAGGACTAGTAAGGGACACCATAAAGTCTCCGGAGTTCCTTATCCTTTCTGGGTTCTGGGCTAGGTTTCTTCTGAGTCTGGGAAGGTCAGAATCTGTGGGTGAAAAGCGGTAAGCATAACTGCCAGGGTAAGAGATGTGCAGAGTGGACAAAGGAAGGGGATAGAAAAACCATGAAAAGCAGGCAAGAGTCTCATAAAATGACCAGCAGTCCAACAATTTCCTAAAGTGAATCAAAATGTTGCACAGCATAGCATGATAACAGCACCATAGAATGCTAGAATGGGAATGGACTTTTAGACTCAGTGCTAACCTGATTCATCAAGAAAGGTATCAATTAGCTTTCATTTCTTTGTTTAAGAGATTGAGGAAGTCGTAGTCTAATATACTTTAGAAAGATTTCTAATAAAAGCAGGTAAAATATAAAGCATTTGTAACTTTTGCACATAGAGGTAGCCCTACTCCTTTCCAAATGCACCTTTGATGCCAAGTTCTCCTAACTTCTCCAACAGATTTCTCCCTACTCTTTTCCTTATTATTTCTCTTTTCTTCAGTCCTTCCCTGCTGCCTACAAACATGACCATGTCTCCTTCATCCAGAAAACAAAAACAAATAACCCAACAATGACAAAATAAAACTAAATTAAAAACTCTAATCCTTTCATACCCTCTCACTTACTGTCCTATATCTCTCCTTTCCTTCTCAGCTAAATTCCTTGAGAAAACCATCCTTACTTGATTCCTCCACTTCCTCTCCTTTCTTTCTCTTGTAAACCCTCAGCAATCTGACTTCTGATCTCTCCTTTCAACTGAAACTTCTCTCTCCAAAATTACCAGTGATCGGGCCTCAGACAAATAACACTCCCTATCTGTATGACTCTGGGCAAGTCACTTAGCCACCAATTGCCCTCACCAAAAAAAAAGTGCTCTCATCCTTCTTGACTTCTCTATAGTATCTAAGACTCTGTAGTATGTGACCACCTTCTCCTTCTGGATATTCTTTCCTCTCTAGGCTCCCCCCCCCTTGATTCTCCTTTTCTTCCTTTCACAGATCCTTATCAATCCCTTTTGATGATTCTTCAAATGTCATGCCCACTAACTGTGGCCTTGCCCTGGGCCTTCTCTTTCCTCTTTATATTCACTCACTTAGTGATCTCATCAGTTAGGTGGCAGAGTGGATAGAATGTTGGATGTGGAGTCAGAAAGACCTGAGTTCAAATCTGGCCTTAGACACTTACAAGCTGTGTGATCCAGAGCAAGTAACAACCCTGTTTGCCTCAGTTTCCTCATCTATAAAATGAGCTGGAGAAGGAAATGGCAAACCATTCCAGTATCTTTGTCAAGAAAAACCCCAAATGGGGTCATGAAGAGTAAGACATGACTGAAACTACTAAACAACAGAAACAAAAAGAAAAAAAAATATATGTATAGCCCTAGTCTCTCTCTTGAGCTCCAATTATGAACCAACAACTGCTTTTTAGACATTTCAAACTGGATATCCTGTAGGCAGCTCAAACTCAGCATATCAAAAATAAAATTAGTTATCTTTTCTCCCAAACCCTGTACTCATTTGAACCTCCCTATTATTGCGGAAGTCACCATTATCCTCAAGGTGGCATCCTAGTTACCTTGACCCTCAATCCCAACTCCTTGAACTTATTACCCCTACATATGCAATCTATTGTCACACCTTGCCATTTCTACCTTCACAACATCTCTCATATATGTCCCCTTCTCTCCAATCACACAGTTGCCACGCTAATTCATTCCTCACCTAGACTATTTCAATAGCCTTCTAACTGGTCTCCTTGCCTCAAGTCTCTCTCTACTTCCAGGCCATCCTCCCTTCAACTGTCAAAATGATTTTCCTAAAATGTAGATCGGACCATCGCAGTCCCCCTGTTGAATGAGTTCTAGTGGCTCCCTGTTACCTCCAGGATCAAATATATAATCCTGCTTGGCATTTACACCTCTTCTTTTTTTTATTTTTATTTTTTAAATCTCTTCTTAACTTCGTCTATCCAGTGATATGCTGATAAATATTTAACAACTGGGTCTCTGAAGTATGACACACTTTAAAGTTCAACCTGCTTTATTAACATTTTTTCATCACTTTCTTAAGTGTGAACAATCAATAAATCAAGCCCTGATTGTAGCATTTGCTGATTTCCAGTGTATAAATGCTTAAATTGAAAATTTAACAATTGACTCACTAGCCAGTTTGAGCTGCCTCCAGCTCCCCCCTGAGTCCATCCTACCTTTCCAATCTTCTTATACATTATAAATCTCAATACACTCTGTAATCCCACATTGGCCTATTTGCTGCTCCATGAACAGCAAGTTCTCTGGTCTCCTTGTCTTTGTATTGGCTATCTCCCATGCCTGGAATGCTTTGTCTCTTTACTTCTACCTCTTAGCTTGCCTGGCTTCCTTCAAGATTCAGCTCAAACACTAGACTGCTATGGTCATTTACTACTGTATCTTGTGTATCTAATCTATTTCCACTGATCCTCCACTCTATTTCTTAGCTAGTACCAGATTTTCATCAAAATAATTGTCATCAAAACAATCTGGTGCTGGCTAACAAATATAGTAGATCAGTGGAATAGATTCAGTACACAAGACACAGTAGTAAATGACCATAGTATTTAGTGTTTGATAAACTCAAAGACCCAAGCTTTTGGGACAAGAGCTCACTATAGGACAAAAACCGCTGAGAACACTGGAAAACAGTACGGCAGAAACTAGGTATAGACCAACATCTTACACTGTATACCAAGATAAGGTCAAAATGGGTGCATAATGTAAGACTTAAAAGGTGATACCATGAGCAAATTAGGAGAGCAAGGGATATACGAAAAAGGGAAGAATTTATGACAAACCAAAAGATAGAAAACATTACAAGATGTAAAATAGATAATTTTGATTGTATTAAATTAAAAAGGTTTTACACAACCAAACCAATGCAACCATTATTGGAAGGAAAGCAGAAAGTTGAGAAACAATTTTTATAGCAGACATCTCTGATAAAGGCTTCATTTCTCAAATATGTAGAGAACTGAGTCAAATTTATAGGAATATAAGTCCTTCTCCAATTGATAAATGGTCAAAGGATATGAATAGGCAGTTTTCAGATGAAGAAATCAAGGCTATCTATAGTCATTTGAGAAAATGCTCCAAATCACTATTGATTAAAGAAATTTGCATTAAAACAACTCTGAGGTACCATCTCACACCTATCAGATTAGCTACTAGGACAAAAAAGGAAAATGATAAATGTTGGAGGGGATGTGGGAAAATTGGTACACTACTGCGTTGTTGGTGGAGTTGTGAACTGATCTAATCATTCTGTGGAGCAATTTGGAACTATACCCAAAGGGCTATAAAATTGTTCATGCCCTTTGACCCAGTCATACCACTACTATGTCTCTATCCCAAAGAGATGGAGAAAAAAGGGGAAAGGACTAATTGTACAAAAATATTTATAGCAGCTCTTTGTGGTGGCAAAGAATTAGAAGCTAAGGGAATGCCCATGAATTGGGGAATGGCTGAACAAGCTGTGGTATATGATTGTAATGGAACATTATTGTGCTGCAAGAAATGACAAGCAGTATGCTCTCAGAAAAACCTGGAGATCCTTACACAAACTGATGCAAAGTGAACAGAACGAGAACATTAACAGTAACAACAATACTGTATGATGATTAATTGTGAATTCTCAGCAATACAATGGTTCAAGACAATTCTGAAGGACTTATGTTGGAAAATGCTATCCACATCCAAAGAAAGAACTAATGGAGTTTGAATGCAGATCAAAGCATACCATTTGTTACCTTCTTTTTTTTTTTGTGGGATTTTTTGTGTTTTCTTTCATAACATGACTAATATGGAAATATGTTTCATATTATTGCATATGTATAACCTATATCAAATTGTTTACCTTGACATTTCAGGGAAGGGAGGGAGAGAATTTGGAACTCAAAATTAAAAAAAAAATAAATGTTAAAAATTGTCTTTGCATGCAATTGGGAAAAAATAAAATACTATTTTTTTTTAAAAAGACAGCTCAAATCTCACCTTCCACAAGCTTTTCTGGGTCCTTCCAGCTGCCAGTACCTTCTTTTCTGAAATTGCCTTCCACTGACTCTCTATCTTATGCATGTTCAGTTATTTACATGTTGTCTGCTCCATTAGAATGTAAGCTTCCAGAAAGCAGGGGACAGTGTATAGAGTACTGGGCCTGAAGTCAAGAAGATCTGAATTCAAATCTAGCCTCAGACACTTACTAGCTGTGTGACCTTGAACAAGTCACTAACAAACAAAAACCAAACCTCTGTTTGCCTCGGTTTCCCCATCTGTAAAATGGGGATACTAATAGCACCTACCTCCTAAAATTGTTGTGAGGATCAAATGAGATAATAATTGTAAAGTGTTCAGCATAATGCCTGGCACATAGTAAGCACTATATAAATGTTAGTTATCATCTTTTTCCTCCTCCTCCTCCTCCTCCTCATTATTATTACCTTTCTTTATATCCTCAGCACTTGGCACAATACCAAGCATACAATATGCAATTAATAAATGCTTATTCACTGACTTACTAAGAGGTTAAGCTCCAACTACCTGCAAAACTCATTTATATAGAATCCCCCCTACCCTGACAATGGCAGATATAGGAGGTACTCCTTTTATTGTTATAATAGAAACTATTTTTCTTCAAAGAAAAATAAAGCTAGGATCGATAAAATGAAAATCCTTCTTACCAGGAGGCAGAATACAAGAAACAGCACTAAATTGGGAATCAGGAGGCTTTGGTTCAAATTTCAGCTCTATTATTTAATCAATCAATTAACAAATGTTTATTAGGCATTTGCTATGTGCCAGGCACTGAAGATACAAACATAAAAGCAAAACTCTCTCTGTCCTCAAAGAACTTACATTCTAACGGGGGAGATAACTTGTGCTTTTATAAGAATATAGAGAAGATAAAGATAGTCAGTCAGCAAGCATTTTTTTAAACACTTATTATTTGCCAGGTACTGTGCTAATTGGTGTTTATTCAAATACAAACAAAAATAGAGATAGTGACTGACCTCAAGGAGCTTACATTCTAATGGGAAGACCACATATAAAAGGGAGCTGAAAGGGAAGGAGCTAGGGGATGGGAACAAAGGTACAAAGACACGGCAGAGGAAGTCCAGCCTGAAGAAGAATGAGACAAGGCTGGCTTGGATGCCCTCCTTAAACAGGAGTTCTTAGAGGAGCCATCATCAGAATGAAAGGCCACAGGGATGGAGCATACTTCCAGTGCATGAATCCCAGGCCTGGAAAGGGGCTTCAGGATGACGAGCTGGGGCATGGTAGAGGAAGTCCAGGGTGTAGCCTAGAGAAGAATGAGCAGACAGGGTAAGGAATGAACTTATGATTTTATTGCTATAGGGAACTCCCATGTGAGTATCAATGTAAGTCAGTACCTTCTCTGAAATAGTCAACTAGGTAGTGTGGTGGATAGAGCACCAGTCCTGGAGTCAGGAGGACCTGAGTTCAAATCCAGCCTCATATACTTACTAGCTGTGTGACCCTGTGCAAGTCATTTAACCCCAAAGGCCTCCTCCCCCCCAAAAAAGAAAGAAGCTTAGAGTCTTAGAGACAGTTTTGCCTAGGGCACTGAGAAGTTAAATGCCTTAGTAGGATCACACAGTGAATGTCAGAGGCAGGACTTGAACTCAGGACTTCCTGACTTCTAGGATGGATTTCTAGTTACTATGCTACACTGTCTATATAACATATACAAATATAAATAAAATAAATAAAGGTTTTGGGAACACTACTTATTATTTATGTATCCCTTGGGAAAGTTACTTAACCACTGTCATTTGTCTTCTGGGTCCTCATTTGGAAGATGAGAGAATGGCACTAGATGTTCTCTAAGGTTCCTTGCAGCTCTAAATCTCTGAGCTAGTCCCCCTTGCAGTGTCCTAGCGAGCTTTCCCTCTTTTTTTCCCTCCAAAATTGGGATGGTTATTTCTTTTATTCTCAGTTGCCAGATCAATCAGTGTCAAAGCAAATTGAAGGAACAAGGGAAAAAAGGTGAAGACTCTGGTCAGACTGGGGCGGAGGACGGTTTTGGCTCAAGCCCACATGACCTCATACATTGGCTTTTTTTAATAGCTCCATCAAAAGGAGCCTTGCCCTTTATCACTTTTGCAGCGTGTGTGTGGATGCATAAATCCACACATGCAGAGAGAAGCATTCTCCTCTATGAAGGTGATGCATCATGCTGGCTTGAAAACAGCAGCTTGTCTGCTCACCTGGGAGCACCAGCATTCCAACATGCCCCTTTCTTACACTTTGTTGGTGAATTGCAGGGAAATGCCAAGTAACTGTAAATGAAGGGAAATTCACACATTTGTCAGGGTACATATACCTCCCTATTCTTTCATTTCAACACCAATCCCAGCAGCGAGCTGCAAGCATAGAGTCATTGAGGGATCATTATAGACTCTTAATCCCAGGCAACTAACAAGGCTTTCTCTAGACAGATTATTAGAATTTCTTCTGTGTTTGTCCAGGGCACTAACTAGCCCAGGAGGCATTCCTGGGTAACCTGGGGGCAAGTCACTTCATCTCTCTGGCCTCAATTTCCCTCAGTTTGACTAGATAGCCTCTTAGGTCCTTTCTGGCTTTGAATATTTGATTCTGTGCTTTAGTTTCCTAAGTATTAAGATCTTGTTGATAGATCCTGGTCTCTGAGATTGTTTCCTGGAAGCCAAAGATACCTGGCTTTTGGGACAGACTCCTGAAGGCAGGAATCAGGGTCTAAAGCCTGGCTGTGGGTTTCTGGGAGGTGTAGTCCTCGACAGACAGTGGTCTTCTCCCAGTCATTCAAGCAGCCCAGACTACGGTGAGCAATATGGATTTTAATGCTGTAGCATAAGTGATAAGATGAACTTCTGCCTTGTCAGGGATTTTTTTTTTTTAAACTGAGCTCAATAGCAGGCAGTGGCATTACCCGTTGAGAAGTCCAAGAGGAGAAGGAATGATTAGTAGGTAGGAACAGTAGCAGCAGCAACCACAGCATCAGTGACTACAGTGTATTCTTGGAACAGGGAAGAACACAAAAAGCTGGAGCAAAAGGACTAGAGATCGAAAGCTGAGCATTGAGGCAAAGCAGCAGGCTCTGAGATTGCTGCTTGAGGAAACCAAGGGAGACAGGTTAAATGACTTGCCTAGGGTCATGAAGCTAATGAGTATCTGAGGTCAAATTTGAACTCTGAGGTCTCACACTCAATCCACTGCCACCGAGCTCCCCACTTTCACTTAGAGGGAAGCAAACAAAGTCAGGGAAGGCCGTAAGAAGGAGGAGGTAACTTCTGAATTGAACCTTGAAGGACGGGAGAGGTTCCAAGTGATGGAGACTGGGGTGAGATGCAGAGGAGGGGAGTCCACCCCAGACATAGAGGATAGAATGGACAAAGACACTGAGACTGAGGGCCAGCGGGTCATCAGTCCAGGGTAGCTGTAACATAGAGTATCTGAATGGAACATCCACCAAGGATCTTTGAGGAGCAGGTGCAAGTAGCGAAAATTCAGCCCGTCTGTCACACAGGCAATGTAATGGGTCTGAAAAAGAGAGGCATAAATTAAAATGACAGCTCACTTTACTAACAGGCTCCCTCTATAACAGGAGGTGAACCAGGCATTTCTTAGGACTGTACTTTTAGCTCACCGGAGGGTAGTAGACAGACTTCATTTCAAGTCCCACATTGATCCCAAATATAAATACTAGACAGAGGAGGGAGAGGTGACAGTTTTATTGACCTAATCATAAAGAAAGTCAGGGAACCACAGGTAGCTAATGAAAATGGGGGAAATAGCCCTGCATATAATTCCATAGCAACAGACCCTCTCTCAAAAATAATTGTCCTAAGGCAGATGTCTTTGCAATGAGGTAGCAACATAGTCACAAACAGGTTTTTGGGCCAGGAGGATGATTCAAATTCAAATCCTTACACTAACTCAGTCTGACTGTGTGGCCCTGGGCAAGTCTTCTAACACTTCAGTGCTCTAGGCAACTCTTTTCCCTTGCAGGGAAGCTACCTGCATTAGTAGAGGGAATTTCCTCACTGGGGAGTTCCCATAACCAATGAAATCACAGGTCTTCGTCCCTGACCCCATTTTTTGGCTATAGACCAAAAGAAGAAAATTCATATCTAGTAGAAGATAGTTCAACCTTCCTGGAAACCCAGCTAAACAAAAGATCTGCTCACTCACCACGTCTGTACAGAAATGGTGCCAGGCAGACTAAGTGGACTGGGAGAGCAAGGGCAAGGCGGGGGAGGGGGAGGACCACTGCCTGCCATGAGAGGTTACAATCCACAGGCCTCATGGGATCCCTGAGATTCATTTAGCTTCAGCTCGAACATTTCACACAAAACAAGTGTAACAACCAGATTGCTTCGTGTCTCCTCCTGCTGCCAAGTCCTCAGGCAGGGATCTCGGCAATTAGCCATTCACTGTGGCAGGCTGGTGACTGAGACACTAGGCCTCCCTCCCGAGTATGGAAATACGCCTTCCTCCTCCCGTTCTGTTCCCTGCCCCTTCTCCCTTCCTTTCTGTTGCACCTCTTAAATGAGTGCATTTTTATCAGGGCTGATCACACCTTCCCTCTTTGAACACAGAAAAAAGCGCGTGCCCTAGGAAGGAAAGTCTGATTCTACTCCAGGAAGCCACTAGCTGGGAGAATTCGGGGTGGAGAGAAGGTGAAGGGGGAGTGGAGAAGAATCCCATTAAGGGGACAAAACTAATCAATACTAATAGCAAAGAGGAAGATTTTAAAAGCCTCTCAGTGAAGTCAGGCAGGACCTGCTTCTCCAGTCAATGAAAAGCGGAAGTGTGGATCAGGAATAGCAAAGCCCCCGAAGAGCCCGCCGCTTGGGAGCACCCCCAAAGGGTTTGAAAGAGCCCCAGGTGAAGGGGGGAGGGAAAGAGGATGATGGTGGGCAGCGGGAGATGGTGATGTCTAGCCACACAATGAAAGAATGCGAAAGCCTTCGCCCTTACAAAAGCTCTGTCTTCTGTATCTGGACCTTGTCTCTGTACCTGGAAAGCTCTTCCTCTTCACCCCTAGCTTCTTGAAAGGCCTAAGTCTTTTGAAAACTCAGCTCAAGCTCCACTTCCTACCTGAGGCTTTTCCTAACTCCCTCACCCCCATCCCCTGTGGCCAGGAGCCTGCCCCCCTCCATTACCCTATATGTAATGTACATGCAATTCATATTTACTTCTATGTATCCATGTTCATTCCCACATAGAATGTAGCTTTTCTAAGAGTCAGGAATGTTTCTATCTTGTTTTTGTATCTCTTGTGCCTAGCCCAGTGCCTGACAAATAAATAGTTGATGCTGAAATGATGTTTGTTGATTGACTGACTGATCAGAGATTAAGAATCGAGTCCAAGGCCTTCATGTTACAGATGAGGGGGCTGAGAGCCCAGAGAGGTTAGATGAACCCAGGTCCTCTTTCTACTTTATCTTACTACTGTTTTTATTTGTTTTGAGAGTGGGTCTCCCTATCCTCAGCACAAGTGGAACCCAGGGCTAATCAGCGTAGGAGTTTTAACCTGCTCCATTTTTCCTACCTGGCCCAGTTAAGCAGCCTGGTGGTCCCCTGCTCACTACATGGAGCTAGACTTAGTTCAGACACCTGATGGGCGTTAGCTCTAGTTCAGAGCTCCAGAACTCAATTGACCCACCAGCCTCAGCCTACCTCCCCTCCCTCACCCCCAACAGGAGGTTGCAAGCATGCACCGTCCCACCCAGCTCCATGCTACCATTGAAAGGCAACACAGTGTAATGGAAAGATCGGACTTGGTGTCAGGACAGACTTAGGTTTGATTCAATACTTACTAAATATAGGGTCATGGGCACACCCTTTCTGAGTCTCAGTTTCTTCATATTTAAAATGAGGATAATAATGCCAGTAATAATTATTCAATGACATTCTTTCCTCTTGGTTTTCTTTGAAGTTCTCGTTGGTTATGTGATGCAGAATGCTCATACCCCCTATGCCCCTTTCCATGGCCCTCTGTGCAATGCTCCTCTTTAGGCCTTTGGAGGTGGTTGATTCCAGGCTTCTGTGAGGTTTGAATGAGAAAGCACACATATAGCACTTTGGAAACCTTAAGTCGTTATAGAACTATCAGCTATTGATATTTTTCTTCTTCTCTTTAATTGTTGTAATGGGGTTCCAGCTTGAGAAGTTACCCTGAAAGAAAGGAGGTAAAGATGAGAAATCTGTTTTCATTCCCTGCCTCAGAGGACACAGAGAGCTCAGGGAACCACTGCCTCAATCAATTTAATTCAATTCAGCAAGCGTTTATTAAGTGCCTTCTGTGTTCAGTGCTGTGGATGTAAAAATGAAATCATCCCTGTCCTCAAGGAACTTTCAAATTATTGTGGGTGCTGGTGTAATGAGAGCAAAGGATTGGACCCAGCCCTAGTGTTCTAGAAATTCTGGAAGAGGGGAGGCTACTTTCACCTGAGAGGGCTCTGGGAAGACTTCATGGAAGGGGTGGCACTTGAACTGAAGGAAGAGAATGATTTGAACAGACAGAGATGAGGAGGCTAACTTGGTTTGAAGGTGATTTCCCCCAACATCTGTTCACCTCCTTCAAAGTCCTGCTGGGCCCTGCTTGCCTCTTTCAGTACTACTGTTTGTGAAAGCTCCTACTGTCAGCTTGAGGTAAGAGCTTTTCTGAAAGTACAGGGGGCAGATTAGGATCCAGATCACTCACTTTTTGGTCCTCTGTGATATATTTAAAATATCAACACCAACAAAAACAGACCTGCAGTTTTGTATGTTAAGATAGGGAACTGCATTTGAGGAAATCTCATCTCCTCTACCTGGAGCAGGTAGGTGGCACGGTGGACAGAGTGCTGGGCCTGAAGTCAGGAAGATTCATATTCTTGAATTCAAATCTGACCTCAGACACTTACTATGTGACTCTGGGCAAATCACTTAACCCTGTTTACTTCAGTTTCCTCATCTGTAAAATGAGCTAGAAAAGGAAATGGCAAACCGCTCCAGCATCTTTGCCAAGAAAATCCCCAAACCCCATGGAGAGCTGGACACAGCTGAGCAACGACGACATCTCCTCTACCAATGGAGATCAGCATTTGTTGGGCAATTTAGAGTCTGAGGGACTTGCCTGAGGCACTGGAAGGTTAAATTGCTTGTTGGGGTCACAAAACTGGTGTTTTGTGTTAAGCAGAGACTTAAATTTGGGTCTTCCCGACTTAGAGACAGTCCTCTATCAACTCTGCTATGTCTACCTCTGTGTGGTTACAAAAATGCCCAAATGGATCTGTGTTCTCATTAATCTGGGACTTTCCTTGTGAATGATATAGATTGTAGCCCACCCTTGCCTGCCCATTCTGTGTGCCTCTTGTCTACGTTCTTCCAAAAGTTTGCAACACAGACACCATCTAATGCACTGGAGGTACCTGGAACACTCTGGCTGTCCACCTGTCATCCACTGATCTCACCATGTGGCTAGCCCAAATGTTATTTTGTCATGCAATATTTTGGTGACATGTTGTACTCTTGATTTTCTTTGAAGTTCTCATTGGTTATAGATTGCAGCCTCTTCATACTTGCTATGTCCCTTTCCATTTCCCTCTGTATGATGCTCATCTGAAATTTTGTGGAGGTACTTTCATTCTAGGACTGTTGTCATACAGCAATACCAATATGATTTTATAAAAAGATGATCCTTGGCTTTTATGGGAAGCTTGGGGTAAGTAAATGTGCTTTACCATTTCCCAAAAGCAATCTAGCCTGCTCTCCTTTTGAACTCTGGGTCCAGCTCATCATCCATGTTCATTAAATTTCCCAGATAATTGAGGAAACCTCATCTCCTCTACCTGGAGCAGCTAGGTGGCACAGTGGACAGAGTGCTGGGGTGGGAGTCAGGAAGACTCATCTTCTTGAGTTCAAATCTGACCTCTGTTGGACTTGCAAGTTGAAATCTAGACAGTTGACATTCTTCCTCCATTTGGTCTTCCCTGTGTGGATAGATAGGGCAAATTCCTTTGAGTGATTGCAGAAATCTTCTAGGTATCTCAGAAATGTCTTGGGAATTGATGTGATCAAGACAATATCCACAAACAGGGGCATCTGCTGGTCCTCACTATCCACAGGAAACTTCTTCTTGACCTGGATTCTGCACAACATCTCATACATCACATGGCAAATATTTTTGGTGAGCACAACATCTCTCACCTTTTATGCCCTCCTTGATATTTATTATTGGGACAACTAGATGGTGCAGTGGATAAGACTGGGCCAGGAGTTAGGAAGACCTGAGTTGAAATTGGACTTCAGACACTTATTAGCTATTTGTCTCGGTTTCTTCAAGCATAAAATGGGGATAACAATAGCACCTACCTCCTAGGGTTTTTGTGAGGATTAAATGAGATAATATTTATGCTAGCACAGTATCTTGCACATAGTAGGTGCTATAGAAATGCTTATTCCCTCCCCCTCTTTTATTCCCTTATTATGAGAAAGTCATTAAACAAGGACATTTCTGTTGTTACATCTTCCAAGGAACCTTGAATAACCTTGGTACAGTATGTGGATGGGATATATAAAGATCCTGTAAGGTTCATTTTGTTTAACTTAGGTGAATGATTTTTTGTGATCAACAAACAAGCCGAAAGGAATCTTGTCTTCTCTATACCATTCAGTCAGTTGTGAGATGGTTGTGTTTTGCACTGTTTAATATTATTTATGAAAGCCTGCTTTTCCCCTACTAATATCCTCATTGAGGATGCCCTTAATTCCTGTGTAGAAGACACTTATAAAGATTCTGTGTAGATGAGAGAGTACACATATATATTATGTTCATAATTGTTAAAAGACTTTTTTGGTCTACTTTTTTTGAATCAGTAAAGTTGGAGATTTTTTTTCCATGCCCTTTTTTTCCATGTCTTTTCTCTTATATATCTTGTAAAGCAGCCACTCAATGCCCTCACAATTGTTTTGCCTCCATAGCATGGATTTTCTCTCTAGATATTTGATCCAGTCTGAATGCTTTTCTCATTTTTGTTCTCTTTAGTTACATTTCTACTTCAGTGAGAACCTCAGGGACTGTGATATTAGAGTCCAAGTATGGTGATTCCACTATACTTGATGGAGAAAAAGAGTTTGTTGTTATAATTTTTGCAAATCTTTTCCATTTGTTTTCTATTATGTTTTATCCTTGAATGCTCTTGGAATGACTTTGCTTACTAGATAGCTTGCCGAACTTTATTTAGACTTTTTTTTTACCCTCTACTGCTTCTCTCTGCTTTATGAGACAATACTGCACATAATTGTCCTTCATAAGATTTTTTATAGCTGAGTTTATGTTATAATCTGTTGTTGCCTTTGGCGATTGTCTCCATCTATTCACCAAGTAAGTCAAATATTTGCTGACTAAGGCACTTTCTGGACTTTTCTGTTCTCTTGGTTGTAGCAATTAATTTACATTGGTTTAACTTCTGAATGAAATTGTTACATCAGTGTTATATCATTTCTGTTGTCCATTTCCCATTTTTTGTTTTCAATAACTTGTTTAAACAATTCAGAGTTAAATTTTCTTGAAATATACACCATATCTTTTTCTCATTACTGTCTTTTCTTCCTCTTTATTTTAAATCCTGATATTATCTCCAAGAAGTCCATGATGTGGCTGTGTAGAGTTAGCTGATGCAGGGATAACTCCCATGTCCATAATAAGTCTTTCCTGTCTGATAAAACATCATCAATTTCTTTCTTTGTGATGGTTTCTTTCTTTGGTGCTTGCCATGTTTGGTATCCAAACAATTCCCTTTTTGAAGAAAGCATTCATGAGGCATGAGGCTACTATATAATCTGTAATACATAATAATGACAAGACTAATGATAATCATGATAATAACAATAATACTTCAAAAGATCTGTTATTTCATAGATAAAGGCTCATGCTGTTGCCTGCCTGAAATCACCTCTCCATCCCAGCATGGAGAGAACATTGGATTTAGACTAAGAGAACCTGAATTCAAATCTCAGCTCTGCCATATACTACTTGCATGATCTTGGGCAAACTGTTATCTTCTCTGGGCCTTTGTTTTTTCATCTGTAAGATGAGGCCATTGAACAAAATAATCTCTGAAGTTTTCTCCATGTCTAAATCTCCTTCATTTGCCTAAATCCCGTTGGTCAGTAATAACCTTCCCTGTTGGATCTTTTTCCCATAGCACTTCGGTCTGTATATTTCTCGTGGCCTTATTATTATGTATCATAGTTGTCTGCCTCTGGGAAGTTGTCTTTGATAGGTGAGCCTTAATTTGCTAGGAATCAGACTTGTACACCACTTTATGGCCACTTTCAATAGCCATAACTTGGGTCAGGAAACCAGGAATTTGCTCCCCTAATGCCTGACATGGGGGTGAGCCCGTGCATGTACTCTCTCATAACAGTTCTTCTGCACCTTCTAGAGGCCTCTGGCTCCACAATAAGGCCCTCTGTAATTGTAGCATGACTGGTATGCTTCTTGACCTGATCCCTTCCCCCATTACTATCCTGTTCCAGATGAATCCTGGGCCTGAGGGAAATCACTCCCACCAAGCCTTTCTCCACTGCTATGTTTCCCACCCACCATCTACATTCCCCTCCAGCTACTTGGGGGCAAAGGGGTGGGGAGCCATGAGGGTTTGGGGTTAGACTGTGCTGGGATATAAGCCTTCTCTTAAGTGATTTACTCAAGGTCTCTCAGCCTAGTATAACTAAGGTTTACCATAACTCAGTTGTGACCCAAAGCAGCCTGTATATAAATAAAGCATTGGCTGCTGTGGGACCCATGGGCCTGCCTATACTGCAGGTTTGTTCCTCTGTGGTTTGGCCTTACCCTGCTCCCTCCCCCAGCAGTACCCCTAGAATCTGTTTCCTCTAATGACAGAACAAGCCCTAGGATTTCTCCCTCAGTGGGTCCTTGAGTCCCAAAGTCTGAAGTCTCCCCCTGAAGTCTCTTCCCCTTTCCTCTACCACTTGCACCAGGTCCCAAGATTGTTCTTTATGGCTCCAGAGCTATTCTCCCTCTATTATGTAAGCTCCATGAGGGCAAGAATATGTTACCCAGGTCATCGTGCTTGCCAACACTTTTCTGCTTCTTTCCACCTGGACTAGCACTGTCCAGAATCCATTTCCCCAGTCTCTAAGGAAGTTAAATCCATTCATCTCTGGAACTCTTGCCCTGGGTACCAGTGGTCTTTACTGGGGACTTCTCCACTTAGCCCACTAGATCTAGTTGATCCCTAGACCTTTGACCAGGTTTCCCCTTTCCATCCTATCCAGATATCCACTCAGGATGTCTTACCATCTGGCTTCTAGATGTGCTTCCCACCCTCACCTTCCTTCCACTTCTTGCTTTAGGCACAGTAATTAAATCAATATTACCCTTGCTTTCAGAAAGGGCATTGTCAATTGACTAAACTCTGAATCAATTCACCGTTCCTGTGACTTGGTGGAAGAAAATACCTCTTCTTGGTCACCACTTCCTTAAATGTGTAGTCTCCTACTAGAGCATAAGCTCCTTTTAGGTAGGGGCTCTCTTTCTTTTTGTGTTTGTATTCTTAGCACTTAAGACAGCACACAAATACTTAATATGTTTTTTCATTAATTCATCTTAGCAGAGTATTTTGTACACAGTAGACACTTAAGTAACTGTTGAATTGTATTGAAGCAAAGTTTGCCTCCATGTTGCATCTATCCTTAGTGCAACATGGATCAAATCTGCTCTCCCCTGTGTAGCTGGATATGGGAGCAAAGGCATCATGGTAAGGAAAGAAAGAAAGGCTAAGTGGCTATGGGACCAGGATGCACAATCCCCAAGTTCATCATCTGGCATGGTTTATATATTTTCCTACAAAGAAACTGTGCCAGGAGGTGGGGCGGGGGGTGGGGAATGGAGGGAGAGAAGGCTTCTAAAGTTACTAAACAATATGAATACTTTATAATGTAGTATTTACACAAATCAGCAAGATCTTAATTTAAAGCAAGCTCTAGGAAGAAGATGGAGCCTATTTGTCAATAAGAAGGACGTCAGCTAAAAGCAGGATGGGGAATTCTAGAAGGCAGTTAGCTCCAGAACATGACTTTTTTGGGGGGCGGTGCAGAACACTAATCAGTTAAGCACCTGAGCAATAATAAAAAGTTTTTTTAAAAAATCTGTAGAAAGAAACCACTTGTGACTGTCCCTCGGTGCCTCTCTGTGTGGGAGCCAAGTCCCGGGAGTTAATTACAGAATATGTTTGCTTCAATCTGGGACTGTGCACATAGGATCTAGAACTGAAAGAGACCTTTGAGATCATCTAGGTCATCCCCCTCCCCATTTTACAATTTTAGAAAATTAAGTGATTTACCCAAGGTCATACTGGGAATCAAACCTAGGTCCGTTGACTCCAATTGGACTACATCAAAGTATGTCTGAAAATGTGGCCAAAGCCATAAACTAAATGTATGACAGTGTATATAATAATAACGATAATAGCTAGCATTTATACAGCACCCACTATGAGCCAGGTATTGTGCTAAGCACTTTACAAATATTATCACCTTTGATCCTCAAAACAACCCTGGGAGGTAGGTGCTATTATTATCTCCATTTTACAGTTGAGGAAACTGAGGCAAAAAGTGGTTAAATGACTTAAAGTCACCTAGCTAGTATCTGAGGCTGAATTTGAACTCCAGTCTTCTTGACTCTAGGTCTAGCATTCTGTCCATTGTACCAAGTGCTCACAGCTGTGGGATGGGGCTAGGGAGCTTCCCAGTTTGGAAGGCTTTTACAATTCAGGTGAGAATTTATTCTGAATGTCTGGAGGTTTAAAAGGAGGTACCTTGAGAAACTTCAAGTTTTAGAGATGACAGAAATTTGAAATTAAAAAACTTAGATTTGAAACCCAGTTCCTTTTTTTCCTAGCTGTATGACCTTGAACAAATCACATATCTTCTTTGGACCTCAGTTTCCTCACCTGTAAAAAGAGGAAATTGAAGTAGATAATCTTTGAGATCCGTTCCAGCTTTAAATCTTAGGTTCCTATGGTTAAATACTACAGATGATGGTGGGAGAGAATTGTCAAAATTGGCGATCCACTGACAGAATTAAAAGCCTTAAGCAGGCAATGGGGCATTGATCCAGGGAGTCTATGGGGTAATTACATTTTTTTACACTTTTCAATAGAAGGCTAATGATTCATTCAGCACCTGGAAAAGCTAATGAACTCATGTGTATGGCATCATAGGAATTTTCATGTCACTTAGGATCATGGATTTAGAACTACCTGAACCCTCTCATTACATAAAGGAAACTGAGGCACAGAGAGTTTAAGTGACTTGTCCAAAAATCACCTAAGTAGTAGCAAAAACAGCAAGATTTGAATCCAGGTCTTCTGACTTAAAATACAGTCAGATGGCTCTTTCCACTGAACCACCACCATCATCTTATAAGATAAGTTCTCTTATGAGGTAAGCATCCTTCTAAAAATATGGTTTTAGAAATATGCATTTTTTAACATCACCTTTTCCCAATATATCCCTCTCCTCCCCTAGCCATTCTTCATAACAAAGAATAAAAAGAGAAAACAATTCAGTAATAATTAATCAACTCATAAACCAATTCTGACACTATATGTAGTAGTGTTCCACACAGATATTTCCTAACTTCTACAAGGAAAAGAGGGAGATACATACTCATATCTCTTCTCCCTTAAGTCAACAAGCATTGATAAGCATCTACTATGTGCCAGGCACTATAGTAAGCACTAAGGTTGCAAAGGAAGGTAAAAAATTGACCAAACAAAAGACAGTCCTTGCTCTCAGGGAGTTCACAATCTAATTGGGAAGGAGGGAGAACATGTAAACAACTATATACAAGCTATATCTATATCTATCTATCCAAAATAAGTTAAGAGATGATCACTGAGGAAAGACACTGTTATTAAGAAGGATCAGAAAAGGCTTCAGGAGGCTGTAGCTGGGACTTGAAAGAAGCCAGAAAAGACAAGAGACATATGTGAGGATTCCAGATATGAGGGACAGCCCGTGAAAAAACGGTCAGGGGTGCCTTGTGTGAACAACAGCAAATAGTCCAGCCTCATTGGATTGCAGAGTATGTGGAAGGTAGAATAAAGTATAAGAAGACTGAAAGTAGAAAGGGGCTAAAAATAAAAAGCTTTAAAAGCCAACTGGGACTTTTTATTTAATCTTGAAGGTAACAGGTAGCCAATGTTGTTGTTGATGATGATGATGATGAAGAAGATCCTTTGTTGTTTGATTCCAGTCCAACAGACCCCACAAAAATAGGTAGTCAATGGAGTTTGGTTGGAGAAAAGTTAGAGTATGAAAGAGATGTTACAAAGGCAGAATTATCAGGTCTTGGCAACAGGAAAGAGTGGGGTGTGTATATAACAGATATTGTGAATGTAGAATTGATAGGACTTGAGAACTGATTAGATATGGGATGGAGGGGGAGAGAGAGAAAGAGAAAGAGAGAGAAGTTGAGGATAACACCTGGGTGACTGAAAGGATGGTGGTGCCTCCAACAATAATAGGAAAGTTAGAAAGAGAGAAGAGCTTGGGGGTAGGGGAGGAAATAATAATCTTCTTGGTTGATATCTCATGCAGTTTCTTTTTTTTTTAATAGACTTTTACTGATATCTTTTGTTTTTATATTGCTACATTTCCCTCTATATATCTCTTCCCCTCCCCCTCTCAGAGAGCCATCCCCTGTAACAAAAAATTTTTTAAAAAGAAAGAAAAAGGAGAAAAGAAAAAAAATTCCACAAAATGAATGAACATTTTTTGGGGAAAAAAAGACATTATATGCAATGTTCCATGCTTATGGACCCTAACCTTTTCACAGGAGTGGGGGAAGTGTCTTCTCATCTCTCTCTGTTGGCACCAAGCTTATTCTTTATAATTTTATAGAAGTCAATTTCAGTTGTTTCGTGGTTGCTATTCTTTCCATTTACATTGTTGTAGTGATTGTATATTGGTTTCCTCGTTCTGCTTACTTCACTTTGCATCAGTTGTGTAAGTCTTCCCATGATTCTTTGTATTCACCATTTTTGTTGTTTCTTCTAGTACAGTAATATTCCATTTACATTCATGTGCCACAATTTATTTAACCATTCCCTGAATCAGTGGGTATGTATTTTGTTTCCAGTTCTTTGCTACTATATAAAGTGCATCTATAAATATTTTGCTGTGTATGGGACTTTTTTTTTCCAGCTTTAACTCCTAGGGGTATATGCCTTAGCAGTAGGATTTCTAGATCAAAGGTATGTACATTTGAGTTACTTTTTTCAATTAATTCTAAATTGCTTTCCAGAATGGCTGGACTAATTCACAACTCCACCAACATTATATTAGTGGGCCTGCCTTTTCACAACATCTCCAACATTGACTATTCCAATCTTTTGTTATCTTTTATCAAATTGGCTGGGTGGTATGGTTGTTTTACGTTTCTCTTCTTGTTAATGATTTGGGGAATCAATATGTTTTTTAATAGTTTTTGAGAATTATTTGTTTAAATCTTTTCACCACTTATCCATAAGGGAATGACTCTTGACTTTTTATATTTGTGTTAATTCACTATATATTTTAGATACCAGAGCCTTATCAGATGTAGTTGTTGCAAAGATTTTTTTCCAAGTTGGCAGCTTCCTTTCTTTTCCTAGTTGCATTGATTTTGTTGGTTCAAAAGCTTTTCAATTTCATGTAATCCTATCTATTTTATCTTTTGTAATTGCTTCTATCCCTTACTTGCTCAAGAATTCTTTCCCCAACCTTAGACATGGAAGGTATGAGATCGCATTCTCTTCTAATTGTTTATGGCCAACACCAGTGTTCTAAGGGATTTTCATTGCATTTGGAAGTAACTTAACCGGAATCTGCATTTCAAAGATTCTTAAATATTGAGTAAGATAAATGCAAAGTGCTTTGAAAACCTAAAAGTGCTATATAAACACTAGTAGTGATGATGATAGCAAAAAGGACCCAGTTAGCTAAACTTTGGTAGATTTTCCCAATATCTTTGCCTACAGTGGGAAAATATATGCATGGTACCATTTACTACATTGAGACTGACTCCTTACTTTCATCCATTTACAGCATTACAGAAGAAAATTTTGTTAAAAGGAGAGAAACAATAGAAAAAGCATAGAATATGTAATTATTTATCTCAAAGATATATCTAATTCCCTATAGTCATCTATAGTCCAGAGTATGAAATTCTTCAGCAGAGGCCTTTCTCACATGCCACTTGGAGAGTTAGGGTGGGTTGATGGGAGTGGGTGGTGTTTCCTTGAACCTTTTTCTGCATGGCTCTGTAGTGAGGCCACTGAGCCCACAGGTTTTTAGGTCAGCTATGGTGATTCTCTCTACTGTCACCAAGTCTTTCTATACCATGTCTCTGGTCAAGATGAGAGTGAAAATACCTCCTTTAGTCCAGAGATTTTTGAATTGGTCTGTAGATAGATTTTAGAGGACCTGTGAACTTGCATGGGGGAAAAAAACTTTATTTCAATATTTTTGGTTTCCCTTATAATCCTATGTATTTTTTATGCATTTAAAAATATTTTTAGGGGCAGCTAGGTGGCACAGTGGATACAGCACTGGCCTTGGAGTCAGTAGGACCTGAGTTCAAATCTAGCCTCAGACACTTGGCACTTACTTACTAGCTGTGTGATCCTGGGCAAGTCACTTAACCCCATTGCCTAGCAAAAAGCAAAAAAAAAAAAAAGTAAATAAATAATGCTAAAAAAACCATTACTTTTAAAAATATACATGTTTAGGTTCCATAGGATTTACCAGACTGACAAAGCGGTCTAGGACAAAAAAAAAAAAGATTAAGAACCTTAGTCTTTCTCTATTGGTTGTGACCACTCTCTACCTTCTGCCTCCCCCATCCAGCCCACAGGCCCTCCTCCCTTGATTTCATCCCTTTCTCTTCTGGTTAGCAGCCTTATCCATTTCCTTTGGAGAGAACACATTTTATTTTCCCTGGTTACTGAAATGGGAAAGGAGAGGGGAGAAGGAGGAAAAAACCCAGCACACACTACAATGCAATAAAGAGAATCTGTCTTAATTACATGTCTGAATACTAACACAGATCCATTTCTAAAATCACTGGGACTTATTCATTCATTCTTTCATTCATTTATTCCTTCGTTCATTCAAAAAACATTTTTTTGAGGGCCTGAGCCTTACCTGTGAATTTTTATACTTGGGTCTAGCACCACAAACAGCACCCGGGCAGTAGACCTGGGAGGCACTTTTAGTTACAGGAGGAGGCAGATCTCACCAATGAGGACAATGAAGACAGAGACCCTAGGATACCTTGAGGCCAATGCTGGTGAGGCTGATCCTCCTGAGGGCACCATCTGGTAGCTTCCTATTTTAGCTAATAATTCTTGATAACAAGGTGCTAAGGTGAGTCATTTTCTTCACACTTGGCATAGAGGAAGCCTGACTTCTGGGGGTGGGGTAGCATGAAACCCGTATAGCAAATAGAAAAATTATTTTGGGGAAAGCATTGAAAGAGGGTTTGAAGCAAGGGTGGGCTGGTAAATGTTTGACAACCTGGCTCTTGGCAAGAGGGATGCACACACTCTTAAGTTTAATCTGCATTATTCACACTTTCTTAAGTTTAGACTGTCAACAAAATAAGTCAAACCTTCATTTCAAGTGATTGCCAATTTCTGAGGTGTAAATGCTGAGATGTAAACACTGAAAATTTAACAATGGCTTGAAGCCAATCTTCCCCAGACCTCAGAGTATAATGTTAGAGCAGGAAGGGACCTTAGAGATTATCCAGTCCAATGTCTTCATTTTAAAAAGCAGGAAACTGAGACACCAGAGAAGGAAAGTGATTTCCCCAAGTTCTCAGAGATAGATTCATTCAACTTTGATGTCATTCAGCTTTTACTGAAATTGATGCTGTGCTGTGGTGGCACAAAATGGGAGTCCAAGTTTCATAGACTTGCAAACTGCTAGAGCCAGAAGAGACCTAAGTACACATTTTGTTCAGTTGCCTCATTTTGCAAAAGCCCAGAGTCAGTGTCAGAATGAAGACTGGAAGCTGTCTCCTGATTCCAAGACCTGTGCTATCTCAGTCAGGTTGTTGAAATTTGGTCTCTCTCCAGGGCACAGGTAACTTCCAGGTCAATGGTCCTTGGAAATGTGACTCAGGGCAAACAGCAGAACTGGAAGAGGGAAGGGGCCTCCATTTTCCCAGGCATATTGTGGTCCCAAGCTCAATGTCCTGTTGGCAGGAGTAGTTGAGAAGGTAAAAACTTGGAGAGAAAAAAAGGTCTTTGGAATAGGAAGAAGATATGTACATTGGGAGAGAGGGGAGGATGGGAACTGATGCTGTTTCCTAGCCCCTGATCCAGTGCCCTGAAGCTCCCGCTGCTTGGCTTACAAGGCACTCCACTCTTTTGGAAGGTGGTCCTGCCTGCCCCTCCCCCACAAAAAAAATCCAAACTGAAAAGTTTGGTGCCACCTCATTTCTCCAATCTTGTACTGTCTGAAGGATCTCTTCTCCATAGGCAGTTTGGAGAGGATGAGAAGACTATTCACCAGCCACATGTTTTAGTCACCTGATGCCTTGGTCACCTCCTTGGGGAAAGAATATGTTTAGGCAGGGGAGCTAGGTAGCACAGTGGATAGAGCACCAGCCCTGGAGTCAGGAGGACCTGAGTTCAAATCCAGCCTCAGACATTTGACATTTACTAGCTGTCTGACCCTGGGTAAGTCACTTAACCCCAATTGCCTTGCAAAAAAAAAAAGAAAAAAGAATATGCTGTCAGCCCTGAGGGATTGGTTAGATAGGCTTGGACTAAAGTAGGCCTATCTGCCCACACCTATGCAGGGCTCAGAGCTCAGACCCTGATAGTCATGACTTCTGTCCTCTCCAGATAACTTCTGAGGTCCCTGTGTTTGCTCTCAAGTAGCTTAGAAAAAATATATACAGATAATTAAATACCTTGAAGGAAAATGGGGATTCCAAGAGGCAAATTCCAAGGGAGGGCAAACATTATGGGTATGGGAAACAGCCTGCACAAAGGCCCAGAGGTGGGAGATGGAATATGGTGTCAAGCTAAGTAGGTCATTTGGACTGGATGTAGAATACACGATGGAGATCAATGTGAAATCAGTCTGGAATGGAAGGTTGGAGCCAGATTGTAAAGGGTTTTAACTGTCAAACAAAAATAGTTTTGATTGTGACTGTCCCCTTTAGAAGTACCCCATTATCTACTAAACAATATAAAAATTACTCAGCCTGAAATTTAAGGCTTTCCCCTATCTGACTTTACTTTTCCAGCCTTATTTGCCTGTCACTGTCCTACACAGCTGCTAGGCTCCTGTCAGACTATACTATTGGCAATTTCCTAAACTCTTTGTCTTTTCTAAAAAGCCTTCTCTAGTCTCACCCCCTAACCCCCATTGTTAGTACTCTCACTTTCCTCCAGATTACCTTGTATTTATTTATCTATGTACAAGTTGGATCCCTCAGTAGAATGTAAATTCCTTGAGGGAAGGGATTGTTTTGTTATTTTCTATATCTAGCACCTAGCATAGTACCTTGCACATAGTAGGTATATAATAAATGCTTAATGAATCCAATTTGCTGTCTCTATGCTTTTTCTCAAGCCTTTCTCTCTACTTGGAATGCCCTCCACCCATCTTCATCCCATCCTTTAAGACTAAGTTCAAATGCTATCTTGTCCATGAAGTCTTTCATAACCACTCCCAAACAGAAGAGTCCCACCTCTCTTATAAGTGCTTATAATTCTTTATTTCTACCTCATCTATAGCACACATCTGTGGAAATGTCCTATCATACTAGACTACATACTTCTTGAGGGCAGGAATGAGGTCTTATTCATCTCTGTATCTCTCTGCAGCACCTAGCATAGGGATGGGTACCTTGGAGGGGAAGGATATCATGGGCTCTTGAGTGTGTCAGTACTGTATCTGTAGAGGCCCATTCAGCAACCGTTGTGAATGTCACTGCAGGACCAAATGGAAGCCTTATATTTGCCTGAACCAGCCTATGTAGTTAACATAAAATAACAGAGGGTCTCAGTAGGGTAAAAGACCAGGGCAGCTTGGTGCTGCAGTAAAAAGAGCACTGGGCCTGGAGTTAGGAAGACCTCTCAGGAATGTCAGGAAGACATTCAAAATTCTGCTTGCCTAGATTCCTTTGTCATCCGCAAAGAAGGGGCAAGTATGCCAGAGACCTTCATTCCAGGCCCTGGAAACTTGCTGCCTCCACTGCCCCAGTGGGCCTCTGCCTATAAGGACCTGGCTCCTGAGGAATGCCATTGTGCCTAGCGGCTCCAGCCATGATGAGAGAGGCTTATGTAACAGTGACAGGGAATATCCTAGGAAATGGGATTCCTGGCAAGTCCTACTTAGTAGGCTGAAGTCCAAGTGGCATGACTGATATGGGAGAGAGCCTGGTAAGAGCAGATAAGATCTTCATCTGGACTGATTCCTGGGTGGTAGCCAGGGGTTTGGCTAAGTGATCTGGAGCCCAGAGAGCACAAAACTGGACAACTAAAGATTCACTCCTTTGGGATCAAGACTAATGGAGAAATTTTGCCAATGGTTACCATCGCACAGTTGTTTTGGAGGCATATCAGCATGCATCAGAGACATTGCATCCTAACCAATCAGGTTGAAATTGTTACGAGAATGCAGAGATTAGAGAGTAGGTCCATTCCTAACAGGAACTTTGGGGTGGTGATGCCGTGTTGTGCTGAGCACAGGACAACATGATGTCCCTAAGGACAATGTAGCTATTCCTGACTAACTGGGCTCCTTGTGTGAGCTGGATCATCTACCTCACCTAAATGGCCTTGTTCCTAACTTGCAAAACGGCACTCATTGATCTCAGGGCAAAAGGTTTCCCTTTCCTAATCAAAGGCCACATCATCCATTACGTACATTACACACATTACATGAATGTAACTGCCAAGGTCAGGTATCCAACCTCCCAAAAGTTATGTCTGTGACAATGCTACCCTAGGTCCAATGGTTCTAGGATCAAGTCTCTAGGAAGACTTACTCAACAAGAATGGACTATTTTTTGGACATAGTCTCAATTGGCCTTCTCTGGCACTTCCTTATTCCTTCCCCGCATAACCCTCAAGGTCCTGCAGAGGACCCCAGAGGGCTTGCTACATGCTGGAGAAATAAATAGCTCAAACTCCCCTCATTTGGCAGGCTTACTATCTTCTGGGATGGCTCAGGCTCCTCCTACTTGTCTGAGCTCTCCTTCTCGGTCTCCTTTGTTGAATCTTCATCCAGGTCCGATCTGCTAACCATGGGTATCCCACAGGGCTCTGTCTCGGGCCCTTTTCTCTCTATTTATATATTTCACTTGGTGGGCTCATCAGTTCCCATGGATTCAATTAATACCTTTCTGCTGATGATTATTGAATCTACCTATCCAGCCTTAACCTCTCTACTGACCTGAGGCTTCCATGTCCAGCTGCCTACTGGACATCTCAAACCGTGTACCCTGTAAATATCTTAAATGCAACATGTGCATCACAGAACTCACTATCTTTTCCTCCAAACCCTTTCCTCTTCCTAATTTGCCTGTTACTATCGAGATAACACCACCCTCATAGTCACCCAGGCTCAACTGGGTGTGCTCCTCGGCTCCTCCCTCCCTTTTTCGCCTCTGCCCCATATACGATCTGTAGCCAAGGCTTTCCACTTTACCTTTGTAACACTTCTCAGATATGCTCCCTTTCTCTCCTCTTTCGCTGTCACCAACCTGATGAAGGCCCTTACTACCTTGCCTCTGGACTATTGCCCTGCTGAAAATCTCCCCCTCTCTAGCACATCCTTCCCTAAGATGTCAAAGTGATCTTCCTAAAGTGCTGGTGTGACCATGTCACATCTCCCCTCTACCTCCACTCAACTCAAGAAACTCCAGTGACTCCTTATCACTCTTAGGATCAAATATAATATCCTCCAGTTGGCATTCAAAGCCCTTTGCAATGTACCTCTCACCCACTCTCCGGTCTTCTTACATCTTATAGCCTGAGCCCACCCAGCACACCCATCTCCCTCAAGATCCAGCAATGCTTGGCCTCCTGGTCCTTCCTCACTTATGGCACTATCTCCCAAACCTAGGAATTTTCCCTGTTGTCCCCCACACCTGGGATGCTTCCCCTCCCCATCTCTGCCTTATGGCTTCCTTGGCTTCCTTTAAGACCCAGCTAAGATCTCACCTTTTACAAGAAGCCTTTTTAAACCATCCTTGATTCTAGTGCCTTTCCTCTGTTGATTATTTCCTATTTATCCCATTTTTTCTTGTTTTCATGTTGTCTCCTCCAGTAGCCTGTGAGTTCTTTGAGAGCAAGAACTGTTTTTTGCCTTCCTTTATATCCCCAGCACTTAGCTTGGTGCCTGGCATAGTTGACATTTAATAACGTATTTATTAATTGGGTGGAGGAAGGATGGGAGAGAGGGGCTGTATTTGGAACTGAAAATAAAAAAAATTTTAAAAGAAAAAAAGTGTTTATTGACTGACTACGAAGGGGTTTATTTTTTTGAGGGGGGGGACCAAGAGGTGGTATTATTGGTTTCCAACAACATGGTGGACGTAAAATTGTCACCATATAACTATGGTGGACATATTTTTACTTGGAAGAGAGGGAATCCCTTAACTAACTGGGGATAATTCTGAGTCCCAGGATGGGAGTGGAAGGTCCTTCTTTAGCCTTTGTGGAACAAGGGAGCAGCCCCTCTGCAGAGTACTTGAAGGGGGCCAAAGATTGTGTATTATTCCCCTGATATCTGGAAGAGGTTTTAGTGGGTGGACCAGGGAATACTAACTGGGTGGTGATGTTGGATGAACCTTGATGTTAACTTACACCCTCAGGGAGGCTTTATGAATTCTTAGCTACTTTGAGACGATCCTACTGGGTTACAAAGCATTGTTGGCCATGCAGGAGGTGGACTGTGTCCCTGACGCTCCTGGTGCTGCTCCCTGCTCACCATTACTGCCTTCCAGCAGGAGGGGAATCCTGGACTGTGCTGGAGGTGTCATCATCTGTGCTGTGTCTCAGATATTCCTGGTGCTGCTCCAGCTCATCGGCTTATCATCACCACCTCGCATTAGGACACCCACTGTGAATTACAAAGATTTGGCATTATCTTCTACATAGACCAGATTGTTAAGATCTGAGACTTGGTCTTTCTGAAGAGAGGAAAAAAAGCCTAGGCTCTCTGACTTTTGTCCTCCTCTATAACATATTTTTGTCTTTCTTATTTTTCTTTATAGTGACCCTTGGTGGAAGGGGGGAGGAGAGAGGACCATACCTTTTTTCTTTCTTTTCCCCTTCAAACTATCAATACTGGGCAGATTGCCCAGTTAAAGCCTTGAAAGCATTTAAATAGTAAAGGGACCTCTAGAAGATTCTTAGGACCTCGCCACCATGGGGGTACTATGGGATAGGATCAGTAGCTACCAGGGCTCCCACCTCCCCTGCAACATGAGTGAAGAAAAGACAAAAAGACCACTTGCTTGGCCCCAGGATAGGGCAAAGCCCAAGCCGTGTCTTCCTTGGTGCCACTTCCTACTGACCACTGATTACGCTGACATGGTTTCTTGGTCACCTAAAGGTATAAAAGGTCTAACCTATATGAGGGTTGGGTCCCTTCTGACTTGGTGGATGTCCAAAGACCACAAGAATTTCCACCCTGCCTAGCTGCTGATCAGACTTGTTTCCACATGGAAATGAGAGGGCTTCCATGCCTGTAAAAGCTAAGAGACGGTGATCCTGGTTGTATATTCTTGCTATGTTAGGGCTAAATAAACCTCCTTTTATTAACTGTTCAATGACCTCTGAGTCTCTTATTTAATCCTTGCATTGAACCTGAATTAGGAGGGTCCTGGTATCAAGTTCAGCCCTAAAAGCCTGCCACAGTAGTACTGGATCTTGCCTTGCCCTCCCCTTACCTCCAGCAAGACACCTAGTAGTGCCAACATAGCCCTCCTACTTTCCACAGGTGTGGGCCAGATTCCAGATCATATTTGTCCATGTTACCCACAAGCCATATCTTGTATATTTAAGCAGCCTTGTATACATAGATTACATTAGTAATAAGGGATTGAAGTAGGGGGAGGAAGGCCAAGAAAATCCCATGTTGTTGTTTTTTTTTAATCCTACATTTTAAAAAAGAAAAGCAAAACTAGAATAGGAATATGAAAACAAAGGGGTGGGGAGAGGAAGCCCTTAACCACTGGCTGTGATTGTTCTTGAAAAAGAGGAAGGGCTATGATACAAGGCTTACAGGGGAAAAAAAATCTATCGATTGCTGAACATCAATAGCATTAAATAGCTCTGTTGGAATCCTTGACTTGAAAGGACTCTGAAATCTCCTTGCCTTTCTCCCTTTCTTATCCTGCTATAACTTTAATAGATTCTAGTCTACAGGCAAGGAAATTTAGGTAGAAGGTTTGGGTGGCTTTTATCACCCCTGCATCCAGGCTGCTGGCTTTATGACATCAGATCAAGCCCATCTGCTTAATGTAGATGAATCTTTCCCCAGAGGAAACCCAACTGTCGAGTTTCCTGACAAGAGATTTTGGTGGTTGGGGGGTGAAGGGTCTGGGAGGAAGTAGGGATGACTGTCCTAAATAATGGATTTCTAATGGCCTTGGAAAAGCTTTGTTGCATTATCCAGTGGGCTCCTGAAACCATGTGGTCCTCTAGGGATTTGTTGTGAAGCAGGAGACCAGAGGGAAGGAACACTTGCTAATAAGTGAGGAGGGGGATGAAATGAATGCTGATGTTGAAATAGCTGCCTTACTGGCCTCATTTCCAAAACTTGCTTTTCATAAGAAAACCCTTAGAAAAGAAATTAGGAGTACTGGGGGCAAAGGAAAACTTTATGAAAATACTGAGTAATTAAGTAGGTGATGAGTACTGATCAATAATAATAACAGTGATGTTAATATTAAATAATATATTCATATTGCCTTTCTTTTCTGAATTACTTCAAGCTCTTTGTGTCAGGTTCTCTTTGAAATCTTCCTCTCCACAATAACCAAAACGGTTCCTCTGGGAGAAGGAGAAAAGGTTATTTTTGCGTCTTGGGAAGGATTTTGGGGGGAAAAAGATAATTAGTCTTTTAGAGATGGAAGAGACTTTTACTGATGGGGAAAACAAAAAGTTGAGTTAGTGGAACTATTCACTTTGTGTCTCAATTGAATGACAGAGGCAAGATGAAGTCCTCCTTCTGGGTAATTCTGTCCCTTACCTAGATCACCCTGAGTAAACATCTGCATTATCAGCACAACAGTATGATGTTTATCTAAGGGCCCTGAAGGAATTACCTAACCTACTTAGTATTTTGGGAAAATTGTGGAGGACAAAGCTGAGGCTAGAAAACTGGAATGATCAAATCTTTTGGAAAGTGAAAAGGAGTTATTTGAAGATTGCTTACCTGCATGGTTGATGTCCATATTAAAGTTTCTGATGGAGCCAATTCAGTCTAACTCATTTGCCTAATTTCTCCAGTGAATTAAATTGACGAGCCCACTCATTGGGTGTTACAGAGAGACTTAGCCTTAGTAACAACTGGTTTAGTCCTGACCAATGTTACTCACTTTTTAATTCTGTTCTCCCACAACACTTAACACGAGTGGCAGACACAGTTTCACAAAGTATATGTGTTCCAGAAGAGTTGTGCGAATAGAGTTTTTGGCACATTGGCAAATGTTTTAAGCACCCTAGGAAAACTCCTTTATGTGAAGAAACCTGACTATGAGCCCTATAAAGTAAAGAATTCTTTGACATTGTTGACCTGACCCTGGTCAGATCACATTGGGAATATTGTATTCAGTTTTTGTCACCACATCTTAAGAACAATGTACAGGGTGGAATCCAGATGGCAGAATAAAGGCAGGGACTTATCTGAACTCTCCCAAATTCACATCCAAACAATGTTAAAATAATGCCTCAAAATGAATTCTGGAGTTGCAGAACCAACAAAAGGACAGGGCGAAACAATTTTCCAGCCCAAGAACATCTAGGTTGGCAGGAAAGTCTGTCTCACTGGAGTGAGAGTGGGTCGGCATCCAGTGCAGGCTATGCCCCAGCAAACCAGCAGCAGGCCTTAGAGGTGACTGAATTTGCAGCTATTGCTTCTGGAGCTCTCAGCCCACAGAGGGTAAGGGGGCCAGACAACTGGGCAGAAGGAGATTCTAAAGGTCCCTTTGCTGGCACTGGGTGTGTGACTCTGTTGCATTGCCCCTAACTTGAATTCAAGTCAAAGTCCCAGGATAAGGAGGAGCAATAGCACACTAGAGTGTGGGGCTACTAGGGAGCAGGGACCCTGGTCAAAGTTCCAGGGCAGAAAAGAATGCTTGTGGACACTCAAAGATCAGAGAATAGGCCAAGAGAACAGTGACCATGCCTCTCCTTAGATCATACCACCTTGGAAGAACTGAAAACTCACAGATCTCCCTTTCCCCAGAATTAGATCTGAAAATAGCAGCATGAATAACCTGAAGCTTGGGACAGTGATCCCTCCCTCTCGGGAGTAGAGCCCAACTTTAACATAAAGTTAAAAGTTTAAAAAAAAAGATAGGCTGGAAAGATGATCAAATGACAACAACAAAAAAAGAACCTGACCATAGAAAGTTACTGTGGAAACAGGGAAGATCAAAACAAACTCAGAAGACAACAAAGTCAAAACAGCTACATCCAAAGCCTCAAAGAAAAATATAAATTGGTTTCAGGCCCAAATAGAGTTCCTGGAAGGGCTCAAAAAGAATTCTAAACCTCAACTAAGAGAGATAGAGGAAAAATAGGGAAAAGAAATGAATGATGCAAAAAATCATGAAAAAAAGAGTCAACAGCTTGGTAAAGGAGGCACAAAAGAAAATAACCACATCACTGGAGAACTTCAGATGGAGCTGGGATGACCACTGTCAGGATCATCTCATGGAGACTCCCGTCCAGGTATTGGTCTAGGTGACCTCTGAGGTCCTTTCTAACTCAGTGGTTGTTTCTTTGTTTCTCTGGTAATGACTTTACCATGTGATTGATCAGTTCTATACTTTATATAATTTACATTTTTATATTTTTTTCTTTAAATGGGTAACATCTGCACTTAGTTGGAATCTGTATGTTTCTCCCTGAGTGTTACTGAGTTGCTTTTGTATATGCACATATAAGTTCTCTCTCTCCAAGATCCTTCAGAACATGGATGGGTGTTTCCTTTTTTTTTTTTCTTTCCGGTGAAGGCAGTATCCCTATAACACCTAGTACAAGAACCTGTACTCAAAGGTGTTAATAACAAAAGTTTACCTTTTTGGTAGAATTTAACAATTTATAAAGTGCTTTTCTCGAAATAATCCTGCAAGACAGATAAATCATTTTACAGATGAGCAAACCGAGGTTCAGAGAAACATAGTGACTTGCCTAAGGTCACACAGCTGAAGTGGAAGAGGGACAACTCCAATCTTCAGGCTCCATATCCAGGCTTTTCATACTGCAGACCACTGCCTGTCAAGTAAAGTAGAACATGTTGAGTCAGCGTTGTTGACTGACTGACCAAAATGATGAGAAAAGCTTCTATCCTGAGAACTACAGCATCTTTAGTAAGGCTGGTTTATATAGAAAGCCCATAAGTTACGTAAGTTTATTGGCTCTTTTGCCAAGAATGGCATGACATGGAAGGAATGCCAAAAATAATTAGAAAACTGGATTTTATTAAAAACATTGGATGCAATGTCTCATGAAATTTTACTTGTGAAATGAATTCAAATTGAGGTGGAAAAGAACCTTGCAATGCATATGGGTGTAAAGTACTGGCAAAGACTGAAGATAAATAGCAATGGGGTGGTTTTGCTGGAGGTGTCTGAAATTGGTGTTTGTTCTGCCCTTATTTAACATCTTTAATAATGATCTGGAAGAGGAGGTAAACAGCACGATAATGAAATTTGCATAAGATACTTAATTGGGAGGTGTCGCTATAACCAGGGCGGGCTGCAAAGTAATACAGATGCTTCAAAAGAGGTTAGAGATATAGGTGGAAAATAACAAAATAAGAATTTTGCTTGGAGGGAAAAAGACAAATTCAATTGGGAGGAAAGTCTAAAATAAGATATTCCCCCAGAGAAAAGAAAGATGGAGAAATAATGTCAAAAGAAGCTGAAACATAGGGTGAAATGAGTTGGCAAGAAAAGGGGGAGGGGAAAGACTAAGATAGTTGAAGGTATTTAAAAAAGCATTACTTAATCAAAGCATGTCAGTGTCAAGGGCGCCCCCCCCCCCCCCCCGCATCCTTAGGACCCTCCCCAAAAAAGTCACATTGGGTCAGACCATTAGTTCATTCAGACTAGCATTCTATCTCTGATGGGTACTAGAACAGAGAACAAGATTGCTTTCTTTCATGATACCCTCTCCCAAATTAGAAAGGGTATCCTCAAAGTATGCTTCCTACCCCTGGGCATTTGCTTTGGCATAATAGGAGACTTCCCCTAGAGAGAAATATTTATAAATTAGAATCTACAAGTTAGAAGGGACCTCAAAGATAAGGGATCTACCCTACAACATTCTTGGCAATGTTGATTATGGTCTAATTGAAAGAACATTGAATCTGGACTCAGACGACTTAAGTCCAGTTCCTGATCTATAACTTACTACCTGTGTGATATTGTGCAAGTCACTACCTATCTGTGCTTTTGGCATTTTCTTATGCATGAAGTGAGAGCGTTAGACAGAATTACCTCAATGGCCATTTTTAGCTTCAGATCCTATGATCTTATATTGACCTAGCCTGCATTTGAAGATTTCTAAGCATAGGGACCTTGTTACTTCCCAAGGCAGCCTATTCCATTTTGGACAGCTCTAAATGTTGGGACATTTCTCCTTGTATTGACCTGACACCCACTCACTAGCCCTCTGGTGATGAGTAGAATAAGGACAGGCAGACAGAGTATGAGATTGGCCTGGTACCCAAATCCTCAGATTCCAAAGGCAAAAGATTTGTCACTGCCAAATTTTTCTTTTAATGATAGAGAAGATAAAGCCAAGATGGTGGAGTAGACAGAATTAGTATAGCCCAGCTCTTCCTACAATTACCACAACAACAATATGAGAAGAATGTTAGACCAAGTAGTGACTGAGAAATTAAAAGAGAAGGTACAATGGGTCCTATTTCCAGCTCAAGAACACAAATTTTACCTACAAGTGAGTGACCAGGTCAGGAACTGCAGAACAGGGGTAGGCCAGGATCAGAGACTGAGTGCTCAGAACTGCCCAGAGAAGATCTTTGACTTAACCCCTGTCCCAGGCCAGCAGATCTGGGTCTCTCAGAGTAATTGGGAGTTCAGACTTAGCACCAAGAGTTCTTGTCTAGGCTAGCAACACCAATATCAAGTTGCCTAGAGCAGGTTGCTGAAAGAATGAGTAAACAAAAAAAGATAAAGAGCTATTATGATGCCACAGAAGCCCAAGACACAAACCCTAAAGAGGAGAATAATTCCTTCAAAACACATAAGCAAAGCCTCAAAGAAAAACAAAACTTGCCCACAAGATCAATTAGAATTCCTAGAAGAAATAAAATGGGGGGGAGTAGTTAAAAAGATATTATAAATAAAATAAAAGAAAGAATTGGAAAAGAAATGAGAGCTATGGAGGAGAGACAACAGCTAGCATTAGAGACACAAAACCTTACCCAAGTAGCAGATTTCCTGAAAAAGAAGTTCACGACTCCATATGCAACAAGAAAAATTAAAACAAAGTCAAAAGATAGAAAACAATAGAAAAATGTAAAATATCTCATATAAAAAACTCACCAAGGAAACGGACCAAAGAGAGAGAATTTAAGAGTCATCAAACTACCTGAAAGCCATTATAAAAAAAAAAAAAGAGTATGGATATCATATTTTAAGATGTCTTGAAAGATAATTGCCCAGATTGTTTTAGAATCACAGTGCAAAGTAAAAATAGAAAGAATCTCCTGGTTACCACATAAATATGCCCCCAAATTAAAATCCACAGAAATTTCATAAACAAAATCTAATGCTTCACAGTCAAAGAAAAAATACTGCAAGTAGCCATAAAGGAAGAATTCAAGGACCACGGTCATGATCACATGAGATTTAGCTGTTGCCCCTATTAAGAGATATAGAGCCTGGAATATAATATTCAAGAGGCTTACAACCAAGAATAACTTACCCAGAAAAACTGAGTGTGATCCTATAGGGGAAAAATTAGATCTTTAATGAATCAGAGGACTTCAAGGCATTCCTAATAAAAAGACCCAAGTTGAATAAAAATTTAATATACAAACATATAAGTAAAAACAAGCATAAAAAGCTAAGTACAAATAAACAACCAGAAAAGATTTTATAAAGATGAAATATTTGCAATCTAATGGGAGGCTGTGTGGGCAGGGAGGAGATAGGGAATGAGAGAAGCATATCCTAAGAAAATTAATGTCATCAGAGGTCAGAGGAAGTCAAATAAGATGGAAGGTCTTATGGGTGATTTTTGTTATGTTTTGGTGTTCTTAAAGAAGAAAGGAAAGGGAAAGAATGAAAGGATACATTAGGGAAGAAAAGGGAAAGAACAGGAGGAGAAACATTATCTGACATAAACAAGGGGCGAAAGTAAAAATCTATGCAAATCAGGAAGGGATGGAAGGAGCAGTCATCACTTGAACCTCACTTTCATCTGAACTGGTTAAAGGAGGGTAGAACATACATATCTACATAAAGAGTTTGGTGTGGAAACATATCCAACTCAATAGGGAAACAAAAGGAAATTGGAAGAGAGGTAAAGGAGAATAAGAGGGAGTATTGATCTAGGGAAAGATTAATCATGCATAAAACAAACCTTAAGTTCAGAGTGGAAATAATGGAGAAAGATTAGAAAGAAAGAAAGAGAGAGAGAGAGAGAGAGAGAGAGAGAGAGAGAGAGAGAGAGAAGAAAGAAAGAAAGAAAGAAAGAAAGAAAGAAAGAAAGAAAGAAAGAAAGAAAGAAAGAAAGAAAGAAAGAAAGAAAGAAAGAAAGAAAGAAAGAAAGAAAGAAAGAAAGAAAGAAAGAATAAGAATCTGTGACTGGGGTCTGGGTGAAAGAGAAGAGGGATATGGGAGAGGAAGCTGTTTGAATCAAACATAGAGGTTGAGTGTGCTAAGTATATTCCTGTTCCATACCTCTCTTTTTCTATGTAAGGAAGGGCTAGGGAGCAAAGACAAGAAAAAATATGAGAGTATGATGGAGAGAAATGCATAAAATTTAAGTTTCTGCACAAACAAATCCAAGGTTGCCAAGATTGGGAGGGAAACAGTTAACTAGGGAAAAATCTTTGCAGAAGTTTTTCTGATAAAGGTCTCACTTCCAAGATATATAAGGAATTGATTCAAATTTATGAGAGTAAGAACCATTCCCCAATTGATAAATGGCCAAAAGATATGAACAGGCAGTTCTCAAGGGAAGAAATCCAAGCTTTCCACAGTCTTAAGACAAAAATGCTCTGAATCACTAATAATTAGAGAAAAGTAGTTTAAAGCAACTCTGAGGTTTTACCTCCTACCTATCAGATTGGCAAAAATGATGAAAAAGGAAAATGATGAATGTTGGGGGGGGGGGTCTAGGAAAACAGGCTCATTGATGCATTGTTGACAGAGATATGAATTTGTACAGCTCTTCTGGAAAACAATTTGGAACTAATCCCCAAAAGTTACTAAACTATCCATACCCTTTAACTCAGTGATGCCACTATTAGCCCTATTGCCCAAACAGATCAAGGCAAAGGGGAAAGATTCATATGTATAGAAATGTTTATGACAACTTTTTTGTTATAGAAAATAACTAGAAACAAAGGGAGAACCCATCAATTGGGGAATGGCTGAACAAATTATGGTGTATTAATGTAATGGAACATTGTTGTCCTGTAAGAAACTATGAAAAGGATGGTTTCAGAGAAACCTGGGAACACTTGTATAAACTGATTCAGAGCAAAGTGAGCAAAACCGAGAGAATAATCTATACAGTAACAACATTATGAAGAAAAACTGTCTGGAAAGGCTCAAGAACTCTATCAATGCAATGACTAACCAGAACTCCACTGGAATGGCTAAAGAGTCCAGAAAGAGTCCAGAAAGACCCTTTAACCTCTCTGAGCCTTAGTTTTTCTACCTGTAAAGTGTAAATAAATAACAGTTCAGATTTTGATAGGGCTTTGTGGTTTGCCAAATATTTTCCTTTCAGTAATCTTATGAAGTAAGTAGTATAATCATGATCATTATTATCCCCATTTGACAAGTTGGACAAGATTGAGATTTAAGTTTCCTGATACCAGATCTAGTCAGCATTCTAACTGGAAGATCAAAGGATCTTAGAAATCATTTAATCTATCACTCCTTTATTTTATTATATGGGGAAACTGAAGCAAAGAGAGATCGGTGACTTACCTAAGATCACACAGCAAGTGTGGGAATCTGGCTATTCCCTCTATGTTAACCACCGCAAGCATGAGAAGACTTCCCCCAGTGAAATGGGCAGATGAGAACAATTTGTTTCAATAGCTACTTAGATGGCTGAAGCAGGCACCGTGGAGTGCTTAGAGCTTGGTCAGCTATCAAAGACCCCAACGTTATCTACTGCATCCCCAGCCATCACTACTCATCTTGGTCTTCCACTGGACTTCAATGACTTCAAGAGAGAGTGAAGCTGATGACTTTGTGCAACTCTGCCTCACTGAAATCCAATGCACTCACAAGTCAAGACGTGACCCCAAGATGTCATTGGTCCTCTTCAAAAACAAAGGACAAACAACAATTCCCTCTACATCCTTCATCTTTACCAAATTCCTTTGAACTACCCTGTTCCTTTATTGTTCTGTGGACTATGATGCCAGGCTGTCCCCCACAAAATGATGTCATTTTCTGTGTTGTTATAGGTGGGGGTTTTTTTGGGGGGAGGTGTTTTGGCTTATTTGTTCTATATTATAGTTACCCAGTCTCTTAAACCAAATTGTATCAAAATAGGGAGGAAAGAAATAAGAATGTATATAGGGCCTATTATGTGCTAGGTGCTGTGCTAAGTGCTTTAAACACATACACATGCTTGCACAGCTAGGAGGCACAGTGGATAGAGCTCTGGCCTTGGAGTCAGGAGGACCTGAGTTCAGATTCAGCCTCAGACACTTGACACTTACTAGCCGTGTGATGCTGGGCAAGTTACTTGATCCTGATTGCCTCACCAAAAAGCAAAAAAGAAAAGAAAAGAAAAGAAAAACCCCACACACATACCTATATCAATATCTTTCTACAGCAGTATCTATGTATATCTATCTATCTAGATCAGTTGATCCTAACAAACAATTTTGCAAGGTAGCTGCTATTATATCCCCACTTTACAGTTGAGGCAGACAGAGGTTAAATGACTTCCCTAGGATCCCACAGCTAGCAAATGTTTAAGGCCAGAGTTGAACTCAGGTTTTCTTTTTCTATTTTCTTTTTTTTGGGGAGGCAATCAGGGTTAAGTGACTTGCCCAGAGTCACACAGCTAGCTAGTAAGTGTCAAGTGTCTGAGGCCAGATTTGAACTCAGGTCCTCCTGACTCCAAGGCCAGAGCTCTATCTATTGAACCACCTAGCTGCCCCCTAATATGTATGATTTTTTTTTTTGGCGAGGCAATCAGGGTTAAGTGACTTGCCTACAGTCACACAGCTAGTGTCAAGTGTCTGAGGCCAGATTTGAATTCAGGTCCTTGACTCCAGGGCCAGTACTTTATCCACTGCACCACCTAGCTGCCCCTGAACTCAGGTTTTCTTGAGCTCCATTCAGATCTAGTGCTCTATTCACTCCATCACCACAGCCTTAATTGTTTTAGCCAGAGCTGGGCAGGCAGAAAAAAAGGACAGTATGAAGCTAATAGTAGTATGACATGTTATAATTGCTAGCACTTATATACCACTTTAAAGTTTGCAAAGCACTTTACAAGTATCACCTCATTTGACCATCACAACAACCCTGGAAGGTAGGTGCTATTATTATCCCCATTTTACAGATGGGGAAACTGAAGCAGACTGATTAAGAAACTTTCCCAAGTCACACAGCTAATAAATGTCTGAGGTGACATTTGAACTCAAGTCTTTCAGACTCCAAGTTCAGTGTTCTATCCAATGCACTATTTAGCACAAATGAACCAGAATTGTATTAACAAGAGTACTATATGCTTTTTTCCTTCAAGAACTTTTGCTCCCTCAGGACACACTACTAAATTGCTGTGTGACCTTGGGAAAGTCTACCTTTATAGAGGTCAGTTTGCTCTTCTGAACAGTGAAGTGATTGAATTAGATTGTCTTTAAGATCCCTTTTAGCTCCCAGATTCCACCATTTTATTTCATCCCTTTGGTCTATAGTAATATTAGGAGTGAGCCCCTTAAATACTAAGTCTTTTGGAATAATAATAATAGCTGACATTTATATAGCCCATGAAGGTTTATAATGAGCTCTACATATATTATCTCATTTGAAGCATCAACTCGGGTGTCAGAGGGAAAGAGGAGATACACATTGGAAAGTGTAAAGTCATGGAGAGGAGAAGAGAAGAAAGGAATGATTTAGCCAGTTCTGAGGAGGAATGATTGATGAAATTTAGGAGCAGTCGATTTAGACTAAATATCAAGGAAACAAGCTCTGACAATGAGAAATCAGCCTTCTAAGGAAAAGCTCCTAACTCTGTAGGCTTAGTCGCATTAAGGTAAGGGGTGGTGGGGAGGACTTCTCTGCTGGGGTGATGGTTCTGCATGAATCTCAGATACTGAAAAAGACCCTTTGCTAGGAGGACACATAATGGAATTTGGGGAGGTGCTGAGTCAATGGTACTGACTCCAGATGCAATTCCCAGTAAGCTACTGTGATAGTCACCAAAGCCAAAGGGGCAGCTAAGAAGCCTAGGGTGTGCTAGGTGCCATTAAGGAATCTTCTCTAGTTTGAAGACTAGATAATATATGTTGTATATTATATGATGACACACAGCCCTGTAGTGGCCACTTTCTTGAATCCAGGGGAGAATATCTTTCCTTTGTAATTTAGCAAAGATGGGATTGTTGATCATAGTACTGATAGCAATTAATATTTTATCTCCATATGGCATTTTATATTTTATTTTTATTTTATACTTTTTAAAGCATTTTAAACATTATAATAATGTATATAAAATGTTTTGTAAGTATTAAAGTGCAATTTAGTTGTTTCTTCTCCTCCTCCTCCTCCTCTCTTCTCCTTCTATTTCTTCTTCTTCTTCTTCTTCTCTCCCCCCTCTCTTCTCTGCCTCCAGAGGCAAGAAGACCTGTGTTCAAGTCTGCCTCTGTTTGTATGACTCTGGGCAAGCCACTTAATCTCTTCCCATGGCTCCCTAAGATTATGAATTGCAGATCAGCATCAGTAGAGGGAATTTCCTTATCTGAGACTCCCTTCTATCAGTGAGATCACAGGTTTGATACTTATCTTTACTTCTATTATTATTGTTATCTAAGTTGATCTTTAGAAAAACCTTGTGAGAGATGCATGAGAAGTATTACTATTCCCACTTTTAGAGATGAGAACAGTGAAATTCAGGGTGATTAAAAGACAAGGTTCCCCAGAATCAGCTGTAGAATCTAAGTGTCCTTGCTACTACCAAATACTGACCATAGACAGAACTTGCATAACCAAAAACAAAACAAAAACAACTCAGCGGTTAAGACTGGTGCCTCATTCCAACAAATATGGTAGCAGGCACATGGCGTCTGGGGTTGACTTTCCTGAAAAGGGAACCAAGGGGTGAAACAAAACCTGGGGAAACACAGGAGAGGATTTCTAGCCCTTAGTGGAGGAAAGGGTTAATGAGGCATTCAGAGTAGCTCAGTTGCCTCTCAGATTGGGAAACTGTTGGCCCATGCACTTTAGAGAAGGAAGTGACCCCTTAATAAATTCTGGAGATCTGGCTCAGCATATTCTCAGTAAACCTCAGGGCACTTAAAATTCTGGGCTCTTCCAGTCCCCTCAAACCTCAGGGGGCCTTGGAGGGTGTTTAAGCTTCAAGTCAATTACAAGATACTTTAGGTTCAGATTGCTCATATTCCTAGTTTGGGCCTCCTTGGCCTGTGACCTTACTTGACAGTTCAAACCTGGAGCCTTTAAAGTAGCAGAAAAACAGAGGGCAGGGGTTCTCACCTCCTCCTTTTCGCTGCCCCTCCTCCCTTTGTACCCCTTGCTGCGCCTCCGGGTGGTTGCAGCCAGGGATCTGCAAACGGCTTAGCCGCACACGCATGCAATCAATATCAGAAAAGATAAATCTGCTGCAATTGACTTCAGGCTGTACTGTCACTAAGTGACGATGAAAAATGATCAGTGCTTGAATACACTGCATTTTTATCTTTAAATCTTTCTACAGAAGCAAGTGTCAATATCAGAACACTAAATAATCTCTAGATAGCAGGAAGATGTAAGAACATTTTTTTTCCCTCATGGAAGATGGATGTAGCTTTTTCAGAGACCTTAAATACTGAAGCAAGGAATTAGCTCTGTAAATGCTCAAAGATCATTGGCTGCTTGGACAGTCCTCTGAGGACAATTTGAATGGCTAACTCTGCTTTTCCATCAGTGTTCTTTAAATAACAATGCTTGGCTCCGAGGACTTCTGGGCGCTTTCCAAGCACTAATGAATCAATCAATCAGTCAAATAAACCTCCAAAACATCTTCTTCCTCAGGCAGCACTCAGTGGTCACAAGTAACAGTCCAGGAAAGGAAACTGAGGCACGAATCTTGCCCAAGGTCAAGTAGTAATTCGGGGCCCAGGAGAAGAATTAAATCTGTAAACTCTGAGAGGTTGATGTCGTTATTTCTCTCCTAAGATCGTAGGACTTAGAGCTGACCTTAGAGATCTTATGGGAGGAAATTGAGGCTCAGAGGAAGTAACTCATTCAAGGTCACACAGGTGGTAGGTAGTGGGATAGTCTGAGACACAAAGTGACATAGATGCCTTTTGTTGTAAAACAAAGGGGTTGAATTTGGTAACCTCTAAGGACCCTCCCAGATATAATCCTATAACTGAGTAATCCTATGACTCAGGTTCTCTGACTCCAGATCCATGTTCTTTCCACTATATTGAAACATATATATATATATATATATATATATATATATATATATATATATGTATATATGCACACATACAGAGACACATTATATATACATATACATACACATACATACATACATACATATATATATACATAAAGTGCTGGGCCTGGTGTCAGGGATACCTGAGTTCAAATCCAGCCTCAGATAATTACTAGATTTGTGACCCTGGGCAAGTCACTTAACTTCGGTTTGTCCCCGTTTCCTTGTCTATAAAATGGAGATAATAATAGCATTTACCTCCCAGGGTTGTTGTGAGAATCAAATGAGATAAAACATTTATAAAGTGCTTAGCTAGCACAGTGCCTGGCACATAACAGGCATTTAATAAATGTATGTTTCCTTCTTTCCTATATGCCATAGGATAAAATCTGGACTTATCAAACTGATGTATCATTATCATCATCGAGCATTTATTTAGCACCTATGATCTGAAAGGCACAAGGAATTCAGAGATCTCCCAGCCTTCAAAGAGTTTCCCATCTAGTTGACCCATAGAACTAATGAATCTTAATGCCAGAAGGGTGCTGATATTATTTCTTCCAGCCTTCTCATATGATAGATTGAAAAACTGAGACCCAAAGAACTGAACTGACTAGCCCAAAGGCGCATTCCATGCTCTTTCCATACCAAAACAAGAATGATATATTCAAGGTTGTTCTGGGTACAATGTCCTAGCTATATAAAGAAGGAAACATAGTTCTTACTTTTAAAGAATTTACCATATTTCTAGGGAAATAAGACATTCATAAGAATGGGAATAATGAACATTATCATTCTATAACTTACATTTCCAAGTTTTATAAAGTTACAGTTTTATAAAGTCTTACAAAGGTTTTTCACTCGTTTGACTTTTACAGTCACAGGTGATGAAATAGAGGCTGATTGAGCTTATGTGGCTTTTTCCACGTAACGTATAAATACAAGAGCTAGGTCTCTGACTCTAAGTCTAGGGCACTTTCCATTACACTACCCTACCTTTCCTAAGGTAATATTTTCTGGAGTTAAATAAGATAATGTGTGTAAAATAATTTGCAAAGTTTAAGGTACCACGGAAATCACTCTTATTTTAATTACTAGGGTGAGGATTATTGGAAGGAATGGGGGAAAGTGGATATTAGAGAAGAGTGAATCATAGAATATTAGATCTAGAAGGAACCTTAGACACCATTTCTTCTAAGTCCAAATCAAGTACTCTTTCATTGGAAAGAAAGAGTAGAATGAAGTCATTCTATAAGATATCATTCATTATGACCAAGTTCTATTTATGCCAGGGATGTAAAAAACATTCCACATCAGGAAGATAATCAAATCAATCAATAGTATTAAAAACAAAACCAAAAACATTCAAAGCCACATCTCAATAGATGCAGAAAAGGCCTTTGAAAAAGTATAACAGTGCTAAATACCCTACATAGAAGGATCTTTTAAAAATATCATTAAAATGTTGGAGAAGGTGTGAGAAAATTGGAACACTAATACCTTGTTGGTGGAGTTGTGAACTTATCCAACCATTCTGGAGAGCGATTTGGAACTGTGCCCAAAGAGCTGTAAAAATGTGCATAACCTTTGACCCAGAAATACTACTTCTAGGTCTGTATCCCAAAGAGATCATAAAAAAGGGAAAAGCACCTAATTGTACAAAAATGTTTACAGCAACTTTTTTATTTTTGTGGTGGCCAAGAATTAGAAATTGAGAGAATGCCCATCAATTGGGGAATGTCTGAACAAGTTGTAGTATATGAATGTAATGGAGTACTATTGTGCTATAAGAAATGATGAGTAGACAGACTTCAAAAAAAAACCTGGAAACACTTATATGAACTGATGCAGAGTAAAGTGAGCAGAACCAGGAGAACACTATACACAGTCACAGCCACATTGTGCGATGACTAACTTTGATAGACTTAGCTCTTCTCAACAATGCAAGGATCTAAGACAACTCCAAAAGACTTATGATGGAAAGTGCTGTCCACATCCAGAGAAAGAACTCTGGGGTCTGAATGCAGATCAAAGCATACTATTTGCTCTCTTTTTTTTGTTTTGTTTTGTTTCTTCTTTCTTGTGGCTCCTCCTGTTGGTTCTAATTCTTCTTTACAACATGAGTAATGTGAAAATATGTTTAATATGAATGTATATGTAGAGCCTATATCAGATTGTATGCCTTCTTGGGGAAGGGAGGGAAGGGAAAGGGAGAAAATTTAAAACTAAAAATAAGTAAATTAATTTAAAAGAAACAAATAAATCATTAAAAAGTATCAATGTAAAATGAAAACTAAGTGTTATATACAATTGGAATACACTAGAAGCTTTCTCAATAAATACAGGAATAAGGCCATAGATGCCCCCTCTTCTTGTTATTATTCAATGGAATTTTTAAAAAATTCCAGCAATAGTAATTAGACAAGAGAAAGAAATTAACAGCATAAACATACATAAAGAAGAGATAAAACTATCCCTATTTGTTGATGACTTTTCTTTTCAAATCCTAGGGAATTAGAAAAAAACATTTAATTAACAAATAGCTTTAGTAGAGTTGTAGGTTAAATATGAACTCACAAAATCAACCACATTTCTATATAGCAAAACAAAATCCAATAAAAAGTGAAATTCCATTCAAAATGGCTACAAAATACATAATCACATATCTGATAGTCTACTAAAATTCAATACTGAATCAATAATACAGATTCAATTACAAAATTCTCCTTAAATAAAGAAAAACCTTAAATAGGGAAATATTCAGTGATTATGAATGGGCTGTTCCAATATAATAAAATTACAATGCTGCCAAAATTAATTTATAGTTTCAATGCTATACCATTTAAACTACCAAAGGGATACTTTACAGACTAGATAAAATAATAAAATTCATTTTGAAGCACAAAAGACCTAGAACAGGTTCCCCAACCCTGACCTAGACTATCAAGAAATGTAAAAAGGTAGCAATAAAGTAGAAAGAGCTCTTCCAGATCTCAAGCAGTCTTAATAAAGTACCAACCATAAAAAATATTTTATATTGATTTTAAAAAGGAAAAGTAGATCAATAAAACAGACTAGACAAAAGAGAATCAGAAATAATGGAATTCAATAATCCAGTGTTTGATAAATTCAAAAATAAAAATTCCTTAGGAAAGAAACCTCTATTTGATAAGATCTCCTGGGAAAACTAAAAAGCAGTCTGGCATAAATTAGGCTTAGGCTAACATCTTATACCATATTCAATAAAAAAAATTCTAAATGGATATACAATCAGAATATCAAAGATCATGCCATAAAAAAATTAGAAGAGAGCATGTGTAGGAGATGAATTCTCAACCAAAAAAAAAAAAGAGAGGAAATAACAAAAGATAAAGTAGATAATTTGATTATGTGAAATTAAAAGACTTTTGAACACATTAAATTAATGCATCTAGAATAAGAAGGGAAGTGGTTGACTGGGGAAAAAAAAACTTTTGAGTCAAATTTCTTAGACAAAGATTTAGTTAGGGGTGGGGAACCTGTGGCCTCAAGGCCACATGTGGCCCTCTAGGTCCTCAAGTGCTGCCTTTGACTGAATCCAAACTTCACAGAACAAATCCCCTTAATAAAAGGAGTTGTTCTGTAAAACTTGGACTCCGTCAAAAGGCCCCACCCAGGGATCTAGAGGGCTACATGTGGCCTTGAGGCTACAAGTTCCCCACTCATGGTCAGTATCTAAGATACTTAGAAAATTAACAGAAATATATGACCAAAAGTCATTCTGTAATAGATAAGTAGTCAAAATATATAAACTAACAATTCTCAAAGTAAAAATTACAAACTATTAACAACCATATGAAAGAATGTTCCAATCATTAATAATAAGACAAATGAAAATGAAAACAACCAACAGATTGGCAAAGATGACAAAAAATGGCAATAGTCAAAGTTAAAGGGGTTGTGGAAAGATGAATACATTAATGTATTGTTACTGGAGCTGTGAACTAGCACAATCATTTTGAAATGCCATTCAGAATTATGCAAATAAAGTAGCTAAAATGTCCAAACCTCTTGGTCCAGATGTTACAGTGCTAGGCAGATACGTGAAGGAGGAATAGTGACAAAGAAAAAGGTTTGAAAGTCATAAGGAAATTTAGAGTGGCACTTTTTATGATATCAAAGTACTAGAAATTAAAAACATAGGCCCATCATCTGGCAAATAGCTAAACAAATTGTGATATGTGAATGGCACAGAACACAACTATACTGTAAGAAGCAATGAATACAGAGAAGTATGAAAAAACTTACATGAATTGATGCAAAGTGAATTAAGCAGAGCCAAGAAAACAATATATACATTTACTTCAGCAATGTAAATGGAAAGGATAACAACCTGAAAATACACTTCTTTGTAGAGGTTGGGGAAAAGGGTCACAGGTTGCATATGTCAGATTTTTCAATGTACTGATCAACTGATCAGCAATTCACTTGTTGATTTTTCTCCTATTCCTCTTTTTCTTCCTTTCTTCCTTCTTTCCTTTCTGTCTTTCTTTCCTTTCTTTCTTTCTTTCTTTCTTTCTTTCTTTCTTTCTTCTTTCCTTTTTTCCTTTCTTTCTTCCTTCATTTCTTTTATCTTTATTATAAGGGATAGCCCTCTGTAAGGGAGTAGGTGGAAGAACACATGGGAAAATTTAAGTGATGACAAATAGAAAGATATCAATAAATCTTTTTGTTCCAGTTTTAATTCAATTTTTATATTTTCAATTGATGAAAATTCATCTCTTTCTCTTATCTTTCTACCATCCTCTCTACTACCACCATTACCACCCCAGTCTCCAGGAAAGAAAAACAAAAATCCCGTTACAAGTATGTGTACTCAAGTAAAACAAATTCCCCCATTGGTCATGTCAAAAAAAAAAAAAGAGTTGCAATCTGAAATAAGTCCATCAGCTTTCTGTCAGGAATCAGTATCATATTTCATCATGAGTCCTCTGGAATTGTGATTAGTCATTGTGTCAGAGTTCTAAAGTTTTCCAAGTTCTTTGTCTTTGCAATAATGGTATTGTATAAAATGTCTCCTGGTTCAGCTCATTTCACTCTTCATCAGTTCATGTAAATCCTCCCTTCCTCAAAGGTTTCCTTTCAAATTTTCTTCTAGCACAGTAAGATTGCATCACATTCATATACCACAACTTGTTTTGCCATTTTTCAATTGATGGGTGCCCCTTCAGTTTCCAATTCTTGGCCACTGCAAAAAGTGCTGCTCTAAGTTTTTTATGCCTATGGTTCCTTTCCCTCTTTCTTTTGTCTTTTTGTGACATTAAATCTAATAGTGTTATCACTGGGTCAAAGGGTTTAATAACTTTTTGGGTATAGTTTCAAATTGCTTTCTAGAACGGCTGGACCAGTTCACAGTTCCACCAAGAGTACATTAATGTGCCTACCCATTTTCCCACAGCCCCTCCAGCATTTGTCATTTGCCTTAACAAAAATCTATTTTGAAAAAGAAATAGTACAATGTAAGACGTCAGGACTGCTTTGTGTTTGTCTTTATATTCCCAGTACTTGTCTACCAGGGTGCCTTGAATACAGTAGGTGCTTATTAAGTGTATATTAAATCTATTTGTGCTGAAACATGTTGCCTCCCATGATAATAATGCCTGATGTTAGTATAGCATTTCTACAAAACAATATAATTCATCCTTACATAAAGCCTCCAAAATAGGCAGATACCATTAATATCATTTTGCAGGTGAAGAAATTGAGGTGGGGGGGGGAGGAAGATAACAAGCATGATTAAACACCAGTGTGTGCCAAACACTGTGCTAAGCATTTTAGAAATATCACCTCATTTGAAGGGAGGTCCAAGTAGGTGAGATGACTTCCTTGCAGTTCTATAGCTAGCAGTATTGGAGCTCTGATTCAAATCCAGATCTGACTTCATCTCCCTGGCTTCTTTTAAGTCCCGAATAAAATCTCCCCTTCTACAGGAAGCTTTCCCCAAGCCTCTTAACTCTAGTCCCTTCTCTCTATTAATGATCTCCTACTTAACCAGTAAATAGCTTGTTTTATGTATATTTGTTTTCATATTGTCTCTCATTAGATATAAGCTACTTGAGGGCAAGAACTGTCTTTTTGCCCAGAGCTTAGCACAGTGCTTGACACAGTTGTTGTTGTTCAGTTGTTTCAGTCATGTCCAATTCTTCGTGACTCCATTTGGGGTTTAAAGACCCTGGAGTGGTTTGGCATTTCTGTCTCCAGCTCATTTTACAGATGAGGAAATTGAGGCAAACAAGGTTTAGTGACTTGCCCAGGGTCACACAGCTAGTAAGTGTCTGAGACTAGGTTTGAACTCAGTTCTTCCTGACTCTACTGCACCACCTAGCTGTCCTCTGGCACATAGTAGGTACTTAATAAATGCTGTTTGATGGATTGATTTTTGGAGAACTCCACTAAGAAGGGCAAGCAGCATGAACAGGGGCAAATGAGGGAATTGGTGAAGGCTGGGAAGAAGAGATAGGAATGGGAAAGAAAGTGTCCTGATTGGAATGGAGGAGTGGGAAGCATCAGGGAAGAAATTTAGAAAGAGAAGGCAGAGCTACCTGATGGGGATGGGAAGCTAGAGAGCCAGAAGGAGTAGGGATATCATTAAATGAGCATAAATTCCAAACACAGTATTTCTTCTAGTGCTATCACTGAGCTTTGCACACAGTAGACAATTAAGAAATGTTGGATGACTTGTGAATTAATGAAAGGAGGGCATGTAATATGGTGGGAAAAGCACTGAATCTGAAGTCAGAGGTCACAGGGTTTGAAATCCTGCCACCACTGGTGAAATGGTTTTGGAACTCTTTGGGACCTCAGTTCCTTATCTGTAAAATGACGACATTGGATTAGTTTTAGTTCTAAATCGATGATTCTATGAAATGAACATGTGAATTTCACACTTTTGAAATATGTTGAGTTAAACATAAGTTCAACAGTTTAATACCATACTACATTAAAAAACCCTCTGGTTTTAAGATGGAATGAGTTAAGTGGCCAAATGATTCCTTTTTTTTCTCTAAGTTTCTCTCCAAGCTACATTCTCCTTTCCCCTTTCCACCCCCCATGCTGCTCTCTGGAAAAAGGAATGAGGTGGAAAAAAAGAAAGAGCCCAAGTAGCTTATTTTTATAGTCTAGGAGGATGGGTGGCTAGTCCTCAGTTGGCCAATCACAGCTGACTAAAACAATAGTCCATGCCTTGTAATCTCATCATCTTGATTAGGGAATTGTACAATTTGATCAGGGACTAACAGTGGCCCAGAGCCCTGTAATCTTGTCAAGGTGACTGGGGACCTCCCCAATTTGATCAGGGACTCCTCTGCTCCATCTCTTGCTCCTCTCTGCTCTCCCTCCCTCCTCCTGCTTTATGTTTCTGTTAGAGGAAGACCAAACTTCTCTGCCTGCCTTTCAAAGGCCCTACATAATCTAGCTTCAGCCAATAAAGCCAACCTTTTACTCCTTTATATTTTCTAGCATGCATCCTGTACCGCTCTTTTCACTGTCTCCCTCCCTCACTACATTTTGGGCTTTGTTTTTTTTTTTTTGAGCGCTATTCATACTCCCTCTCCGCTGATCTCATATCACTTTTTACTCTTTTTATATAATTGTTTTATCTTTATCTGTGTCCATGTCGTATCTCCTGTACTAGATTGTAAACTCCTTGAGGGCAGAGACTATGTCTTCTTAACTTCCTGCATCTCCCCTGGAACCCATCATAGTACCTTGTACATAGAGACAAAGGTAAGGACTGAACCTGTGATGTTACTAGCGTAAGTGATCCTGGACAGGTGACTTAATGTCTCATTGCTCTGGGCAATGCTCCTCCAAGATTAGAGAGTATAGGGAAGCTGCTGATTCACATTGATCAGAGGAACTATGCCGTAGGTTAAAATTTGGACTAATCATTCAGCCAATCCTTGTCAGAAGCAGAACCTGAACCCAGGTTGAGCAGCTAGGGGACACAGTGGGTACAGCCCTGGGCCTGGAATTAGGACGACCTGAGTTCAAATCCACCCCCAGGCACTTACTAGCTGTATGACTCTGGGTAAATCACTTAACCCTGCTTGTCTCAGTTTCCTCATCTGTAAAATGAGCTGGAGAAGGAAATGGCAAACCTCTCCAGTATCTTTACCAAGAAAACTCCAAATGGGGTCTTGAAGAGTCAGAAACGACTGATCAATAGTGAAGGACTTTCTCATCAGAGGCTGGCTCTCTAGACACTATGCCTTGCTTCATGTCATAGTATACACTTAATAAGCATTTTTTTAAAAAGAATGAATGAATTCTGGTCCTTCAAGCCCTGAATGTTTTGCCTCCTCTCCAGCTATCTTGCTCATCTTAACAATCATAAGCTCCTTAAGAATAGGGACAATTTCATTTTTGTATCCCTAACACATAGCACATCACCCAGCACATAGTAGTGAGTTAATAAATATTGGCAGAATCAAATTAAATCCTTCAAGATCCAATCAAGCTCTTAGGAAGTAGTCAAGCCTTCCCTGACTTCTCCAGCCTATTTTTTTTCCTGAGGTCTTCCCCCCCCCAAGTCTAACTCCACTATTTTATTTTATTTTTTGTAAATGGTATTTTATTTTTTCCAATTACATGTAAAGATAGTTTTCAACATTCATTTTTTATAAGATTTTGAGTTCCAAATTTTTTCTCCCTCCTCTCTCACCCCCTTCCCCAAGATGGCAAGCAATCTGATATAGGTTATGTGCAATCATGTAAACATATTTCCACATGAGTCATGTTGTGAAAGATGGAACAGAACAAAATGGAAAAATTACCCCAAAAAAGTGAAAATAGTATATTTTGATCTGCATTCAGGCTCCATAGTTCTTCCTCTGGATGTGGATAGCATTTTCCATCATGAGTCTTTTAGAATTGTCTTGGATCCTGGTATTGCTAAGAAGAGCTAAATCATATATAGTTGATCATTCCTTAATGTCCTGTTACTGTGTACAATGTTCTCCTGCTTCTGTTTACTTCACTGAGCAACAGTTCATGTAAGTTTTTCCATGTTTTTTTGAAATCTGCCTTCTCATCATTTATTATGGCACAGTAGTATTCCACAACATTCTACAACATTCATATACCACAACTTGTTCAGCCATTCCCCAATTGTTGGGCTTTCCCTTATGCTGAGGTCATATTACATACACACACACACACACACACACACACACACACACACACACACACCTACTTTAGCATTTCGTTTATCTCTTGTCCTCTGTGTTATTCTGGTTTGCTCAATATCCCATTAACACCATGAAATCTAGGACTACATCACATCTGACTTCTCAGGGCTTAGCACATAGGAGGTGTCTAATAACTGTTTACTGATTGACTTACTGCATTATCACATTCCCACAAGCCTACCACTGTCTCAGACACATTGGCACCCAATACATACCAACTGATGAAGTCAATGAAAATGAAGTTCTGAGATAGATGCTGAGTTTGCTGTTCCCCAAAGTTGTGTTTTGGGAAGATTTTCAATCAACAATTATGCTCAACAGAAGCATTGTGAAAGCAATGAAATCAAAATGAACCTCACAGGACCCACAATGTTAAATGATACAGGGAAGCACTTGGCTTCTCCCTACTGTCGACTAAATTATACAAGCATTGAAAGAAAGAGAAAGGCAAGCCTCAGACAATTCAATTTGGCTGGAAAAATGAGGCAAAGTCGGATGCTTCTGAACTATAGGGTAATATCCCTCTCTGGCTTTAGAGGAGCCTAGTGGCTAACTACAAAGAATGATTCTGAGATCATTCGAAGAGAGAAACGATGTCAACAACAACAAACAATTATTAAGCGTATATGGTTTTAGGACTCCCCAAGTGTACTTTTCTTAGTTATTATCCGTATCCCAGCCTCTGACTTTGAAATAACCCAAGGTTCTATCCATTCTTCTCTCTATACTCTCAGTTACCTTATCAACTCCCACTGGTTCAACAATAATCTCTTTATAGATGACTCCCATATCTCTCTATGTAGGTCCAATCTCCCATGCTTGGAATGCACTTCTTTTCCATCCATATTTCTTAGAATTCCTACCTTCTTTTTTTCCCCTAGCTTCTTTCAAAGCTTCATTCAGATGCCACTTCTTACATGGGGCGTTTCTGATGCCTCCAGATGCTAATGCCTTTTTCTTCAAATTATCTTGTACTAATTGACATAGTAAAATCAACTGTTAAAACTTAGTAACTCTAATCAACACAATGACCCACCACAATTACAAAGGATTCGTGATGAAAAATACTATGCACTGCCAGATAGAGACCTGATGGACTCAGAGTGCAAATTAAAGCTTTTTTTCCCTTTCTTTTCCCTGTTTTTTTTTTTAATAGGGAGGGGGACATGGCAAATGTAGAAATTTGTACTATATTGTTGTTCAGTTGTTTTTCAATTGTATCCAACTCTTTGTGACTCTTTTTGGGATTTTCTTGGCAGAGATACTGGAGTGGTTTGCCATTTCCTTCTCCAGCTCATTTTACAGATGAAGATACTGAGGCAAACAGGGTTAAATGATTGGCCCAAGATCACCCAGCTGATAAGTTTCTGAAGCCAGATTTGAATTCAGAAAGATTAATCTTCCTGGCTCCAGGCTTGGCACTCAATTCACTGCCCCACCTACCTGTCCATAAATATTTGTACTGTATTTGTACGTAACTTGAACTGTATGACTTCATAATTATAAGAGGTTTTGTATTTCTTGCCTTCCCAAGAGGTTGGTGAAGAATGGGGATAGGGAGAGAATCTGGGACTAAAAATAAAATTGAATTTAAAGAGATAAAATTTTTAAAAATTAGCTTGTACTTATTTTGTATGTGTTTCTATAGTGGGGGGAGGGGGAAGAATTGATGAGGAGATCCTTCTTCCAGTTGGCCCTCATTGATAAAATCACAGAAATCACAAGGGATGGCTAACAGAGGCAATGAGGTATTAAGATTTTAAATCAATTGTAAAGCTATCAAGTAACACTTGATGGAACTAGAGGGCAGCTTCATTACCCCTTTATGGGATGTGAAGAAGTTTCTCAGTCAGGCTTGATGCGCTTAGAAGGTACTAGCAAAGGTCCTGGCATGTCCTTAGTTGTCCTTTAGAAGGGAAAGACATAGGCAACAGCCTTGATGAGTGTGATCCCTAGAAGCAGAGAAGAGAGCCAGCTATTGGACCTGGAGTTGATAGTCAAGCTGTGGAAAGATGTAGGCCCAGAGAGATCACCTGTACAACCTGCCCAAGGGCATGAGAACACTACTAGAGGAGAAAGGACATCAAGGGCCCTGAAATACTGGCAGATGAGTTGTCTTGGCCACATACGTTCCTTCTACAACAGTCTTCTATGTATGAACCTGATCTTCTCACTGATGCTGCATATATTTATGAGAGTGTCCCTGAAGTTTATGTGAGGGAATGGTTTCTATTGTTCTATGTTGCCATCTCAATAAATGTCTTTGCTTTAAGTTAATTGTATCTATGAGATGACTATTAAGGCTAAGCACACTAGTCAGGGCTTGTGATAGTTTTAGAAAAGTGAATCCACAGATTAACTTGAACTGGGGAGCTATTGGTCCCCTAGCAACTCAGCCTGCAAATATGAATTAGGGAGGGTACCCAAAGAGGGAGTATCATACAGATATGTGTGCATGTTGGCTCCCCCTATCGAATATGAGTTCTTTGAAGACAGGTGCTATTTAACTTTTTTTTATCTTTGTTTCCCTAGCACCTAGTACCTGGCACATAGTAGACACTTAATGAGTGCTTCCTAAGTCACCATATACAGAGTCTTGTGCTAGGTGCTAGGGAAGATAATATAATTTAGATAAAATATGATTCCTAGCTTCTAGGAAGTTAAAATTTAGTGGGAGACAAAGGAACATTGGTAGCTAAATATGCGATATTACTTGATAAGTATATTAGAGAAATAGAAAGAAAGTTCTCTGTGACATATGATAGGAACACTGTTGGAATAAGCAGACCAGGAAAGACTTCTTGGAAGAAGTGGCATTGAAGCTGGGATTTAAAGGATAGGTTTGTCACACATTTATGCTTATGTTTTACATGAGGAGTTGGCGACTTGGTGGATAGAATGCCAAGACTCGAGTCAGATAGACCTGAGTTCAAATCCAGCCTCAAATACTTAATATCTCTGTGACCCTGGGCAAGTCATTTAACTCTGTTTGCCTCAGTTTCCTCATTTATAAAATGATCAAGGGAAGGAAATGGCAGACCACTCCAATATCTTTGCCAAGAAAGCCCCAAATGGGGTCACAAAGAGTTGGGCATGACTGAACAACACCACCAAAATTTGTATTTGAAGGTCCTTCAGAGATTGTCTCATGAGCACAGAAGGTTAGAGTTCTAGGGAGGAAAGATCCACTAGTCTTCTCAGAAATACAAATACTTTCATGACATTCCAGTTCTCTTCCTTTTGGGTCCTACGTGAAACAAAACTAGTAGAAGAAAACATGACAGGAAAAGGAAAAGGAATTTTTCTTGAGCTAGTTTGGAGTCTGTGGTTGGGCCTAGAGCAATTTCTTTTATTATCTGAAATTTAGATCAAACACCAAAGCCCTTTCCTTTTCTTGACCTGCCTATTTCTCATAGCACCATCCTCAAAATACCCAGGCCTCAGGGCAGTCTTTGACTCTCTCTCTCTCCTTCACCCCTCTGATCTAATATGCGTGCATGTATATCTGTATAGCAGCTAAGTGATGCAGTGGACTGAGTGCTAGGTCTGGAGTCCAGCTTATTTTGCCTTTGAAATTTTCCCTCTATCCATTTTCTCCTCTCCATTCCCGTTTTTCGACATGCTTATTCCCTGCTTTACACATAGTAGGAAATTCAAAGTCCTGGGTTTGGGTGTTAGGGAGACAGCAACCCAGACAACTGAGTCCCTGCCGTCAAGGAACTGATAATGCAATGGGCACAGGAGTTGAGAAGGAAGCAAATAGATATGGTAATTTATAAATAAAAAAGAGAGAGGCAGGGGGCCTTAATCCTTATTTTAAAGCCCCAGATGTCTAACTAGCCCACTGCTCTTCACCAAACATTCCAATTGAGAGCAAATTCTCTGTATCTAGCAAGAGCTGATGTTAGGAACCCAAGCAATGCATTCCCAGTTTACGACTCAGGGTAGTGATGGACCAATAAATGCTCAAGATAATTTTGATTTTGGAAAATCAAATATTTGAGAGAGATCACTGTAGATAAGTATACCTAAGGCCTCAGTGATACCTTTACAAACACTAGGTATTTGTCACTATGACATCAAGGGGTCGATTTCATAGGCCCTCACCTCTACCCATAATGCACCCAATTAAAAGCTAAAAACAAACAAACAACACACAGGTGAAATTCCATTCTTTAGTCCTCAGGTCTTCAGAAGGGCTTTATCACCCTCTTCTTTAAAAAATCACTTTTCTATCCTGGCACTCTAATAGCTTTTTTTTTAAGGATCTCTACAATTTGGTAAGAGAGAGTTCTGTTAGACTCTAATGAAAGATATGTTATACACACACATACACACACATGATTATATGATGCATTATATAGATTTTATACATATAAATATATACTATGTAATACATTATATAGTCTATATAATGAATTATATAGATTATATCAGATATGATTATATGATCTATGTGGATTAAGTAATTATGTATATAAATACATATGAATCTTATGTAGATTATATATAATTTTTATTATATTATAATATATACATTATATTATATTATATCATATAGATTTGATATAGCTATATAGACCACATAATGTATTATACATACGTGTCTATATAACATATATATGTGTGCATGTATATATGTATAGCAGCTAAGTGATGCAGTAGATTGAGTGCCAGGTCTGGAGTCAGGAAGATTCAGGTCTGTGAGTTCAAATCCAGATTCAGACACTTTCTAGCTGTATGACCTTTGAAAAGTCACTTAACCCTATTTGCTTCAGTTCCCTCATCCGTAAAAAAAATGAACTGGAGAAGGAAATGGCAAACCACTGTGATATCTTTGCCAAGAAAACCCCAAATCGGATCAAGAAGAGTTGGACACAGCTGAAATGACTGAACAACAACAACAACAACAACAACAACAACAACAACAACAAATATACATATGTGTGTGCATGCATGCATGCATGCATGTGTATGCATGTACACACACACGTATATATTCTATACATGTATTTATTTATCTATATGCACATATATGCTTTGTAACCATGAAGCCCTCTGTAATCACAGCTCACATTTTTATAGTGCTTTTTCAGGTTCAGAAGGAAATTTCACTTTCCTCACAATACTTCTATAACGAGGATCTTAAGGAGCAGACTAATAAGGTCATAAAGCACTGCATTTGGAGTTCAAGGACCAGGGTAAATTCTCTTATGATCCTTTGCAGCTCAAAGAAGTTGATATCTAAGGTCACAGAGAGGCAGAATTGGGACTTGGACCCAGCTCCCTGACCCACAGTCTCGTTCTCTTTTGGAGTACCATGTTATTTCCAAAGGTGCTAAGTGTCATAACAAAGATTTTAACTAAGTCACATGAGAGCCCCACATTTCTTTCTTTCTCTTCTTAAAAAAAGTGTTTCTAAAGGTCCAGAAACTACATGCCTTTGGAGCATCCCATGCAGCATCTAATATGTAAAGAGTTTGAACTAAATGTTGTCTAAGGTCCCTTCCAGACCTAAATCTTACAAAGCCATGGTACATCTGGGAGGGGAAGATGGTGTGTGGAAACAGAGTCATAACTATCAATTCTGATGCTTGGGGAACATTCATTTGAGTAGGGAAGGAAATGTTCAGAGAACAGACCACCCTGATTGATTCAGTACAGTCTGGCCAGGCAAGCTCTGGAGAAAGGTGGACATGGGGTGTAAGTAGGAGGCAGAGGGTATGACAGTGAAGTGGCAGAGGGAAAGAAGGGCCCTGAGAGAGGGTCAGGACCCTCATGGTACACGGCTGGTACAGGATGGTAGAGATTCATCAGGTGCTGGGACAGAGGACCAGAAGGGTATACCCCCGGATATTGGCACCCTTGGACAAATACCAAGTCACCTGGCTTTAGTAACAGCCCTTGGTATGGCACATTTAAGAGTTTAATATTGTTTGGCACCAGTGATTGTGGAAAATCTAGAGAAAACAACAACAATCTACCTTTCCCTTGCATGAAAAATTATATATAGCTACCATTTTGAATTCAGATCAATTCAGTCCAACATTTATTAAGGTCATTCAGTCAACAAGCATTTATTAAGTGTTTATATTATGTTAAATTCTGGGGAAAAAACAGTCATTTTGCTCAAGAAGCTTGCATTCTATTGAGAGACAACATGTAAATAATCAGGTTAATTGTACATATATACATTATCCATGTGTGTATATGTATATATGTGTGTGTGTATATGTATATATATATATATATATATATATACATATACACAGAAAGAGAAAGTGAAAGAGAGAGATAGAGAGAGAGTAGATGGAAGGTGATCTCAGAGGAAAAGGCACTAGCAGATTCAGGTAGGTGAGGAACCAGGAAAAGCCTCAGATGCAAGGAGAGATTTGACTGGGTTTGAGGGAGATAAAAGTTTAGAGAAGCCAGAAACTTGCCTAAATAGCCTAGTGGAGGCATGTGTAATATATAAACTAAAACAAAACTAAACTAAACAAAAAACTATAAAACAAGCTCCTAAGTGCCAGAGAGAAGTGCAAGGTCTTATTTTCTTAATGATTTTTGATTTCCCTAGTTTTTAGGGGTTCCCCTGGAAATAACTTTGAATTTCTTTTAAAGATAGCCATTAATGTTCTCCCACACACCTACCCGGGGATTCCTAACTTAAGGACCATAAACTTGTTTGTTTTGTTTTTTAACATTTTGATAATTGTTTTTAATATAACTTATCCCTTTTAATCCTATATGCATTTTATTTTATGCATTTAAAAATGTTATTTTGAGAAGCGGTCTGTAGACTTCACCAGACTTCCAAAGGGATCCATGACACAAAAAAGTTAAGAACTCCCAGATAGAATGTAAGCTCTTTGAGGGTCTTTAAATGTCCAGATGCTAGCACAGTGCCTGGTACCTAGTAGATACTCAGGGATAACAGGATCATTGATTTAAAGCTGGATGGAGCCTTGGAGATCATTTGATCTTCATTCTTCATTTTACAGATGTGGAAACCGAGGCCTAGAGAAGTGAGATGATTTTGAAGGGACAAAGTTAGAATTTGAACCTAGATCCTTGGACTCCCAATCCAGCACTCTTTCTGAAGCTTGTTGAACTGAACACCTTTAGAATCTCCCTTGGTAATACACTCCCAGACTTTACAACCCTTTTAGCTAGGATTTTCTTCCTGTTCTCTACCCAAAGCCTTCTGCTGCAATATAAGCAGGAATGGCAAAACCTACCAGAATGAAGACCCTGTGGACTCAGTTGCAGCCCTCCAGGGTGCTGCAATGTCTGCCTCTGGCTGGGGGAACAGTGTTTACTTTTGCAACCTGTTATGTCACTGCCTTTCCTGGAGAGCCTCCTTCAGTTCTGAAACAGGAAGCAAGAAGCTGAGAACCCTGTGAGCTAACAAGTAACAAGCCTAACAACCCCGGCAGTGCTGACTCTGGCAGCAGGTTTAACTGCACTCACATTTCCAGCACACGGAACAAGCAGTCCTGTGTCAGGGAAAACTTGGAGCCATTCTCGCTGGGCGGAATACACACTCTGGTCCATATGCCAGGGGAGCCTCTTCTTCTCTCTATGGTATCCATTTCCACCCAGGGAAGTTCTCACCCACCCCTTACCTCCCCCTCCCATTTTTTTCTCTCTCTTGAGTTGATCCTTTCACCTTGGCCAGCCAGTCCCGCTCGACAAATAACTGGGCAATGACAGCAAGACACAGCTTGCAGGAAAATGACCCCTTGGCCCCTGCTAGAGCAGCCACTGTGGGTTACTGCCATTAACCTCAGAGGATGGGGGCATCTTGTGGCCTCTCTGGACCTTGAGCAGATTTCCAGTTCTTTGCTTTCTTTGATGCTCTTCCTTTTGCGATTTAATGAGCTTGAAAATCAGGGGGAAAGCAGGATTTGCCAGAGGGACATTGGACTGTCTCAGGTGTTTTTCGTAACAACTACAGATCTCCCAGTCAACCACCTGTCTCCTCAAGGCCCCCTCAGACCTTATTCTGGCTTCCTAAGAAATTAGCACATTTGCCTGATCTTGAATTGTTGGCTTTGCAAAATGGCTTTATATCAGAGAAAAGATTTCTTCCATCATGGAGTGAAGACAGTTTCCTTCTGGGTCCCCCTATTCCTCAGCCTCTGTTTGTTAGAGCTATCCCTCTTGTTCGGCTTACAGTCACCTTTCTGGGCTCACCTTTCCCCTCTGTGATATTCTTTAAACATATCTTTCCCCCGGGGGAGATAGAAAAAAGAAGAGGAAGAGAAGTTCTTTCAAGACTCCTGTTTCCTCATCTGTAAAATGAGGAGGTTGAACCCTGGGAAATGAGATCATCTCTAAAGTCCCTTCATTCTAAACCTTACTTTAGTCCTACCTTCTAAATGGACTACCTGCCTCTGGCTTCCTCCCTGCCCTAATTATAGTGCTCATATTGAGGGCTGACTTGGCATTTATTTATGTAACCTCTTTGGAACATGCCACAAGTCCTAAATGCCAAATTTGCAAAGTTGTACCTAAGGAAGCCTGATCCTGGTGTGGAAGAGATGCCCTCCTCTAGCCGCTTGCCTCTGTCTAAGATGCTGCTTTTGTGTTTGACCCCTTAGCACACAACCTTTCCCTCTGCCCTAAATGCTGATGTTGAAAAAGGAAAGTATATCCTTCACTTTAAAAAGGAAACTGTATACTTCACTTTGTCTGTCAAGTAATATTGCCTGGCAGCTGTTAAGACAGCTGCCACATTCCCCCCATAGAGGTGGCAGCATTTCAGCAGGATTCTCTGGTGCTGGGGCTAGTAGTTTGCTGAATTTGTAAAATTGCTTTGGGATCCTTGGGATTGGGAAACATTCCAGAATTGTAGTGTTATCTTTGTTATTATTGTTTTATCTAATTTGTTCTGGAAAGCAATCATTTTGAAATGGTGCAAAAAATACAGCTAAAGAAATATATTTAAACATATATATTTTTATATAATTCAAAAATAAACGCATTGATGTACATTTTCCAAGTGACTGCCTGCTAAATTCATAATGTAATACAACATGACTCAGAGCTAAATTTAAAGAGAGAAGCACATATGTTTAAAGCAGGCACCAACTTTCAATTTGAGGAGAGACAGAGTCAAAAGCATTTTTTTTAGCGTTTGAGTGGACTGAGTGCAAAGTGAATTATCTACAAACCATCTGGTAAGTCTGGTGTTTTTCAGTGCCTTCACAACTCTAATTTTAAGCCGTTATTTGGCCTTTAAATAACAATATATTTTCTTTCCATTCGGATTTGCACCAGATTCCATACTGATTGCACCACCAACTTCCAAAAAAAAAATAGCTGATCTTTGAGAGCAAAAAGAGCAAAAGTTACTAAGTGTATTACTCTACAGATTGATTCTTGGATAAAACAGCAGTCTCATATTTTGCAAATGAAGTTTGACATATTCTGGGCCGGCATATTGCACTCACCAAACATAACAGTGAGTTTTGCCCAGCGGAAAGATGTTTCATTCAAACATGGTGCCCTTTTGAGGATCATAATTCTAAGAATAAGGCACAAAGGGTCCAATGAATGACTTTGAAATGACTTCTTTTCGCTATGCATTAGTGATATGGATTGTTGCCTAGAATAATCACAGAATCTTACAATCACAGAATAATTATACATAAAAGTATAATTAGAATCATAGAATAATCATAGAATCAATAACCATAGAATCTTGGAAGGTACTTTAGAGGTCATATAAGTCAATTTCTCATCTGGTGTGGGAATTTCCTCCATGGCAGGGGTTTCCAACCTTTTTTCAGTCCCTTTGCCCCTTAACTTTCAGTAAAACTTCCTGTATTTCCTTTTAAATATGACAGAAAATAAACTGTAGAGTTTACCATGCATATGCATATAATAAATAAAATAGCTATTTAACAAATATTCCTTGTATACTCTTTACAAACTCTCTTACTTCCTAGTGGTATTCAAGTTCCAGGCTGGGAACTCCTTCCTGCTCCATGGCATCCCTCATAAGGTAGTTGTTCAGCTTCCACTTGAGTTCCTTCACTGAAAGCAGGCTTATTCCCTCACAAAATAATCTGTTCCATTGTTAGGCACTTGCATGAAAAAACAAAACAGTATGATGTCATGGATGGAATGTAGGACTTGGAGTCAGGAACACCTGGGTTTGAGCCTGGTCTTCAACACTTAGTAGCTGTGTGACCATGGCAAGACATCCTCTGAGCCTTAGTTTCTTCACCTGTAAAATGGAGATAATAGCCGTAGTACCTACTTCATGAGGTTGGCGTGAAGCTGGAATGTGATGGTGTGTGTCAAGTGTTTACAAACCATGAATTCATCTCTACATAAGTGTCAGCTATTGCCAAATGCAGCCAAAATCTACCTCCCTGTCACAGGCATCTACTCTGGATCAAAACAAAATGCGTCTTCCACATTACATCCCTTCAGATATTTTAAGATAGTGATTGTGTCCCCTTTAAGGTGACTCTTTTCTAAGCTCTTCAAGACAGAAGATAGGGACTTAATCTCATCACCACATTACCATGCTGCTAACTCTGGACTAGTGTTGCTAAGTCTGGACTGATACCACCTCCCCCAGCTTCCTCTCCCCTCTTATTGGAGGGCTGGAGGTTGGGGTACCAAACTCCCAATGTCTTCCTTTATAGAGGATTTGTTGTTATTGTTTGTCCTTCGTCCTGGAAGAAGACTATGAGATCAGGGAGGTGATGCCATGACTTGCAAGTGAATTGGATTTAAGTGAGACAGGGCTGTGCAAAGTCACCAGCCTCACTTTCTCCTCTGGAGCTGTCTGGGTCCAGTTGCAAGATATCGATCAGGACGACTGGAGATGGCCCAGGATGCAGTGGGAGACCTTATAGAGGGCAGAAACTGGACTTCAACCCACTCAGCATCAGCTGCCTGCCTGGTTTCAACTCCAAAGAACCAGTTATTCCCCTGTACCCACCCTTTCTCCTCCCTTCCCCCACCTTTCCTGACTCCTTTTGTGTGTTTCTTCCCTTTTTAGATTGTTGAGGGCAGGGACTGTCTTTCTTTTTACTAATTGTATCCCCAGAGCTTAGTACAGCAACTGTCACATAGTAGGTGTTTAATAAATGTTTTTTGGATTGGGTTGGACTTAGGTTAGGCACCTTTGGTACTGAAGATTTTACAACCACCTTGGGTTTCCTTTTGTATTCCTGAAGAAACTGTAGAAGTAGATGGGGTATATGAGGGTGAGGAATCCCTAAGATAAACTGAAAATCAGTGGAGGGGCAAGGAAATTTAAGATTATAGACTCGGAGTAAGAAGGTCCTGAGGGGCCCTCTAGTCCAACCCTCTCAGGCGCAAAGAATTTAAGTGACCTGCCCTAAGTCACATAGACAATAAGTGACAAATCTAAAATTTGCACTTTGATTCCAAATCTAGCATTCTTTCTTTCAACTCTACCATACTGCCTTCCCAAGCTTCTCAAACATAGATTTAGCTGGGCCTTTGCTGACCTCAGTTGATTCTCAATCTTCTGCTTATCCCTACATATTTCTTATAACCCTAGCACTAGAATGTCCTGTACAACTCCTTCCAGGGAGGGGATGCTTTCAGCGCATGAGCTAGACCAGGGGTGGGGAACCTGCAGTCTTGAGGCCACATGTGGCCTTCTAGATCCTTAATTGCTGCCTTTTGACGGAATCCAAATTTTACAGAACATCTGAATTTCCAGGTTGGGTTCTCTACAGGGGAGTGAGCCAGCTTCAACTGGCTTGTGAAAGCCTGTTGTTTTATTTTCAGCCTGAGCATTTACTTCTCAGAAATCAGTAAACACTACAAATCGGGGCTTGATTTATTGTTTTGTTAATTGTCTAGCCTTAAGAAAGTGATAGAAAAAATATTAACAATGCAGATTAAACTTAAAAGTATTTATTCTGTGTGCACATTTTTTCCCAGACAGCAAGTTTTAAAATATTTAAATTCTCTTCTACTTGCATGCTGTGATAGACTCTAACTTGACAGGGGTTTTTGTTTTTGGCCTGGAGGATTGGAACTGGGATGGGGTGGAATGTAGTACTCTGTGATGCTTGTGGCTATAATGTGTGTGTGGGGGTGGGGGGAATGTATTAAACTTTCATCTAATCTAATTAATCATTTGATTTGTTGTTGTTCAGTTGTGTTTCAGTTGTGTCCTGATTCTTGGTGACCCACTGATTAACAAATGGTTAATTGACTTTGACTGGAATTAAACAGCTAGAAAGCTTGCTGGGTCCAAAAAGGTAGGGGTGTGGTATAGGTGGAACCATTACTTGAGTGACACATTCATGATTGACACATGCTCTTTGAAAAAGAGATCCTGAGGTCTCTGGGTGAGCAATAGAGTGCTGGATGATTGACAGTCACCTGTCCAGAGACCTTGAGTGTTGACAGAACTTAGACAACGCTTTCATACTTGATGTACAAATTCACTAGAAGAAAAGACTCACCCATTTGAACAATCAACCAGTTATTTTGAAGACTGCTCTAAATTCCACAAAGATAGAGACCCTTTCTTATCTTCCCCAGCGGCTAGTCTAGTAATCACTATATAATAGGGATATAATAGGAACCAATCCAGAACAGGTTACTAAACAGTAGGATTGAATGCAACCATTCCTCTAACCTAAATCAAAATCCAAAGTAATTTTGTGTATGGACATGTATAAATTTCTTGTTGAGGAATGTAAGGGTAAGTTAAATCATTTCTCCTCATACTACGTATCCAGTATATTATATCTTACTTGTTTTGTACCTTACTTTGGCCCCCTTTAAAAATCATCATTCTGAGATTGTAGGATTTAGCCAAGAAAGGGAGCTTCAAGATCTACTGCAATGCCTTCATTTTACAGATGGGGAAACTAAGGCCCAGAGAGGTGGAATGAGTTGACCAAGATTATGTAGCTAATAAGCAGAAGAGCCAGGACTCAGCCCCAGGTTTTCTAAGTCTTCTGAAAACTGAGTGCCATGTTCTTTCTACTCTATCAGGCATTCAGAACACACTGGGGAGGAAAGGAAAAGAAATAAGCATTTATATAGAGCCTATTATATGCCAGGCTAAGCACTGGTTTTTGGTTTGGTTTTTTTTTTTTTAGTTTTCAAAATTTGCTTTTATAAGACTTTAAGTTCTAAATTCCCACCCCCTTCCCTCTCCCCTCCTCAAGACAACATGCAATCTGATACAGGCTATACATGTAAAATCCTATTAAATGTATTTCTACATTAGTCATGTTGTGAAAGAAGAATCAGAACAAAAGGGAAAAACCACAAGAAAGAAAAAACAAAAAACAATAAAAGAAAAGAAAAATAATACATTTTGATCTGCATTCAGACTCCATAGTTCTTTCTCTGGATGTGGATAGCATTTTCCATCATGAATCTTTTGGAATTGTCTTAGATCATTGCATTGCTCAGAAGAGCTAAGTCTAACAAAACTGGTCATTGAACAATGTTGCTGCTACCATGTACATTGTTCTGGTACTGCTCATTTCACTCAGTGTCAGTTCATGCATGTCTTTCCAGGTTTTTCTGAAGTCTGCCTGCTCACCATTTCTTATGGAACAATAGTACTCCATTACATTCATATGCCACAACTTGTTCAGCCATTTCCCAATTGATGGGCATCCCCTAAATTTCTAAACACTCTTTATAAATATTATCTCATTTTATCCTCACAACAACCTTGGGAGGTAGATGCTATTATCATCCCCATTTATGATTGAGGAAACTGAGGCAGACAGAGGTTAAATGACTTGCCCAGAGTCATTAGTAAGTATCTGAGGTTGGATTTGAACTTAGGACTGCCTGACTCCAGGCTCAGCTCTCTATCCACTGCAACACCTAGCTTCCTCATTGGGCAGCCAAATGGATCATTAACCCTATTTTATAGACCTAGAAACTGAAGCAATACAGGGATACCTGTGTTACATTGGAGGATTATTCAAGGCTTCTAACTCCATGGGCACTTTCCACTATACCTCTCTTTTCTCCTATGCAAGTAAACAACTTTATCGATAAGCTATTAACTCATTATTTCATCAGCTGTAGGGGATACTCCAGAACCATGGCTAGTAATTTTGGCTCCTGGGGGAAGAAGCTACTCTCTCTGGTAAACTAGGCTACACAAGGAGAGACAATATGGGATATTGCCCAGTGAAGGAAGACAGAGACTAGGACACTACAAAGCTGCTGTTGTCAAGGTGGTCACTTTGGACTTGGGGGGTTACAGTGAAGATAAGATGAATCCATCCCATGGAAGTGTTTTCCTGAGGTTCAGCTAGGGCAGTAGGATATCATCTGGGAAATGTTTGGTATCAATACACAGAGGCAGGAGAGCACAAGATAATTAATTAGAATTCATAGAAATTATTTTGGCTCTCTGTTTTAAATATTTTTGTTTTTAAATACGTATTCAGTTTTTTATTAATAATATTTTATTTTTTCCCAATTGCATGTAAAAAAATTTTTTAGCATTCATTTTGAAAAATTTTGAGTTCCAAATTCTCTCCGTCCTTCCCTTCCCCCTCTCCCTGAAAAAGGAAGTAGTTTGATAAAGGTTATCATGTGCAATCATGCAAGACATATTTCCATATTAGTCATGTTGTAAAAGAAAACACAGACCACAACCTAGGAAAAAATAAAAATGAAAAATAGTATTCTTTGATCCTGCATTCAGATTCCATCTTTCTTTCTATGTTTTTTCTCTGGAGGTAGGTAGCATTTTCCATCATGAGTCCTTTGGAATTGTCTTGGATCATTGTTAAATACTCACTTTTGCTAATTAGGTGCTAAGTTGAGTTGTTTTTAAGCTGCTAGAAAAATATAAATATAATCAGCACCCTTAAATTTAAATGCCTTGGGGAAAATCCCAGGTTGTTCCCACCTTAGTCATGGCTCTGGATAGGGCTACTTAGGATCCCAATATGCACTGAACATGTTGTACTTGTTCTCACCTGTAGTGCTCTGACTAAATTATTAATGAGAGTTATTTCAGTTCAATTAGTAGGAAAAAACTGAAACCATAGTGTTGACTTGGTTATTGGTGTCTTTAAGGTGCCAGCCAGCCAGGCCACTGTCCACAGGGTGGCCTTGGCTTCCAGTTGGCTGGTTCAAGTTCCACGGTCAACAGCTTAAAGTGTTAAAAACCTGTCTTGCATTGTAACTACAATGCAGAGTCCCGATAACATGGTAATGCAATTATGAGGCAATTCCTCCCTCAAATGGGCTGTGGTTAAGAGCTCCTCGAACAATTCATGTTTTATTCTAGCTTGATTTAGCTTAATGTGTTAGTAAAAGGATTCATTTCTTGGGATGTTTCACACTTAATTATGTACTAACTTTGTAGAGCTGATGTTCCTTATGACATGCTAGGTGGTTGATTAAGTGAACATCCAAATGGACAATCAATAATTTACTTGAATACCTAAAAAAACTTTCTGAGGTTCCTGTGATGGGAAGAATATGACTCATGAATGATCCTGTACTGGCTCTTTGTGAAGGTGAATTTCCTCTCTCTTGCTATAATCTCATAAAGGTCATGGGATTTTAAGTTAAAGGGGACCTTGAAAAACATAATACTCTAACCCCCTCATTTTACTAAAAATGAAACTGAGCCTAAAGAGGGGACATGACTTATACAAGTTCACTTATTAAAGTGGCCAAGTCAGAACTAGGACTCAAGACTCTCAACTCAATGTTCTAGGGATTTCTGGGAAAATGGTAGAGTGAGGAATTGCAAAGAACACTATATTCTGACAACATCCCCCTCAAAAGTAGCAATAGAAACATGTACCACTCTCTTCTCCCAACAACAAAAAGCAAAACTATCAGCAATTCTCTTTAAAAAATGGGAAAAAAAGCCTACAACATATTAGAATGGCACCCATTACTTTAAATAGTTGGGATGAATCACCCTCTTTGATTTCCAGAAATATTCAAAAATGTTATATCACCCCCAGTTAAGTGCAGGAGCACATAACTGATGCCTAGTTATTCACAGGTGAACCAACTGTGGCCAGTCCCAGACAAATCACTCCCTTTGGATGCAGAAACTGTCCATTGCAATGTTGGGTACTCAGTGCAGCCTCAATAAATCTTTATTGATGAGGCTGTCTTTCCCATCTGATTGCTTGAATCCCAGGTATTCTGAAAATGATGATATTCTCAGCATATTTTAATTAAATACTGACAGCTTTAATTCTGATCACTCATTCTAATGCTCCAGAGCTGACAGCAACAAACTAATGGATTCTCCATTCTGGGAAACCTTAGCAGCAGGGTGCTTCTTTTACCAAAATGTAAAAATCACAATAATTAAAATCGGATGCTGCCTCAAATGAGTATTTTAAAATAATTCATAACCGGCAAACACACACAGATGCAAGCAGACACACGCCAGCTTCTCCAGTGTTTACTGCACCAATCCAGAAATGCTATCCTTCCTCTTCCCAAAGAGAAATAGTCTGCCTGAGGACTCATTGCTTGATGATTCAGGGAAAAACATGTATTTCCACTGATCCATTTCTGGTTTTTCCCAACAAAGGTGATCTCAGAAGAGCAAATATGGACACCAAAGATTGAAATGGTTGAACTGGGTTCAACTTTATTGCATAAATCATAATATAAACCACTGGTTGGAAGTGTGAGATGGGTATGAGAAACAGGTGAGGGAGGGAGTATCATTGTGGGTAATATCTTTATATTAATATTAAGTATTAAGTATTAATACATTTTAGATTAATGTAATAATATACTACATAAGTTGGACTAGGGAGGCAGTATGGTGCAATGGAAAAAGTACTGGATGTGGATTCAGAGTGCTTCAAATCCTGGCTTAAATCCAGGTTCCAGTCCTGACTTGCCACTTACATGGGAAACTTTTCTGGGCCTCCTTTTCTTCAGTTGTAAGATGAGAGAGTTGGACTAGACAACCTTAACTAGGTGATCTTGAAGGTTCCTTCCAACTGTAAATCTAAGGTCTGATGATCAACAAATAATCAGTTAGCTCAAAACCCTAAGATTTCCTCTTCTATAAAGGGAAGGGGATGGACCAGAAGACATATTAAAGCCCCTTTTAGCTCTGAAATTATCTGATCCTCTAGTTAGGTGAGAAGTAGTATTTAAGGATGGGAGCAGACTTAAGAGGGAAAATGGAGAAAGCATTCTCAATTCTTCTCTGGGAAGACTGATGAATGAAGGTCCCCTGCCCTCCATCCTTTTCAGATAAAGATTCTTTCCTTATAAAAAAAGAGGGGAGAGGGAGACTAGGAAAGAAAAGGTGAGGGGCATACCAACAGCTACAAAGAGGTCACCAAAACTAAAATAATTCATGAAATTTTGGTTTGTTGGCCTGTCATTAAGAACCTGGGTCCTATCATTAAGAAGAACTTAGCCTTAATAGACCTATTGGTTAGAATCTTGCTTGATTCTGGGCAAGTATCCTGAAAATGGTGGTGAGTTATGATTTACAACCCTGTCTGGAAAACTTCTTTAGAATATTTGTCCTGCACACATCCTAGCAGCTGTGCTTGCAGAGCTCCCAAACCCTCCTGATAAGAGAAAGCCTCCTTCCTGTTGCTACACACACATTTGCTTATTTTTCCCCAAAGCCTTAAAAAAAACTATTAATAAAGAGGAGTTGCTAAAAAACAAAACAAAAACAACTAAAACAAAAAATGGTAGCACATGCAAGCAGGTGAGTTAGGGAGAGAAAAGCAACTATGATAAGAAACACTTGGTAAGAAAACAAAACGCTCTTACGGAGCTTTTAACTCACATAGCTGTATTTCCCAAACCCTTCTTTTCACTGAAACCAGCTCTAGGGCCCAGTGCTTTTTGTTTTTTGTCTCTTGAAGTTATTTTGACTACAACCAGAACTGGAGAGGGTTGAATGGAGGGACAACACACAGTAATTACATTTTCAGTGCTAAATTATCTCACTGCTTTAAAGAATTAAAAAAAAAAATCCACTTTAGGGTAAAGTGGCACACTTGGCTGTTTTCTTAAGATTGTGGGGTCATGGGATTTTGAGTTGGAAGGGACTTCAAAACAGAGATTGACAGAATGGAAAGAGTGCTTAGAACATTGCAATAATCTCTTAATTGGTTTCCCTGACTCCAGTCTCTCCACTTTCCAAGCCATCTATCACAATTACTAAATCAACAAGAGCTAGATGGTGCAGTGGATAGAGTGCCTGGCCTGGAATCAGGAAGACCTGAGTTCAGATCCAGCCTAAGACACCTACTAGCTGTGTAAGATAATTTAATTGCTGTCTGTCTTAGTTTCCTCAACTGTAAAATGGGGATAATTGTAACTACCTTCCAAGATTGTTGGGAAGATCAAGTGAGACAATATTTGTAAAGCACTTTGCAAAGTGCCTGGCATGTAGTAGGCACTTAATAAATGCTTTCTTCCTTCCATTTAAGCATTTATTATGTGCCAGGCACTTGGATACAAATAAAATAAACAGTTGCGATTTGCAAGGGGCTTCTATTCTAACAAGAGAGACAAATGTATATAAAGATATGCATAATAATGTGTGTATGTATATATATGTACACGTGCATGTATGTATGTAGAATATATGTCATGTCAATATATTATACATATGATTACAATCATATATTATATATCCATAGAGAGAACATAAGGAGAAATAAGTATAAAGTAGATAAACATAAGGTGGTTTGAGAGGGAGGGCACTAATAGTTGAAAAGATCAGTTAAAGTTTTCATATAACAGGGGTTCTTCCCCTGGGACTCATGAACTTGATGTTTAAAATATCTTGAAAGCTGTATTTCAAAATAATTGGTTTCTTTACAATCCCATGCATTTTAAAACATTATTCTAAGAAGTGCTCCACAGGCTGCATCAGACTGACTGCCAAAGAGGTCCAGGTCATACAAAAAGTTAAGAATCCCTGAGGTAAAAGGTGGTGCTCGAGCCGCATTTTGAAGGAAGAAAGGGATTCCTCACTTGAGGCAAACGTGAGGCGGGAGTGTATTCCAGGCTTGAAGAACTACCCTGCAAAGGCACAGATTGGAGACATAGGTGTCCTGTGTGAGGAACACAGAAAGGGTCAATTTGGCTCTTAGACTGCAAATTTGTGGGAGGAGGATTAATGTCCAATAAGTCTGGAAAGACCAGTTAGGATGAGGATGTGAAGGACTTTAAAAACTAAACAGAAGAGTTCACATTTGATTCTAGAGGAAACAGGAAACCATTGGAATTGAATGAGCCTGGGAGTGACATGGTCCTATTGTCCTTAGCAACAATCACTGGCTGCAGAATAGAAGATGGATTGAAGTGGGGGAGACATGAGGCAGGCAGACCAATTAAAAGGCTGTTGCAATGAGAGGTGATGAGGGCTTGAACTAAAGTGTTGGAGTAGAGAGAAGAGGTTGGACGAGAGAGATGTTGTAGAAGAAATGCAAGATTTGGCAACTGATATCAGGTGATGGAGATTGAGGAGCCCTAAATAATATTAAAGTTACAAGCTTGAGATACTGGAAGAGTGGTAGCGCCTCCTTCAATAGAAATAGAGAAGTTTGAAAGAGTTGTGTGTTGGGGGAGGCAGGGAAATATAATGAAATCTGTTTTAGACATATTGAGTTTGACATGTCCCTAAGACATTCAGTTCGAAATGTGTGATACCAGACTGAAGCACAGGGGACAGAGTGGGGCTGGGGATATAACCTTATAATTTAACCTATGTGAGTTGATGAGGCCACTAAGGGAAAGAATTTAGAAAGAGAAGAGTTGGGGGTCTAGGACAATACTTACACTTAGAGGGCATGATATGGATAATAAACCAGCAAAGGAGACTGAGGAGAGATTAAACAGGTAAGAGAAAAACCAGGGAAGATTATTGTCATGAAAGCCCCAAGAAGAGAATATTCAGGGAAAGAAGGCAGTCAACAGCGTCAAATACAGCAGATAGGTTGTGAAAAAAGAAGACTGAAAAAACCCATTACATTAAAGATTTGGAAGATGCCTCTAATCCTGCAGCCTTCCCTCCTCTTCTATCTCTTCCCCCAACTCTCCAGATTTCTCCACCATCTACCCTCTATATGTATCGTCTTCTCCCATTAGCGTGCAAGCTCTTTGCTTGTCTTTGTATTCCCAACACTCAGTGTGGTTTTTGGCATATAGTAAGTTCTTAATAAATGCCCTACCTATACACTTATCTATCTATCTATCTATGATTTCATTGGTAACTTTGGAGACAGCAGTTTCAGTTGAATGATGAGGCTGGAAGTCAACCTGTGAAAGGTTAAGGAATGAGTGAAAGAAAGTGGAGGCAGTAGTGCTGACAGCTTTTTCTAGGAGTTTGGCTCAAGCCTCTCCCCACTTCAGTCCATATTCTCTTCTGCAGCCAGAGTGATTGTAAGCACAGATAGGACCGTGTCACTCCCAGGCTCATTCAATTCCAATGGTTTCCTATTTCCTCTAGAATCAAATGTGAACTCTTCTGTTTAGTTTTTAAAGTCCTTTGCATCCTTGTCCTAACTGGTCTTCCCAGACTTACTGGACATTAATCCTTCTCCCATAAATTTGCAGTCTAAGAAAGAGTAGCAGGGAAATGACTAGTCCAAGATCACTGAGCTTCTTAGTGGCAAGGTCAAGATTTTGAAAACTAAAAATAAATGAATTTATATTAAAAAAAAAAGAAAAGAAAAAGATTCTAGCCTAGCTGACTCCAGAGCCAATATGCCTGATCAAACCAATGAGGAGGAAAAAAAAAAGAAAAAGAAAAAAAAAGACATCTGTATTACATAGTGCTGTTCCCTCACATTGTAATACAGATGTCTTTTTTTTTTCCCCCTAGAGGGAACACCACATTTACACCCAGCTAACTCCATGCTTCTATATAGGACTCAGAGAGAATGCCCAAATCCCCTAGTCAACTGGAACTGGCTTCCTCTCTGCTCATTTCACTTCATCAAATGGCTGTCAAAGACTTTTCACACTTAGTCTAAGGCCTCTGTTTGAAATTGATTGGGCATTTTATCACTTACTTCAAGTGATTCATGGAGACAACGCCTCATACCAGAGTATAAACACAGATTACAGTCTAATTTCTTAGAGCAAATGCATTTTGCTGATTGCCAGCTCTAATCTTTTTTTCTGGACCATTTTCTGTTATCTAGGCCTAGTGGACAACAGGGGCAGCTAGGTGGTGCAGTGGATCGAGTACCCGGCCTGCAGTCAGGAAAATCTGAGTTCAAATAGGGCCTTAGACACGTACTAGCTGAGTGACTCTGGGCAAGTCACTTAACTCTTATTTGCCTCAGGTTCCCCAAATGGGAACATACTGGAGAAGGAAATGGTAAACCGCTCCAATACCTTTGCCAAAAAAACCCTATGGATTGTCCATGGGGTCACATAACTGAACAACAACAAAGTGGAAGAGAACTGAATTTGGAGTCAAAGACCAGGTTTCAAATCCCATCTGTGTGATCTTGGATGCATAACTTCCCATTTCCTGGGCCTCAATTTTTCCATCTGTAGACCGAGAAGGCTGAATTAGATGATCTGAAAGGTCCTCTAGAGTTCCAGTCTTATGAAAGAGTATTCCACCTGCATTTGCTTGCGGGAGTCCGACAGCCCGTTCTGACCGTGGCCCGAGAACTACATTTCCCAGCGGCCCGCGGGAGCGTAGGGGGACGAGCCCAGTGAGTGACGCCATCAGAGTGCGCGGCGGGCTGTGTATCGCCCCGGCAGCCGGCTGGGCTTGCGGAGGCCGAGACTGGTAGTGTTCGCTATGGCGGATGTGTTGAACGTCGGGGTGAATCTGGAGGCCTTCGCTCAGGCCATTGGCGCCATCCAGGCGCTGCGCTCCAGCGTGAGCCGGGTATTCGACTGCCTGAAGGATGGCATGCGGAACAAGGAGACGCTGGAGGGCCGGGAGAAGGCCTTCATCGCCCACTTCCAAGACCACCTGCACTCCGTCAATCGGGACCTCAAGTACGTGCCCTCCCGTCGGGCCTGGCCTGACCCTGCGCCGCACACGCCGGGCCCCCGAGGCTCATCACCAGCGCCGGCCGAGCCTCGGGCACCTTGCCTTCCCTGGCCAATGAGGTCTTTGCAGGACCTCAGCCCTCTCCCCACTTCCCCAAACCGGGCCCCGCCCGTCCTGGACGGGCAGAGCCCCCCAGCTGCTCCTGCCCGTCTGCCCCCTTCCCACTGCCTCTCCTTCCGCTTTCCCCACGGACATTCTCCCCTGCCCCCATGTGGATCTCCTTTCCCACTGCTCCAAAAACTGGGCTCCCTCATGCCTGTTTTCCATCTTCTCCATTCATTCCCCTTTCAAATCCTATCTCCCCAAATTGGCCTAGCTTGGTTAAGTTGATTTTGTTTGTTTTTTTCTCCAACTGGCCTGTCGCAGCCCTTTTCACAGGTTCTGATGTGTTTCCCATAGGAATTAGTCAGTGCCAATTATAGGATATAGGGACCTTGGATATGAGCAAAGTGAGGGCCAGAAATATTAAGTGACTTCCCAAAAGGTCGCACAGATAATGGCAGAGGCAGGATTCAAAACCCAGATTCTCTGACTCCAGCTCCAGTGCCTGACACAAAATAGGACCTTCATAAATGCTTGTTTATTGGTTTATTGCCCTTTCTACTACACCATACTGTCTCTGTCTCTTACCTCCTGTTCCCCTTTCAGGGATGGTTTCCACTTCCTTCTCCAGGAATATAGTGCTCTTTCATCTATGAAGGCCTGACTGTCTGTCTGTCTGTCTGTCTCTCTAGGAAGGCTAGGTTTGGGAGTTTACTTCTAACAGTTCTGATAATACCTTACATCCATTTAGTGCTTTACTGATTTCAGTTGCATATTTCATCTTCACAGCAATTCTGTGAGGTAGGCAGAGCAGCTCATCTTATGGTCTTATGGTTTGAAGGCTAGCTTTTTTTTTGGTTGTTGCAGCTTTGTTTCCTTAGCAACCAGATGGAAGGAGGAGGTGGGATAGAGGAGGAGGCCAAAGGATGGGTACATCAGTTTTTCACTAAGTGGCTGGTGTTCCTTTTTTTGGGGGAAAGCCAGACAAACACACTCCCCTCCCACAGAAATTCACTGTTTTTTTGTTATTTGTTTTTGTTTTTTGGCACAGTGCCAGTTAATACTTTACTAGTGTGAGGGAATGCTTTTCTTTCTTTCTTCATCTTCCATTTACTTTCCCTAAGGTTGATTTTGTTTGTTAAGTTCAGGATGCTGTGACATGCACCATGGTGTGAAGTTTGAGATGTTTGTTTTGACCCTTTCTGCAACTGTTATCCATAAATCCTTATGCAGTGGTGCCAAGGATAATATTTGGGACTTTCTAGTGAAAAAGGCATTGGTGCCTATACCTAGAGAGGCTTTTCTTAGCTGTTTGGGACTATCCCTTCAGAATACTTACTTTTGGAAGCTGCTTATGCTATTGGATTACTTTGTGTGGTGTGGTTAGTTCTAGGGGACATTAAAGTGCCTTCATTTTACATCTACACCACCTTGTTGGTGTTTTCTTCATTCTACTTGTTTATCTTATTTGTTCTATGTTTTGTTAAGATTTACCATCTGTGAAAAACATCCTATGTATGTCTGGCATTATACAAGTAATAAATAGTCATCATTTATTCAGGTGTTTGCTGCTCTGTCAAATTGAATATTTATATTGGTCTCTAAACTATTAGTGCAGAGATTGTTGTGCCACATTTATAAATTCAAGCCAATTGAAGTGAACAAGCCCTTATGAAGCACTCACTATGTGTCAGGCACTTTGCCATGTTCTGGAAATACAAAGAAAGGCTTGAAACATGCAAACAACTCTGTACAAAGAGTATGTATATAGGATAAGTTAGAGATGATTTCCAGGAAGGCACTAGCATTAAGGAGTATTGGGAAAGTCTTGTAGAAGGTGGGATTTTAGCTGATACTTGAAGGAAGTCAGGGAAGCCAGGAGGTGCAGATGGGGAGTGAGAGAATTTCAGATGTGGGGGACTGCCAGTGAAAATGGCCGGAACTGAGAAACAGAGTACCTTGTTTGAGGAACAGCAAAGGGGCCAGTGTTACAGGATCATAGAGTATGTGTAAAGTGCTGGTGTGTGGGGGAAGGAAATAAGCATTAATATCATGTATGCTATATAACAGGCACTGTACTAAGTGCTTTACAAATATTATTTCATTTGATCCTCACATCAAACCGGTGAGGTAGGAGCTATTATCTCCATTTTACAGTAGAGGAAACTGAGGCAGACAAGGTCACACAGCCAACATTTGTCTATATGGCTGGATTTGAACTCAGATCTTCCTGACTCCAGGCTTAACACTCTGAGTGAGGGGCAGATTATGAAGGGCTTTAAAAGCCAAGCAGAGGATTTTGTATTTGATTCTGGAGGTGATAGGGAGTCACTGGAGTTCATTGAATTGGGAGTGGTGACACATAGTCAGATCTGAACTTTTAGAAGATCATTTTGACAGCTAAGTGTGGAGGATGGACTGGAATAGGGAGAGTCTTGAGGTAGGGAGACCAATCCACAAGCTTTTGCAAAAGGCCAGGTGTGAAATGGTGAGGGACCCACAACAGGATTGTGGCATTGTCATAGGAAAGATGGGGGTTATATATAAGAGATGTTATACAGGTAGAATCAATAAGAATTGGCAATGGATTTGTTGGAGGGAGAGAAGGGTAGAGGATTACACCTTGGGTTATCAGTCTGGGTGACTGGGGGAATGGTGGTGCCCTCAGTGGTAATAAGGAAGGTGGGGAGAGGGGAGGGTTTGGGGGGATAGATGAGTTCAGTTTTGGACATATTGAGTTGAAGTGCCCTTAGGACATCCAGTTCAAGATGTCCAGTAGGCAGGTAGAGATGCAAGCTTGGTGGTTAGAAGAGAGGTTTGATGATTACTGAATCTAAGAAGTTCATTTTTCCTTCAAATGGAAATTTAGAAAAGTCATTAAATTCTTCATTTGTGTGGCCACATTACTGGTTGAAGGGCTTTTAAATTTTCTCTTTTTAGGAATGACACAACTGAATCAAAAAACCTTGCTGTAAACTCTGTCCACATAGGGTATGATACCCTTACCTTCAGGTGCTCTGCCCAAAGGAATATAAATTTTAATCTCAGAAACCCTTTTCCCCTTAAGGACTGAGATTTAAAGCCAAATCTCTCTGGCTGTCATTGATTGGTCGACAGTAGGTCCTAGACCAAGCTCTACTTGATCATTGTTTGGGCCCTGACTGGCTCAGAGTCAATGTAAATAACAATTGTTTCTGTTTTGGCCAGAAACCCTGAGGGTCTTCCCCTCCTAGATTGATTTTTTTTTCTTTGACTAGGTCAAAGAGGCTGTTCTCTACCTCAGTTCTTACTAGCCTTAATCGCTGAATGGGCGTTGCCTCAGTCACGCTGAGACCTTTAAAGACCTTAGTTTAAAAAGACCAAGATTTCCCACTGCATCCAGGGCCGTCTCCAGTCATCCTGATCTGTATCTCACCACTGGGCCCAGGTGGCTCCTGAGGATAAAGTGAGGCTGGTGACTTTGCCCAGCCCTCCCTCACTTATATCCAATTCACTTGCAAGTCATGGCATCCCCTCCCTGATGTCAGGGAACAAAGGCCGAACAACAACCTCCGTGTGAACTAATCTCCACTTACATGTTATTTTGATTGTCTCGAACCTTTATAAACTCTCCAAATCTACTTATTCCTGTTCTGAGAAATCATGAGACAACACATCAGTTTTTATCCTCGACTATAGTGGATCCGTTTTGGAATTTAAACATAATCTGGAAGAAATGATTTTCTTTGGTTTTTAAAACTTTAAAAATTCTTTTTATTAATACTTTTTAAGAAAAACATTGGTTTTACTTTCCAATTCCACATTCTTCACCTTCCCCCTTCAAACTGTCTCTTGTAGCAAGGTAGTTAGGCGAAACATCCATCCATCCATCCATCCATCCATCCATCCATCCATCCATGTGTGACATTGTCTTTCGTTCAGTCAACAGACATTTATTAAGTGTTGATTGTGAGCCAGGCACATGCCTCTTGCTACACCTGTAGCCCCCCACCTTTCCATCAGGAGGAAGGAGGCATATTTCACCCCTTTAACCCTGGGGTTGAAGATTAGTTATTGCATTGATGGCGTTGTGGTGCAGTGGAGGAGTACTAGATTTGGTGCCAGAGGGATCTGAGTTCAAATCCTGACTATACTATTATATAACTTTTGGCAAATTATTTAACTTAAGTTTATTTTCTCATCTGTGAAATGAGGAAGTTGGAAAAATTAACTTCTAGAACCTCTTCCACCTTTAAATCTATTATTCTGTGACACCTTTAAGTGTTGTTTTTCTTTACATTTTTTTGGATGTGAGGTGAAATGTCAGTTTTTCTAATGATTTGGAGCACTTTTTTCCCTATGATGATGGATCACTCATTTTTTTTTCAGGAAACTCTTTGGTTATATCCTTTGACTGTTCACATGTTGGGGAATGGCTCTTATAATTGATTTTTCTTCCTTTCATTTTTTTAGTGAACTGGAGCGTCTGAGTAACTTGGTAGGCAAGCCATCTGAGAACCACCCTCTCCATAATAGTGGATTGTTAAGCCTAGATCCTGTTCAGGACAAGACTCCTCTCTATAGCCAGCTTCTTCAAGCGTATAAGTGGTCGAACAAGGTAAAAGAAAAACTTCTACATATATCACACTAGTCAATATTGTTAGTATTGGGTTTTTTTTTTTTGGATGAGGCAACTGGAGTTAAGTGACTTGCCTAGAGTCACACAGCTAGTGTTATGTGTCTGAGGCTGGATTTGAACTCAGGTCCTCCTGACTCTAGGGCCGGCAGTCTATCCACTGTGCTACCTAGCTGCCCTTCCTAGTATTATCTTTTGATGGAAAATGTGAAGGTGTGCTATATTAACTTTTTGATTCAACTTAGAATTGGATAGTATGTCATTTAACTTTAATAAACATTTATTTAACACCTGATCTATGCAATATATGGTGATGAGCAGAGCTATAGAGTAGAGAACAACAAAGTCCTTTCCCTCCAGCAGATTACAATCTAATTTGAGTGGGTAGAGGTGGCTATGGCATGTGTACAAATAAATATGATACAACCAGAATGAGATAGGAGCAAAAAGGAAATCTAGACAAAAGCTATAAGAAAATAAAAGTCCTTACTTACTGATAATGTGTAACTTATGTTTTTAAAGATCTCCATATTTGGAAGTTTCAGAACATCTCTAAAAGTAATAATATGTTAGGTTGAGATTGAAAAGTATTGTGATCACCATTTAATGAAAGAGAATAGTTTTGGTCTATATGTTATGTGGCTTACATGTTTATTTATTTTGAGTTTTCTTCTGGTAATAGAGGCTCTTCTTTAGAATGTCATTGTAGCGTACTTAGAGCACAGTTTTCCCTATGGCAGGTCAGTCTTTTAAAAAAAAATTAAATATTCATTTTTAGCATTCTTTTTTTTTCTTTTTGGTAAGGCAGTAGGAGTTAAGTGACTTGCCCGGGTCATACAGCTGGTAAGTGTCAAATGTCTGAGGCTGGATTTGAACTCAGGTCCTCCTGATTCCAAGGCTGGAGCTCTATCCACTGCGCCATCTAGCTGCTCCTTTAGTATTCATTTTTAAGAATTTTGAGTTCCATATTCTCTCCCTCTTTCCCACCCCTTTTCCACTCACTGAGAAGGCAGGCAATATGATATCATTTATACATGTAAAGTCATGCAAAACCTATTTCTGTATCAGCCATGTTACAAAAAGAAAAAACCCAAAGATAAATAAACTTTAAAAAAGCAAGAAAGATAAAGAAAGTGAAAAAAGTATACTTTGGTCTGCACTCAGAGTTCATCAGATCTCTCTCTGAAGTTGGATAGCATAATTTATCATGGGTCCTTTGGAACTGTCTTGAATTATTGTCTTGAACAGAGTAGCTAATTGATCATTATCATAATATTGCTATTACTGTATACAGTGTTCTGGTTCTGCTCACTTCACTTTGCATTAGTTGATATAAGTTTTCCTAGATTTTTCTGAAACCGTCCTGCTTATCATTTGTTGTAGCATAGTAGTATTCTGTCAAAATCATATACCATAACTTATTCAGCTATTTCCCAATTAGTGGACTTCCCCTCCATTTCCACTTCTTATACAGCCGGTCAGTCTTGGACCCAGTATGAGAGGGATGATAGTTCGTGATCCACTTGTCAGTAAATTTTTATTAAGCCCCTCCTGTGTAGCAAGCACTGGAAAATGCTAATCACATCCACATCCAGTCCCTGCCCTCAAGGAGTTTACAGTCTAGTGGGGGAAGACAACATGCAAAAAGAAGCTGGAAAGGGGCTTGGTAGGTATTGTCCTCAGAAGAATTGTGGAGCAGTGCAGTCAGGTGAGAAATGAGATATCTTGAGCTGAGCCCTCTCTTTGAAATGGAGGTTTGGAAGTCATGGCCCTACCCTCCAATTAGAGAAACTGAGGGTAGTGAGGGGGTGGAGGCCCAGGGCTGATGAGATCTTGCAGGATGATGAGGTTATCCCAATAATGAGCATGGAGGAGGGCAGCCAGGTGAGAAATGTACGCTTAGGAGTTAGTCTTATGGCATAGATCTTAGGAAAACAGTGGAAGGGAACTTGGGTAGTTTTAAAATAACAAAAATGTCTCAAGAAAGAAACACTGCACTAACCCCTTTTTAGGCGTGAGAAGATGTTTTGCTTTGCTCCAGAGTTGTATTGTATAGGATTTAAGTTTAAGCGTGTATGATGCTTTAGGTAGTCTTAGAAAAACAACTGCCTGTAGGAGAGTCAGTAGCTAGGACAGGCATGGAGGTGGCAGTAACAAGAGGAATTCCTTTGGCTTTAACTTGCTAGTGAGCTCTTTTTTTCCCATTCTCTTTCCTGCAGCTCCACATTTATGTGGAAGGCTAGTTGTATCTTCGTTTCTTCTGGTTGTAGTGTTTTCTTCTTGGAATTTCTCTGATACTAGTTCATGGGATCATTGGTTTTAGAGCTAGAAGGTAACTTAGAAATCATCTCGTCTAATTCCACATAAGTTATTATTACAGATGAGGAAACTGAGGCCCATAAAAGTTAAGGTACTTCCTCTAGGTTTTACAGGTAGTAAATATTAGAGCTGAAATTCAAAACCTGGTTTAAATCCATTGTTCTTATCTTAGCTGGGCAGAACCTTGGAGATTATCTGGTATAGCTCCCTTATTTGACATTTGAGGCAATTGAGGCCTCCGTAGGCTAAGTGATTTACCCAAGTTCAAACAGATAAGTGAGAGCACCTCCACAGCCAGCCTTCTTTCCACTGTACCAGTCCATTGTTCTTTGCTAGCTATGTGACTTTAGGCAAGTCACTTAACTTTTCTAGGCGTAATTTATAAAATTCTGTACTCTGCAAATAAGAGTTGGAATGAGATGATTTGCAAGGTCCTTTCAAGTTCTAAAATTTTGTGACTTTTTGGGTCAATCAGTCAAAAAGCACTTCTTATGTGCCAGGTACTATGCTAAGCACTGGGGGTATGAAGAAAGGCAATAACAGGTCTTTGCCCTCAAGGAGCTCACATTCTAATGGGGAGACAACAAGTTAACAACTTTGTACATAAAGAATAAATGGTATAAATGGGAGGTAGTTTCTGAGGGAAGGTGGACGGGTGAGGTGGATAGGGAAGGAGGGTGGATACTGGGAAAGGCCTCTTTCAGAAGGCAAGGATTAGCTCTGACTCTTGAAGGAAGCCAAGGAAGCTGTAAGGAAGAAGTGAGGTGGGAGAGCATTCTAGGCATGGGGCACAGCCAGTGCAAAGGTATGGAGGTAGGAGATGGAACATTGGGTTCAAGAGCTACAAGAAGGCCAGTGTTGCTCTTCAGCCATAAAGGTATTCTTTTAGAATATGTTGGTATACATTGTACACAGCAGTGGCAACATTGTGCAATGATTCTCAGCAATACAGTGATCCAAGATAATTTCAAAAGACTGTGGTGGAAAATGCTGTCCATGCCCAGAGAAAGAACTATGGAGTCTGAATGCAAATGTGAAGCATACTACTTTTACTTTTTTTTTCTTTTCTTGTGGTTTTTCCCTTTTGTTCTGATTCTTCTTTCACAACATGACTAATGTGGAAATGTGTTTAACATATATGATACGTGTATAACCTATATCAGATTGCTTGCTGTCTTGGGGAGGAGGGAGGGAAGGGACGCAGGGAGAAAAATTTGGAATTCAAAATTTTACCAAAATGAATGTTGAAAATTATCTTTACATGTAATTGGAAAAAAATACTATTAAGGAAAAAAAAAGAATACACTGGTGTACAAAATGCATGTAATGATTGATGTGCACATCCTTACCACCAGAGCCAGGGTTCATGGATACTGACTGCTCAGGAGGAAAATGACTTACCCACTGGTGCTAAAAAAGGGCTGAGACTCTCAGCCCTGCAATCAACCTGACTCCAAACAAGGACAACAGAAAGCTACCAGGAAAGCAAAGCAGTGGGGACAAAGATGCTGCCTTCCACTGGCAGCCTTCTGACTACCTTTTAGACTCCCGTTTCCCTTTCAGTATTGAACTCGATGATCACTTTAATCCAGTTTTACAGGTTTTAAAGTGAGAGCATTTGGGGCAGTGGGCATGCAGGTAGGTGATTTATCCTAGGCCACACATTCCATTGGTAGGGACCTGTCTTGAGTTGTTCAGAATTTTTAGACCCTACTGATTGTCCATTTCAGACTCTGGTAATGAAAGCTACCTACATTAATGTTTCATTTGGCTAAAGTTGGTTGTGGTAGAAGCAGGGGAGTTTCTGGGATAATTGGCATTGAATGGAGAGAATATCACTTTCAAAGCAAAGAACTCTGCCATCATGTTGAAACTGTTACATTTAAGTCTTTTCCTGCAGTTTTGAGGACAAGCTGAAAATGGAATGATTTACAAAATCCCAGGATAATTAAGGATGATGCTTTAGAGTGTGAGAAGGTATTTAAAAAAATTTGTTGTTGATAAATTTTATTGTTTCTACCGGCTGTTCTTGCCTTTCTTTTTATCCTCTATGCTTGGCACAGTACTGGGCACTTAGTAAGCACCTGATTGGTTGATTTTCACACATCATGAAGACCTCCTCTCCCCCCCAGTATAGTCCCAGTTAAATTGCCCCAAACACCTACAAGAATTAAGTAAACAAGAATTAGGTGATAGTAAAACCTACATTTTTTTAATAGCTTTTCTTACTTTTTTACAGAAAGGAAGGGTATATACTTTATAAGTTAGTACCAATGTCATAGCTTGTTTTTCATCTGAATTCTGTTATTTAAAGTTGTGTCCCTCTACAAAATTGAGGAAGGAAGAAAGCAAACATTTATTAAGTGAGTTTATCTCAGCAATCCTGGGAAGTGGGTGCTATTGTTATCCCTATTTTACAGTTGAGTAGACTGAGGGGAACAGAGGTTAAGTGATTTGCCCAGTATCACACAGCTAGTAAGTGCCCGAGGCTGGATTTGAACTCAGGTCTTCCTGCCTCAGTTGTTGTAATGGTGTGTTGCTTTTTTTGTTTTGCTTTCCTCACTGTGAAGGGGCAGTGTGTAGTGAGTAAAGCTTGGACTGAGAATTTGGAAGGCCTGAGCTCCATCTGAACTCTTCCACTGATTCACTGTGCGATCTAGAGCAAGCACCTCCTTCGTAAAATGAGGGGCCTGGACTCAGTGACCCCTATGATCCTTTCTAGGTGAAGCTATGATCATGGGAAGTACTATGTGAATAGAAGTTGTTAACTTTTTGTTACTCGTACAAGCCTTCCTATATTTCTTTAGATCCTTTGTGTTCTTTGTCTTGTGTGGTGTAGTAATATTCCATTCATATGCCACCATTTGTTCAGCCATTCTCCAATCACTGGATTTTGTTTCTTTTTTTTGTAATTACAAGTAGTGCTGAGAATCAGCCATAGTGGGTGTAATGTTGAGCTTATAGGAAGACTTGGATTCATGTCCCACCTCTGACGAGTTCAGCTGTGTGACCTGGGCAGCTCTCTAAATATAAATTGCAGTACCTTTGCTAATCTGCTTTGGTGGGGGCAATTTACTTGTTCCTTACACTGGTGAAACTCCTGGTCCAGACCAAGCAGCCAAACAATTAACACCGCTTTGGATACTTTGATAGAAAAAAAATCTTTTCTGTTGTCAAATTAACGGCTCTACTCAGAAATGTATTAGTGTTCTGTTTGCCTACCATGTACTCTACTAACACTTTGGAAAATACTCATCTTTTTTTTTTTAATTTTTGATAATTTGATAGGTGTGAAGTAATACTTCAACACTGTTCTAATTTTCATTAAGACTGTAGATGATTGTTTACTTTTCTTCTTTTGCAAATTGTTCATGTCCTTTGACCACTTATACCTTTTGAATAACTTATTAGAGAATGATTCCCCTACCCAGAGACTTGTGTTCCATTTCTGTAGATTTTGGATGTAATACTTTTATCAAAGAAGTTTTATCAAAGATTTTTTTTCAGTCCGTAGCTTTTCTTCTTATTTTAGCAATATTTGTTTGTTCAAGACCTTGTTTTATGTTCATAAAATCAAAATAACTCAATTTTGTCTTTTATAATATTCTTTGTGTTGTAGTTGCGTGCAAATTTGGTTCCCTATCCTCAGCTGTGGGAGCTAATTTTCCATTTTCCTCTAACTTTTTAATAGTATGACTTTTAAAATTTGCCTCATTTACCCATTTGGAAATTTTTATATGATAAGCTGAGGTAACATGGCATAGTATATCAAGAGTTGACTTGAAATAAAAGATAATTTGCCTTCAAGTCCTACCTGACTCTGCTTGGCTTTGACCTGACCGGCTCTCTAAAAGGTCCCTTCACCTTTCAGTGCCCTGTGCAAAGCTCTTCGACTAGTTTGGAGAGCAAGTTCTACTCTGCATTAGAAGAAGGAATTTCCTTACTGAGAGTTCCCTAGATCAATGAAATCACAGGCCTGGTCCATAAAATGATTCAAGGTGATGACTTATACCTGTGTCCTGCTAAATAACTCTCTTTGCCAGCAGCTTTTACTGAATAATGAGTTCTTTTCCAATAATTGTATATTCTTAGTTTATCAAAGACTACTATTTCTAACTCTTACTTGTCTGATTTGCTTCATTGATCAGCTCTTCTATTTGTTTTAGTGAATACCAGCCAGTTTTGACAATCACTGCTTTATGATAAAATTTGAGAGCTGGTCGTATCAAACTCTTTTCATTTCTACTTTTTTCCTCATTATTTTGCTAGATATTCTTGACTTTTTATTCCATCATATGACTGATTCTATAAAGTGTTTCTTTGATAATTTGATTAGTATAGCATTAACTATGTATTAATTTCAGAAGTATATTTTTACTGTATTGGCACAGCCTAGATAGGAACATTGAGTATTTCTCTTATGTAGATAATCCTTTGTTTAATGAAAATTGTTTTATAGTTGCATATATACAAATCCTTTCTGTCATAGTGGGTTGATTCTTCAATATTTAATCTATTTTGTTATCTTTTAAAAAAATTATACTTCATTTTAATATTAATTAAAATTTTTTGGGGGAGGTTCTAGATTCTCTCCTTCCCTCTTGTACCACCACCTGTTGAAAAGGCAAGCAATTTGATATAAATTATAAATGTGAAATCATGCAAAAGTTTATTGTTATTGTAAATGGAATTTCAAAAGATAAAGTAGTCCCAGAGGTGATACAGGTTGAAAATACAAATACACTAAAGAGAGGCTTAGATCAATTAGTATATGACAAATTCATAACAAATTGTTAGGGAAGCTAGATATATTTGGAGATGGTCTTAACTTTTTGAGGCAGTCATTTTTTCTTTAAAAATTAAAAAAAACATTTTTATTGATATAGTTTCTTTTCTTCTATAGTTTCCCCCAGTATCCCTCCTCCTGTTCTTTCCAGAGAACCATTCCATATAACAAAAAGTTGTTGGGTTTTTTTTGGGTGAGACAGTCGGGGTTAAGTGACTTGCCCAGAGTCATACAGCTAGTAAGTGTCAAGTGTCTGAGTCTGGATTAGAACTCGGTCCTCCTGACTCCAAGGCTGGAGCTCTATCCACTGCACCACCTACCTGCCCCAATAAAAAGTATTTTAAAGGCAAAAAAAAAGAAGAGGAAAAACAACATAACTGATCAGTACATTGAAAAAGTCTGAAAATATGTTCAATGTGCAGTACTTGTGGACCTCTTACCTTTTCAAAGGGATAGGGCAGGAGTGTCCTTTAATCTGTCTTACTTTGAGCCATGCTTGTTCTTTATAATTTTACACCATTCACTTTGTATGTGTTCTTTTCTGTTTACATCATTGTGGTCATTGTGTATATTGTTTTCCTCACTATGCTTATTTCCATCTGCGTAGGTTCATGTAGATCTCTTCATGTATCTCTGTATCACATGCATTATTTCTTACAGAACAGTATTATTCCATTATGTTCATGTACCACAATTTGTTTAACCATTCCCCAATTGATGGGGAATTTGTTTTAAATTCTTTGGTATCACAAAAAGTGCTATTATAAATATTTTTGTGTAAATAGGGATTTTCTTATCAAAGGCCTTATCAAAAGCCCAGTAATAGAATCTCTGATTCAAAGGCTGTGGACATTTTAGTCAATTTTTTGCATAATTTGAAATTGCTTTCCTAAATGATTGTACCAAATCACAACAGTACTAGTGATTTATCAGTGTACCTGTCTTCCCACAACCCCTCTAACATTACCTGTTTACATCTTTTAGCAGCTTTGCCAATTTGCAGGGTGTGAATTGAAACTTCAGGGTTGTTTTGATTTGCATTTCTCTTATAATAAGTGATTTGAAGAGTTTCCTGTGGTTGTTAATAGTTTGCAATTCTTCTTTTGAGAATTACTTATTCATATTCTTTGACCACTTATCAATTGGGAAATGGCTTTTGGTTTTGTATCTATTTGTTAGTTGTTTATATATCTGGGAAATCAAATCCTTGTCAGAGAAATTTGACACAAAGATTTTTTTCCCATTTAGTTCTTTTCATTCTTAGGTGCATTAATTTCATTTATGCAGAAGCTTTTCAGTTTCATTTGCTGAAAGTTATGTTTTTTATCTTTTATAATTGTCTCTTTCCCTTGTTTGGTTAAGAATACATCTCCTATCCATAGCTGTGAGAAATATAATTTGCTTCTTTTCTAATTATTTATAGTATGATCTTTAATGTTGAGGCGATCTGTCCATTTAGAATGTACTCTGGACCATGATATAAAGGGTTGATTTAAACCCAGTTCCTGCCAGATGGCTTTCTGGTTTTCCTAGAACTTTTGTTCAAATAGGGAGTTCCTTTCTGAGTTATTTCTGCTTTTCATTTTATGGAACATTGGTTTAATGAGTTCCATTGTTTCTTATGTTTCCTTGTCTAATCTGTTCCCTTGATCTACCCCTCGATTTTTTAAACCTCTACCAGAATGCAATTTAAGGTCTGAAATCCCCTTTGTCATTTCTTCATTTACCTTAATATTTTTGTTCTTTTGTTTTTCCAAATTAATTTTGTTATCATTTTATTAGGTTCTATAAAGTATTCCTTTGATAATTTGATGTAGCATTAAAAGTTTAAATTAAGTTTCATGGTATTGTCATTTTTATTGTATTGGAACAGTTAAGCCATGAGTACTGACTGACTAGTCCTCCAGCTTTATCAGTTCTACTTTAATTTCTTTAAGGAATGCTTTGTAATTCAATCTATATAAGCTTTTTGTGTGCTTTAGTAGAGTGATTCCCAGATACTTTAAGCATTTTTTAGTTATTTGGAATGGGATTTTCCTTTCTATTAATGCCTCTTCCATTTTGTTATTATTATACAGATGTACTGTTGATTTTTTTAGGATTTATTTTGTAGCTGGTCACTTAGCTAAAGCTATTAATTATCTCAGTATCTTTGCTAATTCCCTAGGATTTTCTAAGTAAACCATCACATTATTAACAAATTGGGAGAGTTGGATCTCCTCTTTACATATTTACCTTTAATTTCTTTCTCTTGATTATTGTTAGTGATTGTTAGTTATTATTATTCTGATAGCATTTCCAGAACTCTGTCAAATAATAGTGAGGAGAGTGAGCATCCCTGCTTTACTCTTGTCTTTTTTGGAAAAGGTACTAGTCTATCCCCATTGCATATTATGTTTGCTTTAGATTTTAGATAGGTATTGTTATGATATTAAATAAAGGTCTGTCTGTGCCTTTGCTTTGTAGGACTTTTAGCGTAAATGAGTATAGTTAGTGTCATACTTTGTCAAACGCTCTTTCCATATCTGTTGAGATAATGATGTAGTTTTGGATGTTTTTGTTTTCAATATAATTATGTTGATGGTGTTCCTAATGTTTAACCGTCTTTGCATCTCTGGTATAAATCTCTTGATTGTAATGAATTATTTTGAGGATAAGTTGCTGTAGTGTTTGATAGCATTAAAAATTTTTTTAAAAAAATCTGTATTCATTAATGATATCATTAATGATAATTTAATTAATAATTTAATCTGTATTCATTAATGATTTTTCTGTGTTTTATCCTTCTCTAATTTAAGTATTGGGATTAGATTTTTTTCATAAAGGGATTCTGGATGGTTGGTTTCTTTCTTGATTTTTGAAAATCATTTGTGTAGCATAGGTACTAATTGTTATAAAGTTTGATAGAATTCTCCTTTGAACGCAGTAGGATCAAGAATTTTTCCTTTGGTAGTTCTTTTACAGTTAGTTTTATTTCATCTTTTCTGAGATTGGGTTATTTAAGATTTCTATTTGTTCTTTGTTTAATTTGGGTATTTTTGATAATTTGATATTTTTGAAGATATTCCTTTATTTCTTTCATGTTCTCAATTTTTTTTAGCTAAAAACCTTTTTAGCTAACAAAAATGTATTTTTTGTTAGTTAAATTTGAACTTTTTATGGATATCTTGTTTTTATAACCCTCATTTTTAAAATTTTAATTTTTTTCAATTAATTAAAATCTGTTGTCTCACACCCAAAAGGCAAAAACTTCTTGTGACAAATATGCACAGTCAAACAAAACAAATTCTCTCATTTGCCCTATACAAAAACCATGTCTCATTATGCATCCTGAGTCTGTCACCTCTTTGTCAGGATGTGGGTAGCATGCTTCATTATTGATTTTTTTTGAGATTGTTGCTGGTCATTGTGTTAATCAGCATTCTAAGGTCTTTCAAAGTTGTTGTCTTTATAATATGTTGTTATTATTGTATAAATTGTTCTTTTGGTTCTGTTCATTTCACTGTACTAATCCATACAGGTCTTCCCAGGTTTCTCTGAAACCACTTTCTTTGAAACTTCCCAGTTCATCATTTCTTATAGCATAATAATATTTCATATGTATTCATTTACCATAATTTGTTCAGCTGTTCCCTGATTCATGTAATTTGTTTAGCCATTCTCCAGTTGATGGGCACCCTTTAAGTTTCCAGTTCTTTGCCAGCAGAAAAATAGCTGATACAGATATACATATATGTGTGAGTGTATTATGTATGTGTGTATGTATATGTGTATATATGTATATGTACATATACATATATATGACAGCTATATTTTCGTGGTGAAGAACTGGAAGCTAAAAAAGTGCCCATCAGTTGGAGAATGGCTAAACAAATTATATTAAATGATTATTATGCACGTGTGTGTGTATATGTTAAATGTACACATATGTACACACATATTTATATGTATTTTTTCTTTCTTAATCTCTCTGGGGTATATTTTAGTATTGATATTTTAGTAACTTTTTGAGTATAGCTCCAGATTACTTTCCAGAATGGCTGAACCAATTCACAGCTCCACTGTCAGTACATTAATAAAGGCAATAATAATTTTTACCATCAGCTGTCCTGGATGCTATATCAGACACAAAGGACTCCCAGGATGGATGCTATCTTAGATGATCTGTTCCAATCCTCTCGTTTAATAATTGAAGAAACTTAGACCCAGAGAAGTGAAACTACTTAACCAAGGTCATGTAACTAACTAGTTAGTGGCAAGCTGAGAATAAAATATAATTTCCTGACTTCTCATCCACTGCTTTTTCCACTAAAAGAGGTTAGTGTGGCTGAGTGTAACTCTTACAATTTAATCTTATCATCTTGAGAAGACTTGTCTTTATTTAATATTTGCCCTAGAAATAGTAATCCTGACTTGGGCAGCATGTTATGATGGTATCTGGATAGTTGTGCTCTGCCTTTAGACTTATCAAATGACTTATAGTTACAACTCCGAAAATAAATATAAGCTATTTTGATTAATATAATTAAAATATTTCAGTGACTCTGTAAGTAAGCATTCCATTGCTGCAGATTGTAGCTTGTCCTTGACTTCTTATCCTCTGTGCTTTTTGTTTAGGCCTTTTCCTTATTAGTGCTTCAGAGGATCTGTCCAATGTGCTGAAAGCCTTCCTGATGTTCTCCTTTCCTTCCCCACTTACTAGTATTTTATTTTTTTCAATTACATGTAAAGATAGTTTTCAGTATTCACTTTTATAAGATTTTAAGTTCTAATTTTTTTTCTCCCTCCTTTCTCTCCTCTCTCTCCAAGACAGCAAGCAATCTCACAGAGGCTATACATGTACACTCACATTAAACATACTTCCACACTAGTCATGTTGTGAAAGAAGAACCTGAGGTTCTTTTTAAATACAGTTAGTAAATCTATGAAAAAGCTCAGAGTCCAGTAAATGTTTTGGAAAGAACTAATTCCTTAGAGGGATTCACCTTATTCTACTCTGCAAATGAGAGATCTCTTTATTGGTCTGAAGCTTTCATTATTAATCTTCTTTTTCAAATAATTTAAACCCACAGTTAGGAAATGTGTTAATATATTAAGTAAAATGTAATCCTTACATGGCAGAGTATGCACGGGATACTCTCATTCATGACTAATGACTAATATAATTTCTTTAGGGAATTTTGTAATTTTGTAAAGTCAGTTGAAAAATTAATTACATGGTGGTTGGCATAATTGTTATAGCAGCACATTTAAAATTAATCTAATCTAATAAAAGATGTCAAAGAGCTGTGAGAAGCACTTGTTCTATACTAATTTGAAGAAAGAATTTAGTTTTTAAGTATTCCATGTATTCATAGAATCATTCTGGAGAAAACTGAGCAGCTTTTTCAACTGTGGCAAAAAAATAATTGGTATTTATTCTGTCCTTGGTGTAAATTTGGATTTTGCAATATGTCTGAATGTAATAAACCAATGTAAAATTAGATTTAACTGACTCCCAGGGTGCCTTTCTGAATATCTCCAGCATCTTTTCACTGTCTGTCTGTCTCTTCCTTTGAGTTTTTGATATGTCTGTTATATGAAGGTTACTTGTTGATTTGGCCAAAAAAGCAAACTGACCAAAGCAAGGACTTCAGCCATTCCCTGGCTGTGCTTTTTGTAGCAAAGATTCTAATCTGATGTTTGTTGGGGGTGGGAGGGAAATGGGGAAGGGCTTTGTTTCCTTTTTATCTCAGTTTAAAACATTTTTTTGAGTGAAGGGCACTGGAATCATTTTTAAGCTGTCCTTATGGACAGCTCCTCCTTTAAAGCCCTCATTTAGGTACTTTGAGTTCTTTTTTTTTTTAATATGCTTTTGAGTTGAAAATTTTTCTCCCTTTCCCCCCCCTTCCCCAAGACAGCGCACAATCTGACATAGGCTTTACATTTACATACCCATTAAACATATTTTCACATTAGTGAAGTTGTAAGTAAAAATTAAAACCTCCTCCTATTGGAGGAACCATCAGAAAGATGAAACAAAACTCAACAGAAGGTAAAAATAAGTGAGAGTGATTCAACTTCCATAGTTCTTTCTTTGGATGTGGACAGCATTTTCCTTCCTGAGGCCTCTGGAGATGTCTTAGATCCTCGTAATGCTGAGAAGGGTTCAGTTTAACATTCTTAGTCATTGCATAATGTGGCTGCTATTGTGTACAAAGTCCTCTTGGTTCTGCTCACTTCACTCAGCATCAGACCGCATAAGTCTTTCCAGGTTTTTCTGAAGTCAGCCTGTTCATCATTTCTTATAGCACAATAGTGTTCCATTACATTCATATACCACAACTTGCTCAGCCCTTCCGCAATTGATGGGCATCCTCTCAATTTCCAATTCTTTGCCACCACAAAAAGAGCTGCTATGTATATTTTTGTACATGCGGGTCCTTTTCCCATTCGTTTGATCTCTTTGGGTTATAGCCCTAGAAGTGCTATTGCTAGATCAAAGGGTATGCACATTTTTGTGGCCCTTTGGGCATAGTTCCAAATTGTTCTCCAAAATGGTTGGATCATTTCACAACTCCACCAACAATGTATTAGCGTTCCCATTTTCCCACATCCTCTCCAACATTTATCATTTTCCTGTTTTGTCATGTTGGCCAATCTGGTAGGTGTGATGTGGTTAGGCTTGAGTTCTGAGATGGAAGAAGGAAACAGTTGGAGTGATGTGTAGATTTCTCATGGTCCAATTTTGAGTTTGTGACCCTTTGGTTATTTATTTGCTTGAATTTTTGATGAGCTGATAGGGACACTTCCTTTAGTCTGTCCTTCCTTGTTCTCCTTACCTCACTACCCCTCTTCCCCCATTACTTCCCATGGCGTTCATGTAATATTGAGAAAGCAAACTTATGGCAATCAGAAGATAGAGGACCAATATCAAGTCTCTACAAAGACATGGCAAGGTTAAGTGATGACATGTTTACAAAACTGGCTACTTAATTCCCTCACTGTGATGCTCAGTGGGCTTTTAATTGATAACTTTTGTTCTCTTTGTTTTCAAGGGGGCACACAGTGGGCACTTAGTAAATCCTCAGTGATTATAATTCAATTGTTATCTATCACTGAATGGGGTCAACTTAAGCACATCTTAATGCGGGGTGCTTTCTGACCTCTTTTGTATCTGAAAAGATTGGGCAATGACATTAGAATCCTATCACAAAATTTAAGGCCCAGAAGTGACCTTAGAAACCATCTAGTTCAGCCTAGCTTGTTTTGAAGATGCAGAAAATGAGACGCAGAGAAGAAGTGATTATAATTAAAAAAAAATTTCAAACAACATAGCCAGATTTCGGTTTTCTACTCATGCATTTATCTTTTATGAATGACCTAATAATCATTTTCTAATCTCAGGTTTCAGTTTCTTTTCTCACTACCAGGCACAATACTGACTCTCATCCTCCTCTCTGTACAGCTAGTATGTGTGCTCAAGAAATACAGACTCAGCAAATTTAGAAAAGTAAATCTGTTTCAAGAATATCATTAAATATATCAGTGGAATGACTTTGCATTTTATATTATTTGTTATTTTATATTATTTGTTGCTGCTATGCTTTTTATGTAAGAGTATATGCTTGAGAGTTATCCATTCCTAGGTAGTCCAAACCTCATCTCAGATAGTAGTGGATAAGTCAAAAGTAAGTTGAATAAGCCAAACTAGTACAGTGCTTAACCTTGTGAGTGTAGTGAAGGATGCCAACCCAGCCTGCTTCTCACAACTTGCTGTATCCTTCCTATGGTATAGCTTTTAGAGAGCTTGAGGGTTCAGAAGTGGAGGAAGGGAAGAAACTTTGACAGAGAGGAACAATATAGGGGATTTAAGTGGGGAATAGATACCCACTTTTGGCAGGACTAGCTCCCTTTGAAACAGTATAATCCCTCACATTGCTTCAATGTTTTCACTTTGTACGTATTACACTGCCTGCGATTCTGCTATTTTCTGTTCCCATTGGGTTAACCAGTAAGCAAGGGGCTACTTTTGAGTATAAGGGGCTTTAAGATAGACCTGCAGGGAGGAGTATTTAGAGCCTAGGTAGGTAGGTTCCTAGGCCCTCTTTCTATCCTGGAAGAAACTCAGCATCTCTCAGGGGAGTGGTGCTTGGAGATGGTGGGGGTTTTTGAACTGAGCACCAGTGGTGAGGCTGGGAGAAGGGAGTACAATGGGGAGGGGAAGCCATTGGCTGACTGTTGATGGGGTGCAGCCGTGCAGGGAGTTTGGACTGAGAGCTAAGGAGGCTCAATAGTTTGAAGTGAAAGAGTTTACCTTGGTGTGGGTAAGAAGGAATTTGTAGTTTGAAGGCACTTCAGAAACCATCAAGTCTAGGAAACTGAGATCTGAAGAGGAAGTGATTTGCCCAGTGTCAAACAGGGGTTAGGGGATGGAGTGGGGTGGTGAGTGGCAGAGCTGGCCTTGTGGAGCTTGGAACAAGTTTGTGGAGCCCAATCTGCTATGGTTGTGTTATGCCTCTAATGGGCTCACTGAGAGGTAACATGGTACAGTGTAAGGAACATTGGCTCAGGAGTCTGGTTACCTGGATTCTGGTCCCATTTCTGGTCAGAGGTAAGTCAGTGAGGTATCTAATTCTTGAGGGCTCTGTGCCCTCATCATTAAAATTAGGGACTTGGACTAGATGATGCCCTCTGGCTGTGCATTTTTTCAGTGGAAGTTGTTTGTGTGCTTTTGGGCTATAGTAATGCAGATTGAAAAGGCAGTTGATGGGGGCAGCTAAGTGGCACAGTGGATAGAGCACTGGCGCTGGAGTCAGGATGACCTGAGGTCAAATCTGGCTTCAGACACTTGACACTAGCCATGTGACCCTGGGCAAGTCACTTAACTCTATTGCCTACCAAAAAAAACCAAAAAACAAAGACGGTTGGTACATAGCACATATAGGACTTGCCTTGGAAATGATGATAACTTTATTAAAGTCTTGCCTTTGATATGCACAAGGTCTGTGATAATTCAAGTCATATAACTTCTCATCTGGCCAGGCAATTCTCTAACCTATAGAAATGCTGCTAGTCTGGGTCACAGGAGGGAGTTTCCCCACACAAAAGAAATCACAGATCTAGGACCCTATCTCTCTTCTCCCCTCCAAAAAGAAATCATAATCTGGGAAGGGAATATTAGCATTATCTTCATCCAGGAGCATTCTTGAGCACATGTAGAACATTGTGTACAGAATATACTGAAATATGCTCCCTTGCCCTTGAAGAGTCTTGTGGAAAATTACTTTTACAAAAGTTCTCTAGATAGCATTAGCCTTTTGTTATAATATACCAAGTATAAATGTTAATGAAATCAAATGATGTCCCTCATTACAAATGGCAACTTTGTGTCCTGAGGCTTTGGGCCAATTCCACAGTTTTATGTTTTACTTATTAGTTGTGATTTCTGAAAATTAGGTCCTAAGAACTTGCTTTACTGTTGCCTACATTTGGATTTCTCAGTGTCTTTTTCTTCTCTTTGATTCCCTGCATGCTTTTCTTCTACCCCCCTGCCAAAAAAACCCCCCAAAACAAAAAACATGATTCAGAACCATTTTAAAGCTTTGCTCAGCCTATTCTGAGGATGCTGCATAGGCTATTGGAATTAGCCCAAAACTTTCCCTGGGGAGTGCCTGTGCTGTAAAGGGTACCCTTTGCTTCTATTTTATTTTGTTTTTTGTTTTTCCCCACATTAGCATTTTTGAACTGATTACTTTTGTACACCTTGTCCTAGGGATTGTGATAACTTAAAAGCAACAGAATGTTTCAGGAGCTTGTAATATGGAAGAACAGCTTAAACAATCATTTTTTCCCTGGTATGGTATGTGCTGGCTATCTTAGGGGCAGGATGTTTATGTTGTTTTGTAAAGGAAGTGCATCATTTATTGCCCGAAAGTCAGCAATTCAAATCTCCCCACTTTCCCTTTCTTGGTCCTGGGTTATTTGGGTAGAGTTTGACACTAAAGCAAAGCTTCTACATCTTGGGTGTCAGTGCCCCAGCCATATCTGATACTACATTAATTAATGAAACTTCCATTTCTCATTGTGACTTGGAAAGCAAAAGTCTGAGGCATTGATTGGGGCCACTGTGTCCTGGTAGCCATGGCAACCCACTGGGGGCTTCTTGGACTTCTCAGCTGTAAACCTTCTCTGCCTTAGGATTGGGATCCCAGCGTCCAAGGAAAAGAAGAGAACAGGCCGGGGCTTCTAGCTCCTGGGGCTTCTATTCATTTAACCCATATGTGGCTCTGAAACTACCTTTGGCCAGATGTGCTCAATTCCCTTCCAGAGGATCTTTTCAGACCATTTTGTATTCAGTAGACTCTTTAAGGTCACCACCACTTGAGTCTGAGAATTCTGTATCCTATATGGCAACATACTGTTTCTTTTGTTATCCAGGTAAATTCAGCCAGGTCCTAAATGTTTAAGTTGGCCCTAACTAGATCCCAAACTGATTTGTTTAGTCCTGGGGTGAAGGTCGTCCTGGTGCATAGTGTTCCAGGGGAGCAGTGGCCCTAAAAAAAATTGAGAACTTATGAAAACTCTGTTTCCTGTCTCCCCCTGCTCCCCTGCTTTTTTGAGGTTTATTTTCCCTTTTCCAGATGCACTTGGTATTCCTACTAAGCTAATTTTGTTTGTATAAACATTTTTGGAAAATAGAGGAGGATGGTGAAAACACTGTGTGATTTCCCCCTTTCTCCCCCTCCTCCCCTCCATAATTCTGGCCCAAGCTCTGGTTCTGGAGGATTGCTGAAGGAGGTTACTGCAGCTGCCACTATTTTTTCTCTTTCTCACTGCACTGTCCTTTGGTGCAGGAAACACATTTGCCTGCATTCCCCTTTGGTTTGAAAATGCCTTGCTGCATTCCCTTATTTGGTTTGGGAAGTACTACTCCTTCACTATAGTTACTTTTGTTTGGCAAAGGATCTGAAGTGGTCTCTTGGCCAAGGGAATCCAGGTTTAGCTCTCAGTTAACTCAAAGTCCTGATGACTTGATAGTTAATTCAGCTCCCAATGTCCTTAACTTTCCCTTGGGAGGAGCTTTCTTGTATAGTTATCATTTCCTAACTAGCTTTTCCCACTGGAAAAATGTATCCCATCAGACTGATTTCAGTTTTATTAATTTTTTTTTAATTAAGGGAATGTCTTTCATTAAGCAGAAATCATATTTCGTATACTCAGAGGATGTCATAGTGTCAGGGATCTTAGAAACCACCTAGTACTACCTTCTTATTTTATAGATAGGAAACAGGCCCAGAGAAAGGCAGTACCTTGCTGGAAGTCCTACAGGGAAGTTCTTAAGTGGAATTTGGGACACTTTGCAATGTTGCCTGGCAGTGTCAGGAAAATAGTGAAGCTACCTTCTTCATGGAAACATAAACTCATCAAGTGTACAGATGATGCCAAGGGATAACTGACATTATGGGGAGCAGAGTAAAGATCCAAGAGGATCTTGACTGGCTCAGGCATACTGGGCAGAGTCTAATAAGATGAATTTCAATAGGGATAAATGTAAAGTCTGGCACTTGGGTACCGAAACATCAACTTTGTAAGTTTTAGATGAGGGGGAAATGGGGAAATAGGATAGCTGTTCTGAAAAAGATCTGGGGTTTTAAGTGTGCTGCATTCTCACTGTGAGTCACTAGTGTTTTGTGGGCAGCCAAAAAAGCTGGGCTGATCTTGGGCTTTATTAAGGGGGGGGGCATAGTGAGGAAGTGGACCCACTGGATACTGTCCTTGTTAGACTTTATCTGGAGGGTTGTGGTCAGTTCTGAGGGGGATAATTTAAGAAGCACATTGATAAGGTGGAGAGTGTCCAAATGATGGCAGTTAGATTGACCAAGGCCTTGGAGTCCATGGCACATGAAGATCATTTGGAGCAACTAAAAATGTTTTGCTTGGGAAGGACTCGGGGGACTTGCTATCTTGGGAGTATTTGAAGAGCTTTCATGTGGATGAGTGGTTAGATATGTTCTTTTTGGACCCAGAGGGAAGAACCAGAAGCAAACAGCAGTTAGAAGTTACCAACAGGCCAATTTAAGCCTGATGTCAGGAAAAACTTGCTTTAGAGCTGTCTTCCGATAGAATGAGCTGCCTGGAGAGGTAGTAGCTTCCTCCTCCTCAGAAGTCTTAAAGCAGAGAGACAGGAGGGTCACTTCCCAGGGGTGCAGTCATGGGAATTCCTTTGTTCCAAGCCATACAACAAAAGCATAGTATAGCTTCTGAGGATTCTTCTAACTCAACTTCTGTGATTCTGATTGTATGAAACATTGCTAAGATTTATTGATATACTATCCTGATGAAGTAAATGGGCTTTTATTACAGGGCATTGGGGTTTTTTTCTTTTTGAAGAGTTAGCATAGATTTGGAGAGCCTTAGACTTAATAGTCAGAAGATGTGGGTCTGAATCCTAGATTTACTAGCTATATGATTGCAAGTAAGTCAGTTTACTACCCGAAGCCTCAATTTTCTCATATATAAAATGAGACTAATAATACTTTCTTATTGTTACTATTAATATATTTATGTAGTCATTTTAGGTTTGCAAAATGCTTAACATATGCAGAATTAGGAAGACGGGTTAAATTTTTTTCTCAGACACTTACTGGATATGTGACTCTGGACAAGTCCCTTAATATCTCTGTGTCTTAGTTTCCACATCATAAAATGGGTGGGTTGGACTTGATGTCCTGGAAGGGCCCTTCCAGCTCTAAATGTATGATCTTGTGATTCTGTAGACATCAACACAGATAGTAATAGAACATGATAAGTTATTTTAGAACATTTCCAAAACAAAGTGCTGTGTGAGGTTGAAGAAGGGTGGTTAGCAATATAGGGATCATTGTTTATTGATCATTTATCAGTATCTACCATCTCAGCATTTCTGGCTTGGCATGACCATTTTTTGTGAAGTTTGAAGGATGCAAGTATGCAAATCTTGGGTATGTGCTTGCCTTCTGAGAGAATAAAGTATAATTGAGCAGATTATACTTGGCTGAGTGTTGACTGCCAATTTTCCAAATTGTATTTTGGTCAGTTTTATTTTTGCCTGGGAATTTTAGGAGGAAGAGTTAAATTGCTAGAGAACTCTTCTGGCTAGGACACCATGTTAGTTACTGGCCCTTTTATATGCCTCTACTCACCTTCTCACTCTACTCAGAAACCAGAAGAATAATGCCTGTCTCACTGGGGTACTGCATGAATTAATTAGTGCTTTCGAGTTCTCTGAGAGGAGGCTGTGTGCTTTTGCTAAGTGTTAGTGTTAATGCCTTCATTATGGTTTTTAATAGTAGCTGTAGCTGCATCTGAGCATAGGGTCAGCAGGGGTGGTAGAGGTAAAAGCAGAATCTTGCCCTGTTCTATAGATGCCATAAGTTTTATCCTGTTCTTGTAACTGGATACATTCTTGTTCTATCATAAGCTTGATGCAAATTTATTGCTCATAGTATACATTTGTCTGGTTTCTTTGCCCTTGGCGTGCCACTGGTTTGCCCTTACCCTGTTCATGCCTGAGGCTGTGCCTGTTTTCAGGCGTTTTCATTTATTCCAAGAGAACAGTAGGCATATGACACACATTTCTCTTTTTTTTTTTTTTGGTCCACAAGAGAAAGGAAACACCTGGTGTCTTAAGAATTCCTTTTTCCTTAAGAAGGTACTTGAAGACCTCAAACCTGACCTAGTTACAATGTTTCTGTCATAAGAAACTGATTTTCCTTATAGACTGATCCTTCCTTATTAAATGAGTAATGTCAAATTGGTCAGGCTATAGTAGTAGAAAAATTGCTACACATGTAATAATATATAGTTAAAAAGATACATAGGTGTTTGACCCTGGCCCTTTGATATTTAAATTGGATTTATGAAGTCTTTGGGAACACTGGTACATCTGAACACACACCTCGGGGTATGGAGGTGATGCTTAGTTCTGAGAGATTGTGTTAGCAAATTGCATGTTCTGGCACATTTTATTGGGTTGGAAAGGCCTTAGGTATGGGTCCAGGTGTGCAAATGGAAAGAGGTTCATCTCTCAAAGATTTGCTACCTTTTGTTGTTTCTGTTTTGCCATAGGAGTGCCTGAAATATGAAAGGGAGAACTGCATTGATGGAGAGAGTGTTCCTATCAATGAAATCACTGATGTTTTAAAGTAATAAGCATACACATACACATACAGCTAGTACATTGGGAAGAACATTGATTGTAGAGTCAGAGTCCCCAGGTTTTAATCCTGCCTCTATTGCTTATTACTTGTGTGACCTTGGACAAGTTATTTAACTTCCCTGGGCCTCCTTTTCCTCAGCTTTCTGACTAGATGGCATCAGAGGTCCTTTCCCCCTTCAGACCCATAAACCTATGATCCTGTGGGCATTTGAGTTCATGCCAAGTTATAACAGATATCACTTTGCTTTTCTTTGTCTCCTCTGTGTTTTCCCTCTGTTCTCTCTTCTCTCTCTCTCTCTCTCTCTCTCTCTCTCTCTCTCTCTCTCTCTCTCTCTCTCTCTCTTTCTCTCTCTCTCTCTCTCCCTCTCCCTCCCTCTCCCCTTTTCCCCATAAAACCACAGCAAACTCCCCTTAGAATTTTACCATGGATTGTGCCATTCATACACAGTAAGCAATCATGTGTTCCCTTAGGATGGAAAGGATGGAATGTATTGTTTTAGGATATTAGACATTTCATGATGTTTGTAATAAAGTATGCTCTACCTTTAAAATTTAAGTATGTGTCTGTGTCCCTTCATTCCCAAGAATGGATGAATTTATGGTTTCTTGATTTGGGGGAACAAAATATATAGAACCATAGATCAATCAACAAACATGTATTAAGCACCTTCTATATACCAGTCATTGTGTTAAGCCCTGGGAGTACAGTGAAAGACAAAGACAATCCCTGCCCTCGAGGAGCTCATAATCTAATGGGGAAGATAGCAAACAAATATGTGCAAACTATATACAGGATAGATAGATAGATAGGGACTAGAATTAAAAAGGATTGGGAAAGGCTTCCTGCAGAAAATGGGCTTTTAGTTTGGACTTGAAGGAAGCCAGGGAAGTGAGGAGGCAGAGAAGAGGGAGAGCATCCCAGCCATGGAGGACAGCCAGAGAGAATATCTGGAGCTGAGAGATGGAGTATTTTGTTTGAGAAACAGCAGGAAAGCCAGTGTCACAGGACCAAAGAGTATGTGATAGGAAGTAAGGGGGAAAGGAGTTAGGTTATGAACTTTTGGACACCAAACAGAGGATGTTATATTTGATCCTGGAGGTGATAGGGAGCTACTGGAGTTGATTGCTTTAGGGAAATTCACTTTAGTGGCTAAATGGAGGATGGATTGGAATGGGGAAAGACTTGGGGCAGGCTGACCCACCAGTAGGCTGTTGCAATAGTCCAGTGATGAGGGCCTTTACTAGAGTAAAGTGTCAGTGGAGAGAAGGGGAGCATAATTGAAAGATGTCGTAAAGGTGAAATTGCCAGGCCTTGGCAACAGATTGGATATGAAGGTCAAGAAGGTAGTGAGAAATTGAGGATGACTCATACATAGGTAGTGAGCCTGAGGGACTGGGAGGATGGTGTTGCTCTTTACAGTAATGGGGAAGGTAATAGGAGAAAGAGTTTAGGGGGGAAGAGAAGGAGTTCTGTTTTGGACGTAGTGAGTTTAAGATGTTACTGGACTTTCAGTTCGAGGTGTCTAAAGGTCAGTTGAAGATGTGAGATTGGATTAGCCTCTTCACACTTAGAAGAATTTCGTATAAGGATATTAACGTTAGCATAGTTGTTCACATGTTATCCATCTCCCATCCTCTCACCTTCACCCCTCCAGTATGTGCTTCTTGATAGTTGGGACTGTTTTTATTTGGCTTTCTTCATTTCCCACATGCTTAGAACAATGCCTCACACATAGTGATCACTTATTAAATGCTTGACAGTTGACTGACAGACAGATGAATAAGATGGTATAGTTTCTTTCCTTAAAGACAAAATCATTTATTATGGAACTGGAAGAGACTAAAACATATTTAATCTAGTTTGTTGCATTTAAGAAAGTGAGGTGTTATTCCTAGTTTATGGATTGAAGAAATTGAGAAGCAGTTTAGGTGACTTGTTTGAAGTCACAGCTGGTAAATGGTATCCATCATTCGTGTTGATTTTTTAAAGGTATTTTCTCTTTTCTCCTTGTCCTATCTCACTCTGCCCCCTTACACAAAATACATTAACTAGAAGCATGAAAAAATTCTCTAGGTTACTAGATAGCCCCCCCATAAGTTGGTTTAGTAGGGATACAAATGTTGGGTTTAATGGCCTTAAAATGCCTTTTAAATGTTAAACAAAATAGCAGAGGACTATTGAGGTAATTTTTCCTCAATCTAAAATGCAAAATGGAACAGTCATTCTTGGGAACATTAATTTTAATTGCTGGATGTGCTCAAACATTTTGAATTTAATGCAGTTTCACAGTAGCTCAGACAATATAACCAAATTATTCTGCTGGCAGTTTTTAGGAAACCTCAGCCAAGATTTTGTACTTAGGGACCTCAGTCTACAAAAATGGAACACTGAAATATCCTAACAGAGTGTGATGTGCATTGTCACTTTTCCTATTGAGACTTTATCTAAAGAATCAAGTGTTGTCTTTCTAAATAATATTGTAATGTCTGCTATGTGACAGGAATGCATGCATCACACTAGTATAAGGTGTTCAAAGCTCTTGGATAATGGAGGAAGCCCTTGACAAATACTATTTTTTCTGGAGAAAATGGCACATAGTGAACATATGACTTGTTTTTGGCTCTGTAAAGAAAGTGTAGCAATAATTTACAGTTAGGATCCTACATGGCCACATGTGCTTTTTCTAGGAAACAAAATTTCTTTTTTTCATTTAATTTTTTTCTCAATTACATGTAAACAAAAAATTTTAACGTTCCTTAAAATTTTGAGTTCCAAATTCTCTTACTTCCTCTCTCCCCATCTCCTCCTTGAGAGGGTATAGATTATACATGTACAGTCATGCAAAACATTTCCACATTAGCCATATTGCAAAAGAAAATGCAGACCAAAAAAACCAAGAATAATGAAGAAAGTGAAAAAAAAAACAACTATGCTTCAGTCTGCGTACAGACTGCCATCAATTCTTTCTCTGGATTTGGATAGCATTTTTCATCACAAGTCCTTCAGAATTGTCTTATATCTTTGTATTGCTGAGCATAGCTAAGTTATTCACAGTTGATGGATCATCATACAATATTGCTGTTACTGTGTACAGTGTTCTCCTGGTTCTGCTCATTTCACTTTGCATCAGTTCATGTAAATCTTTCCAGCTTTTCCGGAGAGCATACTGCTCGTAATTTCTTTTAGCACAATAGTATCCGATCACAATCATATTCCACAGTTTGTTTAGCCATTTCCCAATTTCCAGTTCTTTGCCACCACATAAAGAGCTGCTGTAAATATTTTTGTACATCTAGATCCTCTTCTTTTTCCTTTGATCTCTTTGGGATACAGACCTAGTTATGGTATTACTGGATGAAGAGGTACGCACAGTTTGATGATAGTCCTTTGGGCAGAGTTCCAAATTGCTCTCCAGAATGATTGGTTCAGTTCACAACTTCACCAAGAGTGCATTAGTATTCCTACTTTTCCACATCCCCTCCAGTATTTGTTATTTTCCTTTTCTGTCGTATTAACTAATTTGATAGGTGTAAGGTGATATCTCAGAGTTGTTTTAATTTGAATTTCTCTAATCAGTAGTGATTTAGAACATTTTTTCACATAACTATAGTTAACTTTGATTTCTTCTTCCAGAAAACTGCCTGTTCATATCTTTTGACTATCAGTTGGGGAATGACTTGTATTCTTAAAAATTTGATTCAGTTCTTTTGGAAAATGAGACCTTTATCAGAGAAACTTGCTATAAAAAATTCCCCCCAGTTTCCTGCTTTCTTTCTAATCTTGATGGCACTGGGTTTTATTTGTGCAAGAGCTTTATTTCATTTCATTTTATTTTTTCTCAATTCCATGTAAAAAATTTTAACAATCGTCTTTTAAAAATTTTGAGTTTCACATTCTCTTCCTCCCTCCTCTCTCCTCTTTTTGGGAAGACAAGCAATTTGATAGCCTATATATATATAGACATGCAAAACATTTCCATCTCAACTATGTTGCAAAAGAAAACACAGACCCAACTAGGAATAATAAAAGAAGTTGAAAAAATGCTTCAGTCTGTATTCATATACCATCAGTTCTTTCTATGGAGGTGGATAACATTTTTTATCATCATTCCTTTGGAAGCAAAACTTTTTAATCACTTATTTGGTCATAAACTCTTCCCTTATCCATAAATCCCACAGGTGAAGTAGTCCATGCTCCCCTAATTTGCTTACAATATCCCCTTCAAGTTTCAATCCTGAACCCATTTTGACTTTATCTTGGTATACAGTGTCAGATATTGGTCTATACCTAGTTTCTGCCAAACTGCTTTCCAGTTTTTCCAGCATTTTTTGTCAGCTAGTGATTTTTTTGCCCCAAAATCTTGATCTTTGGGGTTGTCAAACACTAGATTACTGTGATCAGTACTGTGTATTGTATACCTAAATCTATTCAACTGATCCACCACTATTTTCTTGGGCAGTACCAGATGGTTTTGATGATTACTGCTTTGTAATACAGTTTGAGATCTGGTACTGCTGAGCCACATTTTTTCACATTTTTCCTTCATTGATTTCCTTGATATTCTTGACCTTTTGTTCTTCTGAATGAATTTTGTTATTATTTTTTCTAGCTCTATAAAATAGTTTTTTGATAATTTGTTTGGTATGGCACTGAATAAGTAAATTCATTTAGGTAGAATTGTTGTTTTTGGTATATTGGCTCTGCCTACCCATGAGCAATTAATATTTCTCCAGTTTAGATCCGACTTTATTTGTGTGAAAACTGTTTTGTAATTATGTTCATATAATTCCTGGGTTTCTCTGGGCAAGGTAGACTCCCCAATGTTTTCTGTTGTCTGCAGTTATTTTCAGTGGAATTTCTCTTTCTAACTCTTCCGTCTGGACTTTGTTGGTAGTATATAGAAATGCTGGTGATGTATGTGGGTTTATTTTATATCTTGCAACTTTGCCGAAGTTAATTCTTTCAATAAGTTTTTCAGTTGATTCTCTAGGATTCTCTAAGTATACCATCATATCATCTGCAGAGAGTGATAGTGTTGTTTACTCATTGCCTACTCTAATTTCTTCAGTTTCTTTTTCTTGTCTTATTGTTATAGCTAACAGTGAGATAGTTTACATTTTCTTCTATTTTTAAAATTCTTTTGATTTTGTTTGATTGTTTCTTGGTGTCTTATGGTCATTAGCTTCCATTTGTCTAGTTCTAATTTTTAAGGAATTGTTTTCTTTTTTTTTCTTTTTTCCTTTTTTAGGAATCATTTTCTTTAGTGAGCTTTTGTATCTCTCTTTCCATTTGATCAATTTTACTTCTTGAGGAGTTGTTTTCTTCAGTGAATTTTTGTACATTTTTTTCCATTTGATCAATTCTTTTTAAGGAGTTCTTTTCTTCAGTGGATTTTTGTGCCTCTTTTACCAAGCTATTGACTCTGTTTTCATAATTTTCCTGCATCATTCTTGTTTCTCTTACTTGTTTAATAATTTTTTTGAATTCTTCAGGAATTCTTGTTTGGTTTGTATACAATTCACATTTTTATTTGAGACTTTGCTTGTAGTACCTTTGACTTATGTCTTCTGGGTTTGTGTCTTGATCTTCCCTGCCACCATAGTAACTTGTTATGGTCAGATTCTTTTTTTGTTGTTTGATTTCCCCAGACCATTTCTTGACTTTTAACTTTATATGAAAATTGGGCTCTGCTCTTGGGGTACAGGGGGCATTGTCTCAAACTTCAAGCCTTTTGTGCTGCCATTTTCAGAGCTAGCTCTGGTGTCTGTAGGTTTTTGGTATTTCCAAGGTGATATGATCTAAGAAAGGGTGTGGTCACTACTCTCCTGGCCTCTGTTCTGGTCTTTACCCAGAAAGAGACCTTGTCCCCCTGTAGCCACCAATGCTAGCATTCCTCCTGGCCCGGGATTGTGACCAGTCCCCTGCTCTCCTGTAGCTGCAGCTGCCAGTGCTCCCCTCGATATTGGAATTGAGAGCAACCTCAAGCACTCTTCTCTGCTGTGAAATCATGACCAGGGCCCCTGCTCCCATGCTGTTGCAAGTGCTATTGCTCTTTTGCCCTGGGACTGTGACCTAGAACTGTGTATGGGCAATGGGCAATGCAACAGGATTCTGAACTCAGTATCAGCAAAGGGTCCCCAGCAGTCTCCTTCCCACAACTTGTCCAAGGCATCTTCCTCAACACCCTCTTCTTACCCTCCGGGCACCACCTCCACCCTAGTTTTTGAAGCTGCTACCACCAATGCAGCTGTCTCCAAGGCTGACACTGCAGCTAGCCTGTGCTGTGCGCCAGATCCTGACCACTACCCCAGTGAGACAGAACTTTCCCGCTGATCTCCTGAGTTGTCATGGCCTAGAAGATTGTTTCATCCAACCTTTTGTTGGTTCTACCACAACAGAATCTGATTTGATGCTCTATTTTAGAGTTATTTGGAGGGGAAGTTGGGAGAGTTTGGCTGAGTCCTTTACATGCCATCTTGGTTCCCCAAGGATAAGGTTTTTTGGTGTTTTTTTTTTGCTTTTTGGGTAAAAGCAGTGGGGTTAATTGACTTGCCCAGGGTCACACAGCTAGTAAGTGTCAAGTGTCTGAGACCGGATTTGAACTCAGGTCCTCTTGACTCTGAAGCCAGAGCTCTATCCACTGTTCCACCTAGCTGCCCCTAAGGATAAGTTTCTTGAGTACAGGAACCATGTGGAACCAAAACTTTATTTTTTTGAACCAAAACCTTTTAATCAGTAATTCTTACCATTAGAAATGGCAGCCTTCAGGCATCTTAGATGAGTATCTATCATGGTTCATATTCGTAAATTTACCTAATTTCAAGGACTTTGATTGAAGTGGAAGATGAGTACTAAAGAATATTGGGAAATAAAATTAGTTTTGTTGAACAGGGTCAGTTTATGGAGGATATTGAAAGCTAGGCAGGAGTTTAGGCTTCATTTGCCAGTTGGGCAATCATTCTAACTGTGTAAGATAGAGTGGCTTTGAGGAGAAACTGCAGATTAGGGAGATCACAGCATAGGATGTGGGACTAGAATGATTCCATTGGGTTAGAGGTAAAAGAGTAAATCTGTGAGTCATTTTAAAGTATAAAACAACAGGATTTAATAAAAACCTGGATAAGGAGGTGAGCAAAAAGGAAATATCAAAGATGACCCTAAGGGAGTAATTAACTAGCAGTTTTGGTGCTTGGGACAAGCTTTACAAATATGTGCTCTCAAATCACATTTTTAAGATAAAGTCATTTGGGGAAGGGAGGAGAAGGATCATGAGATACAAGATCCTATGGGGAAGAGACTCCAGAACATTGTGCCTTGGGATGAAGGCAGAGACAATCGGCCCTTATTCTTTCTAACTAGGTGCTCAACTCAGTTGTTTACGTGCACTACCAAAGGAGCTGTAAGTGCTGTTCATTGTCCTCTAAGTTTTGGGGGTCCTGGGTCAAAGCTATGATAATCCCTCCATTGTTACTGCTCTGAAGGTGTTTACTGCTGACAGCTTTGAGGAATTAATTTGGGAGGAGTGGGTGGACAGTTGATATATTTTGAGATGAAAGCAAGACATCCAAATAGACATGTTTTATAGATATTTGGGAACAGTGGACTGTGTTGCTTTGAGGCTGATAGGAAAAAGGGAAAGAAGGATACAATGGTTAAAATTATGTTTTGGACTGTTAAATGTGAATAATTTAGGTAAATAAATTCTCTCCTGTTTACCTTTTGAAAAATGGAGCACTCTATTTGTCATGCTAACACTGTTTGACAGTGGTTTTGCTTTATGTAAGACCTTTTATTAGATACTGGTCAAAACTGGTGTTCCAAAAGAAAATGCAGTTTTTCCTCATTTTGTTCAGTAATAGTGCGTCTGAAAGTTCATGTAAATCAAAGACTTATTCTAAATAATTCACATTTTAAAATACTTTAATAGCACTTACTTTTGAAGAAAATCCAGTGTGGAAAGTGAGTAAATCATTTTTCAGTGTGAGTAGTTGCCTTATAATTGACTTGCTTTGCACATTCAGATTTTCACCTCAGATTTTCTTGAAGTGGTTAGTACATATCTACAAGGGGAAAAAAATTGAATAAATCTAGCATAGCCTATATATGGTCAGGGCTACAAAAAAAAATCTTACACAAGATCATAGCTCCATACAAGACAGCCCCATCCCCTTCTCTACCACTTGAATTGAGATTGATTGGATGTTATTTTTCTTTCTGATTGAAGTTAGGAACCAGGCCGGATGGCCCTGTGAAACCTTATGTTCAGCTCTGGTTGATGTGATGCTTGTTGCCACAAATCTATGTATTTCTTCATGGAGAAAGAAGCGTGATGATAGTAATCCTACCCTCTGATATCCTTCTGCTTCAGACTAACTATAGAACCAATCTAAAGTAAAGTGTGCCAGAGCAAATCACAGAGGCTTGGCTAGTGGATAGTTCAGGCTGGATTTTAACAAGCAGAAGGTGCTGTTCATTTTGCTTACTGATGACACACTTTCTCTTTTGAGAACTGGGTCAGAGAGGTCTTTGCTTTCCTCCTCCCTTGGCCCTAAGTTAAAATACAGTTAAGAATGGAGAGTAGTGGCAAATTTATCTTCCTGGAGGGGGCAGGGCAGTCTTTCTTGGAACTGTTTCAGTTGTAGTTGGAGAGTGAAGCAGAAAAAAGGCAAGGAAAATAGCCCTGCCTTGGTGCTGGTTCTTCTGCTAAGGAAAAGATGAGGATATTTTTGGAATCATTTTAAAAGTGATTTTGAAGTTGTGTGATCTATTTTTTATATATGTTTATATCTAGTATATGTATCTATACATGAATGTGTGCATATGTATACATATGTGTATGTGTATGGGATTGAAGGGAGAGTGTGAAGAGTTTTCTTGTACTGGCTGTTAACAGTGAAATAAACACTAGTGTTCCCAGGAGAAGCTTCACCATGCAAAGAAGATAATGTAGAATTCTTTCTTGGGGGAAAGAAAAAGAAGTTTTTACTGTGACCAGTTTTCTGGAATGTCTTTAAAGAGAACTAAACATATGAAAACTGAATTGATAGCAGAAGGGAGTTGAAAGTTCTTTTTGCAACTGATTTGTCAACTCTACTCATTTATATATTTGAATGAAGCTCTATATGTAACATTTAAAATAGCAAGTAAGAATACATTTGATTTTTTACAAGACGTGTATATGTCACAGATTTTTCACTTCCTAGTAGAAATCCACATATTAATCCTAATAATCAAGTCATAGCTTATCTGTTCTGAAAGAAACACATAACTTGAATTTCTGAATTTTGTAATTTTTTCTTTATTATACTATTCAAATATGCACACTGCAATTAAGAACATAATATCTCAGTACAGAGAGAAACAATGAGCAAATTCAGGAATTCAAATTTTGTTCTTTATCTATATACCTTTGTGTATAAAGGGATTGTCATAATATGTCTGTTGTCAGGGATGAATAATTGTGTCATAATATGACAAAAAATGTCTAGTGTGTATACATTGCATTACTTAGGACATTGAACTGAGGACATTTGATGGGCAAGGGGTAAGTTAATAAATAGCTTTAAACTCAGTTTTATCTTATGGAATGTAGATGTCTGGCTTTAGTGTTTAAATGGTTCCAGTTGATGGAGCTGTAATGTATCTTATATTTAAGGATATTGTTATAACCCAGCACATAATCTCTGTGTCCAACAGATCACTGGCTTTTGGCTTTGTGAGCACGACCATGCATTTCCTTTGCTCCCATCAACTGCCAGCTTTGATTTTGTTATATATAAGGTACTCACTGTCTTAGATCTGTTGGCAGGATGGCCTCAAGATAACCTAGTCTTTGGAGCTTGTCAGTGCAGTTTATACTTTGATTAAATTATTTAATCCAACTATCTTATGTCACCCTAAGAGAATAGTGATGCACAAATTTCATTTAAACTTAAAGGTTTCTTGGCCAAGGTCTAGGCCAGTGTGATGGCTAGTCATTGCAGTCACTCCATAAGTTATTCCCTTTTGTTCCTTCTGAAATGCTTTGGGTTTTGATACTCTCTTCTTTTTAGTTTTGTTTTTGTTTTTGACACAACTCTCTCCTGGTTCTTTTCCTACCTATCTGACCATTCCTTCTCAGTCTCTTTTGCTGGATCTTTATCCAGGTCATGCCTACTAACTGTAGGTATACCACAGGGCTGTCTTGGGTCTTCTTCTCTGCTGCCTTTATACTATTTTTTAGGTGATCTTATCAGCTCCCTTGGATTAAATTATCATCTTTATGCTGATGATTCTCAGATCTTCTTATTCAACCCTAGCCTCTCTGGTGTTCTCCAGTCTCATGTCTCCAACTACCTATTAGACATCTTGACTTGAATGGCTTGTAGGCATCTTACAATTCCTGGGTGTGTAAATCCAATAATGGCTTTATTGGGTTAAAGGATATAAACATTTTAAAAAACTACCCTCAGTTCTACCAACAGTGAATTAGCACAACTGGTTTTCCCCACCAAAGTTGATTTTTTTCATCTTTTAAATTTCTATCTTGACAATGTAGTTGAACCGTGCCTCAAATATTGCATGTATTTTTTTTCCTTGTCTTTGAATTTGAACTAATTCAGATTTCATTTTTAGAGTAGATTTCTTCACATATTCCTCTAAGCATTTTAAGAAATTGTTTGGCTAGTACCATAACCCCATATTACAGATAAGAAAACTGAGATAGAAAGACATAAGGACCCATTTCTAACACAAGTCACTCAACTAATTGTTTCACATGATTACATTCCACATGTTTTACTTAATTTTATATAGACTGTGTAGCACATTTGTAACTTATTCACAGACTCTTAATGTTTTAGATTAAAAGTACCTATGAATCACATTCCCTAGAATTTCACATTCTCTTGTTTTAATTAAATTGGAGGTTGTAATCATGATTAACTACTAACATTTATAAGATCATGGGATTTAGACCTGAAAGAGGATGTAGAGGGCATTTAGTCCAACTACTTCATTTTACAGTTGAGGAAACAGAAGACTAGTGAATTTAAAAAAATTTTCTGAGAGTCATGCAGTTAGTAATTAGCAGAGTTGGGCTTTGAACTTAGGTCTCCTAGTTCCAAATCTTAAGTTCTTTCCACAATATAATGCTACATCTTATTGAGCACGCACTGTATTTGCAAGACTCTGTGTTCATTCTAGGTGCCAGGGATGAAGAAAGCCAGAAGATAGGATCTCTTTAAGGATTCATAATCTATCTGGAGAGGTTTATTGTGGTATAGTAGATTGCCAGAAAAAACTCAGTTATGGACAGAATTTTGTGGTCACCTGCTAAACTGATGGCGGAGTTTGAGGTCCTGTGCATCATTTGGTGTATTTCCCCCCCATCTACTGGAGAACAGACAAGAATTTGCTACCAACAAACCTGCTGTATGCCTGCTTACCACAGGTGCTTGGGAACATGCTATACCATAACAGGGCTTCCTATGTCAGAGCAGTTATCTGCTCTACTTATTATATACCATAACTCTGACAGGGATATGAATTATTAGTGATGTACTGAGTGTGCTGTTAATGATAACTGACGGTTATGAAAGCTTAAGAGATTAAAGTATGAAATAGGGTCAGTTTTTGCTTTGGCTTAAATGCCATGTCTTTCTTTTGGGGGGGGGGAAGCGTGAGGCAATCAGGGGTTAAATGACTTGCCTAGGGTCACACAGCTAGTAAGTGTCAAGTGTCTGAGGTTAGATTTGGACTCAGGTCCTCCTGACTCCAAAGCCTGAGCTCTATACATTGCACCACCTAGCCGCCCCTCAAATGTCATGTCTTTAAGATGACATCAGTTGCTTGAATTTTCTACTCCTATAAACCACGTTCACTTCAGAGAAGGCAGGCATATTATGTTTACATTCTTACTCTTCTGCTTAAACTTCCCTTTGCCTCCCCCACCCCCATATCACTTTCTGAAGGTTGAACTGACAGATATGCTTGCAGCACCCACAGCTGAAGTCAGTGTTGAGTATTCCCACCCACTTGTTACATTTTTATGTCCATGAGAGAGAATCTTTTCTTTATATTGTTAGGGAGATATATATTGTAAATTTCAGTTGCATTTTTTTTTCCTGGGATGACTGCCTCAGCAGAACAGCCATTCACTCATAGGAGATGTGTTTTTCTCTTATTCACTTCATCAGTGTATGTTATGGGAGGTATAAAGAAAAATAACATGAATGCTCATTGTATATGTTATCTAATAGTTACCTTCATGAAGTAATGAAACAAATAGTATGATATGTTAGATATCTAAACAAATGTTTTCTCAATTATAATTGTATATAATGTTTCAGATAAACAGGTCATTGCAGATACGGTACAACCTTATGAGTTACAAGTTGCTGTAGTCTAGTGCTCTGTGCTTTTTCCCTTCCTGATAATATGATCAGCCACTGTTCCTCCTTTAGTGATGCACTCTTACGAAAATAAAGTTTATGAATTGAAAATCCAACAGATAATGAAACAAGCTGGACAGAATATTGTATGTATTGTTAGATGTGGTCATTTTATCAAACGTTTTTGTTTAATTGCTTTTTTGGTCATAAGAGCTAGTTCAGTCTGGAATAGAGTGGTTTAAATGACTATGATGTAAAGACAAAAGGCATTAATAAAACTTTTTTTAAAAAATGACAGATTTAAGTTTTTATAAAGTAATTTTAGTAGCTATACGCCAGCAAAATATTTTTCTAGTAAGCTTATTGCTCAGAGATGGATAGTCTGATGGCTAGAAGTTTGGAATCATAGAAATACGTGGTAGAAAGATACTGAATCTACTAGTTAAGTGAGTTTTCTCAAAGTTTGCACATTTATTTCTGTTAATACTTTTAACCATAGTAAACATATAACCATTTGCAGTTTTTATAAATTGGTATTTAGTTTGTTGGTTGCCAGTCAAGACATGTTTATTAAATTTGCCCACTCTGGAAAGCATTTTGTTAAGTCCTTTGGGGGAATACAAGCAAATGTAAAACACAATCACTGTTATCATTCTACACCTTAGTTGAGGAGAAAGGACCCATAGGTGGAAAGTTCACTAATGGTATCAGAAAGTATATGATGAGTGTCAATTGAGTGCAACAAGTAATAGGTTCTATGTGATATATTTTTTTAAATTTTACATAAATTTATTTATTTTTAGTTTTCAACATTTACTTCCACAAGATTTTGAATTCCAAATTTTCACCCCATCTTGCTCCTCATCCCACCCCAAGATGGCATGCATTCTGAATACCCCTTCCGCTAGTCTGCCCTCCCTTCTATCTCTCCCCCCCATTCTCTTATCCCCTTCCCCTTCTATTTTCCTGTAGGGCAGGATAGATTTCTGTACTCCCATTTCCTGTATTTCTTATTTCCCAGTTGCATGTGGAAACATTTTTTTAAACATGTGTTTTTAAAATTTTGGGTTCCAAATTTTCTCACTTCCTCCCACCCCCACCCCCCTCATTGAAAAGGCAGGTGAGTCAATATAGGCCATACATGTGCAGTTATGCAAAACACTTCCATAGACATGTTGTGAAAAACTAACTCTATTTCCCTTAATCCTGTCCTGCCCTCCCATGTATTCTATTCTTTCTTTTGACCCTGTCCCTCCTCAGATTACCCCCTTTCCCAATTTGCCCTCCTCTCTATCATCCCCCTGCTCTCTTGTCCCCTTTCTCCCCTATTTTCCTGTAGGGTAAGACAGATTTCCATGCCTAATTGAATATGTATGCTATTCCCTCCTTAAGCCAAATCCTGTGAGAATAAGATTCACTTCCCCCATTTCCCCTCCACTGTAACAGCATTTTCTTTTCTGTTTTTTTTTGTGTGAGATAATTTACCCCATTCTACCTCTCCCTTTCTTCTTCTCCCAATATAATCCTCTCTCATCCCTTAATTTTATTCTCCAGATATCACCCCTTCATCTTCAACTCACCCTGTACCCTCTATCTATCTATTTATCCATCCATACATACATACATATAATTTTTCCTCCAACCACCCTAATACTGACAAAGTTCTCATGAGTTAAAAATATCATCTCTCTGTGCAGGAATGTAAACAGTTCAGCCTTAATAAGTCTCTTATGATTTCTCTTTCCTGTTTACCTCTTCATGTTCCACTTGAGTCTTGTATTTGAAAGTCAAATTTTCTATTCAGCTCTGGTCTTTTCATCAAGAATGCTTGAAAGTCCTCTATTTCACTGAATGACCATTTTTTCCCCTGAAGGATTATATTCAGTTTTGCTGGGTAGGTGATTCTTGGTTTTAATCCTATCTTCTTTGCCCTCTGGAATATTATATTCCATGCCCTGCAGTTCTTTAATATAGAAGCTGCTAAATCTTGTGTTATCCTGATTGTGTTTCCACATACTTGAATTGTTTCTTTCTGGCAGCTTAATATTTTCTCCTTGACCTGGGAACTCTGGAATTTGGCTACAATATTCCTAGGAGTTTTCCTTTGGGGATCTCTTTCAGGAGGAGATCGTGGATTCTTTCTTTCTATTTTGCCCTCTGGTTCTACTATATCAGGGCAGTTTTCCTTGATAATTTCTTGAAAGATGATGTCTAGGCTCTTTTTTTGATCATGGCTTTCAGATAGTCCAATAATTTTTAAATTCTCTCTCCTGGATCTATTTTCCAGGTCAGTTTTTTTCCAATGAGATATTTCACATTGTTTTCTAATTTTTCATTCTTTTGGATTTGTTCTCCTGTGTCTTGATTTCTCATAAAGTCACTATCTTCCAATTGCTTTATTCTAATTTTTAAGGAAGTATTTTCTTTAGTAAGCTTTTGGACTTCCTTTTTCATTTGGCCAATTTTTCTTTTTAGGGCATTCTCCTCATTAGCTTTTTGGACCTCTTTTGCCATTTGGGTTAGGCTATTTTTTAAGGTGTTATTTTCTTCAGTATTTTTTTGGGTCTCCTTTAGCAAGCTGTTGACTTGTTTTTCATGATTTTCTTGCATCACTTTTCATTTCTCTTCCCAGTTTTTCCTCTACTTCTCTTACTTGCTTCTCAAAATCCCTTTTGAGCTCTTCCAAGGCCTGGAACGGATTCATATTTTTCTTAGAGGCTTTGAATGTGGGAGCTTTGACTTTGTTGTCTTCTTCTAGTTGTATGTTTTGATCTTCTTTGTCACCAAAGTAAGATAATATAGTTTGACTCTTTTTACGAGGTTTGCTCATGATCCCAGCCAACTACTTGAGTTTTAAACTCTTTGTTAAGGTAGGAGTCTGCTTCCGATGTGGAGAATGTACTGTCCCAAGCTTCGGGGGTTTGTATAGCTGTTTTCAGAGATACTTCTAGGGGACCTGTATATTTTTAGCTCTTCCAAGGTGTTATGATAAGGGTTGAGGTGTTTACTCTTTTCCTGGCCTGTGCTCTGGTCTTTGAGTGACCGGCCACAAACAGTCTTTTCTGTCTTGGAACTGTGAGGAGGGTTTCTTCTGCGCAGCCACTACAAGCTCTACCACGCCAGCTCTCCTCCTCGCCCCAGGACCCATGTCCAGAACTGTGACCCAGATCCAAGCACGGGCAAAGCAAGAGATTCCTATCTGAGCACCAGCAAAGAGATCCCAACAGTCCCTCTCTGATCAGCCACTCCATTCCCCCTCAGTCTGTGGGCTGGAAGCTCAGGACACAGACACTGCCCTGGCGCCCGGGCTCTGTGCTCTGGAACTGGCTCTGACCTAGCTCTTCTCTCACCGGAAAAACAGACTTTTCCCACTGACCTTCTAAGTTGTCTTTGGTGTTCTTGGATTGAGTAGTCTGGAAGCTGCCATAGCTGCCCGCGATTCAGTCCCAAGCCAAACTGGGCTCCTCTCACCACCCAGCTCAATATGCCTTTCCAATCAACCATCCAGGCTGTCTTGGGCTGGAAATTTGTTTTAATCTGTCATTTTGTGGGTTCTGCTGCTTTAGAATTTGTTTAGAGCCATTTTGTATAGGTATTTAGAGGGGTTTGGGGGAGAGCTCAAGCAAGTGACTGCTTTCACGACACCATCTTGGCTCCGCCCTTCTCTATGTGATATTTTTTAAAAAATCATTCATTTATTTTTATAAGCATTTATTTTCCCCTCTTACTGCCCCTCCCTTGAATTAGACATGAAAAATGGGGGGAAAAAAGAAACATAACAAAAAAATCAAACGTAACAAAAAAAAATCATAACAAATAATGTGCAGCCAGGAGAACAAATTTCTACATTGGCCATGACCAAAAATATATGTCTCGTTCCTCATTTTAAGTCCATCACCTCTCTGTCAGGTGGGTACTGTATTTCATTTTTATTACTCTCTCTAGACTCATGACTCATGGTTTATCATTGCATTCTGTTGGTTTTAAAACAGACCGCTGCGCTTTGTCTTCCTTTCCTCTCTGTCTGCTTTGTTGCCCATTTTAATAATTTCTTGGGTTTATTCCAGTCCCATCCAGAGGATAAAATGGCAGCCATTCCATGATTATAGAAATTAGAACTGGAAATAGCTTAGAGATAATCAAGTCAAAATCCCATTTTACAGATGGGAAAGCTGAAATGCAGAGGGGAGAGAGAGTGAAATGACTTGTTCAAAGTAATATGGTTTGATAGTTAGGGGCTTTGAAAGTTTTCACCAAGTTTACTTTTTTTTCCCCCTCTATTTGATGCTAATATTATTTACTGGCCTTGAAAAAACTGAGCTCCTTTCTTGGGGAGAAGCACAATGGACTTAATAATGAATATGAGTTCTTTTAATTGTTTGTAGATTTCAGTTGTCTATTTTGCCTTTATTTTCAAGAAGTTTGGATAATTGGGAGTTTATTGCATACAGACTTTACTCTAAATTTTTTATTCATATTATCTTAATGAAATGTGTAGAAAGAGTTTTAACAGTGCTTTTAATTTAAATATGTGTATATAATAGATGCTACTTTGGTTGGAGCACAAATTGATGCATGTGGGAATTATTATTCTTTATTCCAGGCTCTTCCATTTAATAGTCCTGACTGTTGTAGAGAAGGTGGGTCCTTGGGGCAAGTCATTTAAGTGCTCTGTGCCTCAGTTTTCTTAGCTATAAAAATGAGATAATAATAATGCTCAATAATAATACTACCTTACATGGCTATCATAGTTCTTAGTAAATCTTGGAGTACTTTATAGAAATGTGAGTCATTTTGTCATCTAGCTATTGTGCTGTATAGCCTGTAAATATTAATTTACTTTGGTTAAACATGGTTTTGTTTTGGTCCCAAAAAATGTTTTTAAAGTGCATACATGTTAGGTGTTGATAAAAGTTATATAAAATATTTAACCCCAGTCTGTGCCCATGATCTTTCAAAAAAAATAATGTCAGAGAGGTAATGAGGTCCTGTGCTAAGGTATTAAGACTAGAGACAAACCTTAGAGATATTGTAAAGGTAATTAATAGCCCTGAGACACTGATTTTTGGATTTGGAAGGCAAAGAAGAGAGAGTATGTAAAGATGACTCTGAGGTTTCAGTTCTGGGATAGGGAAGATAATGGTGTCATCAGATTTTGGGAAGGCAGGAAGAACCGGTTAGTTTTTGTCAAAGCTCGTAACCAGCCATTTGGACATCTTGAATCTGAGGTACTAGAAAAATATCTGATCCAGATGAAGATTTCTGGCAATCAGTTGTAAATGAGTCTTTGGAATTTGGGATAGATGACAGGGCTAGAAATAAAACTTTGGAAATGATCCAAATAGGTGATACTTGAAGTTATTGGTCAGAAGCACAATTAGGGTATGAAGAGAGCTGTGTGAGAAGTGTAGCTTTACTTTGTCAGAGTAAAGTACTAAATTCATTTTAGTTCCATTCAACAGACATTTTTTAGTCCCCTTCTATGTGGAAAGCACCAGGAATACAGCAGAGGTTTCCAAATTTATTTGGCCTGAATGGAATGTGGTAAAGACCTCCCATAAAACCTAAACTCATAAGATATAAGATGTTACATCTAACTGTGAAAACAAATGGTTGCCCATGGGACAGGAGCAAAGGAACACAGGAATTTAACAGGCGTCTGCAGAGTAAGGACATTGCAAGATAACCACATCTGCTTGTCTGCTACTGTTGCTGGGAAGATTTTTATCTTGTCTAGAATGTATCCTCAAGGCCTGTAACTATGGGCTAGGAGGAAGGGGGTTAGGGAGGAGAATTGCGATAGGGACCTATAAAAAAACCTGCTGTATCTATGTTTGGCGCGCTCTGACACTGAGAGGTTTTTCGGTGTGGATCGCCCTTTCTCGCGAGATTGTAAAAAAAATTCCTTTCTGCCTTCTACCTGGAGAAGCCTCTAAATTTATTGGAAATAAGGATAGCTGTCTCACACAGGCCTACCCCCCTTTAAAAAAAAATTACTCAGCACCCCCCGGAAATCTACTTTCTTTAATCCTTTAACTTTTTCTTTTCTTGAAATTTGCATCGTTTCAAAAAAATATAAAATATTTTTTTAAAATGATGCATCTTAAATTTAATAACTTATTGTAAATTTGTGGGGTTTTTTTCCCTGCATTGAAATTTTGATGATGCAGTATTGTATCATGTGACCACATAATATCTTATTGTAAACAAATCATTACATGCACGTATTCCTGCTGATGCATGCTGGACTTCCCAACAATGTGGGACACACTCACCTGCCAACACTTACTCATTAAGACCTGTTGGTGGACTTGACCACTGATCGGTTATAACTTGCATTTTTTGTGTTTATTTGGAAAGTAATGTAATCACTTTGAGTTTAACCATGTTATACAGATGAAACATGTATGAATGGTTTTTCAAATTTTTCTTGTCTTCTCTTCTTTCCTTATGTTTCCACCCCTCCCCCCTTATTTTTATTTAACTCCCCTCAATTGCACCTGAGGCTACTACTGTACCCTGTGCTATCATTCCAGCACCTCTCAAGGGGCAGTATCACCCACTTTGGGAACCTATGGAATACAGACAGAAAAATGAAATAGTCTCTGCCTTCAAGGACTTTACACTGAACTGGGGATATACAAGATACATGAGAAAAGGAAAAAAATGCACAATATTAGACAAAATAATACCAAGTGATTTCTGGAGGGGAGTGATCATTAATACCTTGGGAGTGGGGTCAGGGAAGCGATCAGGAAAGATATCCTTTGGGAAGTGGCCTCTTAGATGTGCTTTGCAGAAAGTAAGAGATTCTATGAAGTGGAGGTGAAAAAGGAGTACATTCCAAGTAGAGAGGATCACATGTACAAAGTGAGGAATAGCTAGCAAGCCAGTTTGGCTGGAACAGAGAATAAATACATAAAAGAATATAATATGAAATAAGACTGGAAGGGGAGGTGTGAACCAGATTGTGGAGGGTTTTCAGTATTCAGCTGAAGATTTTGTGTTTTAACCTTGAGTCAGTTGGGAAATACTGACGATTTTTGACTCGGGAACTAACAGTCAGATTGTGCTTTGGAATATTGATTTGGCAGCTATGTTGGTGATGGAATGGAGACTGTAGAGACTGGAAACAGGGAGACCAATTAGGAAACTATTGAAGTAGTCTAGCAGTAGAAGAATCAGATGTGTCAAAATTGATGAAATTAAAAAAAATAATTTACCATAATTTCTTCCATTTTTGCAAATGAACTTTAAATACAAATAATTACAAGCAGATGTATCAGTTTACTTTGTTAATTTTCATCTTGCAGTCTCCTATTTCCTTTGCCTTATTGGAAAAAAAAGATGCCCTGAATCAAATGATAGTTCTTAGTTCTTTTTTAAAACCCTAAATTCTTTTTAAAAAAATTTTTAATTATTTTATTTTAAATTATCAGCAATCACTTCCATAAGCTTTTGAGTTTTGAATATTTCTCCCCCTCCCTCCCCACCTCCCTCAAAACCCTAAATTCTTAAATTCTAGTACTTCTAGTGCAGTGCAAGAGGGATGAAGGCCTTCATTAGGGTAGGGGTGTGATATGAGTGGAGAGAAAGGACATGTGGGATGTTATGGAGGTAGAATCAATGAGATTTTCCAACTGATTGCATGACTTCAGGGTTTTGAACCTGTGTGACTAGGACTTTAGTGCCTTTAAGAAAAATAACGACGAGCTCTGGTTTGGACGTATTGAGTTTGAAATGCTTACAAGACTTCATTTGGAGATACGTAGAAGGCAATATGACACTGAAGTTCAGAGTTGAGATTGGAGCTAGTTGCATGGATTTGGGAATCATCTGTATAAAGATAATTAAACCAATGGCAGCTGCTGAGATCATCAAGAAGGACACTGTAGAGAGAGAGAAGGGAGCCAAGACAGAGTCTTAGAGAACATTTATCCTTGATGGGTAGGTGAATGAGTCCAGCAAAGGAGACTGAAAAGGAGCAATCTGACAAATACAAGGAACACCAAGAGATAACAGCATCATAATAGCCATGGAATGGACATGTGTCCAGGAATAGGGGATTATTGATAATAGCAAAGGCAGTCAGAATGAGGATTGAGAAAAGGCCTTTGGGTTTAACAGTAAAAAGTTCATTGGTAGTATTGGAGTATAGTGTTGGAAATCAGAACTGCAGAGAATTGAGAAGTAGGGTGAGGAAATGGAGGCAACCATTTTAAGATTTTGGCTGTATAATGGAGAAGAGAGAAAGAAATATAAGATGATAACTTTGAGGGGATGGCAAGATCAAGTACTGAAGGTTTTATAAGCGTCAGATTTTTTAAATAAAATGTATTTGCCCAAAGTTTCAGCCCATTTTTCTGTAATTAATTTTGACAGTTCAGCAAACAGTTATGGCTATGTGCAAAGCACTATGCCAGGTGGATGAGACCATAAAAAAATAAGAGCCCTTGCCCTCAAGGAATTTTGTGTTCTGAGGAGATATAATGTGTACTCATATGCACAAATACATATTTTGGTCCAGATCTGTGATTTCATATATATGTGGAACTTCTGGAAAGCTCCCTCTGATTCAGATTAGCAAGTGGATTATAGTTTATATTTTTAAATAGTTGCTTGGTGTACTAAGAGGTTGAATGGCATGCCCGTGGTCACTTAGCTCAAAAGTATTAGCTGCAGGGCTTGAACCCAGGTTATCTTCACCCCAAGGCCAGCGTTCTGTACGCTGTACTGTGCTTCCTCTTATACAGAAATACAATGAGAGGAAAGTCAAGAAGGAAGAGAACATTATCAACTGGAAGATCATGGAAATCTTTACAGAAGTGGAATCTGATTTGAGCCTTGAAGGACCACAAGGATTTTGAGAGTGGAAGATGGGGTAGGGGAGAAGTGTTATCATTCCTGGCATGGATACCACTTGTGCAGTTCATTACACAGAGGTGGAATTGTTGAATCCAGTCATTCAACTTGCCATCTAATTTTACTAACTCACATCTCTTTATCTTTTCTGTAAGAATAGCGTGAAGTACTTTTATCAGATGCTTTGCAGAAAGCTTGGTAAACTATTTTCAGTATTGAAGCTTACTGTGGGGATCCAACAGGTATAGAATTATAGTACAAGGAATATTTGAGAAGGAGGAGCTCTAACAACTGGGGCCATAGGGAGAGAGAGGGAGCAGGGAAGACGAAGGAGATGGCACTTTAGCTGACAGGGTGTGTAGAGAGGAGGACCCAAATAGAGACTTGGGGGAATACCCATTCCCCAAGGGTCCCCTTGAATGGATGATAATCCATCAAAAATCTTTGAGAACAGAGGCAGCTAGCTGGCACAGTAGATAGAGTACAGCCCCTGGAGTCAGGAGGACCTGAGTTCAAATCCGGCCTCAGACACTTGACACTTACTAGTCGTGTGACCCAGGGTAAGTCTCTTAACTCCATTGCCTAGCCAAAGAAAAAAAAAGGAAAAAAAAAGATCTTTGAGAATAGTTAGACAGGTAAGAGAAGAACCAGAAGAGAGTAGTGTCACTGAAGCCAAGCAAAGAGAGAAGGTAGAGAGAGTGTGCAGAAGGGGGGTTTGATCAGTAGCGTCCAAAGTTATATAGAGACATCAAAGAGATTGAGACTGAGCAAAGGTTCATTCATACTTCTCTATACTACTGCCTCAATGAAATGTTGTCAGTATCAAATGAAATAACATATTTTGTGCAGTGCTTTGCATTATATTAAAGCATTATACAAATATTAGCTAATACTAGTAGTAACACTAGAGAGAATAATTTCAATTGAGTGAATGTCAATTTGGAAGGTAGATTACATGACACTGAGAAGTAAGTGGGTACTGAAGAAGTGGAAGCAGTGAATGTAGAAGATAGTTGATAGGAGGTTGGCAGTGAAAAGGAGGAGAAATTGGACAATAGCTTGAGGGAATGTCAGGAATTTAAATGACATTGTAGATCTAAGCATGCTCATAAATGAGAGAAAGACCTAGTAAACAGATTGAAGATGGAGATGAAGGTTTTTTCTGGAGAAGGTATAATTGAGATTGAGAACACAGGTATCGAATGAGATAAGGCATTTTGTAAAATGCTTTTGAATGGAAAGTGTTAGCTTTGGCAAAGAAAAGGTCCAGTTCTTCCTTCAGAGAAAGGAATCAAGAAGGAGAGAGTGAGTGAAGATGGAAAGGGCTTTGTGCTGTAGAGTTGATGTGGGGGAAGATCTCATGGTTGATGGACTTCATTTTATCACTGTAGTAATAGGTGAAGGCATCCACATGGGAGGACAGGTGAGGAGTTGGAGGTTTGAGGAGAGAAGTGAGTGTTAGGAGCAGCCACCGAGGAGAATGGTATAGTCAGTCAATGAATGAATAAAAGTTTTACTGTGTAGCAGTGAAGGGCTAGCTAATATTAGACAGCAAAAATTCGTAGGATACTTGTGTCAGAGAAGGCCTTCTTCAAATTATCTCTTTTAAAAAGTGAAGGAAAAAAATCCCTGCTAATATATTGGCAGTTTTATCAGTCCTTTATCAGCAGTCATTCTTCTCTTGTGCCGCCATCCTCCAGATAGTTTGCTTTGAGCTAATATGGCAAAAAACCTCACTTAAAAACAATCTTTTTTAAAGACTTGTATCTAGGGTTCCTGAAATCCATTGTAATTGTTCAGATGTCATCTTTTTCCATATTGCAAATATAGTGACCTTATTTGATGTTTTGATGATTTAAAATGTTAGAAACTAAATGCTGTGAATATATTCACAAGACAGAAGTTGAGAGAGAAAAAGTAGCTCTTTGATTTCAAATTAGGGATGATTAATCTTTCTTGCTAACACCTTGTAGTTTGGTCCTTGATTAATTCAGTCATAGAGCTGTTCCTGTGTAGGTGCAATTTCCTTCTGTTAACATCTTACTGTGTTTTGTTTTGTTTTGTTTTTTAAAATGAAGACTACTATTCTGGTAGTTCAGTGTTTTTGCTTTTTTTGGGGGGGGGGAGTGGTTGAGGACAGAATCTTTAAAATTTGTTTCAATAAATGGGAAGAGCCTCTTCTACAGAATAAAAAGATCATATGTTTGCTATTTCAGGCAAAACTTAGGTAGAAGATTTTGCATTGTGACTTTTTATTAAATTGTTAATATAATCATAATTGCATATATATATTCCTTGATTCTCAGACTCTTCTTGCTGCTGTTTTGGGATAGTTAAGCCAGAGTGATTTTTCTTTTTAGTTAGCATATCTCTGTGTTTAATCTCTGTAGGATATGATGCTTCCACAAAGGATTGTTGGACTTTATCCAGATTGCTGTTATCTCCACTTCAAAAAAACATGCACATTGAATATCTGACAGGATGGCCAGGTGAAATTTATTGTGTGGAATTAATTTTGATTATTGAATCTGAAAAGTAGAGTAAAGACTCTTTGCAGATTAAATGTCAGTTTTTTCCACATGTTTTCTTTTTGCTTTTAAAGCAGAAGTTAGCTGACAGTTGACCCTTTAAAAAGAAATGCAAAAGAATTAAATTGCCTTAAGATGATTCTGCCCTCAGTCAGAACCAAGGGCATGCCAGGTAGTACCTTTTCTTAATTTATACTCTCTCATTCTGTGTAGCCATGTCCATCACTGAGCATAAGCACTTCATCACAATCTATCTGTAGGTCTTACTGCAGTACTTCAGAGACCTCAGATTTTGTTAATGTATCCTATCCCCTCTATGCCTTAGTAGTCAGTCTTCCAGAGTTGTTGTGGCTAAACATCTCATCATCTTGTGGCCAGCCAAACGCACTTAGCTCATCTTGTCTTAGGAAAGCAGACATAGTCTGTTGATGGGTCCTTTCTCAAATTCTTAACAGTTTAGCAGGACCTGCCAGACCATTTTCCCCTGCTGGCATTGCCTTTGAGAGCCCATAGTCACCTTGAGGTCACAATGAAGCTTCAGAGTAGGAATGGTCATAGGAATGAGGACTATGCCTGTGATTTCATTGACATAGGGAGAGCCTGCTGAGTCACTTCTACTAGTGCAAGTTTTCACTTTCTGTGCAACTCTTAGGCTTAGAGAATTTCCTAGAGCGCTGAATGGTCAAGTCACTTGCCTAGGGTCGCACTGCCAGTTTGGGACTTGAATCTAGGTGGTCTTGGTTCAGAGGCTGGCTTTCCACACTGCCTCTCACTAGGACTGTGTCATATAAAGGATAGTTCTTCTGAATGATGGAAGTTAGATTTGAGCAGCAGCCAGGGCTTGTTTCTCCTTGCTTTAAATTTTTTTTCACTCCTTTTCTCATTTTTAATTGCTTGGATTTTCTACATATTGAACATAAGCCACTTATCCTCATAGTGATTCAAATTTGGCCAGGTTTGATAAGAAGGTGGTGTGTTCCTTTTTCAGGACCCAAAGCCCAAGTGGAGGGAATCTCACCATATATTTCGGTGCCTCCCCACACTTTTCTACTCCACTTTTCACTTTCTAATTTCATGGCAAACCTAGTAGTATGTGGTGGAGAGGATAACTTGGACCCTTGAAAAATAGTGGGTAAAGCATGACTTCACAGGACCACCCATGAAACATGCCTTCCCCTCTAAGTCAGAGTCGGGGTACTGTCACTGCAGAATGAGGCATACGTTGTCAGACTTGGTTAATGTGTTGATTTGTCTTCTGTAACTGTTCTTGTGTTCCAAGCAAAGGTTCTATGAGAAGAACAGGGAGGTGGGGAAAGGAATCACTGGGAAGCATCAATAAAACATTGAAAAAATAATAGCTAGCATTTATATAGTGTTTTGCCAAGCACTTTAAATGTATCACTTCATTTGATCCTTATAACAATCCTATGAAGTTGTACTTTTATTGTCCTGATTTTACAGATAAAGAAGCTGAGGCTTAGGGAAGACTTGCCCAGGATCACACATCTAGCAAGCTGTCTGAGGTGGGATCTGAACTCAGGTCTTTCTGAATCCAAGGTCTAACACAGGGGTGGGGAACCTGTGGCCTTGAGGCCACATGTGGCCCTCTAGGCCCTCAACTGTGGCCTTTTAACTGAGTCCAAGTTTTACAGAACAAATCCTTTTATTAAGGGGATTTGTCTTGGGAAAGCAATCTTGGGAACTTTTCCACTACCCCACAAGTGACAGGTTACAATATGAAGGGAAGGGGGCAAGAGAGGAGTAGCAGTGGCTACTTTTCTGCCTCAGTGAAGCTCAAAGGAGATACTGTTGTGCTCAAGGCAAGACCCAGATTTTGGAAGGTTAAGGGCACATGGTATGTGGAGGATTTACATGAGGGAGCATACAAGTTACTTCTAGGAGTTCACATAAGAGAGAACATCCCCTTCTTCATCACTGGCTATGTGTATGTTTCTTGATATTGATTGGAAAAACACCGATGGAGTCCAGCTTCTATTGATTCTAGGGACATACTTCTAATATTCCACCCCCTTCCCCCCAGTTTTACTCTAAGTCTCAACTGTAATTTAAATTGATTCATTCTCAATCTGTTCTCCTTGGAGGTAGCAGTTAGCTGGATATTTTTCCTATATGGTGAATTATTATTTAAAGTTATTTGTCACATTGTGCACCCACTCTTTCCTGGGCCCCCTAATCCCCACATTGTCATCTTCAGGGTAAATCCAAACTCCTTAGCTTATGTAATCTGATTCTAGTTTACCTTTTCAGCTATGTCTTTCATGTTTCCTTACAGAATCTCTGCTCTGCCCCAACTGGTCTGTTCCCTGCTCATCAAAAACATTGTAAATTCTCATGTTTACAACTCGAAAAAAGAGCAGTGATAAACTGGAAAGCACTCCTAGGCCTACCTCTATACTTTTGCTTATGCCTTCTCTTTACCTGGAATAACTTTTCCTTTTCTTTCCACATAACTAAACTTTAGACATCCTTTAAATCCTAGTTTAAATTACATCTTTTCTGTAATATCTTCTTGGCCGTTCAGCACATAATGACAGTTCAACAATTACTGATTAAGCACATATTCCTTTCAGAATTTCAGAACTGGAAGAGATTTTTCAAGATTATCTGGTTTACCCCCTTCACTTTAAGGGTGAGGAAATTGAGGTTAGAGAAGTTGTGACTTGCCCAAGGCCATATGATTAGTTGAAATGACAGAGCTGGGACCAGAATCCTGTTCCCTTGACTCTCAGGCAAGCACTTTTTCTACTTGACCACAAATAGTAGGTGTTCATACGTTTTTGTTGCTTGTCTTGATAAGTATAATTTGTCTTGCTGTATTGTATTGAATCCTTAATATATCTAATTTTTTACTTAAGTTCTGGGACTCCTGGTGATGCTGATGAGGTCATGCCAGACTAACCTCATTTCCTTTTATGACAGAGCCACTATAGTAGTAGATCAGAAGAATATTGTAGATAAAGTATACCTAGATTTTAGCAAAGCATGAAATCATAGGCTTAGTCCTTACACCTGTTAACGATCAGAGCTCTAGAGCTGAAAGAATCTTAAAGGCTGTCTTGTTCAAACCCCTCATCCAATAGATGAATGACCTGAGGTCTGGGGAGATTAAGTGACTTCTGGTCCAGGGTCATGCAGATAGTAAGTATCAGAGCTAACATTTCAATTCAGGTTCTCGGACTTAAAATTTAGCTGTTTACCTGCTGTTTTATGCTGCCTCCCATGCTATTTTTTTTTAAAATTTGGATAAAATCAAAAGTTGTAGGCCAGATGATGTTACAGTTATAGGGGGATTTTGGATAAATTGATTGGTTGCATCTAAAAGGTCAGCTAGAAGTAGTAGTGAATATGTTAGATGATAGAGTTAGGATCTCAAAGAATGTAGAGAGGCTAGAAAATTGGGCTGAATTTAATATTCTGAAATTTAATAGAAATAAATTTAATGTTCTTCACTTTAAGAAATTAACTTCACAAGTATGAGATGATGAAGGCATTGGAGAGACAATAGTTCCCTTTTTCAAATGATTTTATTGGACTGCAGGTATAATATGGGTGAAACATGGCAGGCAAAGAAGCTAATGTGATCTTAGGTTGCAATTAAATGGGGTATTGTGTACAACATTGGTGAGGTGTTAGTGCCATTGTGCTCTGCCTTCTTCAAGTCACATTGGTAATAGTGTGTTCAGTTATGGGCATCTCCTTTTAGAAAGGACATTGATAAACTGGAGGTCAAAGGTTGTCATAGATCCTCAAGATCATGCCACAAGAGAGAATTGTTGAAGGAACTGAGGCTATTTTGCCTAGGGAAGAGAAGACTTGGGGAGAAGGTCTGGGTTGGGAATGCTTAACTGCCTTGAAGTACTTGAAAGGTTGTCCTGTGAGAAAAGGGATTAGATTTGTTTTGCTTAGTCCATAAGACAGCACTGGGAGCAAACAATGGGTAGAAGTTGCAAAGAGGCCAGGTTAGGCTTGATGTCTGGAAAAAATTCCTAATAATTAGAGATATCCAAAGGTGGAATGGCCCAAAGAGGTAATGGGGCCCCTCCCCTCACTGGTGCAAAAAACAACTTGTTGGGTATGTCCTGAAGTCCTTTCCAACTTTTAGATTCTGTGATTCTGAGTCTTTTTTATTTTTAAAGGCAGAATAACTTGTTTTAATTTCATTAAAAAAACTAAAAACAAAAATGTGTTTTTTCTTAAACTCCCAGTTTTGAACTCTTTTGAAGAAACTTGACTGTTTTCTTTCTCTCTGGATTTTAGCCATCCTTTTTTGGCAAAGTGTCTGCTTTCATTGGGATATTATGTTATGTTGGGTGGTGTCTGTGGGCCTTAGGGATCCTCATTTATGTCAACAGTTGGTGTGTGTTTGGAATTATGGTTTAGCTTTGCAGCTGCAGAGGGAAAAACAGTTTTGTTTCTTTCTCAGGCCTTCCTAATTCTTGCTTTTATTTCCCTCTCTGGCCAACCAAATACCCCAGCATCTCTGTAGGATCCTCACATTGATTTATTTGCTTGTTGTGTTGAGAAGAGGAGGAATTGAAGCTTTGGCTTTGGAATCACTACAGATCTGTCACAATCACACTGGAAGACGCCTGGGCAACCATTTAGCCTCATGTCTTCATTTTACAGATCAGAAAACTGAGCCAAGAAGAGGGATAGTGTCATGCTTAAGGTCATATAATGAGTTAATGGCATAGCCAGGGATAGAACCCCGTTTTCTCAATTTTCAGTCTAGGTTCTTTGTGCTGTGCTATTGTTTTTATCCTAGTTGTAAATACGAACATTTCCTCCCCCAGATTCTTGCCTAGCAATAGCCCAGGAATATTGAAAGTTTTCCTTGATTTTTCCCACAGTCTGAAGAGCCTGGCTTTTGGCCGCTTCAGGATTAAGTAAGATTACTTGCATCTTCTCTCCATCTCTCTTGTGTGCCTTGTATGAATGTGTCCTAATAACTATTGATATCAAGTTCATCCTGCAAGGAACTAAGACCTTTAGTGTCTGCTGATGTTGCAGTTTTCACATTGTGTTTTTCTTGCCAGTAAAATCAATTGAGATAAATCTTAGTAACTTTTCTAGCACAATGAAGTGGTTAGGCCATGCTGCTATGCCTGGTTCCTTCTTATACAGGGCATGCTCTAATGTCACGTGCAAAGTTATTTCAGGAAAATTGATTGGTTGATCCACTAGATTTAAAGGTCAAGCTAAATCACATTTCAGAAAGATTGAAGAAGATGCAAAATTGCCCCCATACTACAGTTGGTCCTGTACTTTTCTTCGGTGCTGTTGTTTGCTTTGTATAGGACACCTCTAATTTGCTAAGCAGAGACACCAGTACTTAAAGGTCAAAAGCCAGTGTGCATTTTTCATCTTTAAAATCAGATATAGTCTGTCTATTTTGGCCTGCATGCAAGGTTCTAGTTGGCTTATGGAAGTGTTGAGGTGCTGAGAAGATATGTCAGCATACTGCCAAAATAACATTCCCCTTCATTTACAAGGGCCAATGACTGCCCCCTGACTGTGGTGTTGACTACTTCAGGGAACTGAAGAAGCTGATGAGGCTAGAGAGTTCTGCTGTTAACTTTTCCTGTAGACCAGCTGGAGGGGAAGGAGATTGCTGGACATTCTTGGAGGGTAGGAACCTTTAAGAACAGTTCATAATTCGTGGTGTTCTGGGTGACAGATAGCTTGATGTTCTGCAATTGTCCACTGATGCCAAGCTCCTTGGGTATATTATGTTTGCAGATGTGTTGTGTTGAACTTTCTTACCCCCTCATATGCGGATGGTTTGATTCGAAGAGTTCTGAATGTTTTCATGTTAGCTATTAGAGCTGTCAGCAGTTGAGAGCATCTTTCTTTGTCAAACTTGACAGAAGATATGGGTATCAGCCTAAAAGTTTAGGCCTGGTTAGGATTCCTGAATCCAGAAATAAATCTTCGGTTTCTGAGGGAGAAATTTAGGCTATAAAATGTGCAACATGGAATACAATCATCCTGAGAAAAGATTAAAATGTATGTGAAAAAGAAAAGTAGATCATGTTGTTATGCAGACAGCGTAGTGGAATAGAACACTGAGCCTGGGAGTGAGAGTCTGGGCTCAAGCTTCAGCTCTACCATTACTGGCTATAGGACTCTGGGCAAATCATTTACCTTCTTTGAGACTCACTTTTCTTCCCTATAATATGAAGGAAGCAATTTCTGCCCCACCTACCTTACAAGATCAAAATTCATGTAGCCTGGTAAGTGAAAGTGCTTTTTAATCTCTAAAGCTTAATGGAAATGTAAAGTGGCATTATTGTTATTAATGTATATTAACCAAATTAAGATTTTAAATGAATGTGATTTTTCTTTGCCAATTAATGGCAGACTTATTAAATGAAAATTAGCCAGAACAAAACAAAAAAGAAAAAGAAAAGAAATGTCTTAATTTGGTTAATGTTCTATAGGTAATTTTCCAAACATGGAATTTCTGGGGAAATGTGCTTTGCTTTTGATCTCTTAAGCAGATACAGGATTGTCCTTCAGATGTAAGGTCAGCATATCCAGCTGCAAAGCAGATAATTAGAAACAAAGTCAGTTTGCAGGCTGAAAATGTGAATGCACTGGGTAGCCAATAGAAATCTTGGCCCAGGAAAGAAGTATAATCCTCATCAGTTTCTCTGAGTGTTTCCATAGTACCATAGTTACATACCATCCTCCTCAAATTTCTGTTGCAAGGAAATTGGAAGACATTCCTGGGGGTCGGGGTGAAGGAAATTAGAACTTGGGTTCCTTCCCTTCCCATATGGCCTTCTTGAGTTACAGACTATGATAGGCAACACGGTGTTATAGGAAAGAACCGGAGACTTATGCTCAAATGACTTGGGTTTGAATTCTAGCTCTGCCACTTAGCTGTACACAGTAGCACATAGTAGGCGATTAATAAGTACTTGCTTGTGTGATCATAGTCACACAGTTCTCTGTGTCAGTTTCTTCCTTTGTAAAACAACTATGATACCAGGTATGTATTTATCATCTCTTATGTTCAAAGCTTTGTCCTATACTCTGTTACAAAGACAAAATGAAGAAGAGGTTCTGCTTTTAGGAAGCTTACCTGGAAGTAATTCCGTGATTGAAATCTCTGAAATTGCTGTATCAAATCTTAAGGTCCTGTTCTCCATCCTTACGGTGACCCTCCAGGTCCTCCACGCCTTAGTGCTTTCTTAGGCCATTACTTCCACTCTAACTTCATTTTTCCTTCTTCCCAGATTCTACCTTCTAGTTAATCAGTTCAACTCTACACTATTCTCTGTTCTTGAATCCCTTGCTCCCTTCTTCTGTCACCACTTTCCAGCTTTTCCAGACCCCAGCCCTGGATTGTTTCTGATCAAGTATACTGTTTGCAGACAGCTGGAGGAAGTAATTCAAGTATGCTGACTGGGAGCATTAAAAATTTGTTATCTGATTTCTTTCCCTCATTACTACAAGGCAATCCTGTTACTTCCCAGATTGATTCTCTGCCCTATTCCCTATAGGAGAGGACTGTCCTAAGCTTCCCACAGCCAAGACTCACCATTCTTTTTTTTTGTTTGTTTTTGTTTTTTGGTGAGGCAGTTGGGGTTAAGTGACTTGCCCAGGGTCACCCAGCTAGTAAGTGTCAAGTGTCTGAGGTCAGCCTTGAACTCAGAGTTCCTCCTGACTCCAAGGCCTGAGCTCAATCCACTGTGCCACCTAGCTGCCCCAAGACTCCCCATTCTTAAATTTTTTTTTTTAGGCAATTGAGGTTAAGTGACTTGCCCAGGACCACACAGCTAGTAAGTGCCAAGTGTTTGGTTTGAGGTCGGATTTGAATTCAGGTCCTTCTGACATCAGGGCCGGTGCTCTATCCACTGTACCACCTAGCTGCCTCAAGACTCCCTATTCTTAAAGAATCTTCACTAGACCTAGCATTCCCCCCTCACACTGTTATCTTATATATTTCTCCTTTTTCACAACCAACCTCCCAAAAAATGCTGTCTAAGGTAGTTGTTTCTACTGCTGCTCCTCTCACTTCTCAACCCTTTGTAAATTGGTAATCTTCCTTCATCCTTTGGCTCTAACCTACCTTTCCAGCCTTCTTGTATATCACTCCCCTTCCTGTACTCTACAGACCAGCCAAATTGTCCTTCTTACTGTTCCTTACACGTGATATTCTATCTTTTGTTTCCATGCCTTTACACTAACTTTTCCCCATACCTATAATGTACTTGCTACTCACCTTTATGTCTTAGAATCCTGTTTTCTTCACATCTTAGCTCAGTTCATCTTCTACTTGAAGCCTTTCTTGATCTGTTGTTGCTAGTACCTTGCGGGCACCACACCCCAATTATCTTTATTTTGCATTTACTTATATACTTACATGTTGTCACCAGATATAGTGTAAGCTCTTTAAGGACAGGGACTGTTTCATTTTTATCATTCTGTTTCTAGGGCCTAGCAAAATGCCTAGCATACAGTAGACATTTAATAAATGCTTGTTTCTTCTAGGGGAATATAGGCAGCTAGGTATTGCCGATTATTGGACTTGAGTCAGGAAGAATTGAGTTCAAATCATGCCTCAAACATTTATTAGTTTTGTGACCCTGGACAAGTCATTTAATCCTGTTTGCCTTAGTTTCTTCATATGTAAAGTGAGCTGGAGAAGGAAATGTCAAATTACTTGAGTAACCTTGACAAGAAAACCCCAAATGGAGTGACAAAGAGTTGGAAAGACTGAAAAACTGTAATAACTCACTGATTGATCTCTGTCTTTTCTATTCTGTCCTCCATTCAGCTGCCAAAGTTATCTTCCTAAAGCATAGATATGATCTACCTTACAGAATGGGAAGCGCATATATCCACAGATACAAGCCACCTACTCAGTGTCTCCCTATTGCTTCCAGGATTAAATATAAAATTCTTTGACATCCAAAGCCCTTCATAATCTGGCCCTTTTTGACTTTTCCAGTCTTCTTACGTCTTACTCCCCTCTCCCTGTCATATATATATCCTATGATCTATTGACTGTGGCCTCTTTAGCGTTCCTCAAACGAGACTCTCCTCTCAACTCTGGGCATTTTCACTGACTGTCCCTTTTCCTGGAATGCTCTCCTTTCTGGTCTTTGCCACCAGGTGTCCCTGTCTTCCTTGAGTACTGTGGTAATCCCACTTACTGGGAGCCATTAATTTAGTGCTTTCCCTTCTGAATTTCCAATTTATCTCATATAGGTTGTTTTTACATAGTTATTTATATGTTGTTACCTTCATTAGACTGTGAGCTTCTTGAGAGCTGGGACTATCTTTTACCTTTCTTTCTATGCCCAGTACTTAGCACAGTGCCTAGCACATAGTAGGTGTTTAATGTTTATTAAATGACTGACTGAAGCAAGATTTCCCCCTTTTTCAGTTCCTCCCTTTGTCTCCTAGCCCTATTTCTTGTAGACTCTCTGCTTCCAGACAGACTGCAGGAGTTAAATTTCTTTCATTTGTTAGCTTTTGATTTGATTAGAATGCATCACAACCGCTCCATCTTGTGCCTCCCTTTCCCCCTTTTATGCACCTTCCCATTCTGTAATTTAATCCTGCAAAAAACAGTGATTCATTTGAAGGCAGAGTACTCAAGGTTTAGGCCATGATGTTTCAGGCTTGTTTCTCCACTGTCATGTCTATTTGACTTTTGCTTTTACCCATGTTACCTTGTGTCCATTTAGAAATAAATCTCTTAACAGTCTCTGTTATTTTGTTGTTGCCTTGGTTGCTATAGTTGTTTACCCTTTTTGTATTTCTGTTCTCTGTGTTGTTTGAGAAGCAAATAATTTCTTCAGGTCTGGTTTTCTTTCAAGGGATGTTTAAAATGCCTCCTTTAAAAAATGACTTTCCATCCTTTGTCATTTATGGTTAGGCTCAGATTTGCAGGATAGGTCACCTTGTACTGCGTTTTGACCTCCTTTGCTCTTCAGAACACATTATTCCATTCCCTCCTGTGGCTTTTGGTGGGTATAGATTAGTCTTCTGTTATTCAAATTTCCTTTCTTTTGTACTTGCAGGCCTTCCTCTTTGCTGCCTGAAGAATTTATTTGTCTGAAGACTTGTTGATTTAACCACCATATGGCTTGGAGTTTGCAATTTCACTTTTTTTTCCTGGATGATTTTTTTTTCCCCTGTGGATTCTTTCTATTTGTACTTTGTTTTCCGAAGTTATGGGCAGTTTTCTTGTATTATTTCTTGTATTTTGATCAGTTTTTTTGAATAACATTCTTCTGGGAGACATTATTATGTTGTCTTTATGTATCTTGTCTTCAAGGTCATTATGTTTTGCTTGTGTGGAGATAATACTTTCTGTTAATATTATTGCATTTTGCTTCTCTTATTACAGATTGTCTTTTATTTTTGTGTATGTGGAATCCTAATTTTTATCTATACTCTTTGATGAAACTTGCCATCATGGTGTCAAGTTTTTCCATTCTTCCAAAATTATTTCTGCTGATCAGGCCATAAATTCTGCTTTCTAATTTCTCTTTTAATCCATTCAAGTACAGTGTGCTGTTGTTCCATGCTGTCTTTGGAATTTACCCAGTTGACTGCTTCATTAGTTATTGATTAATTTTCCATTATCTTGCAATATTTATTCATAGATACCTTATCTCTTTTACCTGATCTAGAGGCTTTATTCTCTTTTGTTACTGATATCTTTCTTGTTACTTTATCTGGTTATGCTCAAGGTCTTTACTTGCGTTTTCTTCTTCCTGAGATTTTTGGTCATTACAGCCCCCCCCCCCTTTTTCCTCTTATTGCTTCCTTGTTTACTCCCTCCCCTTTGATGATAGTTTCCCTGGTGTCTGGATGCCAAATTGTGTCTATATCCTCCCATGCTAAACAACTCATGGTTCACCAATCTCAGTCTGCACCTCAAATGGTGCAATGACTTCTGGCCTCAGTTAGTTTCTGGCTTCTTTTTTTCAGACTAAATGGAGTGACGCACAGGCACATTTATGTGCCTTGCCCCAGTGTCCCCTGTTCTCTGAGTTTTGTTGTGGCACAAAATACTTCCACACCTCTCTCCTTGTTGCCATTGTGCTTCTCACTGCTATCACACCTAAGAAAATTTCTACTGTTTGGATCTCCAGGGGTTGAGGGTGAGGGGATATAGAGTTGGGTACTACTGTTGCAAGTTTGTCCGTTGGTTTGTATAGCTCTGCTGCAATAGAATACTGGATGGGTGGGGAAGAAGGGTTAGAGCTTTTTTTTTTTTTTTATGAATAATCTCTCTGAATCTACCCTTCCTTTTACTCCTCTCTTCTCTCTACTTTCCCCTTCACCTCCTGTTTCCTTGTTGAATGAAATGAATCTATGTACCCAATTCTGTATGTGTGCTCTTCCTTGTTTTGATCAATACAGTTGAAAATGAAGTTTAATTTTTTGCCCACCCCCCTACACCTTTTTACTTGTTTATGTAGTTTTCTATACTTGCGCCCAAATTATGTGAGGTAATTTCCCCCATTCTGCATCTTTTTTTTCTCCTTGTGTATTTATTTTCTCTCCTCTTTCCTTTTTTCTTTTAAGATCATTTAAAAAAAATAACAAAACCATTCCTAAGCCTTCTGTCTTATTTGACTCCCTCTTTGACCCCTGATGATACGAGTTCCTATGGGACGCTTGTATAATTTCCCCTATTGGAATATAAGCACTTCATCCTTATTTTGTGCTGTCTTATTGTTTGTTCACATTTGCCTTTTTATGCGCTTATTAACTTTGTATTGCAAAGTTTCTGTTTGGCTCTGGTCTTTTCATCAGGAAAGCTTCGATGTCCACCGTTTCTTTAAAGATCTGTTTTTCTCTCTGTAGGTTATACTTGGTTTGCTGAGTAAGTTTTGCTTGGTTATGAAGGCCTTTTAAAAGCTGAGCAGAGGATTTGATATTTGTTATTGGAGGTAATAGGGAGCCATTGGAGTTTATTGAGTAGAGGGGTGACATGGTCAGAGGTGTGTTTTAGGAAGATAAATTTGACAGTTGAATTGTCAGTGACACTGTCAGAGCTGTATTTTAGGAAGATGAGTGACAGTTGAGTGGAAGATAGACTGGAGTAGGGAGAGATCAACTAGCAGGTCATTTCAGTAGTCTAGATATGAGATGATGAGGGTCTGTACCAGGGTAGTGTTAGTATCAGAGGAGAGAAGGGGGCATATGCGAGAGATATTAGGAAGGTAGAATCAATAAACCTTGGTGGTAGATTGGATGTGAGGGGTGAGAGTATGGGGAGTTGGGAGCAGCTAGATGGTGCAGTGGATAAAGCTCTGGCCTTGGAGTCAGGAGGACCTGAGTTCAAATATGGCCTCAGACACTTGACACTTACTAGCTGTGTGACCCTGGGCAAGTCACTTAACCCCGATTGCCTCACCATAAAACAAACAAAAAAGTTTCAGAAAGTATGAAGAGTTGAGGATGTTATCTGATTCACAAGCCTGTGTGATTGGGAGGTTGGTGGTGCCTTTAATAGTGATATGGAAGTTAGAGAGGGGGAAAGTTTTGGGGAAATATAATGAATTCAGTTTTGGACATGTTGAGTTTGAGGTGTCTATGGTATATCCAGTTGAGATAGATGTCTATGAGGCAGTAGGTTTAATGGCTACATTTTTAACGGAATCTGTGGTGAATTTCTGCATTTGTTCTTTAGTGCCAATTCATAGTTGCTTTTGTTCTAGTTTAAAGGTGTCATACTTTTCCTTATGTCTTATTTATTGTATGTGCCCAATGGGGCATGGGGCACTGAAGATACAAAGACAAAAATGTGACAGTCCCTACCTTACATTTCATCAGGAGACAACACGTGTATAAATTAGAATGCATACAAGATAAATTCAAGGTACTTTTGGGAAAATATTCTAGTTGCTGAGGGTATTAAAAAAAGGGCTTCATGTGAAGAAGATGATGATTGAACTTAGTCTTAAAGGAAACAAGGGATTCTATGAGGCATAGATAAGGAGGGAGTGCATTCCAGGAATGGGGACAGCCAGTGCAAAAGCCTGGAGATAGACAATGTAGTATTCTATGTGAAGAACAGTTGGCTATCAGTCACTCTGTTGCCTGAATTGCAGTGTAGGAAGGAGAGTAATATGTTATAATACAGCTGCAAAGGTCATTTGTAAGTTTGTAAGTCACTTTGTAAGTAATTTTCAGAAAGTTCATTGGTAGACACTTACCACTATATTAGTTAAGTTTTGCTTATTTTTAAGGACTTATATAAGTAAAATTTCAGAGCTAAAAGGAACCACAGAGGCTGCCTCATTCTTAACCTTTTTCTGTATGGGTTTTTGCTTAGTACCCTATCTCCAACAAGTAGTCATCTAGCCTTTCTTTGAAGACCCCTCACCAGAGTAACCTACTACCTCCAAAGGCAGCCCATTTTATTTTTAGATAGCTGTAATCGTCAGGAAATTTTTTTTTCTTATATTTAGCCTAAATCTGCTTTAATGCAATTTCTAACCATTGATCTCAGCTCTATCCTTTGGGAGAGAGCAGAACAAGCTGAATCTTTTTCCCAGAGAATTAGTCTTTCAAATACTTGATGACAGCCATCATGTTCTCTAAGCTTGATGGGAATGTGGATGTAAGTAGGATGGGAATGTGAGTGAAACTTAGAAAGTAAGACAGCTCAAGCCCTATCCAATAGGAAAAAGTCCTTTTGCCCTGTGTGAGAACTCCAGTTGCAGCTCTTAGGTTGTGTCATACAAAACTGTTTACCATTCATTTTGCCTAATAGGTTTTAGAGCCAAAAAGGAACCTAGAAGAAATGGGCCTAGAGAAATGAAGTAACTTTCCCAGGAGCACTATAGGACTCCTGAGTTACAAAGAGCCTAAGGACCATATTGTGGCTTGTACTTAGAGTTGGAGGGGATCTTAGAGACATTTTCCTCCAAATCCTGCACTGTTACAAGAAGAGGAAACTGAATGCCAGAGACTTTTCCATATAGAGTGGGTAAAGGACATTAGAACTCAGGTCTCCTTACTCCTTGTCCAGTGTTCTTTTCTACCCCCTCATTCTGCCATTCCACATAAATCCACAGATCATACACTCTTATGTCCCCTTCCCTGGCACTCTGTGGTACTGTTGCTTGCCTCCTTTTTTGAGTCAGCAGATCCTAACAACAGATGGTACTGTTTTGAATTAAAACAATTTAACGCAAGATCCATCAACTGCCAACATGAAACACCCTTAAAAAAAGGAAAGAAACTTATTATCAAGAGTATTAAGCAAAGTAGGTATTTAATCTATCTTAATCATTTGCATTCTTGAGAAGAAGGAAGCCAGTGACAGCTGCCATGGTAGGCCAGGCCCTATGAATATATTTGCTTAGAATTGCTTCATAGGTTTACTTTTTTCCCTTTCTTCTCCTCCATACTGCTTACCAATCTGGACATAGGTACGAAAGAACAGGCTTCTAAGTCACTCTGCATATCTTTAAAATAGCTGTCTCCCTAGTTAGTTAAAGTTTCAGTCATAAAATCTGGGGCTACAATAACACACTGTCTCATAGAGTTAAAATGGAAACATAAATTGCATGCAGTTTTAGTTAATGCTTTGGTGTAACATACCATGTGTGTCTTCCTTTCAAGTTCCAAGGTTCACAGTTGATCCCTGTTACCCACTTTATACACACACATGCAATAAAATGAGTTTTATAAGACAATTTTATTATTTTATTTCTAATGCTTTGTTGAGTTGGTTATACATGTAGCATTTGCATCATTTCTTATATATCTCATTCAACATATGCCTACTTAGGTCTGTCTAAGACTCAGTATCTTAATAAATTATACACAGTGCAGGCAAATCAGTAGGCTGATAATTTGGAAGGGTTTGTGGAAACTCATATCCACAGAATGTGGACATTCTGTGACCAATTTGGACTGCTGTTCTCTATTCATCCCTCAATTTTTTATAGAATCCTAGATTCATAGAGCCAGCTTAATTAGAGGTAGGACTGGTACTAGAACTTGGGTCTCTTAAGTCCTTGAGCCCCAGTTCACAGTTCTCTCTTCAATACACCTTTTTTTTTCCTTGGTGAGGCAATGGGGTTAAGTGACTTGCCCAGAGTCACACAGCTGATAGGTGTCTGAGACTTGATTTGAACTCAGGCTCTTCTGACTCCAAGGCCAGAGCTCTATCCACTGGGCCACCTAGCTGCCCTCAATACATCTATCTTACAGCATCTCTTCTGCTGCCAAGCTCAGGGATTGGTAACTTATGACCCAAGAGCTAGCTCCTTAGATCATAGTTTAAGAGCTGAAAGGGATCATACAGGTTGTTTAGTCTAGTACTTTCATTTTATAGACGCAGAAATTAAGCCCAGAGAAGTGAGATTTGCCCAGGGTCATATGAGTGAGTCAGTCAACAAACATTTGCTAAGAGCTTACAGCATGCCAGGCACTATGCTAAAGGCTGGAAATAAAAAGAAATACAGGGGCAGCTAGGTGGCTCAGTAGATAGAGCACCGACCCTGTAGTCAGGAGGACCTTGAGTTCAAATTTTGTCTCAGACCAGACACATGACACTTACTAGCAGTGTGACCCCAGGCAAGTCACTTAACCCCAATTGCCTCATCAAAAACAACCCCCCCCCCCAAAAAATACTTGGGGCAGCTAGGTGGTGAAGTGGATAGAACACCGGCCCTGGAGTAAGGAGGACCTGATTTCAAATGAGGTCTCAGATATATAACACTTACTAGCTGTGTGACCCTGGGCAAGTCACTTAACTCTGATTGCCACACCTCCCCTCCAGAAATACAAAAACAGTCCCTCTCCTCGAAAGCTTACATTCTTAAGTGTGCTTAAGTACCTGTAAGATATATACAGAGTAGATAGAAGGAAATCCCATAGGGGAAAGTTCTAGTAGCCTGGGGAGGACTGGGAAAGACCTGCAAAAGTAGAATTTGAGCTGAGTCTTGAAGAAAGTCAGAGAAGCTGGGAGACAGAGGTCAGGAGGTAGAACATTATCCAGGCGTGGGGGACAGCCAGCGAAAACATGTGGAGTTGGGAGATGGAATAGGCCAGTGTAGCTGAATTGTAGAGTTTGTGGAGGGGAGTGAAGTATAAGAAGACTGGGTAAGTAGGAAGTGTACAGGTTGTGAAGAACTGTAAATATCAAGCAGAATATTTTGTATTTAATCTGTGAGGCAATAGGGAGCCAAATCACTTTGGCATCAGAGCAGAAGCAGCACTGATATGGAGAGAGGCTTGAGCAGGGAAGGCCAATTAGGCTATTCAATCATTCCAGGTAAAAGATGATAAAGACTTGAACTAGGGTAATAGTAGAGAAAAGGGAACACATATGAGAAAGGCATGAGGTTGCAATGTTGGGACTCTGGTGCTCCTTCCACTACATCGTCTCTGCTTCATCATTGTGGTGAAAACTCAAGAGTAACTAAGTCTGCCTGGAGATGGCATCAGTCAGACATCACCGCTTCAGTCTGCTTGCAGTTTCTACACAAATGACAGGTGATGATAATATGTTAAAAGCACAATGATTTCATCGTTAAATGTATTTGCTATGTGAGAAAAGATGCTACTGTGTTTGCTTCGTTGGTATTCTTTCTGCCCCATCCATCATGTATACTTTTCACTCTAATTTTCCTTTCTGCTTATTTTATTTTTCCAGGCTTTCTCTCCCTTTTATTCTTTGCTTCTGTGTCTTTGGCCAACCAGTAGGTTCTCATGGATATTGCATATTAATTCCCATTTATATTGCATTTACAAAGTCCTTTTCTTATAGCAAGTTCTGTGAAGTTGGTGATAAAAGCATTATTACATTACAGATGAGGTAACTCTGCCCAGATACCAAATAGCTAATAAGTATCAGAGTATGTACTTGACCTTCAGGCCTTCTGACTCTGTCTGGAGCTGGCTACATTGCACCACACTGCCTAGTTTTGATCTTTGGTCCTATAGAGGTTGCTGACCCTTTGATTTAACCTTTACCCACAGATTCAGGGGAGCATCCCATAATTTCAGTTCTGAAATTGTGCCACCTCTTAAGAAATTTTGATGTACTTTTTATTCCTATGGCTTCGGCCATTGCAGGATGAAAAAATTTGAAAAGTGCTGATATCAGTGGAATCCTTGTCACTTTGAATACTTCTTACTGGGACCTGTGTGTCCTTGATCCAGATTTAAGCTTTAAATGGGATAAGAGATCTAGATGTAGTCAAAATTTTGCATTTTGCTCTCTTCATGATGCAGCTGAAAGAAACCATGCTACTTTGTTATTTATTTTCACTATCACATTTTGCCCAGTGCATAGATTTTAAACTTATTTATAGCTTTCTTGTGATATTTGCACGGGCAGGTTCTTGTCAGGTGATATTGTCTATGCATGTGCACCTTCTTCATTTGGTCACTTCTTTTGGTTATTATTGTACCAGTCAGTCCATAATGTTATATTCCTGCATGTGCTGTTGTTCTTAAGGAACCCTGCGGTGCAGGTTTCTTACCCAGTTTGATTTGAACTCTTCTCCCATAGGAAAAGAAAGCAAAAAGGTGATGGCGTTTGCATTTTAATCTTTTAACAATTCATTTGACTGCTGCAGGGCAAAGACTTAGATTTCCAAGGGCTTGAAAGGGAGTAGTTTGGTTTTGATTTGATCATACTGTCTGTGCTGAAAGTAGTGAAGAAACTACAATATTTAAAATACGATCAGTCTATACCTGACAGCATCTTGAACCAAAAAGCAGTAATATTAGTTGATGTCAATGTGGTAATATGAGTAGTATTAATCACACCATATTGGCAGAAAAGATTAGTTTTAAGCTTTTTACCCTTTCCCCCCAGTCTCTTACATTATCCTTCCCTACCCTACATGTGCCCTGCCATTGGCCCCCTTCCAGCTCCCCTTGATTTTTTAAGATTAAAATAAGTAAATAACAGTCATAGAATTTCAGGGCTGGAAGGGATCTTGAGGGGACTACCCATTTGTTTTACTGATGGGAGAAATGAAGTCCAGAGAGTCTGTGACTTGTACAAGGTCATAAAGCTAGGTAACAACAAAACCAAGAACAGATTCAGAACCTAGGTCTCTTTACTTCCAGTTCAGTCATCTTTTTTTACATTGGAGGAGGAAACTGAGGCCCAGTGAGAGAAAGTGTCTTGCCCAAAGTTAATCAATTAGTGCCACAACTGGGGCCAGAACTCAAGTTTCCTCACTCCTATTTGGGTACTCTTTATTAGACTATTGTCTTCATAAATACTCTTTTCATTCTCAGCATGAGTGTTTATTTTAACTGCAGATCTCACTCTGCTTCCTGCTTCCCTACTTTAATATGGCAAAGCAACAAGTGTTTATTAAGTAACATTGTTACTATGTTCCAGGCACTGGGCTGAGCACTGGGGATACAAAGAGAAGCAAAAAGAAAGACGTTCTGCTCTCAAGGAGCTTACATTCTATTGGGGGAAGATAATACATTAAAGGGAACTAAAAAGTGGGGGTGGGTGAAGGGTATTCATGCTGGAACATGGTATTGAAGTCCATAAAGTTAGGGGTACAGTCTAGAGAGGAATATAAATTGGCCTGCCTGGGCTCTTCTCCAAAAGGTAGACCCTGGGAGGAACTCACCAATGGGAGAAGGCAGATGATGTTCCAGGCTGAGGAGGTTCTACAGTGAGGCTGTTGGAGAGGTATGGTGTTGAAATCTATAAAATCAGAAGCATAGCAGGAGGACCAAGCTTAAAATTGGAGCTTCACCAGGGGCCTGAAGTGCTCTCTGACTACGCTTAATCCCTTGGGCCTTCTCCGAAGGCTAAGTCATTGGAAAGGTGATTCATATACAAAGGCTTTAGAGGCTTCAATTAAAATACCCAATTTATGAATGAACTTTATATAGCAATGTACCATCAAGACCACTGAAAAATATCTCTATTGTTACTATTTTGGACCCAGACTTGATATTCCTGTCAAGCATCCACTTTCCCCTTAGCTTCTGTGAGGGAGGCTCCAAAGACTATAGCAGAAAAAAGAGGGTGACTGTGGATATTTACCAACATTGAGATGGGCTGATGGGAGATACTAACCACTGTTTTAAACATTGGTTCTATGAAAAGCACATTTTATGTTCCAAATAGCTAATAGCTAAGGGCATTTTTGGAATATCCTGCATTTTTAAGTTAGGGAAGGCTTGTATTTAGATGGGAACTGATTCCAAAATTCATTCCTTTGAAAAATAAGCTTGATGTGCCTGACTATTTCTTTAATTCAGAAGCTGTCTAGTTTGTTAGCTTAAGGTTGCAGTTGGGAGATTTTGCTCCAATTAGTTGCATGCCACTTAGTTTTAGAGCTCTGTCAGAATTGAATAATAGCTTCTAAAAAAATAGCTCGCACTCATATCGTTCTTTCCTCCACTAAGTTCCCCTTTGCAATGCTGCATTGTTATATAGAAGCAACCCTGGATTCTCAAAGGTTATGATAATAGAGAAGCAGGCTTTTCTGGGTCTTGTTAAGCTGGAAAGCCTTTCAGCATGGGCCCAGTGGAAGACTGGGTTGCTGTTGTCTGTCCACAGTTCTATAGCCAGCTGTGTGTGCATAGGTTTATACTCAGAAGGGTATAGCTATGAAGGTTGAATGTTTTCTGCCCTGGAGACTCAAACACAGTCTACCAAGGTATGTAATCTGCATCAATAAAATGGATGAAATTATGGATGGTTGACTTATTGAATTGAGTTTTATAACATTTTAAGCTTTACAGTATATTTTTCTCATAGCAGCTTGGTGAGACATGTAGAGTAAATATCATCCCATTTTATAGATGAGGAATCTGAGGGTGAACTTGGCTTAGGTCAAATAACTAATAAATGTAGGAGGCAGTACTTAAGCCTAGGTCTTATCTCTTTGAATCCAATACATATTTCACTCTTCTTGCCTCACTCAGGAAACAAAATAAAGCCCTCTCGGCCCCCTACAGTTGTGCAGTGATTAAATACTATCACCCAGTTGTAGTTTGAGCTACCACTGAGCAGCATGTACTTTACAGTTTCTTATTTGCAGAGGTTAAAAGAAAGCATCTTGCATTTTGGGTAGACCTTATGTGGTGAACTTATGGAAGAACCTTGACAAGAGTTACACAGAGTGGCCAGGCATTAATGGCTTAGTGATATGCGGTGGATAGAGCACTAGGCCCGAAGTCAGGAAGACCTGAGTTCAAATGCGGCCTCAGACACTTATTTATTACCTGTGTGAGCCTGGGCAAGTCACTTAATGTCTCAGCTTTAGTTTCTTCATCTGTAAAATGAGGATAATAACAGTACCTACCTCCCAGCGTTGTTGTGAGGGACAAATGAGATAATAATTGTAAAGCACTTAGCACAATGCCTAGCACACAGTAAGTGCTATATAAATGTTAGACTGAGATAATAGATCTGTTTGAGTATTAAACAAGTGATACTTCCCCACTCCCCTTTGTAGCATTGTGATAGTTTGACAGGTGAGGGTTGTCAGTGAGTAGGAACAGGTAAAAGGGAACTCTGGTCCTCTAATCAGCTATGGTTGAGGGAATTTAATGCATATTAACTAAAGCATGTTGTTAAACATCATACCTGTGCCTAGATTATCATTATTTTGGGCATTTTACCTATTTTTGCTTAGTGAAGCCATGAGGAGATTTTCTGTAATGCCTGTATTTTCACCCCAGCACAATAGCTTCAGTTCCCTCTCAGTGCCACAACTGCTTCCCTAAACCCATTGTTTCTTGTGGATTTGTCTCTGTATTGCAAAGCCATCTGTTCTCTTTACAATCCAAGCTTTAGATTCTGAAATATGAATTACCAAGAGCTCCATGGCTTTCACTTGCTTGCTGTTTAATTCGTGTGCCAGTAACTAGTCTTTCGATTGTTAGACCCACCATTTACTCTTATTTTCCTCAGCAGCCTTGGGCAGTCACTGTAAATGAATGAACTGTTGTTAGCTAGGTACAGAACTGTACTGTGGGTATGAACACCCCATTCTGTATGCCACTGTCGGTATTCATTTCTTTATTCAAGTACATGGTATTAGCCATAGAAGTATTACTATCCTAGAGCCAGTAGAAGGAAAACTGCACCCTGAAGTCATGAGACTTGAGTTTAAATCCTAGCCTTGACACTAGCTTTGTGAAAGTGGGTAAGTTACTAAACCTTTCTGGTTGTCAGTTTTCAAATCTGTAAAACAAGATTTAGACACATTCATTGCATTGCCTACTTCACGTGATTATTATAAGAAAAGTGCTTTGTAACCTTAGAGGGCTTTTAAAAGATAAGTAAAAATAAATAATAAAGTAAATAAAAAATGTGATTTGTAAAGAAACAGTAGTTCATAATAGAAGACTGGGCTTGGAGTCAGAATGACCTGGGTTCAAATCCAGCTTTGCCTCTTACTAATTGTATGTCCCTAGCCAAGTCACCTCAAGTAGCTACTTAGAATTATGAAGCTGTCATAGACTGATAGAGGGGGTTGCTCATATCATAGGAATCCAAACTTGGATCATTTAGGTGATGAATGAATTGTAGCTTACCTATGACACAGGGCAATTTAAACCTGTCAGTAAACCTAGGGAGCTTATTTAACTTAGACAAGAGAATAAGCTACTGTAAAATGGTTTTTTGTTGTTCAGTCTTGTCCAGCTCTTTGTGACCCTTTGGACCATAGCATGCCAGGATGCTCTATCCTCCACTGTCTCCCGAAGTCTGTCTAAGCTCATGTTAATTGCTTCCATATCACTGTCTATCCTTCTCATCCTCTGTTGTCCCCTTCTATTTTTGCCTTCAATCTTTCCCAACATCAGGGTCTTTTCTGATGAGTCCTGTCTTCTTGTTTATGTGGCCAGAGTATTTAAGTTTCAGCTTCAGTGTTTGTCTTTTCAGTGAGTAGTCTGAATTAATTTCTTTAGTGTCTGATTTTATCTCCTTGCCATCCAAGGGTGTTCTCTAGCACCACTATTTGAAAGTGTTGATTCTGCAGTGCTCAGCTTTCCTTATAATCCAACTCACAGCCATATATATTATTGCTGGGAAAACCATATATGGTCCTTTGTCAGCAAGATGATGTCTCTGCTTTTTAGTATGCTGTCCAGATTTGCCATAGCTTTTCTTCCAAGGTGCAAATGTCTTTTCATTTCATGGCTGCAGTCACTATCTGCAGTGATCTTTGAGCCCAAGAATATAAAATCTGACACTGCTTCCACTTCTTCTGCCTCTGTTTTCCAAGAAGAGATGCTACCAGTTGCCATGATCTTAGTTTTTTTGATGTTAAGCTTCAAGCCAGCTTTGCACTCTCCTCTTTCACCTTCATTAGAAGGTTTCTTAATTCTTTTTCATTTTCTGCCATCAGAGTGGTATCATCTGCATATCGGAGACTGTTGATATTTTTCCTGGCAACCTTAATTCCAGCTTTTGATTCATCCAGCCTGGCATTTCATATGATGTGCTTTGCATATAAGTTAAATTTATAAGGCGACAGTATTACAGCCTTGTTATACTTCTTCCCAGTCTTAAATTAATCAGTTCAGTGTTTGGTTCTAGCTTTTGCTTCTTGGCCCACATACTAGTTTTTCAGGAGACAACTAAGATGATCTGGTACTCCCATCTCTTTGAGGATTTGCCACGTTTTGTTGTGATGCACATGGTCAAAGGCTTTAGTGTCGTGAATCGAGCAGGAGTAGATGTTTTTGTGGAACTCTCTTGCTTTCTCCATAATTTAGCGAAGGGTTAAACATTGACATCTTGGGTATCAGTGAACTTAAATGGATGGGAATGGATAAATTTAATTCAGGTAATCATTATGTATACTGTTGTGAGCAAGAATCCGTTAGAAGAAATGGATAGCCTGCATAGTCAAATAAAAGAGTGAGAAAAGTAGTTACTGGAATCCTCTTCCTCTTCATTTCTACTTTCTGGTTTCCTTCAAATCCCAACTAAAAAGCCACTTTCTATAAGCCTTTCCTAACTCTTCTTAATTCTGCTGCCTTCTCTCTCTTAATTATTTCCTTTTATCTTGTATACAGTTTGTACATATTTATTTGTTTGTTGTATCTCTAGTTTATGAGATTATGAGCTCCTTGAGGGCAGGGGCTATCTTTTGCCTCTTTTTGTATCCCTAGTGTTTTAGCATGGGGCCTGGCACATAGCTTCATAAATGCTTTCTGACTGACCAACACAGCCCTTGCATTTCAGAGGCAGAATTTGAACTCAGGTCCTCTTTACTCCAACACCTGCTCTCTAACCACTATCACATTGCCTCTTAGGTAATTATTACTACTATTAATAAATGCATACCCAGTGTTCATTTCTACTCAGTCAGGTGTAGACAGCAGAAGGAAAGAGAAGCAATGAATGCTTTTGGTATGTTTACATTTTTAAATAGTACAGGATCACATAACATCAAGTGACCCATACCACATCAAGACCCAGTGTTATACATATACATATACATATACATATACATATGCATATACATATACATATTCATATACATAAATTATACAAGTAGTTTAGAAAATCCAAAATATATCTTTTTTTCAATTTTCCACCTTGTAGATACTGTTCACCAATCATTTCATCTTTGTGAACCTCATTTTAGGTTTGCTGTTTCTTGAAGGCAGTGGTATATAAGCTGAATGATGTTCCATTTTCTACTTTGTGCTTCTGCACAGTCTGTCGCCCATACAGACGGGGCCTTCCTCCTCACCTCTGCCTCTTAGAATCCCTAACTTCCTTGGAATATTAGGCCTTACAAGGCTTGGCTTGCTTCTTGTTTCTTGGGGAGGCCTTTCCTGATTTCTACACCTCCCCGCCCAATTACTTTGTATTGTTTTGTGTTTCTCTTTCTCCTGTTTTGTTTTGTTTTTGTCTCTGTGTCCTCAGGTCTAGCACAATGCTTTATATATAGAAAGCACTTGATAATTGCTTGTTGAATTGAATTGATAGTAAAGGGACTGAAAATGTTGTTATCGAAGGTTATCCAAGGTTCTTTTGAAGGAACTTGGGATGTTTAGCCTAAAGAAGAAAAGATTTAGGGGAACACTATGGTTATCTTAAAGTATTTGGGGGACATAATGGTTGTCAAAGGGGAAAGAAGGGTTAGACTGGTTCTGTTTGGCCTTAGAGGCCAGAATTAGGAGCCCTAGGTGAAAATTGCAGGAAGATCTCAGCTTGGTTTAAGGACAGACTTCCTTTTCAAAAAGTGGTGGGAAGGAATGACTTCTTTATGAGCAGAACTTGGTTTCTTTATTGGTGATGTTCTAAAAGGAATTCCAATTAAGATTGGTCTAGATCAGGGGTGGGGAACCTGTGGCCTTGGGGCCACATGTAGCCCTCTAGGTCCTTAGGTATGGCCCTTTGACTGAACCTAAACTTCACAGAACAAATCCCCTTAATAAAAGGATTTGTTTTATAAACTTGGACTCAGCCAGAGGGCTGCCTTTGAGGACCTAGAGGGCCACATGTGGCCTCGAGGCTCAGGTTCCCTACCCCTGCTCTAGATAAAATATGATGTTGGGAAAGATTGAAGGCAAAAGAAAAGGGGATGGCAGAGGATGAGATGGGTGGATAGTGTCACGGAAACAGTGAACATGAACTTGGATAGACTTTGAGGGATGGTGGAGGATAGAAGGGCTTGGTGTGCTGTAGTCCATGGGGTCACAAAGAATCGGACATGACTGAACAGCAACAGATAAACTTTAAGATTCCCTTGGACTCTGTGGTTCTTTAAGGGAAGAGCACTTGAACATACTTCTCTGTGACAGAACAGGGCTTGAATCCAGCTGTTTTGACTATACTCCAGTGTTCTTTCCATGTTCAAATAGGCCTTCCAGGATTTTTTTTCTTTACTTTGTTGCTTTAAAAAATAAAGGAATCATCCTACTCATTATTTTGTGTATTGAATGGGTAGGAGATGTGGCAAAAGAAATGCTGGAAGAGACATTCTATGGTAGGATAGGCCTTTGTTCGGCTGTTGTAGTGAGCAGATAAGTTCTAGGACCAAGCAAGAAGGGCAGAGCTACCCATCTTGAATTGGCATCTACTCTAGAGCATGCCCTACTCTGCAATTAGGTGACTCAGGAAAGTAATTATTTTCCCATACTGTGAAAAGTACAGTTGCCCCCAAAAAAGCTTTAACTTGTGATCCTCCTGGTCCTATCATCTTTGGTGATCAAGTGTCTTCTGTTTTACCTGCTGAAGGGTGTGTTGGAGATACTTCTGTGATAGTCCTATTAGTTTAATTGAATTTCCTGTGACTTTCTCAAGCTGATCTGTGCTGATAACATAAAACTTAGTAAAAATGCTCATTATTTTTGCTTCATTAATAATGCAGACTGAGACAATAAAGACAGTTTGATTAGTATTTTGGTGATTTAAAAAATGTCATTTGCTCTGTAAATTAATGAGCATGAAATATAGGACAGGTTCACATGTTACAAGAGCTATAATATGAGCACAAGCAGTCCTGCTCTTAATTGCTTTGCATTTTGTCTTTCTGCTTTTTTGATGGTGTTTCAAAAAGACCCATATTTTCTGTACCACCACTCACACACCAGTTTCTGTTGGGATTGTAATAGTACATGTAACAGTACATTCATGCTTAGGTTAGACCTATATTACCAGGCCCTAGATGCCAAGTGACTCCATGTTTGATCACTGTTTTGACCTGTCTATGTACCAGGAAGTTCCTTTGTAACCCAGTAACTGGTTTAGTCAGCTTCATTTGAGCAAAAAATGCAAGGCTTTCCTGGTTATAATTAATTTGGAAAACTTCATCTATTCTAGGTGTGCAAGAGTAGTGAACTTTCCTAATTGCAATGCTCTTGTGATCAAAAAGGGGGATGTGTGTCAGAATTTGGACCACCTGCTGATTGATTGCCCCCCTAACAACGCCCCCTCTGACTCAGTCCATGTGAATCTGCTCAGCAACGACAATCAGATATAAACGTAGACTCAGAGCTCTGGGCTTTCAGTTCAGGTGCACATCCCACCATATGTCTGTGATTGCCCATGGAAGAACTGGAGAATTGCACACTTACATATTACATGTGTTATAAACTGCTTAACTTGTGAGCTTTGAGCTCTTGTGTTCCTTCGTAGTACCTCACCTATGATCTCCTCACACATGATCAGAACATCATTTTACCTTCTCCCATGGATTCAGTGATCTCTTCTAGGTAGATGATCCCCAAATCTATTTTCTAGTCCTTACCTTTCCCTTTGAATTTTATTCCCACTTCTCCAGTTGCCTGCTCACTCAGGCCCATTTGGGCACCCCATTGGCACCTCAAATTCAACATGTCCAAAGCTGAATTAATCACCCCTGCAACTTAAGTATGTCCCTGTCTCCAACTTACCTTTCTCTGTGGATGGCACCCTTTTCCTCCTAATTGCCAAGTCTCAACATCCTGGGGTCGTCTTTGACTCTTCTCTTGCTGTCACTCCTTTAATCTATTCAGTTGACAAATCATGTTGACTTTGACCTCCACAATATCTCACACGTCAGACTGCATCATTCCAACTACTGCCCTATGTCTGGTTCTCATTGTCTTTTGCCTGAATCAGTCACATAATCAATCAATAAGCATTTATTAAATGTTTACTGTGTTCCAGGAACCGTGCTAACTACCTGGCACACAAAGAAAAAACAAAAACAAACCCTGTCTCAAAGAACTTACACTCTTTGTTTTTGGTGGGGGGGTAGAACTTCCATTCTAATAGGGGGAGACATGTACACGTAGAAGCAATGAGATTGGGCGGCTTATTGGATATGTGGAGTGAGTGAGAACGAGGACTAGGATAACTAGAACTGTGAACGAGGACGACTGGAAGAATGAGAATGCCCTTGATAAAAATAAGGAAGTTCAGAAGAGGGGTTGGGGTGCGTATTGGGGGAAAGAAAAAGAGCTCTGTTTTGGATATCTTGAGTTTGAGATACCTATGAGACATCCAGTTTGAAATATCCAGTAGACAGTTGGAAATGCATTACAGGAACTTGAGAGAAACTAGGGTTAGGTGTATGACTGAGAGCCATCTGCACAGTGCTGATAATTCAGCTTATGTGAGCTGATACCCTCAAGTGACAGACTGTAGAGAGAAAAGGGAAGAGGACAGAGCCCTGGAGTACATCCACAGTTAGTGGTTGTGAAGTGGATAAAGATCTGGCAAAGGAGACTGAGAAGAATCAGACAGGAGGAGAACCAAGAGAGCAGTGTCGTGAGAATTTTTAAGAAGAGAAGGTGGTCTGTAGTGTCAAATGCTGCAGAAAGAAGAATGAAGACTGAGAAAAGGCCATTAGGTTTGGCAGAGAGGAGTCCTTTGGAGAGGGCAGTTTCATTTGAATGAAGTCAGATACCAGATTGTAGAGTGTTTAGAAGAGAATCAGGAGAGGAAATGGAGATATTGGGTATACACAGACTTTTTAGGGAGTTTGGTTGAGAAAAAGTGATGGGATATAGGATAACTGGTGAGTGTGGCAAGATCAAGTGAGAGTTTCTTAAGGATAACGGAGACTAAGCATGTTAGCATAGTAGTCAACAAGGAAGGAAACAGGAGGGGCAGCTAGGTGTCGCAGTGGATAGAGCACTGGCCCTGAAGTCAGGAGGACCTGAGTTCAAATGCGGCCTCAGACCAGACACTTGACACTTACTAGCTGTGTGACCCTCGGCAAGTCACTTAACCCCAATTGCCTAAAAAAGCAAAAAAAAAGAAAAAGAAAAAAAAAAGAAACAGGAGATTGAAGATGTAACGGTGATAGTGAGGCCAGTCTGCTAGAGAAGATGGGGAGTGGGGTGGGGTAGGATTAAGAGTACTACTGAACTCCTATGATATACTTCCAACTGGATTCTTTGCTTCTTGTCTTTTTCCTGGTCATTGTCATGTACATGCATAGAAAAATATCTCCTTAATGCAGAGGTCTGGCTGTATCACTCTTCTTTTCAAAAAAACTACAATGGCTTTATTTTGGTCTACTGGCCATATTTAAATAGGTTAAAATGCCTGGCATCAAAGGCCCTCTAATAATGGCTGTAGACCATTATTCCAGGCTTATTTCACTTTACTTCCTTTTATGCTATCTGTTGTCAAGTCAGACATGATTACTAGATATTCTTCAAACTCAACACATTGTCCCTGCTTTTTTTGCATTCTCATATGCTGTTCCTCATGCCTGGAATAGACTTCTTCCTTATCTTCATAAGTCAAAGTCTTTTTCTTTTAAGGCTCAGCTTAGGTGCTTTTGTTATTCATTCATTTTTCAGTCTTGTCCAACCCTTTGTGACCTTCTCTGATCTTTCTTCCCCTCCAATACCAAGCTGAAAATGTTTTTTTCCCTCCTGGAATTTTCGTAGAGCATTTTGCACCTATCCTTTGTTCACTACCCAAACTAGTAATTAATACCAGGAGCACCAGAAGCTGAGGCTTTGTTTAATGCAGTTGTGTTTTTCAAATATGGGGAACTATTTTACTGGGTCATACTGATATGCTCAACCTTGTGAACATAGACATGTAGTATACATCCATTTGTACATACTACTCTGTATATATGTCAGTTACTCAACAGTAGAAGGTCAATTTCTTGAAGGTAGGAGTTATTTTAATCTTTGTATCCCCAATACCCATCACCGATCAATCAGTCAATTAAGTACCTGCTATGTGCCAGACACTGTGCTATATGCACTGGGATACAAAAAAAGGCAAAAGACAGTCCCTGCCCTCAAGAAACTTACAATCTAATGGTGGGGACAACATTCAAATATATACAAAGCAAGCTATGTACACAGGATAAATAGGAAATAATTAACAGAGTGAAGGCACTGGAGTTGAGGGGTTAGAGAAAGCTTCCAGTGGAAGATGAGATTTTTGTTGGGACTTAAAGTAAGCCGAGATAGTCAGTAGTCAAATTGGGAGGAGGGAGAGCATTCCAGGCATGGGTAAGGGTCAGAGAAAATAGGCCAGTGTCACTAGATCAAAGAGTACGTGGTAGGGAGTAAGGTACATTTACCTTGAGCCAGATATAGGTTCTGATATTTATAAGTTGAATAGGTCTATTAATAATTTTTGATGCCACTCCATTTTCTTCTTTGAGTCTAATAAAGGAGATCACACATATTTTGTCTGATCAGATATGTTTATATTTATGAGCCTTAATGAGATGTATCCCTTTGAGACAACAGAAGAAAAATTCCAAATAATTTTTGAGTTGAAGAGGAAGGGAAGGAGAACATTTACACTAAAGCCTTTCTGAATTTAATAAAGATTGCAATGCTATACATGATTTGATATCCATTTGTGTAGTGGGAGGGGGCCTGTGCGCGCTTCTGAGATTGGTACTGTTATATTATTAATAGCACTGATTGTACTAGGAAATCATGTCTTGCATTTAATATAGAGCGTAAGAGGTTCACCTAATGTGAACGAAGACTCTCAAATTGAAACTGTAACTGTCATAAAATTTTAAATGAAGGGAATGTGTCACATTTAAATTTTTGAAACAAAAATAGTGTATTTTAATTACTGTACTATATGAACGTCCTTGGGACTAGTAGTGGGGGATGGGGAGGAAGAGATGGGAGGAAGCTAGCAAGTGTGTTATCATGTTGCCTTTATGCACAGTGGGGTTTAGAAATTTATGTAGAATGCTAAGGATCCTAGGTAAACTAACAAAACCAAGGGATTTTGAATTTAGGGAGGGAGTCTTTCTGTTATTAACTTATCCAATTATGCCAGTGATGGCAGGGATTACAGAACAGTTGGAGATTTATATACACAAACGTGTGTGCTGAAATACCACATCATGATGACATTAGATGGAGTGGTAACCTTTGATGATGAATTTTCTTGCCCTTTTGGGGGGGAGTAGAAGGGGAGGTGGGTGGTACTTCACCAGACTCTAAATTTGCTGAAGTTTTTTCAAATTTAAATTTTTCCTAAGTGACAGTGCAAAGGAAAGAATGTCAAATGAATGTGAATCCAAAAATTCCTTCCCTGACATTTTAATGATGCTTTTTGAACCAGTTCAGTGCTGAGAGCAAGAAAAAAAGATGTTTCTTATAATGCTGATATGTTATTGAATCGAAAGCCCTGGACTCAATATAATGTCACAGGAATCTTCATGATTTATATATTGTATGTGATCCTTTCATAAACATTGTTATCTTGTGCCCTTCACACACAATGCAGGGTCAGAAAATGTCAGATGAGCTGTAGGATTGCTTTCATAGATGTTGTAAAGGATATTATTGTCCAGAAACTCTGGGAAAATACGAGCGTCCCAAATGTAATGTGTTTAGTGGAGAGCTGCCATGATGAGGACGAGTTGGCTAGAAAGGAAGTAGGAAATAATAGTTCATTGACTTTTTACTAGTCAAGACTGATTATGAAGTGGGAACTTGGTTGCTTTCTGTCTGTCAGATGGATAAAAACACTTGTTTGGACTGCTGCTTGGTTTGCCAAAGTTAAGATAGTCTTTTTACAGTACTATGTTACACAGACTCTGTTAGGAATCCAGAATAAAGCTCATTGTGCCCTTCTTCTGAGAATAAGCAGTAGCTAGAACATTGATTTTATTTTGGGTGACAGTAGAAAGAACAGGACTTTGTAGGGGCGTGCTGTATAGCCAGTTAGATGGTGCAGTGGATAGAGTACTGGGCCTGGAATTAAGAAGTCCTGAGTTCTTATTTGCTGTCAGACACTTACTAGCTGTGACCCTGGGTAAGTCACTTAACTTTTGTCTGCTTCAGTTTCCTCATCTGTAAGATGGAGATAAAAATAGAAGCTATCTCCCAGGATTGTTGTGAGGATCAAATGAGATAATATTTGTAAAGTGCTTAGCACAGTGCTAGGTACGTACTAGACTCTTAATGATGCTTATTCTGTTCACCTCCCTACTGAAAAAGAAATCAGAGAGGGAAAATAAAATTGAGTGTGTTTTCTTTAGATGGTGAGCTGGACCAAGAATTGAGTCATCTTATGTGATTATTGACTGTATTGCATTTAGCTAATTGTATTGGAAAAGTGCCCTCTATACCAGCTTGCTCCCTGCTACAAAAGTCCACCTCCTTTAACACCAGGATTCTCTAGGTGATACTGTATGATCATCAATCATTAAACACTGTGACTGCAGAAGAATCAAAATTACAGGTGACACAGAGGATAGTAGAATAACATATGGTGGTTGTAAGTAGGATGGTACATGTTACTAACAGTGACCTTCATAGGAGAAAAGACAAAAGACCTCATGAGAGACATGTAAAGTGAGGTGGGCTAGCCATTAGTGGGAATAAGAGACAGCAGATAGACAGCCCAAGTGGTACATTGGTACTGGTGAAATAATAATAGAATAAGACAAAGGCTTCAGTGTGTTGGTGTAGGTTCTTTCTGGAAAGACGGATAAGATGTTACGTTGAACGAAAAAGTGTGAAGAGGCCATGATCAGTACTATTGAAGGAATTATACACACTGGTGAAATCAAAGATCCAGCTAGGTAAGCATTAATTAAACTACCTATTATACCCTGGAAAACCATGACTTTTTACTTACCTAGTTCTGTGGATCAAGAGTTATTAAAAATACAGAATGTGAAATATTTTGTGCAAAAATCCTTCAGTATTTTATAGATGCATGCTTTTGTCTGTCTGCATGGGTGATCCTTCAGGTGATACATGTTGCAACCACTTTTTGACTTAGGAGATGACCTTTAGGGGTTGCTGTGGTCACCACATTGACCTCCCTGCAGCCAATCTGGTAGTGAAGCCCTCTGAATATAAACAACTAGATGGACAGTTAATTAGGTGAGCAGGCAGCTTCTCCTTGAAGCTTTCCTTGGCATAGCTTTCCGGAACCCAGGATCATCTCCATGTTCTGATAAGACACTCTAGTGAAGACTAATGTAATGATATAATGAAAAAAAAGTCTTCTCTTGTTCATTTTAACATGATGTAAACGAAGATGGGAAAGGAGACGCAGATCTATCGCAAAGCAGAAGCCACACAACTATTTTCAACTGGCTTGTTTTGAAACAACACTGGTTACTTCATCTCAGCTATTTCAGAAAGAAGGAAAAAAATCAAATGTGTGGGCTTGACAGGTGGTTTGCCAAATTTCAGACCAAAGATGAATTCAAAGAGCTACCTCATTTTAAGAAAGTTACTTTCCCTGTAAACATCACCTGACAGTCTATAAAAAGGTTCCTGGAAACACTGCTTTTTACTTCATTAGGCTTCATATGCCTTGCATTCTCACTCCTAGGCACCACAAGACTGTCTTTATGTGTTTGAGGGACTTTTTGAGGTGGTTATTGCTACCTCATTTATTTTTTAAGCCAGAGGTGGGTCTTTGAGGGCAAAGGGAGGAGGGCGGGCTTGGTCTGTGCTGCTCCCTTTTCCAGCTCTGTCTTTCCTTTGGCATGCAGATAGCAGCAGCACAATTTAGCACCTCGCCCACAGGATCCACCTCCTGATAGCAAAACTCACCAGTAGCAAAGCATTCAGCACTTCATTATTTCTACAACCTGAGTGAATTTGCAAATTAATTGATGTGTGGGAGGAAAGGCATCTGCTATTGTAAAAACCTTTAACTGTTGCAGTAAAACTGGAAATAAAATTAAGTGTTACTATAGTAAACTAATAGATATACTCCCAGGTGGCAAGGTAGTATATTGTTACTTACTCTTTCTGGTCCTTCTTAACTTTGGAACTTCATTTCTGATCGATTTGCTTTCCTTTGCCCATAATTCTCTGCCTCCCCCTCCTTTTGGGGGTGGGGTGGGGTGGGGCATTTTATTGATTCTTTTGTTCTTTCACCCCAAGAGTGATCTCTCCATTCTTTTTACCCCACTCAATGCCATGAACTTTCTCTTGAGTCCAGCCCCCTTCTTCTATAAAATAAGGAGGTTGGTTTAGGAACCCTTACATCTCTCAAACTGTGCTCCTTGTAACAAAGAAAAACTGTCAGAGGCGACATTTTATACCTGTAGTACTCTGCTTCTTCCCTGAGAGGAGAGAAAATAATTCCTCATTTGTGGTCTGGAGTTGAGATTGTTCAGTTTTGGTTTTCTGTCCTATAAGCATCATGTGGTAGTAGAAGTAAGTCTGGTTTTGGAGTCAAGATGTGAGCTTAGATATGGCCCTCATACTTACTTACTGCTGATAGTGATAGTGGACAAGTCATCTCACTTCTCTGACTTTTGTTTTCCTTATCCACAAAATGAATTGGTTGAACTAGATAATCTTTTAGGTCTCTTTCCAGTTTTAGATCTCATGGTCTAGTGGCCAAATGTAGTGGTTCTCACACTTACTAGCAAACATTTCTTAAGATTGTATTTCCCTTTCCCTCATGCTCCACAGTCAATAGCTTTACAATTCTGATTTAACTTTACCCTGGCCCCTTTCTTTCCCTTTGGGTTTTCCTAGAATGGTTTTTGGCTTAGGAGACACCTTCCTCCCTTTGAAAACTTACTAAAAATTCCTGTGGATTGATTCTGCAGCTCTCTTTGGAGAAACACTGTGCTACTGAAACCATCATTTTCTTCAAGCTGCTTGCTCTTATGAAGTTTCCATGAGCATAGGCAGGACATTATTCATTGGAAATCCTTTAATAACTTTTTGGGTCACTAGTACCCTTGCTAAAGAGTGTCTATTGGTCTCTTTTGTGAGCGTACTACAGCTTGGCAGGGAGGGAAAGATTATAAGACATTGCTCTTCTTTGAAGGGAGGACCTTTTTATTTTTTTCTAAACCTACAAGCTGATTTAAAACACCTTTCCCCTGTGATGCTTCCTTATTATTTTGACTGTCTACAGTTATTTTTCCTGAATGTAACAGTGAAGGGCAAGAATACCTGGTGTGTGATGGCAGCATTAAAAGCTGAACTTTTCAGAGAAGTCAAGATGACATCATTACAGTCACTACCCTTTGTGCTATGGCCACAGAGATCCGTGTAGTGAGGAATAGGTTTTATTTTTTTTCCCTCCCAGAGGTAAAGCTTGTGACTCTTGTGCATAGTCCAGACTCTTCTACTTCTCTGGATTACTTGTGACAGTTTGAATCTTATTTGTCCTCCATTGGTCACTGGGGTGCTGCCTTCAGCAGATAGACAGTTACAGCCTTTCCCCTTCTTAGGAGCCAGACAGAAGCCACCAGTTTGTTAATGGTGGCTTCTACCTTGGGATAGCCTTGCATTGTCTAAGTGAGAAAATTGCTCCTTTAAATAGACAAATTTCCAACTCTTGTGACTATTTTATAGAAGGGATTCAGGGGGACAGAATTGAACTTGGACCTCGATCTGTAACTTCAAGGCTGCACCTCTTTTGCAAATGTAATGTGGACTTTACTTGCAAACCTATTGCAACTTTATTAAAATATTATTTCTCCTGCCTGTTTTCCAGATTTCTGTGCTTACTCACCAAACTGGCAGGTTGTTTGAACACTCATTATTCTTTTTTTGAGCATGTCATTGGCATTTTTCCTTTCCTTCTAACCCTGTTTTACTCAGGCCATTCTTATTAAATATCATCATTTGCCCATTGGAAAGTTATTTGTAAACTTAATTAACCCTCTGTCAGTGCTTGAACTAATTTTGTCCCTTTACACTCAGAGTTCGTGGTTGCAGTTCTGTATGTTCCGTACCATGTCTGTTAGCTACTTTGTAAATAGTTTTGAAATGCCAGTTGGTGATATATGGGCCTCTTTAACATTTCTTTGATTTATGTGCAGTACAGTGGAAAAAGGCAGAGGAAGCAAATTATATGGCGAAAAATGTTTCCAATCTTCACTTTTTTTATTCTTAGTTGTAAAAAGTACACTTATCAATCAAAACTGATGGATTTTGTTTTTTTTAATAAAAATTGAAAATTTAACTGTTTGAAGACTTTAATAATGCATTTATTATATTTAAGTCTAAATTAAAACTCTTGTAGACTATCAAATCTAAAAAAAAAAAGCACCCCAGTTTGCTACTTTCTTTCACTTCCCAACAGGAATTCCACAGTGGGAGAGTTGATGAGGGAGGAAGATGGACGTTTTACATGCTTGAGGAGCCTTTTGTTTATGATTTTTAAGGACATTTCCCCCTCTTGGTTGTCCTATGAAATAGTAAATGTGCTATTTAATTGTGGCTTGTCTTAAAATGCCTTTGTAGACATTGATAAGTCCAAGCTTCCTACTGTTTTCTTGAACCATTTAATTGACGAAATATTTATTGAGTGCCCCACATACAAGGGTCCTGTGCTGAAGGTACTTGTGGGGGTTATAAAAGATGAACAAAATACAGTTGCTGCTCTTTAGGAGTTTATAATCTGGTTAGGGAAACTTGTTAAAAAAAAAGATGCTAGCGTTATAGAGTTTCTTGTCGATTTTTTCCTACCATTTAGCAGTAAGTGCTTTCTAAATAGATGATTTTGTGGTAAAGTCAGTGGCCATCCCAAAAAGGTATGTATGTGAACCAAATTTGAGTTGGACTTTGATCTCCCTGAAGAGATTGGAGTGTGGCTGCCGATTGGGTGCCTGGGCACTGCAGAGCCTCTGGCTTTTGGCCTACTGCTGATCCCACAGGCAAAGTGTCAACACTTCTGATGTCAGTATACACAGAAAGCAGCAACAAATTGTTGGAGGCTTTTGTCCTTTTCTTGTTTACAAAATAGGTCTCACCTCGTGTGGATAGTGTGACATATTCTTAAGAATTTTTCTGTACTTACTAGATCTGTACCATGTGAGACATAGGGTCAGAAGCTAGTCTTCAATTCAACTTTGTAGTATCTGCTTTCGCAGACGTTGGACCTTAAGGTCTTTGAAAGACATTCTTTTCTGTTCATTCTCAGAGCTAAGGGACCCCTATTTCTTTTCACAGATGCTCATTATCTATAGAGCTCTAGTTTCTTGGAATTTTCCACAAAAGATTTCATTACTTACCTATGCAAGGATAACAAATAAACTCTTAAACTTTTCTTATCCAAACTTTAAAGCATGCTATATAGATGCAATAAGCAGATTAACATTCATTCAAAGCTGTTTCTTAGTACTGTGTTAATGTATTGGGTTGTCTTAACTTCATGACAGGGTTTAGCAGCCAAGGTCAGGCAGTTAAAAAAAAAAGGCTGCCATTAAAGTTTGGTGGGTACCAAGTTGAATATATTAATTTCAGCAGGAGTAGTCAAGGAAGCTATCAAAGGAGGTGGGATTTTGGCTGGGCTTTGAAGGATAGGTTGATTTTCAGATCCTTAGTCATTGTTCATCTACTTAGGTTCTATAGGCGTTGGGAAAGGTTATAGTTATTTTTGTCAGTGCTGGTTCTCATATCATTGTCTATGCATATATTTTAGAAATGTGCTAAATTTTAAAGGCATATATTTCTTGATCCTTGGGAGAGTTGATTTTAAAAAAAATCTAGTATTTGCACAGTGTTGGGATACATAGATGTTTGCTTGATAAATGCTTCTTGACTAGGTTTCTAGTACATAGTTATAGAATTTCCATTCAAATCAATAAGCATTTATTAAGTACCTACTATATGCAAGATGCTAGCACAAAGCTAGAAGACACTCATAGGAGCAACCAGATTGAATCCAATTCTTGGAATCTTAGGGTTGTGTGTGAATGAAAAAGTACCATCTTTATAAAGGGTTCAAAGATGCTTTCCTGTGAATCTTCCTGACTTCCATTTTAGTGAGAACTCTTAAATACAGTTCTGTCTGAATTTAGTGAGGATGTTTAGCACATATCCTAGACATTCAGCAAATCTCACAGACATCAAAATGCTTTAAATTCACTTTCTCCTTCCTATTCGGTTCTTTTGCTATTTAAAGTGCTGTTCCCTACCTTGTTCCCTTTAACTAAAAAGAATCAGACATGACTTTGTTAAGAACATTTCCCCCCCAGTTTCTCAGAGAGGATCAGTGGGGTATATTTTCCCCTTATTTCTTTTTTATGCCAAATCTGTAAGCTTAGTTCACTATTGGACAGCTTTGGGGTGAAAGAAAGGAGTTAAAAGAGCAATGTTTTGAGGTTTTTTTGTTTTGTTTTTAATCAGCCTCATAAAAATCCATTCATATACCTGGAGCAACTCTGTGATAGTCAAGCAGACTTCTGGGCATAGTCACCTTGTGTGGAAGGTTTATTCTTGCTTCTTCCTGACCTTGTTTTTGTGTTGCTTGGCTCATCCTCCTTCTCTAGGATTGGTACCTTAGGTCAGAGGCAATCTGAGAGCAGCATATCATGTCATCTAGTGTGCATTTCCCTGATTTGCTACCTCTACTTTCATTTTTATGAATTTCATTTTCTGATTTCCTAGTTTGTGTTTTTTACGCCTTGGTTTGAACTAATTATAAGTGTTGTTTTCTAGCTTTTCTTTTCTTCTTTAGGGATGGCTCTCTTTTTCCTTGAATTTTCTCTTTCTTTTTGCCCAATTCAAACTAAGTGATAAACAAGAAGAAGGCTCATTATAGTTCATTATTTGTGATCAGGATTTCCAGCAACAGAATGGGTGAAAAACATGAAGAATACTTTTGGGGTTTGCAATTTGCCACTGAGAAGTTACCAGTGTGCTCTTAATTTCCAAATCTATACTGTGCTGTAAGAAATAATGAGCAGGTTGATTTTAGGAAAACATGGAAAGACTTGCATGAAGTAATAAAAGTAATGACAAGTGAAACGAACAGAACCAACAGAACATTGTATATGGTACCAGCAATATTGTTTGAAGAATAACTCTGAACAGCTAAGTTAATCTGAGTATTAGAAATATTCAAATCAAGTACAAGAGACCTATGAAGGAGGGAGGATGCTGTCCACCTCTAGAGAAAGAACCAATAAGTAGAATTATTCATAGTATGGCTTTACATATCTGTATCTGTGTGTATGTCTATGTCAAATGGTAGCCTTCTCTAGTGTATGGTGGGGAGAAAGGGAGAAAGGGAGTTTCGAATTTAAAACGTAACAAAAAAAATTAAATTAAATTTTTAAAAATGCCAAATCTAATGACCTTTTCTCAATCCCCATCTTTTTTGATTTCTCTGCAACTTTTGACACTGCTTGATCATCAGCTTCTTCTTGATAGTCTCTCTTTATGACACTACTTTCTCTCTATTCTTTTTCTACCTGTCTTGACTACTCCTTTTCAGCCTCCTTTTTTGGATCTTCAACCAGGTAACATCTACTAGCCATACATGTTCTCCAAGCCTCTCTGCTGGGCTCTCTTCTCTTCTCCCTCTATATTATTTCACTTGGAGATCTCATCAATTCCCATTGATTAGGTTATTATCTCTATGCTAGTCTTCCCAGATCTACTTATTCACACCTAACCTTTCTTCTGACCTCCAGGCTTGCATTTCCAGCTGTCTGTGGGATTTTTCAAACTGGGTGTCCTATAGATATCTTAAATTTGCATGTACAAAACTAAAGACATTATCTTTCCCTCAAATCCTTCCCCTTTTCCAGTCAAGGATCCTACCATTCTTCTAGTCATTACAACATAGGTATGTATCATCTTCGACTCTTCACTCTCTCTTATCCTTTGATGTCCAATTAGTCACCAAATCCTGTTGATCTTACCTTTGCAATATCTCTCATGTATGCCCCCCTTTTTTCCCTTTGACATTGCTGCTAACTACCTTCATGTGTTCATCACTTTATTCCTGGACTATTGCAATAGCCCTGCTGGTGGGTCTTTTTGCCTCGTTTCTTCCTATTCCAGTCTGTCTTCCCCTCAGCTGTCAGATTGATCTTCCTAAAGCAGAGATCTGACCCTATCATCTGCTACCCCACCTCCATTCATTAAACCCTGATGCTGGCTATTAACTTCAGGATCAAATATAAAATCCTCTGGCATTCAGAGCCCTTCATAATCAGGCACCTTTACACTTCTCCAGTTTTTTTACATCTTGCTCATCCCTGTATACTCTACAATCCAGTGACATTGGCCTCTTTGCTATAGGATACTTCATCTATCCTCTTTGCAGACTAAGCATAGTGGGTTATGTTATTAGCATTCACTTAAAACCAAGGGGATTAAACTTCCCGGGGCATAGGCTCTAGAAACCTGCAGATGTAGTGGTAGAGCAGATGGAAAGAAGATGGCTAGAGGGGATGGCTCACTGGGATGTGAAGCTTGGTTTGGTTGTTTTTGGACTGGATAGACAGATGGGTAAATAGTAGGAAGATCGTATCATCAATATGGCTCATCTCTGCATATACTTGGAAAGAATGATTTAAAAATTCATTAATTATCAATAAGCATTTAAGTCCTTCCTGTGGTCCATAGATGCTATGAAGTACAAAGTAAATGGCATGGGCCTGAACAAAAGTCTCTCCCCTGACTTGTTTTAGCTAGCTCTCACCTTCATCATAGATCATTAGTCACTACTAATAAATGATATTATTCTTGTATTTTACAAGTGTGGTGGGAACAATATGTTATCACACCCCTCAACTGCTCCCTTCTCATGCAGGTTAAGGTAGTTTTTCCTTGAGACTTTCCTGAGACTTGGTTGGCTCAGATCACTTCCTTGTCTAAATTACAAAGTAAGGAGGAGGAGCTGGAAGAACTCTTGAGATATTTGGCTGGTGGATCAAGATGGGACCTTCACTGTATCAATTCAAGGGATTCTCAGTGTTTATCCTCATTGAATATCCTTTTCCTGCTGATACAAATCCCGTTTTGTTAACAGTTGAATAACTCATGAAGTTCTCATTTTATTTTAGTATTGAACCTAAACTACCTAGGGACCAGTCCAGAACAAGTTCCTACCACACTTACGAAATTTCAATTTCACAAATATTTTTATAGTCAATACTTAGATGGTTTTTGGAAAGGGACTTTAGAGATTATCTCGTTCAAGGCTCTCATTTTTACAGAATTTTAATCAAGTCTCTGAGCATGATCTAAACCAGGGGTAGGGAACCTTTGGGCCACATGTGGCCTTGAGTCTACGGGTTCCCCACCTCTGCTTTAAGCAAACCAAGATTTTACTTTTGTGATTGAAGTGTAACTTGAATTGTTTGTAAATGCATTGATTGTTCTTTCCTACTGTTTCTGTATTTAGTTTGAACATGTATTGTTGAGTCATTCAGTGATGTTCCACTGTTTGTGACCTGGTTTTCTTGGCAAAGATAGTGGAATGGTTTGCCATTTCCTTCTGCAGATTAGGCAGAGGTTAAGTGATTTGCCCAGGGTCACACAGCTCGTGATTGTCCGTGGCCAGATTTTAACTCAGTTCTTCCTGACTTCAGGTCCAGCATTTTGTCCACCGAGTCACCTAGCTGCCTCCAGTTTGACCATAGGCGCAGAGTTATCAGTAAATCTTGTGTTATGTACCTCTATATACATGAATATTTGTGAATTTCCAAAAGTAAAATTAGAATTACTAGTCTGAGATGGTTTGAGTCTATTTAGGGATTGGTATATTAAAGAAAAAAATACTAAGGTGGGTTAGACCAGTGGTCCATTCAGCTCTGTAGTCTGTCTCTGGACATATTGCCAAAGGAGAGCATGACTACTTTCTGTTACATCAGTCTCTAAAGTTTAGAATCATCCTTGTTTGTCAGTGCCTCTTAATCTACTGTGGAGCTATCCCTGGAAGCTACTTACATTTTCAGCTAATTCTACCCATTAAGTGGAATTGGTGACTCTCTAGTTAGAACCTTTTTTGATGACCCTTTTAGCCACCCAGGGCGAATGGAGAAGGTTGAGAATATGTACAAGGAAATAGGTGGTTAATGGGAAGCAAAGCAAAAAAGGTTTCAAGGTTTTGTGAACCTTCTGGTGTCTGCACTCTTTCTCTGCTGTACTGATTTGTTAGGGAACTGTTCAGATATCTCTTTCAGCTGAATGACATCTCTGAGATACAGTAACGTGCAAGCAGATGCAGCGTAAACAGGAGCAGTTGTAGAGAAAGGATTATTAATAAAGGTATGAGCCCTGCGAAGTTCAAATCAAACAATTCTAACCAGTCCTAAATGTTGCAGTGATTTGAAGAAACAGCAGCGGTTGTCCCCATGGGCATGTATTTTAGTTTCTTTTTTTTGGATAATGTTTTGTGTTTGAAAAATGTGAAGATTAATATTTAAAAACAAACAGCAGTTAGCAAGTAAATGGTGCTACAAATGGACAGGAAACATAGCCCTGATCTGAGCATCCTTTGATACTAATTGAAAGGCCCCAAATCTAGCTTCAGAATAGAAAACAAATAAGCAATAAATTGGAGGCCGCCTTCTTATAGTTTATTGATGCCACTTTGACCAAGCTTAAAAATTCAGTTACCCTTAAAGGATCAAATCTAGGTTGGGGGAGGTAGGAAGAGGCAGCCTCCAAACTGATCTCATTATCTGAGATGTAAAGTAAAAACCCAAAGAAAACAATTAGAGTTGGCGTTTCTCTGTCCTTTCCTGGGCACAGCTGTATTCAGGCATGCACACTTATTTTTCAAAAGAAGAGCTAGGGCTTTATCATGTTAAATGAGTCCTCCTCATTAACTGGACCAAAATATATTTTAATAATGAGGGGCAATGGTCTCTGTCTTTTAAAGTGGCAGAAATAAAACCCTGATTATGCTTAAATCTTTATATTGGTCAGTGGTTTAATGGTTCAGGGATATGTTAACATTTGTAGAGAAATCTTGATTCCCCCCCTCACCCCCAAGCAGTGTGTGATTTAAGTCAGTCTAAGGTTATATGGTCTTCAAAATGTGGTTATGAGGGTAGGCTTGTGATTTTGAAACATTTTTAGTGTCTGGATGTTGACTTTGACTGTTTTTATGGATGATCTGTAGGCTAAAGTGGCCCTTAAGTAGGTGGTATTCTTACCTGATGCACTAATAATCATATGAGAATCTTCAAGCAAAAGTGAATTATAACATATGGACTCTCCTTGAACCTAGGAATTTTTAAAAATATGATAATTGGCATTATCACAGAACAATATAAAAACCACAGAAAAGATTAAATTTGATATTGCCCCAGAACGGGCTTTAGGCTTGATGACATTGTTTGGGCTTCGCACTACATTTCTTGCATTTCTTCCTGTGGAATTTTTGTTTTGGTTTGGTTTTTTGAGTACTTTTAAGTGTATTAAACAACACAATTAAATTTCTTCCCCAAATTCACTAACTTAGTTATGTCTGGAACTAACAGATGGAAAAACAATTGAAATCTCAATCTTTAGAAGAGGGCAGAGAAGAGGATAGCATAAGAAAAAATCAAGGAGTTCATTCTGAATAGGGAAGGTAATAGCACTGCTTATTTAGTATCCTTTATTCTCTTGTCCAAGAACTGTCACATGATCTAAGAACACATCTCTTAATGGAGACCACAACTTAATTAAATGCTTGTTCCTGCCCAAGTATTTTTAAAAGTATAGAACACAGTTCTCTTGATTTAAACTCCCTCTGCATCTTTGCTTGTTATAATAATAATTAATTTCTATAGTGCTTTAAGGTTTTTAAAGCTCTCTTTTTCTCCCTCAACAACTCTGTGAGGTAGGAAGTACAAGTTTTACTGTCTCCATTTCACAGATGAGGAAGCTGAGGCTTTGGGCAAGTAGCTTGCCAATGGTCACATAGCTTGTAAGTGTCTGAGATGTAATTTGGGTCTTTCTCCTGAATCCAAGTTCAGTGCACTGTCCACTGGGCTGCACTACTTGTGGAAATCCTTTTCCTCAAGGCCTAGCTAGCTAAGGCATTTTGAGAACTGCCAGATTAGATTGATCTAACAGGTCTTCCCCTGGCCCTAAAACCTAGGGACTCTGAACCACTTATGCGCAAATAGAAATGGGGCCATTAAACATCTGTAAGAATTCCTTTAGCTGCATATTGACTTTGCAAACTACATATCAACATTACCTATGTTCTGTTGTATTTTCATTTATTTTGTTCAATATTTACTAATTATATTTTAATCTGGTTCCCTAGGCACTGGGTGTGGTGCCAGCTGCAGTACTTGATTGCCTGTTTGACACCTCTGACTTAGGCTGTGGCTCATTCATTCATTCATTCATTCATTCATTCAGTAACCACCATTTAGTACCTGCATGTGAAATGCAGAGTACTTTATTAGACAATGAGGAAGATACAAAGTTCAATTAAGATACGATCTTTACTCTCCAAGTACTTGTAATTTAGCAAGGAGTGATATGACACATGTGCAAATACGCAGTGTTAAATATATCAAGTGACATAGCAGGCTTAAGACCACATAAATGTCAGTCATTTTTAAGATTAACTGAAGGGACATACTCTTCTCCTTTTAGTTCTATGTACAGGCATTCAGAATCATGAGAAAGTGAGATTTATTCACTGATATATATTGATTTTTGAGAATCAGCAATACAATCGTTAAGGTCCCTTTGTGAGCAATACTGTAGGACAGGATCACACAGATTATGTATGCTGTGGAATGCTAATGCCTTGGAATATCTCTCAGGATCTACTAATGTTCAGAATTCATTATTAACTTGGGTCTTTTGTATTATGAGGGGTGTTTGTTCTCTTTATAGGTGTACTTGTTTTCTCCCCAGATAGAATATAAGCTACTTGAGAGGTAAGGATTGTTTTATTCTTGGTATTTCTATCTCCATCACTTAGCATGCTGACTAGCATATCATCTATCTCGAGCTAGAAGGGACCTCAGAGGTCATCCAGTCCAATGCTGTCATTTTACAGATGAGGAGGCATAGGGAGATTAAGTGACTTGTCCAAGTGACCACCAGTATGAGATGTCAGAGGGAGGATTTGAACCCAAAATCTCTGATTCTAGAACCAGTGCTTTTTGTACTAGACTGATGCATTACCTATATACCTAAAAACTTATGTATTAAATTAGAGTTTGGTTTGCTTTTGGTAAATCTTTTAAATGCAATGCATTTAAATCTTTAAATTTATAAAATCTTTAAAGAAACTTATAGTGAAAAAATTTTCAGGTAAAGTTTCACCCAGTTGGTCTGTTTTGTAATACTGGCTTTTCCTTTGTTGGTTGTTGTTGCTGTTGCTGTTGTGTTTAATGTAGGACGCATCATTCTGGAAGTGCCTACCATGGTGAGTCCACTGTCCCTCATTGTGCACCTTAGTTTTGAAATATTAATTATAATTGAACACTCCCTATTTATTAGATTCAGCCAATATGCTGTCTTTTAGTTCTGTTTTCTTTTTTGTCCTAGCATTAAATTCCAAATATCATGCTCTTCATAGTGAAACGGGGTGTTTTAGTGGTATTGGAAGCATTCTCACTAATATGGCATCTATAGCACATTGTTAAGAACAACAGAGGAAGTCACAAATTTTTTGGTATAAGAATTAGGTATGAGTTAATTTGAGTTGGGATTTATGAATTCCATTCTTAATTCTATAATTTTGACTAATGTAATTGCTTCTAATCCATGTTGCTAAGTATAATTGGAAGCACTAACTACCTTCATAAATTTCAACTTGGTGATCATTTTGAAAAGTGTTGACTTAAAGTTTACTGTTGCTGCCTGTGGAAATATGATTTAAGTAAATAATTCATGTAAGAAAGATTAAAGTATTCTAATAATTGAGACTGTCCCCTAATTTTGACTGATCTTGTCCCTAATTCTAAATTCTTGACCTTTTACATGAGTGAACATGCATCAAGAAAGGAAAGTGATTGACAAATACTTAAATTAGGAGCCCCTAGCATTGTAGCCCTAGATCATTAATAGTAGGATTAGTAGTCATAAAGATTATCATTAAGACATTTCCTCAAAATGTAGGGTAAACAAGTATAATTTCTGGGTATCAGCTAGCAAATAAAATGAATGAAACAACCAACTGTGTTGAAGTCAGAAGGCTAAATTGTTTTATTTCTTTCCTGTTATTTAAAAAAAAATTGATGCCTTTTTTGTACCATTCATTCCCTATTTTCTCCTCTGCCCTCAATCTTACCTTGTAACAAAGAAAAACAGTACAGCCATGTCTGACTCTGTATTGCAGCATTCAGTTCCCATTGCCCTTTACCTCTCTATCCATTTTCTTCCCTTCCTTCCTTTTCCCCCCACTCTTTTATTTTCATTCTGTTGAATCTTGCTGTTAAGAGGAGAAATGATGCTAGATAGAAAAATCACATTAGAACTTTGGGATGTTGCTTTATGAAATAGTTGTTTCTGTGATGTAGACACTTGAGAGTAGTGTGTTTAGTGAAATGTGTTCTTATAGAAAATATTACAGAACCTATAAATGAAAACTTATGACTGTAATTTGTGGAATGCTATGTTCTTAACGTTAATTTGTGAATTATTTAAATTTCCCTTCTGATGTTCACAGCTATTGGATAAGTGAACATTTTCCAAGAATTTTTTTTCAGATCACAACTGTGCTCCATGAAATAGTGTATATTGTCCTTAAATAATATATACACCAGGTTGGACAGGAGCTGCCTATCAGTTTTATTAACTTTGACCTTTTTTCCCCTATTATAAAGATGGTTTGGTAAATATTTCATGGGCCCTTATAGATCTTGACAGTCAGGTCTGTTCCTGGAAGCTGGTATAGGTATATATGATTAACAAACATCTCATAATCACTGTGAGTCAGCTTTCAAGGATGGATTTTGTTTTCAAGAGTGGGAGTCTTTCTGTTTACACATGTTCAAGCAGTGTAGCATATATTGACTGAGTTCAAGATGGCACAAGTTTTCATGGGAAAACATTCATCGTCAGATGGTGATTAACACGCAGTTCTGCTGGTTCTGTGTTTGTTTTGGGCAAGTGATGTGAGGGATGGCCAGGTGGACAGAATAGCCACCATGCCACTCTGATGCATAGCCAGCAGAGCTCTTCCAGAGTAAAGTCAGCAGCGAGGCAATGGCTGAGCTTGCGTGGACCCTAATAAAGATGCAGAGAAGAAAAGGAAAGAGGAGAGAATGTTTCTTAAGTCAGAAGGGGGCTGTTGCCAAGCTGTCTTTATCTTTAATTCCATAAAACCTTGTGCATATTGCACTCATTGCAAATTCTGGTGGGGAAGATCGAAAACCCAAGTCGCTGACATTTTGAAACATTGTCTTTCAAACTTGTACTGTCCCTTGCTTCCATTGATTTCCCATTTAAAAAATCTGTACAAGAAAAACAAATTTGAACAAAATTCATTGGTCTACAATGAATTGTTAGAGTCAAATGATGCCCCCCTTTTCCCTCTCTGAGAAAGAACTCTGTTTTTATTAAGAATACCATATATCTTTGTCTTGTGTTGTGTATGGCTCATGCAGCAACATCGACCGAGTAAATCAGGAGCCTGTTAAAAAGCAATATGGATGCTCTAAACACTGACATTCGAGTCCTGTTGGGTCACTGAATATCTTCATTTTTATGGCCACTTTCGAGGAGCAGAACATTTCAATTGGTTTTGTTTTTCTCATTCTCTGACTGTGCTCGGCTCAATAGCTTTAGCTAAGGCCATTTATTTTTCAGAACATTATTAGCCTTTGCATCCGGGGCCTAGCCCTTTGTATATATGGTGGGGACCAGTTTCATTATCAAAAGCTGTGGTATAACTGATTTTCCAAAGGAAATCTATGCCTAGCAAGATCACTTTGAAAAGAAATTGATTCAGAGCTGCCAAATGAATTACTATTTGTATATTTGGTTGACTCTAAGTGCTTAAAAGAATGTATTATAATTTTAGAAGGGTGGAAGAAACAGACTGTATGTTGTAAGTGGTACTAATCCAAATTCTTAACTTGTCATTTTCACATTTGAATGTTTTATTTACATCTCTGTAAAACCGGAATACCTTTCAACTAACATTTTGTTGTAGAGAGACACATGCTGACATCTCTTACTGAGAGCTAAAATACAGAAGTGTTGGATTTGAAATGGGAAGATAAAGTAACAGACAGACATTACTACTTGACAGATTAAATTAAGGAGGAAGACTAGGTTTATGTGCTGATAAATGAGAATAATAGAGTTGCATTCTTAATCTGAGTATGTTTCAGGAGCAAGTACCATCAAGTCCATTTTCCACATGGAAAACTGAGGTATGGAGAAGTAAATTGAATTGTTCTTCCTTAAGTTGAAGGTTGGACGTTTGGGTGGATAAGGAATAAAACTAATTAGTGTGAATACTGATAAGATTTAACTTTTACTGCTTTTTTAAAAACAGTCTTATCAATTTGCCACTAACTATAGCAATCTCTAGTCTTTTTGGCAGTTGTTTCTTCTCTCAATTTCATTCATTCAGTTCAGTTTCTTTCACTCTCTTCATTTAATGGGGCTAGTGAGGTGGCACAGTGGATAGAGCGTTGGGGGCAGAGTCAGAAAGACTCATCTTCCTGAGTTCAAGTGTGGCCTCAGACTTAACTCAGACTTTCACAGCCTTACTAGCTGTGTGTTGACCTTGGGCGAGTCACTTAACCCTGTTTGCCTCAGCTTCCTCATCTGTAAAATGAGCTAGAGAAGAAGTAAATGGCAACCTACTCCAGTGTCTTGGCCAAGAAAACCCCAAATGAGGTCACAGAGTCAGACACGTATAAAAAACAACAGAACCAAAATTTAATGAAGACCTTTTGATATTGTTTTTTATATATATATAAAACAATATCAAAGGGTCTTCATTATGTATACATGTGCATGTGTGTTTGTGTATATATATGTATGTGTGTGTGTGTATGTGTGTGTGTGTGTGTTTGTGTATATATATGTATGTGTATGTGTGTGTGTGTGTGTATGTGTATGGGCTTGGAGTCAAAAAGCCCCCTGAGTTTAAGTGCCAGTTCCAACATCAGCTATGTGGCTTTGGGTAGTTCATCTAATTTCTCTGAGCTCTGGTTTACTAATCTACTTCACCTACCACCAGAGCTATTATGAGGCTTTGTTGAGATAATGTATAAAATGTTTTGTAAGCCTTGAAATGCTATGTAAATTTAAACTGTTGTTATTAATTCAGCAAATATCAGTGTACTCGTGCTCATTTCTATAAACTTGAAGTCATGATCCTGTCATTAATATTGCCTTTATACCTGATCTCTCTTTTAGACTCCAGAGGCTGGTTTGTTTCTTACTGAATTTGGTCATTTGGTTATGCTGTTCATAATTGTTGGCATGCAATCATTTATTCTTTCACACTTAAGGAAAGCTATTTAGACTCTTCACAAACTAGGCTTCAGTGAAAAATATACAGTTCATTATTCAGATGATATAAAAGTTAAAATAACCTTGTTAGTGCCTTCCTTTTTGGGACATTAATTCTATTTGAAATTATGTGACTAGGCTAAAGGGCTTAGACATACCTGGAAGGTGTGTACCAGAATGGAACATACTAAGGGTTTTTTTTGTACTTTTCCCCCCCTATATAGTTGCAGTACCATGCAGGTCTAGCTTCTGGTCTCCTGAATCAACAGTCTCTGAAACGCTCTGCCAACCAGATGGGAGTATCTGCAAAACGGAGACCTAAAGCTCAGCCTACAACCCTTGTTTTACCTCCACAGTGAGTACTGAGATATTACAGAAGAGTTTTGCATGAATTTCATGTTGTTATTTTGTTGGGTGGCCACTAAATGATGTCATTTTATTCGTGAGCCTTTCTTTTAAGAATGGCTCTATTATGGTGAATTTAAAACATACTCTAAAGAGAATAGTAGTATGTTTTATGTGACTCATTAGCTTTGTGTCTTAACTTTTCTGCCTAGGGTTTTAGATGCTTCATAGATTTTCTTTGCTCCCTTCTCCCATTGTCCAAGCAGGCAACAGAGAAGTACTTTTGTTCCTTTTTTGTCAGTGAGGTAGCGTAGGAACGGGAAGACGGATGTTATCATTGTGGATCTGACTCTATGAAACAGGCTGTGCATAGTCTGCTGTGAGCTGTGCACCAAAGTAGTGTTGGGCTGCGGAGATTGATTGAAAGAGCTGATGTTTAATGGAGAGAGCACTGAACTTGTAGCTGGTAGACTTGAGTTCCAATTCTAGCTCTGATCTTGGGCAAATAATATTTGTGAAGCACTTAGCACGGTCCCCAACACACACAAGGCACTTCATAAATGTTTTTTCCCTTGTACATCCTCTCTCCCCGCTTCCTCCCATTTAAACTTTCTAGGGCTGCATTGTCTAATCTTTAAAATAATGGACACTGGACAAGAAAATTTTTAGGATCCCTTCCCCTTTTACAAACATTCTATGAACCTGAGTTTGGAGATAGTCTTAGTACTTCCCTTCTCTCTCTTCTTTCCTCAGTGAGGGGGGTATGGTTTGAGTCCCTGCACTCCCTTCTTTTCTGGACTCTTTAGGGAAATAACTTTCTATTACTTGCACCTCTTGGTTAAACCTGTTTTCTGACTTCTATTCCAAAAAGTTTTCTTACAAGTTGTGTGTTTGCACAAGACCGTGAACATGGCAGGCAAGTGGTCTTCTGTCCTTTTTCCCTTTGTCCTGGTGATCATTTCTTTATTAGTAGCCATGTATTGGTACTTTTGCTTCTCAGATTTAAGCCTTGACCTATCATCAGATCTTGCTCAGGCCACTGAATCTAGCTGTTAGGTTGCAAGTGTTTTTTCCTTTCACACAGCTTGTATAGATAACATGACTTTTTTGGAACACAGTGGCAATTTTTGTGCATATCTTGCATTGCTAACAACTCTGCTTATTTGGCTAATTGCCCAGAGAATGAAAAATTACATTGTTGATTCTGTCTTAATTCAGTGATTTTACAGATCGTACCTCCCACCTCTCAAAATTCTAATGGGCCTTATTACTTTTCATTTTGTGTGCATGGCAGTTCTACTGAGGCAAGATGTTTGGTTAGAAATGGTGGGCTTTTTTGTTGTGATCCCTTAAGACCAAAGCCAAAAAGTGTTTTTTTGCTAACTCTTTTGACAAAAGTCAGTTCTTGGTCCATCTGTTCACCATTTGTTAATTTGCATTGGCTTGAAACCTGTTTACAGGTGACATGCAATTATGAGGACACCTAGAAACTATTTAAGGACCAAGGCAATCAGCAGTCTGTGTTCCCATGTCAAAAAAAGCTAGATATACTCATGACTGTCATTATGTGACTGTCATTATACATTTATAAAAAATCACTCAAAATACTTAGTTTCAAAGAGGAAGGGGATTACTGTGGCCTAGGAAATAAAACAATGAAATGATTTCCTATAGTGGATGGTCTGATAGCCCTTGTGACTATTGACTGCTTCTTTTTCGCAGCATTGAGCTCTCTGATCTGTCCATATGGTAGAACCCCTTTATAACACCACTGTCTTAGAGACAAGAGCCACATCCAGTCTTAAAGTCTAACTATATTGTATCAGCTTTTTGTTGCATGTTAGCTGTTGGGTTTTGAGGAGATATGAATCAAACCATTTTATTATGGAATTCTGTAATAGCAGACTGCTGCTATTAGCATTTTACATATAAGCAAGACCCACCTTGATAGCAGGACTCCACTGACCTTGCTTAGTCTTTTCAGGCCCCTTATCACATCTATAGTCTTTAAACATCGGGGAGCCTTCCCTCCCTGTTGCCCCACAACCTCCATTGTAATTTTACACATCTGTTAGCACAGCAGTGTATGGATTTCTGCATTTTATTTTGTCAATAGTTGGACAGTTGCAAAGGCCACTATAGCAAAACCACAGACTCTACTTAGCTGCGATGAGACCACAGGCATGGTAAAGCAAGGATACAGGGGATTTGAAGGGATATGTGTTTGAAAAATGTAATTGGCTTTAACAGTACAGTTGTCTTTGAAGATTCGGATTCCTTCCTGCTTGTCCCATAGGATTAGTGATTCATGGGATTAATGATTCATGTCCTTCTCTCCCTTCATAGAAGCTTGTAAGAATACCAAGATTCTGTGTGAAATAAAAGAGATCTTGCTATTTGTTACCATTTTGAAGGCAGAGGAGATGCCATCTCACTTCCTCATCTTCCATATGCTCATACTTGTCTAAGTCCTTTATATAAGGGATAGTGTTTTTTTTTTCCGGTTGCTGTAGAAAACTTTGCCTAACCCTACTATAGTAGTATTGTAGACAATTTGGATAAATATCTATTATCTATAGGTCTGTAATTATCTACAGGTCTATAATTAACATACCATCAATTTTAAAGACTGATAAGTCTACAATATTATATAGTAGACTTAGCTAGTTTGATTGTGAATTTTCTCAGTTATTGGAATGAATTTTTATAATACCTAGAATCTTAGCATTGTAAGAGACTTCAGCAGTTATCTAGAATCTTCTTTGGGGCCTTCCTGACAGATGATTATCCAGCCAGCCTCTGTTCTAATTCTGGTGACTGAAAGCTCATTATGTTATAAGACTAGGCTGGCCCTTACAGAGCAGATATGTAGTCTGTCCCCTAGCCCATGTTCTAAGTCTTTCAAATTTCCTAGAACCAGGTAGAACTTGGGATCCACTCACAGTGACTTCAAGAACTAAGGATTACCCTCCATTCCATGCTGAGGTATCAGAGTTCTAAGGAGGACAGATAACTTTAATGCAAAATTACACACAAATGCATCAGAAGGGCATTAAACAAAGCACTGTATGAGATCTGAGGGGAATAGAGGAAGACTTCATGGAATGGGCTTAACCCATCTTGGGCAATTGGTAACTTACCTTATGTTCTCAAATTCTCCAGGGAAAGAGATTCCTTAACCACTGATGTATCTTATTTGTGAAAAGTGGAAAGTTGATCCTTTCATCTAGAAGTTTAAAATTCTGTTGAAGCCTTTTGAGCTGGTCAATAGCAAATACTATTTCCAGACTAACAGTATTGCTTAACACCTTTGAGTGTATGGGGAAATAAAATTAGCTTTTCAGGTCAGCACCTTGTGCTTGACCGTCTTGTTATGGGTTTGAACAAAAAACAGTATAGACCTAAACCTGTGTCACTAGAAGGAATTTATTCAGGAGGCAACAAGGAAAATGACATGAGCATAAGACATTCTTGAGGTTCTTTGCTCTTAGACATTGCAGTGTTTATACAACAGATTGCCTTAGGCACGGCCACTAATATGTCTCTGGATGTTTAACTGAAAGAGGCTCGTTTTCTGCCACTACCATGTACACTAATTCCCCAAAAGATCATCTACCTGAAATCATGCAGAGTACTCAGGAACTCCTACAACTAATTTGATTCTCTCCAATATAGCTAACAAATGCCTTCTTGAAAAGTAGAACTTAGGGTTGTTACCTTTTGTTTAACATGAAGTCAATAGCAGTGGTAGATTAGTTGCAAAGTGATTCAGTGGAAGAGGTGATAGATTTGGAGTCGGAGGACCAGGATCATAGTCCTGGCTCTTTTCTTTATTATCTGTGTGATCTCAGGCAGGTTATTTCACCTGTCTAGGCCTGTTTCCTTATCTGGAAAATGAGAAATTTACACTAGATGACTTAAAATTTTCTTCCAGCTGTAAATCTGTGATCTTGTGATGAAGGAAGGAGCCTCTTGTGAACCTTAGAAGTGGGCCAGTCTGTGATAAAAGAGGTAGTTATTTTCTCATATGAGACTGATATTAGATTGGGAGTTACAAGAAGGCAGGAGTTGTTTCTTATTTAATTGTTGTGTTCTTCACAGTGCTTACAACAATCTTGGGCACGTAGTAAGGACTTTGATAATGCCTGAAGTTGTTGCTGTAAAGATAATTCCTTTAGCTGACCTGGTCATTGCATTCTTTCTGCTTCTTGTTTTTTGGAAAGGTTTGAGCCATGTGCACACATCTGAATCAAGCTCTTTACTTCTCCAACTTCAGCCTAACTATCCCTAAGATGTGATTTGCACCACCCTTGTGACGATCCATCATTGCTGGTGTGGAAGTTTTTGCTTGACCCTATGGCCAACTTGTTTTCCAGTGCCTATGTCTTCCTGATGGCAGAGTTTGCTTGGAAGTTTACAAATTTTCAGTTGATTCTTTAGCTCCTTATCTTGCAAAAAAGGTGAGGACCCTAAAATATTTGTCATCACTTTTTTTTGCTGGAGTGGTCTAGCTATGCCTCCTGTAACTAAACTGCTATCTTGGGAACAAACTCTGTATATATCTGGTATGTACATAATTACTTGTGTTTATCTCCCCCACTTGAATGTGAGCTCCATGAGGGACAGGGAGCTTAGCACAGTGCCTAATACAGAGAAAATACTTAAGGAAGTGCTTGTAGACTGACTGACCTTCAGGAAGTTGATGAACTCTCATAGATAACCAAGGCAGTACTGAGTAAGTCATTTCTTCCAGTTATTAAATGCCACCTGGATTCTTTGAAAAGATGAGTTTTGTGCCAACAAGTCATTTACTTACCTTACTGTCTTTGACAGCGTGGGCTCAGATATTATGTGCTCTGAGGAATGCTCAGAAGGGAAGCCATTAACTTTGTGGCGGCACCTTTTCTCAGTTTTGGAAAAGTTATCAAAACTTTGGGAAAAATTTGCTAAGTTCTTCTTTTCCCAACTGACAAGTATTAAGTAACAATATTCATTAAATACCACAGAGAGGCTGTGTAATAAAGAAATAATCCTCAGGCCTAGACAGGCGCTCTTCTCCAGAAGAGTTAAAATTGAGAATATAATTAAAGATTAAAATATTGTTTGCATTCTAGAACATGGAGAAATCTTTTCTCTTCATGACAAGGGATTGCATTAATAAGGTAGAGATCAGTTTCCAATAACTCACAATACCAGACTCTCAAATTATTAACATCAGTCACATTTAAATTGACTGCTTCATTTTTTCTTTTGCCTTTCACTTGCAGCACAGGAACTGTGCAGAACACGTGCTATTCCAGTATAGTCTTTTGCTTTTCATTCCTATGAGTAGACATAAGAAAAACTGCTTATGCCAGTTAGAGCTGTTCAAAAACTGGAGTGGTCTGTATGGGGAGGCTGTGAGTTCTCCTGCACTGCAAGGGCCTGAGGCAGAGGCTGGATGACTATTTGTTGGGGATTTTGTGGAGGCGATTCTGATCAAACCTCTCCCTACCCCACTCAGATCCTGTGATTCTGGGATCCCTAAGATTCTTGTTGTTCCTTTGGCATTGAGTAATAGTGTTTACATGTAATTCTTCGCTTTCAGCCTATAAATATTACAAGATAGACAAATTTTTCAAGGAGCCACTCTTGCCAAGTGGCTTCGTGAGTATTTCCTGGCACCTAGTGTTATGCTATTTTGGCCACTAATTTTTAGTCAGACTTTAATTCAGTCAGTTTTATTTGTATCTGACAGTCAAATTTTACAAACTCTTTGAATGGATTTATATAATTTTGTTTACTTCATTGCTTTAGAAGAACTATGATTTCATCAGTGACTCCCTTCACTAACGCAGACTGCAATCTTTCCCTTCCTTTGTAGTTTATGGTAAAACCTGTCAGAGGTTGTGCTCTGCTGGCATAGCCCTCAAGAACTTGGAGTCACCTCTATACCTCAAATAAGGCCTCAGAGTAGGACTTTAATGGGAGATATTATTTATTACGGTCTTGTGATTAGTGATTAATGAGGAATTGAGAGCTTTAACAAGTGTTGGTCACACGATGGAAGCAACAAATGCAGTAAAGGCTTTGATGCCACCAGGCTGAGAGACTTGCCGAGTCAGTGGCCTTGCAGAGGCCGTTGTCAAAGTTTGACTCCATGCAGCACAGTTTCCTTCTCTTCTAGCTTCCTCACCCCCATTACCACCCACCAGATTTGCATTTACTTTTTCATTTGCTTTGAAATAGAATTTTAAAACTCCCAGGAAAGTGGCCTCTAGAGTGCTCATCCTGTTGCCCTTCTCAAATGTTCTGTGCTTTGGCCATTGCTCTTTATCCTGTCCTGTTTAGGTGCAGAACGAGGACTTATCTCTTATCCAGCTATAGAAATACCATCATTTATGCTATGTTATAAATAGTTTTTAAAAAATGTAGATAGTTTAAAAAAAAGTTTGCCTTTGTATTGTTAACCATAACAGAAATAGTTCTCTGCATGATATAATGGAAACAGTACAGGACTAGGAGTACAGAGATTGGGGTTCAAGTCCCAGTTCTACTCATAATTAGTTGTATGCATGGTGGTCTTGGATAAACCACTGGAATTCTGATGAGGGCATTAGACTCATTGACTTCTAAGGTCTCTTCCAATTCTGTGACAGTACGGTTCAGTGAATGAGTAGAAAAAGAAACCTTGGATTCATTCATCTCTGGTTTCTCTCAGTGCTGGTGTTCCACCTGAGATTGTGCTGATGATGCCTTATAGGGCTATTATGGAAATGCTTAATTTGTCTTTTATAAGTCAGTTAGTAAAAGTTATCATGTAATATAGCTTACTTATAAAACAGATCTTACATGTCTGGATTGATTAAGACCAGATCCTGTTTGGGTAGGCTAAAATATGTATGGGTAAGGGAACAGAGCAGTCATCTACATTAATGATGCTGCCCCTGGGTATAAGGCTAGCCAGGTAGAGTGAGGCCAGGTTATGAAGAATCTTGAAAGGAGTTAAGAGGGGAGTAATATAATGAAAGCTGAGATTTATCTGACAGTTATATACAGATAAACAAAGATAGTGCTTTATAGTTAATTATTAGCTCATTGTCTTTATCTCTGAAAAGGAGGAATAGGGAAGCTTGGAATAGGTGGTCTGGGCAGGTTGGGATTATAGTCTATGTAGGTTGAATTAAATGATCCTTCTAGCTCTAACAGTCTGTGAAATTGATGAAATACATATAATCAGTCCGTGTTGCTTGGCTGTTTTTCTCTTGAGAGTAGGAAAAGTCACTGGGTAGAATAAACTAGGAAAGCTTCACCAGTTTTTAGTAGAAAATTTTTTTTTACACTTTCAGAGTACTTGGACTTTATCAGCATTTGTTATAATGCTTTAAATATTTTTCCTCTTGAACAAACCACATTTTCTTTTATTTGAAAGGCATAGACAAAACTAAAAATTGTTAGCAACATAACCATATAGACTGTTGGGCATCTCTCACTCCTTTCCCTCTTTAATCAATGAGCAGGGTGCATCAGTCAACAAGTATTTCAGCACTAACTATGTGCCAGGCACTGGACTAAGCTCTGAGGATACAAAGAAAGACAATCTCTGCTGTTAAGGAGCTCCCAGTCTAAACAACACACCAACAACTACAGCACTAATAATATGTATAAATTGGAGGGAATTATCAAGGGAAGAGACTGGCATTAATACTGGCTTTAAGGTGAACAAGGAAAGGCTTCTTACAGAAAGTGCCTGACACCTGAAGGAATTCAGGGAAGGTAGGAGATGAAAAGGAGGGAGAGCATTCCAGACATGGGGACATTACTGTAGTCAGGAAATGAAGTGTCTCGTGCGAGGAACAGCGAAGAGGGCATTACGTGGCAGCAAGTAAAGCATAAGAAGACTAGAAGGGGGCAAGTTATGAGGGTTTTAAAAGCCAAACAGGATTTTATATTTGATTCTGGAGGTAATAAGGCAGCCGCTGGAATATATTGAATGGGGGAAGGTCTAGCATAGTGTGACATGTGCTTTAAGTAGATCATTTTGACAGCTGAGTGGAAGATGGGCTGTAGTAGTAGGGAGAGGCTTGAGGAAGGGTGACCATCCAGAAGGCTGTTGCCATGGTCCAGGTTTGAGATGATGAAAACCTGCGCCAGAATGGTCATAGTGTCAGAAAGAGAAGGGGACAAATATGACAGATGTGTGGGTATATTTCAGAGGTAGAATCGACAGAACTGATTTGATATGGTGAGTGAGTAAGAAGTTGAGAATGATAAAGCCTGCATGACTGGAAGGATAATGATACCCTTGTTAGTAACAGGGAATGTTGGAAGGGAGGAAGGTTTCAGGGGAAAGATGATGAGTTCCATTTTGGCCATGCTGAGTTTAAGATATATATGGGACATCCAGCTTGAGATGACTAATAGACAGTTGGAGATGGTAACCTTGAGGACAGGGGGGAGGTTAAGGCTGGATAAGAAGATTGGAAAGTCATCTATGTTGTGACAGTTGATGACAATTGAATCCAAAGGAGTTGATGAGGTCACCAAGTGAAATGCAGTCAGTTCTGCTATAATGCAACATATGTGTTCCTAAAAATCACCATACTATGCAAAATCACATGATAAAAGCCACAGGACTTATGAGGCACAATACTCAGAAACTTTGTCAGTGACTCGTAAAAAAAAGATTTATAGTTTTATACATGTTAAATGCTTTAAAAATACACAAATATTACAATTAATAGTGGTGATATTCACAGCTTTGGACTGCTGTTTGTTTTCTTTCCCAATTCCCTTAGGTCCTAGTTTGGCAAAGCCAATGCCAAGGGTAAGACACAAAGGACCAGGGACTGTGAACTTGGTGGAAAGCTGGGGTGGAGAGTTGTACACTCTGTGTAGCATTTATATAGTTCATAATGGTTTGCAAAGCTCTTTACAAATATTATCCCATTTTATTCTCATAGCAATCCTGGGAGGTCAGTGCTATTATCCCATTTTACAAATGAGCCTGCTGAGGCACCCAGAGCTTAAATAGTTTGCCCGTGGTCACGTAACTAGAAATGTATAAGGCCAGATTTGAACATTCTGAGACTCGTCCACACTATAATTTGGTGTTATGTAGGAAGGCCTTGGCTTACAGAATCCTTCAGTCTAGTGTCTGACTCCATTTTTGCTTGTTCCTTAGAGTCCCTTACCTAGAACCTGATCTCTTGTTGCCCAGACTCTTGGCTCATATCCTAACTTTGTTGCTGATCACTGATCCTTGCTGTCTGAACGTCTGCATTTGACTGTCTGGGTCTGTGATACCTAGAACCTCCTGGAGTTCTCTTTTGGCCTTTCTAATTTATGGTACTTGCCAGTTGCCCTTCTGTCTAGTCAGATTCCTGTATCTCACTCTATTGGTCTACTTTCTCTTACCTTAAACCTGTCATGACTAAGTTTTTATACCCCCAGTATCTTCTGTGTGTATAGAATTGAAGTAGCTAGAGAATTATGTAGCTAGAGAACTCTAATAAAAGCCTAACGGTTAAGCACTTAAGTCTATGTTACAGATTGTAGAAGCAGTTTTTAAAATAGTATTTGTTGCATTTGCTAATTGCATTTCTTCTTTACAAGGTGATTTTGTCCAGGAAGGCAGCAGTTTGATGTGGTTATGACATCACTAACCATCATTAAGCAAAGGAAGAGGGGCAGTAGGTGGTTGTGTAATAATCTCTGTCTGGTATGTGGTGGTAGAGGTATGCAGGCCTGTTAAAAAAATTTTTTTTCCCTATGACAAAGGGGAGAGAACTTACAGGATTATTATGATTTCACACTCTTTTTTCACAGTTCAGCATTAGTCATAAGTTTAGAGTCATTTATTTTGCTCTTTCCAGAGATGTTAGGTTTGGGGTTGGTTGTGTTTTTGTTAAAAAAAAAAATTTTTTTCAGTTATCAAGCATTTATTTTTTTCTCCTTCCCACATTCCCCCTCCCCCCAACTGGAAAAAAGAAAATGAAATTCTTGTAATAAATATACCTATCAAACAAAACAAATTCCCATATTGTCCGTATGTTGGTTGTGTTTTTGTGAAGTGTGAGCCACATAGATTATTGCTGTACTGTAGGTGTGATACATAAAAGACATTATCTTGCAGTCATGAACAATCAGAAGGCCAGCATTTATCAATAGTCAAATGAAAAAATGCTCGACATCACTATTGATTAGAGAAATGCAAATCAAAACAATTCTGAGGTGTCACCTCACACCTATCAGATTTTCTAATATAGCAGAAAAGTAAAATGATAAATGTTGTAGGGAATGTGGGAAAACTGGAACACTAATGTGTTGTTGGAGGAGGTGTGATCCAAACATTCTGGAGAGGAATTTGGGACTGTGGCCTAATGGCTATAAAAGTGTGTATACCCTTTGATCCAGTAATACCACTACTAGGTGTGTATCTGACAGAGAGAGAGAGAGAGAGAGAGAGAGAGAGAGAGAGAGAGAGAGAGAGAGAGAGAGAGAGAGAGAGAGAGAGAGAGAGAATCAGCTTGTTATCAGTAAAGATTTCCTTACAGAGCTGTTCAGGGGTTGAATAGTCTGCCTCCAGGAAGGAGTGGGTTTCCCTCCTTGTAGGTCTTTAAATAAAGACAAGGATAGCCACTTTAAAAAAAATCTTCAATTTTATTTTTTTCAGTTCAAATTCTCTCCCTCTCTTCATTTTCTTCCCCTATCCATTGAGAAGGCAAAAAAAAAAATGCCCATTATGCAAAGTCACACAAAGCATATTTTTGCATTAGCCATGTTCTGAAAAAAAGAAAGAAAAAAACAAAAGAAAAAAATATGCTCCAGTCTGTACTCAGTCTGTTAGCCCTCTATGTGGAGATAGATAACATTTTTAATCATAAGTCCTCTGGAGTTGTGGTGGATTATTGTATTGATTGGAGTTACTAATCTTTCAAAGTTGATTATCTTTACAAGATTGCTGTTGCTGTATAAATTGTTCTTCTGGTTCTGCTCACTTCACTTTGCATCAGTTCATATAAGTCTTCCTAAGCCATTCTGAAACCATCTTCTTTATCATTTCTTATAGCATAATAGTGTTCCATCATATTCATATATCATAACTTGTTCAGCCATTTCCCACTTGATCAGCAGCGCCTCAGTTTCCAATTCTTTGCTACCACAAAAAAGGCTTCTATAAATATTTTTATGCCTATAAGTCCTTTTTCTTTTTCTTTCATCTCTTTGGGGTATTGCCCCACTACTGGTATTTCTGAGTCAAAGGGTACGCATAGTTTAATAGCCTTTTGGACTTGGTTCCAAATTGTTCTCCAGTTCACAGCTCCACCAACAGTGCATTAGTGTACCTGTTTTCTCACAGCCCTTACAGCATTTGTCATTCTCCTTTTTTGTGTTCTTAGCCAGTCTGATGGGTGTGAGGTGATGCCTTAAGGAAACTCGAGCTTGTTAACAAACTTGTGAGTTTGTTATGGGGGTGAAGAGGAATTCTTTTTTGGATATGGATAGACTAGATGACTGCAAAGGTTACCTTCCTGCTCTAAAAATTCTGTGGTCCCATTTCCTCAGCTCAGAGTCTGGTCCCATATTTTGGACTAATGAGAAGGCCTGGCCACTGTGGGCCTCGATAGAAAATAGGAGTTCCAGATTTTGATCCAGGAGGAGAACTGGGTTTAAATGCTGGAGAGTGTCAATCTCTTTGAGTCTTAGTTTCTTTATTTGTAAAATAGGGGTATTACTGGTGAAGAATCATTTTAAATCATTTTAAAGTGTTACATAAAATAGTGAGTTATTACATTAGTGAAGTCTCTGTTATGCCATATTTCAAAAATAGGCTTTATTAATGACTATATCACAATCACTTCCCTTGCTTTGGATAGAAACCTCCTTTGTTTATGCAGAAACATCCAAAACAGACCATGTCTAACAATACACACCATATTGTATTGTATCGTAGTAATTCCTCCACCTCTCTGCTCTGAAGGAGGCAATATGCTTTGTTCTTCTGGATCTCCATGAGTTTTTCTATTACTCGAAGTTCACCTTCATTTTAGTGATCTTTTCCCTTACGTTATTGTAGTCATCATATAAATTGTTTGTTTGCTTCTGCTTGTTTGGTTCTGCATTGGTTCAAGCGTATCATCCTATGGTTCTGTGAATTCCTCATTCATCATTTTTTAGTGCACAGTAATATTCCGTCATAGTCATATGCCATGGTTTTTTAGTCATTCCCCAATCAATGGACATCCACTTTATTTCTTGGAGTTTTTTTTGGCTACTACACAGAACTATGTAGCATATTTTTAAAAGAAATGTAGTTGTGTTCACTTCCAATATACAACATAATTCAGAAGCAGGCTTACCGAGTAAAAGTCTTTCTTAATAGTTACACAAGAATAATTGTTCATTAGCATAGTAGTTGTTATGCAAATGGAACATCTAAATTGCCTGAAAACTGTTTGTTCTCCATTCCCTTTGAAATCTTGTTTACACCAACGATTTGTTTCGCAAATCCTTTTCTCCTAGACAGTGTAAAAGGCAGCCTACCCTAGCTCTTGTCTTTGGACTCTCCGAACTGGAAGAAGGTTATTTATTTAGTTCACCCCTTCCTTAACCCATCTCCATTACTCCTTTTAACTAAGGAGGTAGCAAAACCCCTGAGAGATTAGTGACTTGACAAAAATTTTAGCTAAATTAGTGAGAAAGCTAGGTCTGCAGGTCCTCTTGATTGGCTTTCAGCATGGTGCTCTTTTTGCATAGTGTACCACAAGTCTTAGTGCAGTTTAAAGCTATTAAAAGAACAGTATCTTTAAGCTTAAAGCTGCACTAAGGCTTTGGGGATGCCTTGGGTTACTATCGTGCTGCCTCTTTCTTTTTGCATTGTCAGTCATTTCCTAAGCCAGTGAAACTGCTGATGAATGTGATGGTACAACTTGCTCCCCTTCCCTAGTCAGCAGAGCCCCATCGCAGCCCACTTCCCTTCAGGGTCATGGTTTGCTTTTCGAAGCCTATGAAGCAAAATGGCTGTAGCTTAGGCTCCAGAGAGGAAAAATGAAAATGTTTATATGTCATTCCCTTTACCTGCTGTCCTCACCAGCTCTAGATATAGGGGTATGTTGTTGTTGTTCAGTTGTTTCAGTTGTGTCTGACTTTTTGTGACCCTATTTGGCGTTTTCTTGGCAAAGATACTGAAGTGGTTTGCCATTTCCTTCTCTAGATCATTTTGTAGATGAGGAAACTGAGGCAAACAGAGGTTAAGTGACTGAGGCCAGATGGGAACTCAGGAAGGTGAATCTTGACTCCAGGTCTGGCATGCTATCTACTGTGCCACCTAGCTGCCCTAGAGGTACATCAATCCCAAATTCATATTCTGGCCTTGGATTGTGTAATACTGTTCTCTTGTTTGTCCAGTTAATGGAAATTAGCTCTGAGCCCCTAGATCAGCTTCTACTGATCAAACTTTTCATCTCTCTAGAGTAAGGAATTCTGTGTTATCCATTCTGTTTGTAAGCTCTAAATAAATACATCCAGATTAGCATATCTGTTAGCCAAAGGGGTTTCATAATAGGTAACTGAAATCTAGTGGGAAAGCCACGGATAAGGAATAAACAAGCTTGTCCTAGTGGCTAACTTGAAAAGGAAAAAGCAACTTTTCTGGGAAGTAAAGGGGATCACCAGGTCAGTCACATTCTTCAACCAACCCTTACCATGTCAGCATTGTATATCTTTGTGTGAGAGACTGCTAAACTGGGGCTACATGTTGATTCCTGATTATTCTCCTCAAATAGATGAGACAGGGCAGAGTAGTACAAAGAACACTGAATTTGAAGGCACAGAATCTGATTTCAAATCTAAGCACTACCTCTCTGGGCCTGTTTCCTCGTCTGATATATAAAGGGGTGAGATTGGATAGATTCTAATGTTCTTTTTAGCTCTAGTTCTGTGATCCTATGAATGTGGCCTCCTGGAGGGCAAGCAAGCCTCATCATTTGTGGGGAGGGCCTCCTACCCCTCCCCACCCCAGCACCTTGCATAGTGGGGGTCACATGATAGGTGAATAATAAACAACTTTTAAATGCATCTTTTTAAATACTGACTGTGTCACCTTGAACCAAGTTACTGACCTTGTGCAACCTGGCTTTGGGTTTTGCAGTATTTGTAACCCTAGTTATGATTCTTACTAGCGAAGTACTTTGAGGGGTATAATATATGCTAATTTCAGTTGTTAAAATGTCCTCTTAGAACATTTATCACTACAGATGAATTAGATTATTTCAAATATAGAAGCAAAATATTGTGTGGAACAAAAATATCAGATATAATTAGACTGTCTATTAATGAAAACACTTGCATACCCCTGCCTGATTGGAAATGAAAACTTAACAGCCGTACAAGGATGGTGCTAAATATTTACATATCTGTCTGAGAGATGCACATTTTTAGATGCTAAAAATATGCATTGTTAATGACTGGAAGGGAAACTCTAGGTATAATGTAGTAATAAACTTCCATACATTTATCTCACACCAAAGTCAAAGCCAATTTGGGGAGGTATTACCAGCAGGCCTTTGAAAGGAGAGCAACTGAAATAAACAAAGCCACCCAAGCAATTAACTTCACCAGCAAAAAAGAACAAGGAACCTGAAAAGACTAAGCCAGGTTAGCTGCTTTTCTTAATTTATACTATAAATACTTCTCTTTAAATTTTTCTTCAGGGTATCTTGGGGCATTTGCATGTCTGTTGACTGTGGACTTGGTATTGAGTTAAAAACAAAGGATAAAGTAGATATATGCAGGGTTTTGTTTTTTTCCCCCAACAATATAACCTTTAGATGATTCCTTGGAAAATTTTCTTGGAGGTATTTACCCCACTTCCCCAGCCCCTTTCCCATAAGTTGGAGAGCAAATTGGACCAGTGTAACCTAAGATTGAACGAAAAGAAAAGAACTAGTTAATTCTCTGCCCATCATTGGAGCACCTAGCTTCTCCCGGCTTACGTTCTTCCTTTTCTTGCCCCAACTTTCCCACAGATAATTAGTTTTTGTCCTTGGGATGGTATTCTTATGACTATTTTCTTTTCCTTTTTAAATTTTTTTTGATGTCTTTTGTTTTTATGTCACCTTATTTCAAATGTGTCCCTTCTTCTCTACCCAGAAAACCAATCTTTGTAACAATAACAACAACAACAACAACAACAACAACAACAAATTAAAAAGCAGTTCATTTAAACACATGTGGCCTCCAGGCCATAGGTTCCCTCGAGGACCTAGAGGGCCACATGTGACCTCTGGTTCCCCACTCTCAAGCATCAAACTAGTTATAAAATGCATGCATTGTTTCATGTTTATAATCCTTCACCTTTACAAAAGATGAGGGAGGTGCGTTTTCTTATCTTTTCTTTGACAACAAGCTTAGTCAGTATAATTACCCAGCCTTCTGTTTCATTTACAGCATTGTAGTTATTGTATATATTGTCTTCCAAGTCTGCTTACTTTCCGTGAGTCTCAGAATTCTTGGTGTCTTTTTTTTTTTTTATAAATGGCCCAATATTCCATTTACATGTATATACAACAACTTGTTTAGGTATTTCCCAAGTGATAGTTGGCTACTTTGTTTCCAGTTTGCTACTACAAAAAGTGGTGCTAAATCCTGACCATCTTCTTTGGAAACAGAGCGTATGGTCTTCCAAAATGATCCTCAGCATTGCTTTGTGGCGGTATCAAGATAGTGCCTCTGTGTAGGCCACTATTAACACACTGGGGAGTCATAAAACGTGGTCCCTTCTGATCATCTAGTAGGGGAAACAAGATACAAGTTTGGTTTTTTGTGTGTGTTTTGTTTTGTTTTTGGTGAGGCATTTGGGGTTAAGTGACTTGCCCAGGGTCACACAGCTGGTAAGTTTGAAGTGTCTGAGGCTGGGTTTGAACTCAGGGCCTCCTGACTCGAAGGCTGGAGCTCTATCTACTTTGAAATCTAGCTGCCCCGAATAAACATTTTTTTTTAAAGTAACAGCTCTAGTATAAATGCTCACCCTGAAAATTTAACATTTGGCTCTAAAGCTGGTTCCAGCTGGCTCTAGTAGACCCTTACTAGATTATAAATGAGTAATTACTTTGACATGGCAACCAAAAAAGCAAGTATGATCTGGGACTGAGTTAGTAGATGTAGAGTATCCACTTAGAGGGAAGTGATAGTTTCACTGTATTCTCTCCTGGTCATGCTACGTTTAGTATAGTGTGTCTGACTCTGGACACCACATTTTAGAAATGAAACAACAGACCTTGCCCTCAAAGAACTTAAATTATACTGGAGGAATACGACTTGTATATGTACGTAAGTAAATAAACACGAAATATATAGAGAGTAATAATAATACTAGCAGCTAACATTTATGTAGCACTTACTGTGTGCCAGGCCCTTAGCAAAGTGCTGTACGGTTATCTCATTTGATCCTCACAACAACCCTGGGAAGTGGGTGCTGCTATTATCCCCATTTTACATATGAGGGAACTGAGGCAGACAGATTGAATGATTTGCCTGAGATCACATAGTAAGTGTTTGAGGCCTACTTAAAATTAAATTCTTCCTGACTCCAGGCCCAGTGTTCTGAACACTGTGCTACCTAGTTGCTCCCAAAATAATTATTACAAAGTAATTTTGGGAGGGCAACCAGGGTGAAGGAAAGGACTCAAAATCATGTTAACTAAAATTATTTAGCCTAAAGAGGAAAAAACACGAAGAGACAGGAGTAGGAGAATGATAGCTATCTTCAGTTATTTGAAAGGCCTTTAACTTAGCGTCTCTATTTAAGGAGGGTCCTTAGACCAGCCACATATCACTCTTCTCCTTTCCAGGCTGTACCCTGGACTTTCTCTACCTTTGTCCATCCCTCTCCCAAATTCCCTGCAGCTTCCTTTTATGTGTTATCTTCCACTATTAGAATATGAGTTCTTCTAAGTCAAATTTAGAAGAATACAAGTCATTCCCCAATTGATAAATGGTCAAAGGTTATGAACAGGCAGTTTTCAGATAAAGAAATTAAAGGTATCTAGAATCATATGAAAAAAAAGCTTTAAATCACTATTGATTAGAGAAATGCAAATCAAAACAACTCTGAAGTACCACATCACACTTATCAGATTGGTGAACATGACAAAACAGGAAAATGATAAATGTTGGAGATGGGGGAAAATTGGAACACTAATGCATTATTGGTAGAGTTGTGAACTGATCCAGCCATGCATGATGTGTATTCTAACTGCTATAGAATTAAAGTTCAGAGGCTGGCTGTTTTAGGCAAGCCCTCCCCGTGGCAGGTGGAACTTTAAGGCCCTACTTCTAGTCTACCTTTTCAAGCTTCATGGTATACCACTCTCCTTCCACAGTCAACATTCCATCCCAACTAGCCTCCTTACTGTTCCATGTATAGGCTGCTCCTGTGCAAGAAATGCACTCCCTCCTTACCTCTGCTTCTTCCTACAGTTCTTAGCTTCCTTCAGAGCTCAACCCAAGGGCCATTTCCAAGTCTTGGCCTCATATCCTCCCTCCAATACAGCGCTTTGTTTTTACTTTGCTTATATTTTGTACATACTTATCTGAGAACCTGTTGTGTATTCTGTCTCTCCCCCCCCAAAAAAAAAAGAAAAGAAAAGAATGTGAGCTTCCTGAGTACAGGGATTGCTTCTCTTATGCCTGTGTATCTCTCAGTGCTTACTCTGCCCTAGGACATAGCAGGCATTTAATGAGAGCTTGTTGGTGTTTTTTTAAATGTGAACCAGGGTCAGTTTCTCTGACATCCAGATTCTGTCTTTTCTTATCCATTCATTAGTCAAACATTTGTTAAGCATCCACTGTGTACATTATATTGCATATCTAATACAGGAATCTGTGCCAGTAATGGGATAGTTTATTTTGGCCCTTTCCTTAAGGAATAGTTGAGGAAGTAACGAGTTTGGAGGTCTCTGATCAGTTTTATTACTTATAGAATTGAAAGAACCATATACTGTTAAAGTGAAAGGGACATTGCTTAGTGAGTATTTAATTCAACCCCCTTCACAGGGGTGGTGTAGTACATAGAGCATCCAGCTTGAAGCCAGCAAGACTTGAGTTCAAATGTGGCCTCAGGCACTTACTAGCTGTGTGACCCTGGGAAAGTCACTTAACCCTTGTTTGCCTCAGTTTCCTCATCTGTAAAATGAATATAATAATAGCATCTATCTCCCAGGATTGTTGTGAGGATAAATGAGATAATATTTATAAAGTGCTTAGTACAGTGCCTGGTACATAGTAAGTGCTGTGATCATATCATCATTCATTCATTCATTCATTCATTCATTCATTCATTGGCACAAGCAGACATTTTCCTCTTAAGGAAATTGAGATTGAGTGTTGAAGTAATTTACCCAAGGTCTCTTAAGCATACATTGTTAGGGGCCAGCTAGGTAGCATGATAGAGCACTGGCCCTGGAGTCAGGAGGACCTGAGTTCCAAGCTGGTCTCAGACCAGATACTTGATACTTACTAGCTGTGTGACCCTAGGCAAGTCACTTAACCCCAATTGCCTTGCCAAAAAAAAAAAAAGAGTCACATTCATTTTATTTATATATATATATGTATATATATGTATATGTACATATATATGTGTGCGTGTGTGTGTATATATATATTTGTATACACACACACACACATTGTTAGTTGCATAGTTAAGATAATTGATACACTGGTTAATCAACAAAGGCAATTTATTAAGTGCCTAGTATACGTTAGGAATTGTTCTAGGCTCTGGGAATACAAGGACAGATATTTAACAGTCTGTACTGGGGTGGAGAACCTGTGACCTCAGCCTTGAGGCCTTGAAGGCCATGTGTGGCCTTCTAGGTCCTTGGGTGCAGCCTTTTGATAGAGTCCAAGTTTTCCAGAACAAATCCTTTTATTAAGGGGATTTGTTCTGTGGAGTTTGGATTCACTCATAGGGCCACACTTGAGGACCTAGAGGGCCATGTGTGGCCTCATGGTTACGGGTTTCCCATCCCTGGTCTGTACTTTCAACTAGCTTATGTTCTCAATGGCAACAATACAGGAGTATGGATATACAAAATAAATACAAGGTAGAAAACTTTTTTTTTGGTCAGGGGAAGGCTATTCTCCCTCTAACTACTAGCTGCTAAGGGAAGGAGGCGGGGATCAGGAAAGACTTCATATAGAAGAAATTGCTTCAGCAGAGTTTTGAAGGAAATGAAGAATTCTAAGAGGCAAAGTGAGGTGGGAGTTCATTTCATTCATAGTAATTGTACAAAGGCATGGACTTGGGACATGCAGTGTCATAGAGGAGGGACGGCTAGGAAACCAATTTTGTTGGACCACAGAATACAGGAATGGGAGTAATTTATAATAAGGAGGGAAAGAAGCATTTATTAAATGCCAACTCTGTGCTTGGCATTGTGTTAAGTACTTATTTGATCCTCTCAAGAACCTTAGGAGACAGGTGCTTTTATTTATTATCCCCATTTTATAGTTGAGGAAACTGAGACAAGTAGAGGTTAAGTGACTTGCTCAGCATATTATAGCTACTTCCTGACTCCAGGCCCAGTGCTTCTATCCACTCTGTCATCTAGATCTGCCTACTAGGATTGGACAGGTAAAATGATATGCAAATTATAACTTTTTACATCTTTAAAAGTTTTTTATGTACAGTTACAGTCATTTGTTTTACACAGTTTAGCATTGAATTACCAGTATTTTGACATATATTCTTTATCATGAAACTACACATTTAGCACAATGAATATTCAGCATATCTTTGAGAAACCATCCATTTTTCAAGGTCTAATTTTTGTCTAGTGTAGCGCTTAAGTTTTGAATGGGGTTTAAATTAAGTGAGTTCCCAAGCTCGGGTAAATTTATTAATTATTAATTTTCGAGTCATGTGACTTGATATAAGTCAGTGTTTAAGCACTGTGTCTCCATTTGGAAATTTCTCTAATTCTGGAACAATTTTCTTTTTCAGTATGTGTCTATATTTATCAGAGTTTGGTTTTCCCTCAGTAGGGATAAGAGTTCAGGCTCAGTGGAAGTAAAACATCCTCAAAACATTTTTAGGGTATTTTACTGCCTGACAAAGATGCCCAGATCTTATAGTCTCACCTGAACTGTTCTCACAATGGTTTTAGTATAACATTGAATGAAAAGGAAGTTTTCATCGGTAAAAATTACCTTTTCCCATGTTCAGTACTTGTCTTTTTATCATCTTGCCTATTATAAATATTTTTTCTTCCTAATCTCCCATTCTTCCAACTTCAAGAAGTTTATACTTCACTAAAAAGGAATCAGTAACAACCCTTCTCTTCTCTCCCCACCCCCGTCCTGTCAGGTATCTCTAATGATCCTTACTTGTTTTCTGATGATCAAATAAGCTGTTTTGCAGCTCTGCCAATTCTTGGCATTGTTTTTCATTTTTGTCTGCACTTTCCTTTGCTCTTTAGTACAATTGATCCTGTTGCATTGTGGGCTTTGATAGTCCTTGAAATCCTTGATTTCCCCACACCCAAAGCTGTTTTGGTATCCATAACAGTCATTGAAATGTCCTTTTTAAGAACCACAGCCTTAGCATGTATCCCTTCTTAAAAACCACAGAATTAAAAACACAACAAAAGTGAGTAGTGAAATGTGTGTATGGTACAACAACCAACTCTCACTAACTTAGAACTAAATAAAGGTTTGGGAAACCAGTTTGGTCTGGTTTTCTCTGGTCAAGGTCAGAGGTTCTGAGTCAGTCTAGTATCAGTGGAAGTACCCATGCATGGCCATTGCTCTTAGTGAAAGAAAACACATCAAAATTATTGTTTGTCCCAAGTGATTCATGTTCTATGATAGGTTGGAGCTAGGTTGTGAAAATCTTTATATTTGATCCTAATTATACTAGAAAGTTAGCAGAGTTGATTGAGTGGAAGAGTGATATGGTTATATCTGTACTTAAGAAAAATCAGTTTGACAGTTGTATAAGGGATAGACCAGAGAAATGGGAGACTGGAGACAAGGAGAGCAGTAGGGCTATTGCATTAGGCCACGTGAGAGGTGATGAGGGCCTGAAGTAGGGTGATGGCTGTGTGAGTGAAGAGAAAGATATGAGAGACATCGTGGCGGTATAAATAACAAAGTTTGTCAAATGTTTGGATATATGAAGTAAGAGTCAGGAATCATGGATACTGCCCAAGTTGTGACCTTAAATGACCAGAAGAATAGTGGTGCCCTTGACAGAAACAAGGAAGTTTAGAAATGGATTGGAGGTTTTTTGGGGGTGGGAGTGAGGGAGAAGATAGTGAGTTGTGATTTGGGGATGAATGAATGAATGAGTGAATGAATGAAAAAGCATTTATTATCTGCTTCGTGCAAATCATTGTGCTAAGTTTTAGGGATATAAATAGAAAAGCAAGACAGTCCTTGTTCTCACAGTGCTTATATTTCTTGCCTATTTGAATATAAGCTTCTTGCAAGGAGTTGTCTCATTTATTGTATTTGCATTCCCAGTGCCTAACACAGCACCTGGCATGCAGCAGGCATTGAGTAAGTACTTCTGCATTGATGGATTCCAATGGGGCAGACAACACATATAAGAGGATTTAGCTGCGAGTCAGGTGGCAAGGCCTCTATAATTCTTAGGGTACAGTAGCAAAGCAAATAGTGATGCATCTTCTTTCATATCATTTCCATTAATAAAACCATATAAATTCTTGTTGTTCTGTTTGCTAGTGCCAAAGACTTTGGTGGTAAGAACTTTCTTTTCTAGTCTTTAGTAATTGTGGCTCCTGAGGAAGTGGAGGTTACAGTACCTGCAAAGGAGGGTGCCAGGTCACATCTCCTCAAGGTTGCTTTTGTGGTCTGTGACTATGGGAGCCAGGCTGGAGTAGGGCCAATTTAGGGGACTGCTGCTCTCCCCAGGATTCTGATGAGGTCACTGAGTAAGAGTGTAGAGAGAGAACGTGAGAGGAGCCAAGGCAGAGCCTTGGAGTATATCCACAGTTAGGGGATATGTTATGGATAATGAACCAGCAAAGGACATTGAGGAGGTCAAACAGGTTGGAGGAGAATCTGGAGAGAAAACCATCACAAAAACCCAGACAGGAGGAGTATCTAGGAAGAGAGTGGTCACTAGTGTCAGATGCTGCAGAGAGGTCAAGCATTATGAGGACTGAGAAAAGATCATGAAATTTGGCAGTTAAGAGAGGACTGATAATTTTGGAGTGGGTGAGCGATAAGATTATAAGCCAGTTTGCAAAGAGTTTAGAAAAAAAAATAAGAGGAGATGAGTGGAGGCAATGAGTGTAGGACAGTTTTTCCTAGGAGTTTGGCTGTGAGAGGGAGGAGAAATATATATTCTAGTGAATGTTTTTTCAGGATGGGGAAGATATGGAAATATTTGAAGGAGTCAGGGAAGGAAATAGTAGATAGGAAGAGACTGAAATTTAGTGAGAGAAACAGAATGATATCGGGGCATCCTGTTGCAGAAGAAGGTAATGGATAGGATCAAGGGTGGCTGGCCTTGGCAAAAGGATCGCCTCTTCATCAGAGACTGGAATGAAAAGTAAAGTTCATTCATGATGGTAAAGTAAGTGGTGAGATGGCAATGATGATTAGGCCCTGGTGTCTTGGTGAATGGCTGGATAGAATGAAGGTCTTTTAACCACTTAAAAAATAATGTATTGATTGCAAATAAAACTTAATGCAGCTAAAATTAGAAGAGAAGCAGGAAATTAGGAGAAAAAATCTTTGCAACAAGTTTTTCTGATAAAGATTTCCTTTCTAAGATATATAGATATATAGGAAACTAAGTCCCATTGATAAGCCATTCTCCAATGCATAAACTGTCAAAGGATGTAAATAAGCAGTTTTCAGAGGAAGAAGTCCAAGCTTATCAATAGTTATATGAAAAAATAGTAATAATTAGAGAAATGTACATTAAAACAACTCTGAGGTACCACCTCACACCCATCAGATTGATTAAGATGATGAAAAAGGAAAATTACAAATGCTGGGGGCAGGGGACCAGTGGGAAAACAGGTACTTTAATGTATTATTGGTGGAGCTGTGAATTGGTCCAACCATTCTGGAAAGCAGTTTTTAATTGTTCCTAAAATGCTGTTGAACTGTGTATATCCTTTGACCCAAGGATGTCACTACTAGTTGTACATCTCAAAGAGATCAATAAAAGGGGGAAAGACCTATATGTACAAAAATTTTGTAGCAGCTCTTTTTGTAGCTGCATAGAATTGGAAACTGAGGGGGGTGCCTATCAGTTGGAAAATGGCTGAATGAGTTATGGTAGATGAAGATGATGAAATACCATTGTACCATAAGAAATGATGAAGAGGATGGTTTCAGAAAAATCTGGGAAGACCTATATGAACTGATACAAAGTGAACTGAGCAGAACCAGGAGAGCAATTTATGTGATATTGTAAAAATTTTGAACTTTGAAAGACTTGGTGGTATTCTTTATTACATTTAGGAGCCTTAGGTAATGGTTATGCTAAATTTATTTCTGCTAAAAAGAAAAAAAAGAATTTGGAATTTAATCTGTTCCCTAAAGTATGTTGATTTTGTCAGAAATTAAGATGATAGAAAATATGACTTTATGTTCTATGGGAATATCCTTCCTCAACTCCCCTAATGACCAGAATCTTTTCATTGAAATCTAATCTCTATTTAGCAGCAGTGAAAATGTTAAACTGCCTGGCAATTCTATGCCCCTCTTTAGTGGGACTAGGTAGGTTAACTTTTTGATAGTGCTTTTAGACTCAATAGTCAAACCCCATTTTGAAGAGACATTTTCCAAATGAAGATTTGAATGATGCACAGGTTGATTGAATATAGGGCCCTTATTTTCAAGAATTAATTGGGAAGGATAACTACCTGCTGTCAGATTCTCCAGGATGAATGAAAAGTGATATATTATTTGTCCCCCTTACTTTTTCCGTCCTTCCCTAAGCTCCCATTTTTTTTATGGAAAGGCAGAGTATAGACACATGAAGTAACGTATGGGTAAAGGGGTGCGCACTATCTCTGGCCCGTTTTGAGCTCCCCAGCACTAGAATCTCTCAGTCAGTGAGGTCTTTTAGCTGATGGTTGTGATCCACTTTTTGGGTCAAGAGAAAATGCACCCAGTCCAAAATTTGACACTTATTAAACCCTGTAGCTTCTTAGTCCCGAACAGTATAGCTGCTAGTGTGAGACTCAGGTAAGCTGAAGACTTTGTTTTCTCCTCCTTTTCCCTTTTAGCTTCTCTCCCCCCCCACCTCCAATTTCCTCCTCACATTTAAAAAAAAGGTTTCTATGTTTTTTCATTTTCCAAAACATTGTTATTCATGATAAATTTTGCACATAATTGTAACTCAGAATCTTGAAAGTTTTAATGCCTCAGATGTATTCATGTTCTGAATTTAGAAACAATCTGATTTATTATTTTTAATCAAAAAGTTAAAAGTTGAATTTGTTCGGATGATACAATCTAAAGGTTTGAATGACAAACCCAAAGGGCACAATTTGCAGTGTGATAAGTGGATGAGAGACTAGAGAAGAGGAGAGTGTAAAGTTGAACCAAGGTGTCAGAATGAGGAAAGGAAAAGAATATGACTAGTGCAGACATGTTGGTGGAGAAAACTGAGGGTCAAGGGATCAGGGATCAGAGATCATAATGTGGAAAAAGCAGGGTTTGGTACTGGGAGACAGAAAGAGGTGGAAAAACAATAGATTGTGATCAGAGAAGGGAATTTCAGAGTTTATGAATATGGAGGTGGTACATTTGTGGATGATGGCAAGATCAAGGGTATGATCATGTTTTTGTGTGGCCTGGGGTGGGGTGGAGGAATAGCTCATGGGAAGTAAGTTGAGAAGCTGTGAGGTAAGGGTGTTAGAGGGAGTATCAAGAAGTATGTTGAAGTCCCTTAGAATGAGGGCCAGAATTGGGAAGGAAGAGAGATTGTGAGCAAGGTACTGAACTCATTCAGGAAGGAAGAGGAGAATCCATGAAAACAGCTATCAGGATTTTGATTGGGTGGTAGGTGTGGATTGTATGGAGCTCAAAGGAGAAGAGGTTACTAAATGATGGTTGTAGAGGTGGAATCTGGGATTGGCTGTGGGGAGCAATTGCCCCACCTGGACCATGAGATCAAGGGAAGTAGTGAGTGAAAGTGCAGCCACTGCTGGAAAGGGTAGCCAGGGAGGCTGAGACATCAGGAGGGTGCTAGGCCTCAGAGCTAGAAGATGTAAGGAGTAAGAAAGGAGATTTAAGATGAAAGTAAATTTGTTGTTTATGGAGCAGGCATTTTAGAGGGCATGGTTGAAGGGTCAAGTCAGGTTTTGGGTGGGTTGAAGGGGATGGGAGGAAAGAATTGGGCAGTTGGAGATAGGGAAGAGAGTTTGAATGATGCCTTCAGAATCACTGGAATTGGGAGGGTATGGCCAGGTGGGAGTTTGTTGATCATTATGTGAAAAATACAGAGAGATTTTCAAAATCCGGAGGATTATAACCTAAGGGTGGAGCCCTGGACTGAGAGTCAGTCAACCTAAAGAAGAAATCTGTGAGATCATCTGGCCCAGAAGAGGCAAGTGACCTGCTCCAGGTCACACACCTGGGACAAGAATGGAGGTTGATTGACTCTCAGGTGTGTGACCCTGGGCAGGTCACTTCCCTCTTCTGGGCCAGATGATCTCAGATTTCCTCCAGCCCTAACATGATGTTGGAATAGGGATAGGGACTGGGCCTTTGAGTTCATTAATATAGAAAACTTTCAGGTGAGGAAAATTCCTTGATCAATGGAGGTTGGCCTCTTCTCTGCCACTTAAGAGTTTTAGAGTGTTGCCTATAGCACTGAGAAGTTGCTATGACCAGGATTACACAGCCAATAGATGTCAGAGGTGGAATATCAACCTAGATCTTCCTGGTTTTCTTTTTGTTTGGTTGGTTGTTGTTTGTTTTTTTGTTTGTTTGTTTTGTTTTGTTTTGAAAGGCAGTCAGGGTTAAGTGACTTGCCCAGGGTCACACAGCTAGTAAGTATCATGTGTCTGAGGCCAGATTTGAACTCAGGTCTTCCTGACTTCAGTCTTCTTGGTTTTGAAGCTGACTCCTTATCCATTATGCCATGGGGCCTCTCTGGAATAACATTCTGTTGCTTCAGGGTAGTTTATATTCCCTAACATTTGATAGATTCATATAGTTGGGAAAATGGAAGGCTTGCTGATAAAGCAGTGGCTTTATGATACAGAAATAACAATACCATTACTATCTAGGATTTATATAGTGCTTTGGGGTTTGCAAATCTCTGCATTATAAGTAATCTCGTTTGATCTTCACAACAACCCTGTGGGGTAGGTATTATTATCGCTCCCATTTTGCAGATGAGTAAACTGTGTGAGAATGATTTATTCAGGGTCACCAGTAAATATCTGAATAGGATTTGAATTTAGGTCTTCCTGATGCCAAGTCCAGTGCTCTTATCCACTGTAACACCCACCTAAAAGGAAAAAATGCATGCTTTTGTGTAATTTAGCTTAGCTTTCTTAACCATCTTCATGTATGAGCTGGTTGTCTGTGACTGAAAAGGTGCTTTTAGATACAGGTTGCAAGGGATCACAATTGCCAACCATTTGATGTTACCTTTTGGGTTAGTCTTAGTCTTTAAAATGATAAGGATAAAAGAAAGCCTCCTTGTGTGTTGTGGTTTACTTAGATTTGGGTTGAACAATTTTAGAAAGAATGTTGGATCCAGAGACTTGTTTTAAGTTTTGATTCTAAAACTTAGTAGTTCTCTGACAGTGTACTAGCCTTAGTTTTCTTATCTGTAGGGGTATGCATGTTCTAGTATACTCCATTGAATTTAGAAGAGTCTGGTTATGTTAAGTTTTAGCTTGATCACAATGTATTATTATTAATATGGACATCGTTAATTAATTTGGAAGCTTTTAGGTGTAGAGGTAAATACATACATTCCACAAATGCTACATACCAATAAAATGTTTCATGGGTTTCCATGAATTCATTACCAAGTGGCTAAATGAGCCTTTCTGTAATTAATTAGGCTAGTCCATAGAATTCAGGGCCATGCCTGAATTGTTCCTGGCTTGGTAGACCCTGCCAGAACTTACTCTGTTGGCATAGAATTAGAGAACCCCAGGTCACTTCTATGCTATGACAATGCATTGGAGAAGGACTTTCTCAAATAATTAAATATTAAGAATTTCATATCCATGGGATTTTGTGATACTTGTAGGTAGCCTGTGCAGATGGCAATGCAAAAATTATTATGCTTGTTTTATAGATGAGAAAATTGAGACCCAGACAGGTTACATGACTCATCCAAGATTGTACAAGTAGCAGAGTAGAGAACAGAATTCAGATCTTGTGACACTACCTACATTGTTTTTCTATATGTCATTAGCTGTGTGCTGACTGGCTTCCAGAGCAAAATGGCACAAAGCAATCAGAGATTCAGGAGAGGTGGGGGCTAGGTAAATAAAACTGAACTGAAGTACTAGAGTTATAGAATTTTAGGCAAGAAGAATTCTTTAAGATTACCCAAACCAGTCCCTTCATTACTAATGAAGATATCGAGTCCCCAAATTGCAGAGTAACACCCTACTCAGCTGGCCATGCCATTAATACATGATGGATTAGTGATGGATTTGGGACTAGATCCCAGGTCTCCTGGTCCCCAGTCCATTCCTCTTTCTGCTTTAGCAGATATTAAGCAGAGACTTATCTAACTGGCAAGGTGCTACTGCCATATCAGAATGAAAAATGCTGCTGCTTCATTGTCCAGCACCCCGGGGTCATGTTAGCATTTGTTTATTATCTTTGTAGGCTATTAAGGCAGTACCCCTCTTACCCTATATTAGCACAAATTTTCATACATTGCATCTAGATATAATCAGAAATGCAGGCTGCTGAAGGGTTAACCTTCTTAGGTCCCTGGCCTGATAGGGCATAAAGAATTCTACTCAAGTCCATCCTTGTAACTGACATCAAAGCAGTATAGCTGCTACTGGAGTCCCAATTAGTCCTTTTCCTATTTGAATAGGAGTCCTGTAAATTGAATCTTGAAATAACTATGTTGTGATCAGAGTTTGCAAGAGCAGGAAAGAAGAAGGTCTCTTTTCATAATTGTAGTCTCCTTAAACTCTAATGATCTGTTTTTCACTCTTTACTGATTAGATAATAAATAGCATTATAGACTATTGGAGGATCCAGCTCAATTTTGTTGCTGCATTCATTTGCTGTTTGGGTGAACAATTTTAGGCAGTTATTTCCATAATTACCATAAACAGTCTCTATTTACAGATTGTTTTAAAAAAAGTGTCAAACTAAGTGCTAGTTCACGTTAAATTCTAATGGTGGAGAAAAGACGCTTTGATGGTAAGATTTTTTGGTTTTTGCCTTTTTTTTTCTGCTGCCTGGCCATGAAGCTCAAGATTGGTTTTCAATCAATTTGGTGACTTCTGTTTTCAGTAGTGGAAGATTCAATGAGGGGTAACATGTAGTGCTCTCCACATTTAGTTACAGTTCCAGCACTCGTGAAGCTGAGAGTAATCCCATTAAACTATCATTGTAACCTAATATACTTTAATGTTCTTCAGAGTAACCTAATAGAACAGTATCTAGCATTTGTTTCTGTCCTCCCTCATTTTACATTTGGCTCCTGACTTTGTCCTAGAAAAGAATATCCACTTCTAAACCAGTCCTGGAAATGGTGGGCCCACGTACTAACGTGGCTCTGTGATCTCCTCAGTGTAGCTATTCCCTCCAGGAATGCAGATTGTAACCTATCAATTTCTGCTCATTCTATACCATTCTTGTCCATGTCCTTCCATAAATACACCACAGAGGACCTATCCAACTTGCTGAGGTCATTCTTTGAATTCTTTTGCAGGTTACCAATAGAACATAGAATGTGCCCGTCTTTTTTTTTTTCTTCAGTCACTTCTCTGTACTTCACTACTTCTCTGTAATTCTCAGTTTATAATATGCCCCAGCCAGCTCATGCCTATCATTTAACGTTGCCCTTTGAGAGATCCTCAATTTCGCTTTTTTATAGATTGTAGTATATTCCATGACTCATGGCAGAATATCATCACTAAAAGAATGTTAACTAAAAGAATTTTAAAAAATCTTCAATTTTCCAAAAGCAATTCATTCTATTCACCTCTTCCTATCCAGTTCTGTGCCCACCTCTTTGTTCATACACAGTGTTTATGTGAAATGTATGTATCAAATGACCGACCCTATGGATTGTCCATCTAAATGCATATCCTAGTTTGTACAATAGCTATTCATCCAGTTAGTTTTTCCTATGCAAGTAGTTAGGCTAAATTCTCGAATAATTATAAGTCTCATTTAGAAGTCTCTTCAGTATTCCAGGGCAGGATTCTGTCAGCATAATGTCACTCACAAACAGAAACAACAGAGGCACCACAGTGTCTGTGGACAGTCCCCTTTCCATTTGGATTCTGTGCTGAAACTAATCCATGACCATGGCAGACATCTGTCCCAAGAGTACATTTTTCCCTTTTGGTTCAATTGATCTTTGTAATAAAAGGATCACCAAGCAATATTATACATCTTTTGTAGAATCTTCTATGATTTTGATATATGCATGGGAAACACCTTGTTGGAGAAGAGCTGTGTTTTACTCAATTGAATCAAATGCTTCTTAAAATTGGCAACAGACATTCTTCTTCAAGGATATTACCTTTCTTCTTTATTACTTTCCTGGTTGTTTGTAGGACTTTACTTTCCCTCTCCCTACCCCCTCAAAGAAAAAGGTCGCTTTTATTCATAATTTTATATGTTCCTAAACACAGTGGGATCTTACATTCTTTATACCTTTAAGTCAGTTATGTGATTGTGAAAATTGAGTCTGCTGTGGAATAAATTTATGAAAACTGCTTGTTTTCCTTCTCTTACCTTCAAGGATGCTGTCAGTGTGTGAAGATCATTATAAAAGTTGATGTAGGTGGAAAAGTAGATATATTGGTTGGTAGTTATTGATATTCTCTTGGTCATGTGGTGTTTTTTTGGGGGGACGGGAAATAATAATAATAAAATCTGAGAGTTTCTCTACATCTTATGTATGTTCTCCTCTTTCAGACAACCTAGAATCAGTCCCTCAACACCTTCAAAATTATGTCATCTCCAGCGTGGATCTTCTTTGTGTATATTTGGTCTATTTCAATTTTTTTCCCATCTTAATTTTCTTCATTGCCATTTCCATTTATTCATTAAATATACCAGGAACTGTGAGTCCAAATGTGGCAGGGCTAAATTCTCCACTGTCCATGATGATGAAAAGAATTTGTCACAAAAAATCTTTATAGATCTCCATTTTTCATCTGTTTGCTCTCTTTCTAGTTTCATCTTTAAATATTACTGGGATGACTATTTAATTGGCTCTTTCGGCAAGATTTCTTTAAACTTTTTTTTTTTAAGTTCTTCATAACCTGGCCTCAGCCTATCTTTCAAGCCTTATTGGACACACTCAGTCTTCTGCGCTCTGCAATTCATCCAGACTATCCTTCTCTATATTCCTCACTTATAGCCTGTCTTCCCATAGCATCTCCAACATTGACTATTCTCATTTTTTGTCATCTTTGCCAGTTTTCATGCTACATGATAAAACCTCAGTATTGTTTTAATTTGTATTTTTCTTATTAAGTTTTCATATGATCATTTAAAATTTGGGATTCTTTTGATAGCTATCTTTTGTTTATTCATCTGTTGGAGGATGACTCTTAGTGTCATATATTTGTATCCATTTCCTGTATAGGTGGGATATCAGACTTTTGTCAGTGATATTGGATGCAGATATTTTCCCATTCTACCATTTTTTGTCCTGTTCTGTCTTCATTGATTTTGTTTATGCAAAAGCTTTTGCTATTATTTTCATGGTAGTGTTGAGCACTGCAATATGAGGTGACCAAGCATTCTCATGAAAAGATGTTCCTTGCTGTTTGTGGACATATAATAAGACCAGCTCTGCCAACGTATTTATTTGCCTTTTCAAATATGAATTCTTTTATTTTGTTATCTTCTCTTCTGATTTTATTTATGGTGAGAATGGCAAGATTAATATGATTTTTTTTTCTCCTTTTACACTATCTCTCAGGCTAAGTTGCAGAATGCAGAAGGCTGAGTTGTGTGCTCCCTTTACTCAACATAGTTACACTTTAGTTTAGGCCCTTATGACCTCTTACCTAGATTATTGGTTTAGCGTTCTGATTGTTTTTCCTGCCTCAAATCTCTCCCCAAGCCACCAGTTCGGACAGATAGATAATTTATCAAGCACTAGCTATGTTCTAAGCACTGTGCTAAGCTCTGAGGATAGAAAAAGAAGACAACCCCCACTCTCAAGGATCTTACATTTAAATAGGGGAAGACAAAACAGAAGAAGTACCAGGAAAACAAGGGTTATGGGGAGAAGGGGGACAAGGCAGCCATTATAGAGATGGAGAAGACCAGAGAGTGAGCTGGACGTGAATGAAGTGAGCAACATGGCTGGGACTGCTCATGATGTGGCCATTTTAGGCAGACTCACCAGTCAGCGAGTAGGCCCCAGAGTGGAGTCATCCTCAGGTCCTCAGGGGGCTGGGCAGCGTATGTGGAGGTGAAGCAGACTGGAGAATGAACTAAAAGTGAGGCTCATCATGTATTGCTGCCAAACTAATTTTCCTTAAGTGCAGATCTGACCATGTGACTCTCCTACTCAGCAAACCCCAGTGGCTTCTTATTGTCTCTAGGATAAAATATAAACTCCTCTGTGTAGTTTTAAAGCCCTACATAACCTAACCCCAACCTGGCTTTCTAGCCTCAGTCATTATTCATCCTCCTGTACTCTGTGATCCTGTCAGACTGGCCTTCTCTCTGTTCCTTACACATGACACATTCATCTCCCGTATCTGTGCCTTTTCACTGGCCATCATTTGTGCCTGAATACCCTTCCTACTTGTATTCATCTCATACAGTCACTAGGGCTCTTTCTTTAAGAGGCAGCTCAGGCACCATCTTCTGCATGAACCTCTCCTGATCCAGCTAACTGCTAGTACCCTCTCTCCCATACTACCTTGTGCATGAATAGGTACGTATATGTATATATATTTAACATATGCTGTGTATTTATGCTGTATGTATCTTTATCTGTGCTGTCCTCCTTCTCTTGTTCCTGACCTTACTAGAAATTACTCGAAATCCAAATTTTTTTCACTTTTTTAAAAGAATTTTATTAATTTATTTTGATTTATCAACAATCACTTCCATATGCTTTTGAGTTGAAAATTTTTCTCCCTCTTCCTCCCCCCCCCACCCTCCCCAAGACAGTGCACAATCTGACATAGGCTTTACATTTACATACCCATTAAACATATTTTCACATTAGTGAAGTTGTAAGTAAAAATTAAAACCTCCTCCTATTGGAGGAACCATCAGAAAGATGAAACAAAACTCAACAGAACGTAAAAATAAGTGATAGCAATTCGACTTCCATAGTTCTTTCTTTGGATGTGGACAGCATTTTCCATCCCGAGGCCTCTGGAGATGCCTTAGATCCTTGTAATGCTGAGAAGGGTTCAGTTTAACAATCTTAGTCATTGCATAATGTGGCTGTTATTGTGTACAAAGTCCTCTTGGTTCTGCTCACTTCACTCAGCATCAGACCATATAAGTCTTTCCAGGTTTTTCTGAAGTCAGCCTGTTCATCATTTCTTACAGCACAATAGTATTCCATTGCATTCATATACCACAACTTGTCCAGCCATTCCCCAGTTGATGGGTATCCTCTCAATTTCCAACTCTTTGCCACCACAAAAAGAGCTGCTATGAATATTTTTGTACATGTGGGTCCTTTTCCCATTTGTTTGATCTCTTTGGGATATAGCCCTAGAAGTGCTATTGCTGGATCAAAGGGTATGCACATTTTTGTAGCCCTTTGGGCGTAGTTCCAAATTGTTCTCCAAAATGGTTGGATCATTTCACAACTGCACCAACAATGTATTAGTGTTCCAATTTTCCCACATCTTCTCCAACATTTATCATTTTCCTGTTTTGTCATGTTGGCCAATCTGATAGGTGTGATGTGGTACCTCAGAGTTGTTTTGATTTGCATTTCTCTAATCAATAACGATTTAGAGCATTTTTTCATATGACTATAGATGGCTTTAATTTCTTCATCTGAGAGCTGTCTGTTCATATCCTTTGACCATTTATCAATTGGGGAATGGCTTGTGTTCTTATAAATTTGTCTTAATTCTCTATATATTTTAGAAATAGGCCTTTATCAGAGAGACTGGTTGTAAAAATTCTTTCCCAATTTTCTACCTTCCTTCTAATCTTAGTTGCATTGGCTTTGTTTGTGCAAAAACTTTTCAATTTAATGTAATCAAAATTATCCATTTTGCTTTTCATAATGTTCTCTATCTCCTGTTTGGTCATGAATTCTTCTGTTCTCCGTAGATCTAATAGGTAAACTATTCCTTGTTTTCCCAGTTTGCTTATAGCATCAGCCTTTGTATCTAAGTCACGAACCCATTTTGACTTTATTTTGGTATATGGTGTGAGATTTGGGTCTATGCCTAGTTTCTGCCATACTCTTTTCCAGTTTTCCCAGCAGTTTTTTTCAAAGAGTGGGTTCTGATCCCAGAAGCTGGGGTCTTTGGGTTTATCAAATAATAGATTACTATAGTCGTTGACTACTGTGTCTTGCATATTTAACCTATTCCACTGATCCACCTCCTTATTTCTTAGCCAGTACCAGGCAGTTTTGATGATTGCTGCTTTATAATACAATTTAAGATCTGGAATTGCTAGGCCACCTTCCCCTGCATTTCTTTTCATTAGTTCCTTTGATATTCTGGACCTTTTGTTTTCCAAATGAATCTTGTTATTATTTTTTCTAATGCTATAAAATGATTTCTTGGTAGTTTGATTGGTATGGCACTGAATAAGTAAATTAACTTAGGTAGGATTGTCATTTTTATTATATTAGCTTGGCCTACCCATGAGCAACTGATGTTTTTCCAATTATTTAGATCTGATTTTATTTGTGTGAAAAGTGTTTTGTAATTCTGTTCATAGAGTTCCTGAGTTTGTTTCGGTAGGTAGACTCCTAAATATTTTATAATGTCTACAGTAAGTTTAAATGGGATTTCTCTTTCTGTCTCTTGCTGTTGGGCTTTGTTGGTAATATATAGAAATGCTAATGATTTATGTGGGTTTATTTTATAGCCTGCAACTTTACTAAAGTTGTTTATTATTTCAAGTAGTTTTTTACTTGATTCTCTAGGATTCTCTAAGTATATCATCATGTCATCTGCAAAGAGTGATAGCTTTGTTTCTTCTTTGCCTATTCTAATGCCTTCAATAGAAATCCACATTTAAAGAGGTAAGGGGAGACCACTAATCACAACTAGCATTTCCTAGTCAAGGACCATGATTTGAGTTTCAGAATCTCCCAAGCAGGTAGGGCCTCGGGCTGGACTGAGTCCCATTTTCTATTTTTATCTGCTTTGTGGGTTACAATGGCCAAAGAATTCATCACAAAGTGGAGAGCTTAGTGGTCGTGAGCCTTTCTGTACCTAGCTAGGCTGGTCCTTGTAAAGCAGACAGTCTTTTGTTAGAATCATCTTAGATTTCTTTGCAGCATAATAGAGACTTGCATAGCATTTAAGAACTCAGGATCACCTCCATACCAAGAGAAAACGTTAGAGCCCGACTTTGTACGTGGGTAGTAGTGGTGGGAGACAGTAATAATTGAATTTCTGGAGTCTAGACTAGACTAGAGCTAGTGTGTGGCATAAGGGAAAGAATCCTGGATTAGGAGTCAGGAGACTCTTGAGTTCTCCTAATTGGTCATATGACCAGAGGCAAGCCACTTCTCTTCTCTTGGCTTTTTCCTCCACTGTAAAGCAGTTTGAATTTGATGACCTCTCAGCTCCCTTGTTTGAGCTTTAGATGATATCCTGCCCCCAAACTCTCAGTCTGCTACCACTGCATCTATCGTTCTCTTCATTGTGAACTGATGTTTAGAATGACGACCCCGAGTGACACTGCTACCACATCCTCCGAGAAGGATTTCATTATTATTAGTCTGTTCACTAGAACAGGAAAACATGGAAAAACTTAAGAAAACAGCAATTGAGACAAAAGAGGTTTTGCTGCAACCTCTGCCCCTGGCACTTTAAATAATTGAGGTTTTACTCTATATTGAATCAGATTCCGAGTTAATACATTCTGAAAAAGAAAATTGGCATAGAAATTTGTGCACATTGAGGTTTATTTGTGTGGTGATTTAAAACAATATTTTGAGTTTGCATTTATCCCCGTTTACATTTCTAGGCACTTGTTGATTGGTAACTTTGGTTCCTCATTAACCCTTTCATTTCATTAATGAAATATATGCCCCTTTCTCCTCTTCCCCCTTCCTTGCTTGCTTCACTTTTCTCGTGACCCTGAAACATTGCTGTAGTTGAATTTTCTCAAACGTAATTAGAATGAACCTATTATTCCTTTCTCTTTTTTTCAGTAAAATTATAGGTATAAGATATCAAGAGAAACTCTTGGTAGCCTTAATACTAGGATAGAAGAACTGGACGAATGCAGCTTTTCTCTTCTCTTGCTTCAAAGTGAAGCTTCGTTTTTAAATATTACTTAATTCTGACACAGAGGAAACTGATTTTTCTCAGTGCTCTGTGCCTTAATTCCAATGAATGAAGTGGTGTACTGCTTTCCTGATAAAGATCTGGAGATGTTAAGAATGCACTGTGTAGCACCTTTGTTCCCTGTTAATGAAGCCTGCACCTAGTTAGCCTTATGCATCTTTTATTTATATTACCTTTCTTTTGTATCACTTCACTGATTGGATATTGGTCTTTTATCCTCCCTGTTCCTGCCCTCTCAAAAAAAAAGTGGCTTTCATTCATAAATACATGCCCTTCGAAGCTCTTTGGAAACTGATTCTTAGTTTTGTTGTCAGAACAAAACAGATATGGTAGACTATTCCTGATTTTGTTATTCTTGAGGCAAGGGCAGATTTGTCCCATTTCTTGGTGAAATAATGACATAATTTTTGTGTTTGTTTCCACTAACAGTACTATTACAAATTCCTTATTTGTACTGTACTTTATAGTTTTCAATTCTGCTACATCGTATCTTTAGGGCAATCACATGAGTTGGGGGTAGCATTGTATAATTACACCCATTTTGTATATGAGGAAAACTAAGCTTGAGGAGTTGCCAAAGATAGCATACCTAGTTGCTCCTTGGTCTCCCTGTCCTAAGCTGCTCCCCCATCCTCCATACAGCTTCCAAAGTGATTTTTTTTTTTGGTGAGGCAGTTGGGGTTAAGTGACTTGTCCAGAGTCACACAGCTAGTGAGCGTTGTATGTCTGAGGTCGGATTTGAATACAGGTCCTCCTGACTCCAGGGCCAGTGCTCTTCCAAAGCGATTTTTCCTAAAGTTCAGATCTCCATCCCCCTACTTGAAAAACTCCCATGGCTCCCCATTAACTGTAAGAAATAGAAGCCCTGTTTAGCACTTCATACTGTAGCCTGACCCCTGCCTCACTTAATAGTCTCTGTATATTACTCTCTCAGTATATTTTGGCCCAGCCATACTAGCCTGCATGCTGTTCCTCGCATGGTGCTCCACCTCTGAATCTCTGAGCCTTTGCATTGACTGGAATTCCCTTCTACCTTATTATCTCTGCCTCTTAGAGTCCTCTAGCTTCCTTTTATTTTATTTTATTATTTTTTCTAGCTTCCTTTTAAGACTTGACTTAATTCTGTCTTCTGCTGGAGGTCTTTCTTTATCCTCTTGGCTGCTCTTGCCTTCCTGAGGTTACTTGTGTATGCCTTGTATTTTCCCCAAATAGAAGGCAAACTCCTTTAAGGCAAAACGGTTTCATTTTTAATTTTTGTATCACATAGTAGGTGCTTAATAAGTACTTATTGATTAATTGATCAAGAAATTGTACCTCATTCCCTTTGACTGATACATTCTGTGTTTTGACAATTTTATTCCTCTTAAAACTTACCTCTGAGATGTTTTGTTTACTTTGACCACCAGTTGTCTTCTTACATTCTCTTTGGGCAGCATCACTAAATATCAGAATGTACATTATGGGAATAAAAGACTAAGTTTTAGTTAGTTTCATCTCTCTCTCTCTCTCTCTCTCTCTCTCTCTCTCTCTCTGTCTCTCTCTGTCTCTCTCTCTCTCTCTCTCTCTCTCTCTCTCTCTCTCTCCCCAATTAAGAATTTGTAGGGTGATCACATTTGCAGTATGAATGTGGAATTTGACCTGACTTTTTTTGGGGAGGGGAGGTGGAACAGGGAAAAGAGCGTGTAAATCCAGCAGGATCAAAAATAAATATTTATTGTTGCCAGTCTCTTCCAATTGAGACCATTATGTTCACCATGGAAAAAGATCTTACTGCAAATGACCCACACTACAATTAGTAGGATGGAATTTGCCAGCCTAGATTTTTTTTAAAAGTAGAAAAGAGTAGTTAATTTTTGAAAAAATTGTGTCATTCATATGCAACTTTTTAGCTTTATTATGCATATGTTAGGAGTGTCCTTAGCTAGGGCCCAGGTGTAATTGAACCTCCTCTTTTTTCCCCCTCAGTGCTGGCTCCTCATTAGTTTTGTTTTTTAATATGTTAACATTCATTTACAATTTTGAATTCCAAATTCTCTCCCTCTCTCTAGTTCTTCCCCACTCATTGAAAAGGCAAGAAATATGATATCAATTATATATGTAAGGTCATGAAAACATTACCATATTAGCTATGTCGCACCTTCCCCCAAAAGACAAAAAAAAAATAAAGTGAAAAAAGTATACATCAATCTGCATTCAAAGTTCATTAGTTCTCTTTCTGGATGTGAATAGCATTTTTCATCTTGAGTCCTTTGGAATTGACTTGAATCGTTGTAGTCCAGAGTAGCCAAGTATTTCACAGGTGATCATTGTTACAATACTGTTGTTACTATGTACAATATTCTCCTGTGAACCTTCTCTTGCTAGTACTTGGGAATTTACTGTTTATTTGGGGGTATCCTATTAGAATGTTAAATCTCTTTTGCCCAGAGCTACTTTTAGTGTCAGACTAGAAACATTTCAATATAGCTATTTTCTTATTCCTGAAAACGATGAACTAAAACAATATGAGAATGTGTATATAGATTTATATGTATATATGTATATATGCATATATATATATTTGTGTGTATGTGTGTGTGTATATATATATATATATATATACACACACACACATATATATGTATATATGTATATATATATATATATAGACATGTGTTTGGATGTGTGTTTTAATGAAAGAGACCAGAACAAGTTTGTATTGAGCTTCCTTTTAATAGTTGTGACACAAACACTGGTGTAAAGGTTTAGTCAGCGCCAAGATCCAGATGGCTAAGGAGGGCCCAGGTCAGATCAAAAGATCCATCATTGCTTCCTTGCCTAGTGGTTATTGAGCTGATTGCTTTGAATGCCTTTAGTGGCTTTTCAGTTTGAAAAGAACGAATTTGAATTAAATAAATTGATCCATTAACCTGTTACAGGAAGGTTCATAGTCTACTTTGGACCCTCAAACCATTTCAAACAAGCTTGACTAAACCGCATTCAGATATATATTCAGGGTGATATGTAGACTGTAAAGTGACCATTAACCAACCTCCATTGTTTATAGGAGGAATGCACTTAATGCTATTTCATGCTGAAAGTGTATTCCACTGTGGTGTTTCAGTGCAATGAAGTCATTGATCAGATAAAAATTACCAGTTACCAAGTAAGTGTTTCCTGGGCTGTAGGGTTTATGAATAATGTGTTCTTCAGTTAAAAACAGCACTTTAAGCAATTGCTTAAATCTAACCATTTGGGAAGGACTAGGAAAGATCTTCATGAATAATTTCTTTGCAAAAGAAAAGATCAAGAGACCTGAACTCCCCCCTCCCTTTTCCCTATAACCCCTCCCCACCCCCACTCCTCCACATTAGATCTTACTGTTTGGAAGACACAGAGAAACAAATGAGATAGTTTATTCTGTATGTGTGTATACACACGTGTACATGCATACATACACACATACATGTATGTATGTGCATGTGTGTGTATATATAATGTATAGCTAATATATTTAGCATCAGGGTATTTTGGCTTTTACTTTGAAAAATACTGTTCTTTTAATACAATGAGGTTAAAATAAAGGCTCAATATGGAATTGCTGGAAGGATTGCTGTATTTCAGATTTAACATTGAACATTCATTAGCATAGTACCATGGGAAGGCTTGAAATATAGTTAATATGTCCTTGTATTGAAAAGGACTCCATCAAAGCAGACCAATTTGATCCCCTGTGCTTAAATATTATGCTTTCCACTTTCTAAAATAGACTTATCACCTTATAGGAATTATAGGTCCTTGATTCAAGGCCTGATAAGGAAAGAAAGGTAGTTGTGTATGTATAAAAATAAAGGTGCCAGATTCCTTTCTCTTTTTATTTCCTATTCTCAGAAACTCCTAATCTCTGTTTGAGAAACTTCTGATCCTGTTTGAAATGAGACCTAGTGATGTGGTCCAAACAGCTTTGTAAATATGTGGCCTTTTTCTGTTTAGCCTTTCTGGTAAGTAAAGACAGTGTTAGAAACAGACTTTTTTTTTTCCTGGATAAACATAAATTTCATTGTCCTGAGTTGTTGAACGAACTAGCATCAAGAACTATTGAGACTGTTGTTTTCTCTGGATTTCAACAATCTAAATGACTGAGGCTTGGACCAACATTAGATGCTTCAGGAACGCTTCTTTTATCCAGGAGTCACATTTCCAGCAACCACGGCCTCAACTATTTGGCACATAGTCAGAGTCTAGGAATTAAATTGCAAGGGCCAGCGTACCTGTCACAAAGGTGTATTTTACTCTGTAGGAACCAGTGGGATGGCACAGTACGTAGAACACTGACCTGGAGACGGGAAAGCCTGAGTTCAAATCCATTTTCAGACACTAGCTGGCTACCTTGGGTGAGTCACTTAACCTCTACCTCAGTTTCCTCAGACATAAAATGGGGATAAAAGTGGTACCCCAAGTACCTCCTAAGGTTCTTGGAAGAGATAATATTTGTAAAGCACCTAGAATAGTGCCTACCACATATTAGGCACTTAATAAGTTCTTGTTTCCTTTCTTCCCTCTCCCACAGATACTCAGTGCCTATTTATCCTTAGTTTATACACCATCCTAGTGCCAAGGGTTGTCTCCGTCCATTCCTCCCCCACTTTCCTCCCAGAAGACAGCGTGTTAGAAACAACATATTAGAAGAGTTGAGGAGTAAGGATGACTGACAATAGGATTTTGAAGGAAGAGACAGAAGAACTGCAGCAGTATGGAATTAAACAGCTTTTCACATCTCAGTAGTCCACTCTACATATTGTCTGACAGTATATAGTAAAATAGTTCCTGACTTTCATAATGATCATCTTAGTTATCATGAATAGCTTAAGTTGTGTTTGTCATAATCTGTTTAAGAAGACAGGAAAATATGTATTGTATTCAAGAAAAACCTATCAGAAGTGTTTGAAATTTTAAAAAACAGTTTGGGTGTTTAAAGAGAAAAGCTTCAGTTATCTGGAAAATTCTCTTATTTTTGAGCCATACCTTTCCCAATGATTCCAGATGAATAAGATGGGATGGTAGTTATTGCATCTCATACCTTGCAGCTATTGCCATCATAAATGCTTTTGCCATGATATAGAACACTTGATGGTCTCCGTCTTGACTTCTTCCTCTGCCTGCTGCGTCTAGGGGCTTTTAAAAATTTCATGTTTAAAATGGCAGGGCCTCCCATTTTGAGCCAGTCACACTTGAAAAATATCCCTTGAAATTATCTAAACTTAATTCCTAGCCATTCCGTTTCAGAAATACTAACCTCAGGGGGTCCTTGTTCTCTACACTAAAAGTTAATCTATTTGGAAAAATTCCATTTGCTCTCCGAAGAAATTGACTGGACATGGCTTCTATGACTGATACGGTTGCTATTATCCCCGAACACTGTAAAAATGAACTTTGAAACAGTTGGGTAGGGCACAAACAGAAAATGATGTATGGCAAGAAAACTCTGTGGTTGAACATTAGGTTTCAATATTTTACTAGTCTTTGCAGTATAGCTTTTAGAAATATGTTTAGTTTTTAAAAGTTTTATTCCTAGATGGAAAACTTTCTCATGAACCAAAATAGATGAATCAAATGTGTTGGAATCAATGTTGAAATGTCATCCACATCTGCAGAATGAAAATCATTAACCAGTTAGTTGAAATCCAGATATAATAAAACCATCTTTCAATATTCACTTCAGCAAGCCTTTTCTGTTCACACAAGGAAAGGCTGTTGATTATCAGGATTATTATTGTGAGCCTAGACTGTCCTAGAAAAAAAATTTTTTTGAATCTCACAGTTGGATCTGTTTGGGTATAACTCTTTACCTAGAATAATCTGAATTATGAACATTGATAAAACTTACAGACGTTTCAAACTTAATTAGCTTCAGATTGATGCTTCCCCCAAATTTGCACTTGAAAATGGATCCAACAGACATTTTTAAACCTTCCTGATCAATACTACTTCATTTAAATTGTGAAATGAATTTGCTGTTTGAAAAGTGAGAATGGTTAAGGTATAATATACCTCAGGAAATGACAGTGGTGAAGTCTCATTGTTAAAGGTAATTTCTGACCTGATATAGATATATAGATATAGATATAGATATAGCCACTACTTCTAATGAATGTACTAAATCATTTAAAAAGAAACTGGACTCTTGATTCTTTCCTAGGTATCAAGTAATAATGTATGTTGACTGATACATTTAAGATAATATTACCTACAATCTTGACAGCATGAAAGAGAAGGGCCTAAATAGCAAAACAGTGGACCTGGTTCTGGGTCTGGTTGTTGTTACAGTTTGTTGTGTGACCTTGGATAAGTGACTCAACCCTTCTGGAACTTGGCTTTCTTATCCTTAGAAACAAGAAAGTTGGACCGGAACAGGAGTTCTTCACCTATAGTGTGTTAAACACATAAAACAAAATATAGAGGATTGCAAAGAAAACCAATTATGTTGAAGTACAATTATCAACATAATTGTTTTTAAACAAGTTCATAGATGCCACATTCATTATCCCTGTTCTAGGTGATCTCTCAGTTCTTTTCCAACTTCAAAGTTCTGTGATCCCCTGGAGATTTTTTTTTTTAGTAAATTTCAAATTTGGAAACACTTGCAAGTTATCAGTCAATTTCATTTCAAGATGTGAATTGATTCTCTTAAGTACTTTCTCCTTGCCATGGAGTAAGTAGTAGTATAGGTAGACATTATTGCCAACTTGCTAACAAATGCAGAGATGAAAAGGTCAGAAGGCCTTTTATCATCACAATATTTGGGTCCCAGTGGATATTAATAGGTCCTGCTACATTAGCTGTGAGCAGAAAAAAAAGAATAGCTTCTCTAAGAGCTGAAATTTCTCAGCTCGCTAATAAAGGCAAAGCTTCTGTCATGTCCTGCCACCTTCATTAGCCAGTGAGATACTCTGAGGCCAATAGCCAATCATTATTTACAGCTGAAATTGGAAGGAAGTAGTAGTGTTTTCCCCCTTCCCTCCCCACCTCCTCTACCCCATTTCTCAAAACTCTCAGAAAGCCTTTAGAAATATCATGTTATTTTCATACAGGTTCTGAGTCATTGTAATCAAGCTTATATGTTTAAAATTGTTTCATTTAAAGATATGATTTGTCTCATTGTTTTGAGTTTACCAAAGAAGGAAATCTTTTCAACTAAGGTTGAAAATGCCAATGAACCTCTTAACTTTGGAGGAGAAAATAGGTCCTGGTTCATAGTTCAAATGTGTGTCACCAAGGCTACCTTCTGGACTTTTTCTTAGAACTTTGCTTTACAGTCATGTTGATTTCTTGCCTTTATAATTATGAGTTCATGCAGCCTGTTATAACAAGTTCTGATGAGCTTTTTGTATAAAGATCATGGCAGAAGTCTTGTTGACACCTGACTGTAGGTTGGAAATTAGAATCAGTGGTTCAATCCCCTGGTTTTCCTAGACACATCTACTTTGGAAGAGACTTCTCTAGAGGGTCCTCCCCTCTATTCACTCCCCCTCTGTCCTACAATGGCAAGAATTATTCCATTCCTAATTAGGCATGTATTAATTTATTTTTTACTGAATTATCTTTTTATCCTATCCCTTCCTGTCAACATCTCTCATCTAGCATATACTTTGTGAAGTAAGGTTTTAATGCTTAACCTTTGTGTTTCTGTCTTTAAATTCTTCTGTCATGCCTTTCCTCAGTGACTGAGAGTAATTAATCTCTCTTCATTTCTAAGTCAACATGCATGTTTATGGAAAGCATATTGTCTCTTTCCTGGAACAAATTCAATTTGCACCCTTATTCTTGCCAACCTTATTTTCTGAACTGGCCTTTTTTCTGTTCTTATCTATGTCCTTTGTCATTTATTAATCATATTGATGCCTCACTGATCTTGAGCAGAATGGGATCTTTATATCTTTTAATCTTTAAGTAATCCTCTTTAATCATACCATTGCAAGAAGTTGACGTTATTTTAACATCATTGCATTATTGACTCATTCAGCTTATGATTCACTAGTCACATTTGTTGAGGACGACTCTGTATGTGATTGGCTTTGCTCCATCATTTTGAGGTTTCTAACTCTTGAAAGTCTCCAAAACTGTGATTGTGTGTATTTGTTTCTCTCTTTCCCCATCCTCTGTACTGTGGTTTATACTGAAGGGATAAACAGATGAAATGATGGTATGGCACAGCTTCTCTGTATTTTAAACTGAATTTGAGTTGTGGTTGCATCTGTTAAACTGTAGCATATCTCATTGTGTTTTTAGAATGGATGTCTTCAAGCTTGGGGACCTTAATGCTCCTTAGTTGTATTTCTAACTCCATCCCTATGTAACCGATTGTTTTTATAAGCTTGGAGATCTTCAGGTGAAGGCACATTGTCTGTTCCTTTAAATTACACACGTCCTCTAGGTGTACTCAGCCACAGTAAATGTTTCATTTGTGAATACTTCTTTGAGGTTGTCTTGATTGCAGAATTATGAGTAAACTAGTTCCTTGCTCTAACACTATTTAGGGGTCTGTGCACTAGGGCTTTATTCTATATAAGAGTGCAAATGTAAATGGAAAGGAAAACAACACCAACAAAACAGTTGAAACTGAATGCTGTGAAATTATAATAACCAAACATGGCCCCAGTAAAAAGATGTGAGAAGGCACCTCTCTCCCTTCTTTGCAGAGGTCGGGGTATAGTGGGTGTGGAACAGTGCTGATAATGGCAGGGTTTTTTTTTTTATGTGTTGTTTAGTTTTGCTAAGCTATTTTTTTTTAAAACAATCTTTCTTATAAGGGATGATTCTCCTGGAGGGGGAGAAGGGAGGATACAGTGGGAAATGTAGGTAATGTAAAAATAAAAGCTAATAATAATTTTTTAAAAATAAGCAGTATAATGATGTCTTATTTGTATAGCACTCTATAGTTTTATATTCATTATAGTCAGCAAGTATTTATTAAATGCCTACTGTGTGCCAGACACTTGCCTAAGCTCTGAGGATGGAAATAAAGGTAAATAAAAGACACTCCCTGTACTTGAGGAGTTTACATTCTAATGGGGGAGACAATGTGCAACAACTGTGTACAGACAAGCTACATATGGGTTAAATTAGACATACTCAATAGAGCTAAGGCACTAGAAGTAAGGAATATCAAGAAAGGCTTCTGGTAGAAGGTGAGATTTACCCAAGACTTGAAGGAACCCAGGGAAGCCCTGAGCCAGGGGTGGAGAACCTGCCTGAGACAGATAAAGAAGAACAGCATTCCAGGCGTAGGGCACAGCCAGTGAGTAAACACCCAGAGTCAGGAGATGGAGCATCTTGTTTGAAGAACAGCAAGGAAGCAGGTGTCACTGGAAAGAAGAGTACATAGTGAGGTGGTATAAGGTATGAGAAGACTGGAAAGGGAGGGGGTGGCAGGTTATGAAGGGCTTAGAATACCAGATGGAGGATTTTGTATTTGATCCTGGAGGTGATAGCTACTGGAGTTTATTGAGTGGGAATGAGGGGGTAGTGACGTGGTTGGATTTGCACTTTAGGAAAATCACTTTGGTGGCCAAACAGAGGATGGACTGGCAGGCTGACCCACCAGCAGGCTGTCGTAGCATTTCAAGCCTGAGGTGATGAGGACTTGCACTGGGGTGGTAGCCATATCAGAGGAGAGAATCGATAGGCCTTGGCAACACAGATTGGATATTGGAATGCAGCTAGTGAAGAGGCAAGGATGACACTGAGGTTGTGAGCCTGGGGGATGAGGGGAATGACAGTGCCCTCAAAAGTAATAGGAATGTTTGGAGGGAAAAGAAAGATTTTGAGACAAAGATAACAAGTTCAGTTTTAGACATGTTGTGTTTAAGATACTTACCAGACATCCAGTTTGAGACGTTTGAAAGTCAATTGGAGATGTGAAACTGGAAGTTAGCAGAAAGGTTAGGACGGGATAGAGCTGAGAATCATCAGCATAGAGATGATATTTGAATCCATGGGAGCTGATGCAATCACCAAGTGAAATAGTATAAAGGTCCAGGATAGAGCCCTGTGGGACCCTCACAGGGTTAACAGGGCATGTCCTTGATGAAGCACTTTAGGGTTTACAAAATATTTTCCTGTGAAAAGAGATGATACAACTGTCATCCTCATTTTTGCAGATAAGGAAACTAAAGCCTAGAGAGGGAAAGTGACATGCTATTTTCTCATTTCTCCATTCTAACCTTCATATAACCTCCAAAATTATCTTCCTAGTATACATCTCTAACCATGTTTTCTCCCTGATCAAAAACCTTCAGTGGTTCCCTAGTATTTTATAGGATGAAATACATAGTGATTGACCTGGTGGTTAAAGGCTTCTGCAGTCTGACTCTAGTCTACTTTTCCAGCATATTTCCAGCATACAGTGCCATCTGTATTTCAGTTAGACCAGGCTACTAGGTGTTCCCTGATCTCTTCCTCCTTTTTCCACTTCTGTATAGTGCTTTCTCCAATCTTATCTTCCATCTTAGGACTGAGTTCCTATTATAAGTCATCCTGCTGAAATCCTTTTTTTGTTTTTTCATTCTTTGAAACCCACCTCAGGTATCACTACCTCAGCAGTTTTCCCTTCCCTCAGTCTTCCAGCTCAGAGATGTTACCGTTTTGTTATCACACTTGAGAAGGATCTTTTGATTCGTTTTGTCATTCTTTGTGGCTTCATACTTATTCCCGTACATGTGTTATCCCCTCTGTACTGGACTGTAAGCCTCTTAGGTGAGGGACTGTCTTTTCATCTTTGTACCTCTTGTACTTTACCCTAGTGCCGTGTATACAGTAAGTGCTTGATCAATGAAGTGAATTGGTTTTGCTCTACACTCTGCTGCCTCATAACTGGAATCTCATGATATGTGTTGTTATATCATGTGTGCGGGGTTAAAGGCCGAATCATCACTGCTAAATTTTTCCTAGTAGCAGGGGTGGTATAGTGAAACTATAATATATTTAATAATAGAATTATCAAATATAATCTCCCCTTTATCTGGAAAGAATGGAGAGTGACACGTTATGGTTAATTGAATATTCTGGCTAACCACCCCATATTACATGTAGGAATTAATTTTCAGAGATTCAGAATACAGTGAGATATGCTTAATAATCTACTTATTCTGAATGTAATTGAATTTTTGATAATTAGAAAATGTATCAAGAAGGCATAGTGCCACAGAACCTCCATTATGCACATAAGTTATTGCATGAGTGTGGAACTTTTTTATAAATTATAGAACTTCAGCATAGATTTACCCTGAATTTTAAGTTTAACCACAAGAAGACATTTGTGAAACCATCTAGTCCTAGTGCCTCATAGTTTTTGCATGGGCAGAAACTGAGTCCCAGAAAGATGAAGATCAAAGACAGTAGGGATTAGAACCCAGGTCTCCTAACTCCTTCAGTGCTTTTTCCATTATGCTTGACAGGCTGATCTATGTTGGAAGCTGCTTATAAGAAAAATTAGTCCCTGATGTTCACTTGTTCGGTCATCATTTATCTCTTTATCCTAAAAGCAAAGCACAGAATATGTTTGTGTGTTGAGAGTTGTCATGTGAGCCTTTTGCTTGTGAGCTTGATTTTTTTAATATAAGAATTTACAGTTTTGTTAACATTACTTTTTCAGCATGAAGGTAAGATTTATACTGAAAAACAAAAGATGGTTTTGAGAAAAAGAAGTCACTTTGATAATGAGTCCAGGTCTAAATTTATCCAGAATGTTTACCATATTCAGAAACTTTTGTGAAACTCTTAATTTTCTAGATGGGCAAATGGAGGGGAAAAGGTCTTCATGGTATGAAATGATGCTTCTGAAATCCTATTACTGATTGCATTACTCGGCATGAGGAGGCTGCTTCTCCTTTCAAGCTGTCTAAAGGGATTCATGTCAGTTTTCACAAAAGTTATAAAGACCACTAACAGGCTCAGACAAGAAAACAGTAATGATTATAAAACCAAGATTTGTGCTTGCGTCTTTCAGGGCTGAAATCTCAGTCACATATTATAATGCTTCTGGTCCTTGTTTGGTTTAGAACTACAGTAGCTATGGAGATTTTTTAGAAGATTGATGCAACCTACAGAACAAAAGCAGCTGTGTTGGTATCATTAAAAGTTCTGAAGGTGATTGTAGTCCTCATTTTGCCCCTGACCAAACTTTCTCTTGATCGCTTAATTTGCTTTTCATTCTAATGAGATTTAGGCTTCCTGTCCAGGGAATTTGTAACGAGTTCCAAACATTATTTTTAATTATGTTCCTAATGTTCTGGTTAGGTAAATAAGTTGCTCCCTCTGACTTCTCTTCCTGAGGCAGGATGGAATTTCTCTATTTTGGTTGGAGTAGTGAAGGGAGAAAGGTGGGAAGAAGGTAATGCTTCAAGGGTCAGATTGACTTAACTAATGGTTCTTCATGTGCTTAGCTTAAAAGAGTTAATATATATGGTCTTTGAAAAATTGCTTTATGCTGAGCAGCTAGAGAGAAATACTGGCGTAAATTTCATTGAATTCGATGCTTTAGTTGGAGAATAAACCTGTAGAGGGAAGCCCTCTGAGGATTTATGCATGGAATTCTCTCTCTGCATTCAGGTGTCATGGGGTTTTGCAGACTTATGAAGATTGGTTGAGGAAACTGGGAGTGTTTAGCCTGGAGTATGCGTGAAGACAACTATCATGTGCAAGAAGGGTTAGACTTGTTCTGTTTGAGCCTAGAGAGAGCAATGTCATATTTTGGTTCAATATAAGAAAAAACTCCCACACAGAGCTCTCTATAAGTGAAATGGTCTGTCTTGGGAAATACTGGTTCCTCTGTCAATAGGGATTTTTAAGGGGAGGCTTTGTGACTCCTTAGTCACAAAATTGAAATGCACTTATTTTATTGCAAAAAATATTTCCTACAATAGGGTTTGGGGTTTATTTCCATGATTATTTTAGATGTTGTAATGAATTCTTGGGAATTTGCTTTCTTTTTTCTGTTCCTTTAGGGTATTTGTTTTTATTTCACTTTCGAAAGTCATTTACCATTATTTGGATGTGAAGACCAGTAAGTAATCTGCAGATAAGGATTTCTTTTGATTTTGACTTATAACCTGCCTGACCTACAAGAATATCTGGAGGGAAGAAATAAAGAAGGAAAAAAATGTCATGAACGTGAATCATCAGTGAAATAAAATTCTCTGGCTTAGAAACATTCATTTCTTGTTGTAGCAGAGTCAAGTGAAGAGCGAGGCTCTGTTCACACTGTGACCCTACTCTCTTGCCTTCTGCCTGCATAATAGTGGGCATGGTATTTACCTTCCCTGAACCTCAGTTACCTCTTCTATAAAGTGAGAGGTCCAACCACATGTTTTCTAAAGGCCCTTCAGGCTCTAAATCCAATGCTCTTATGACTTAGTTCCCATTCAACCTGCTAGACTTAGTGCCAGGACTAGAAATGCTGCCCTTTCAAAATTATATTAACTCTTTCATATGGCTGGGATTTGCTGAAGGTATTATTAGAAGCTCAAAAATGTGTGCAGCAAGTTTATTTTTTAACTTGTTATTTCTGTTTCTGTGAAGTCTGTCATATGTTCACTCAGAGATGTTAAAAATCAAGTGGAAAAGAGACATCTTCTATCACAATATCATTATGGCAAACTTGGTATTCCCAAAGCTGAGAGTCGGTATGTTAGTGCTGCCAGGAAGTGCCAAATATTAATAGCTTCACAGTTTTCGACTCTTAACAGGTGGAGAGGGAAGAAACTGCTGGAATTTGGGAAAGGGGGGTATAGCTTTCAAACATGTATTGTCAGCTCCAGCCAGCTGTCTAATTGAATGTTGAGTTACTTTCTTATTGTGTGAATTGTTGAGTCTCCATTCACACATTCTTCACTACCTATCTGAGAATGGAGTGTCATTTTACAAGATCTGGCAAAGATACCTGCTTTAATAACTATTGTTAATTGGTGTTGGTGGAAAGCTTAATATGAATGATTTTTTTTTTTGGTCTTTTGGTAACATGTAAGGACTTGCAGAGGAGATGGGTGTTGGATGAAATGATAATTTTCCCTCTGAGCTTAATAAATTGTCTAAAAACTTTTAGGGAAAGCTGTAGCCAGCAAAATACCTGTATAAATTTGCGACAGAAAATTAATGGAGATGTAGAAAGGTGTAAAAATAAAATTGTTTTCTCATTCAGAGAGTATGTGTTTACTTACTCATCTATTTCTGTCAATTGCAATTGTATAACAATGTTTAAAAAATGAAACCCCAACAACCCTGCAGAGAAATTTAAATAATTTAAAGTTGGTTGTGCTGTATCTTCAAGTCTAGTGCCCTTGACTCATGTTACCTTTTCTGTAGTACAAAGATCCCTGGGTTAATAATCACATGTTCAAATCCTGGCTCTGTTACTTACGACTGATGTGAACCCTGACAAGTCAGTTTTCCTCAATTTCTTCATCTATAAAATGAGGTGGTTAGACTAGATGGCATTGTAGGTCCTTTCCAGCCCTGAATCAGTCCTACAACCTTCTCTGCTTCATTTGTCCCACCCATCTTACAGGGTTTTTATGAGGATCAAAGGAGGTCATGAGTAGCAAAGTGTTTTGAAGGCTGTGGGGTACTGTACAAATGCAAAGCAGTATTTATATTGTTCACCCATAATTTCCTTACTTGATGTTTGGGGAAACAGATGTTTCCCCAACTAGATTGTAAACCCATTGAAGGCACAGACTGTCTTCCAGCTCTTTGTATTCTCAGCACCTAATGTAGTACCTTACCTTAACATGTTTGATAAAGATTTTGTATAGCTGCTGATGGGTAGTAGGTGTTCAATAAACATTTGTTGGTTTATGAAATAGGGGTGGAGCTATAGGCCAATTTCAATAACTCTTCACACTGGTGACTAGAATGTAAGACTCTTAATTTGTATGACAGTATTTCCCATCTGTTTTCAGTGTATGATGCACCTGTGGACTTAATGGAATAACTGAGACATATGGAGTGCGGATGCAGGGATGGGAGGTGTGGCACAATAGGAAAGGAAAATAAATGTTTAGTTGCTAAACTGAAAAATTATTTTTGAAGGTTTTGTTTTCTGTGTAACCTCACTGTATGTGAAAATGATTTTTTAAGAAAGTTTTAAAAATTCATATTGGACTGTGAGGTGCCTTTTGTTTACTTGGTTAGTTTCCTACACAGCTAGAGAGCATGTACATACATACATACATACATACATACATACATACATACATACATACATACATACATAGAGAGTAGGGGGAGGGGAATGTTAGAGTGCAGGGCCCAGAGTCAGGAAGACTAGCTGTTGAAATCCACCCTTAGACACTTACAGCTCAATGATCCTGGGCAAGTCACTTAACTTCTGTTTGTCTTAGTTTCTTCCATTGTAAAATGGGAACAATAACAGCACCTACCTCTCTGAATTGTTGTAAGGATCAAATGAAATAATATTCCTAAAGTACTTAGCACAATGCCTGGCACATAGTAGGTGCACTATAAATGCTTATTCCCTTTTCCCTTTCCTCACATCTGATAGCCCTACTTATTTATTAAACTCCTTGTAAAATATGTGTAGCCATAGTGCTTGGCACATAACAGACTCCCAATAAAACCTTATTAATTGATTCAGAGGGATGGCTAAGATTCATTATTTTTTTCTACTACCCTACTAGAAACTGATGTTTTTTTAAAATAGGTAGAGAGTGGACAATGTCTCATATTCCTGTTGTCTCAGCCATCCTGAAGTATGTTGTGATTGCCAATATTTAGAATTGGTTAGAAAATGATTCCCTCTTTCTCTCTCCCTCTCTCCTTCCCACCCCCTTCATACACACACACACACACACACACACACACACACACACACACACACACCCATGAAAACTGAGGTTTTAATGTCTTATAATTTTTTGCATTTTGATAGGTGCTATAGAATTAAGGTTTTACAGGATTCATATCTTTGGAGATAGCTTCTGTATTTCCTAATGATTTTGTTATTTTAATCCCAAGTTAATAAAACACATCTTTGTCCTAATGTTTTGCAGAATTAATTAGTTAATGAAAAGCAAACATACATATAATTTTTGATTGGATAATATCTGATGATGAAAAATTAGACAAATCATTGTGTTTTTCAGATTGTAGTTTTTAATTTTTTTTTTTGCCAAAGACTTGGAGAAAATCTTGTGGAATGCACACAGAAGTGCAAATACATGCAGAGAATCTGAAAAGTAAGCAAAGTTGATCTAAGTTTATAATACTCTTCCTTAGTACATCTGGAATGATGGTTATAGGGAATAGTTGTGGTTTCAGTTACTCATGGAATAGTTAAACAACCTCCATCTGTTGCCACTTGGTATGAAAGGATTGTTAAATTATTTCAGTCTGAAAAGGTATAGAGAACATTTTTGAAATTGTTTCTAGATGAGGTGATTGTTTCCCTTTTTTGACATGTACTGGGCATTGCCCTTTTACAGTAAAGTGGGATATTATTACATATATTCTTCACTTTTGGATTTTGTATGGGTGGGGAAAATGAACAGCATGTATCTTACACACTGTGTGGGATAAATGCTATTTAAATCTTACTTAGCTGCTAAGCATCACACAACCAAGATCACTGGATTGAATCCAGTTGAGACACTGTCTCTCTCTTTCTCTCTCTCTCTCTCTCACACACACACACACACACACACACACACACACACACACACACACGCAGGTCAGATTCTAGAAAACTAAGCCATCTGTCCAACATTAAATGCTGAGACTTTAATGTCAAATAATTTTTTTACATTTTGATAGGGGCTTTGGAATTAAGCTTTTACAGAATTTAGATCTTTGGAGATAGCTTCTACATTTTGCAATCATTTTGGCATTTTAATCCCAATTTGATAACACATCTTCGTACTAGTATTTTACAGAATTAATTAGTTCATTAAAAGCAGCATTTAGAAACTTGTGTGTCAATAGCATAACACTACTTTAGAAGGCTTTAGCTTATACTAAAACAGATATGGAGATTTTTTTAGATACATATTAAGCTATAAGACTTAAATCTCTGCTTTTTTGTGGGGAGGCGGTTTTTGTGAGCTCTTTGGCTGCTACTGATACTGACTTATAGGCTAATATAACAAGACTTTCTATCATCTAAAATTATTTTATTTGTTAAAGAACACTGTATTGTAATTCATGGGATTAAGAATTCGAGAAAAACCTTAGAGATCATGTAGTTCATTCTCCTCATTCAGAAGAAACCGAGGATGAGAAGTTAAGTGACTTTCCCAAGGTCGCCAAGGTAGTAGATAGAAGAACTAGGATTTGAAACCCAGGTTCTCTTACTCAAACTCCAGGCCTTTTCCTACTATAACCACACTTGGTAAGTAGCTGTTTGGCTGAGACCTGCATTGTGTCATTGTAGTTTAATATTAGCTCTTAAGTTTTATCATAGCCAGTTAGGCAGCCAAAGAGAGCTGTTGGAGCCTGGTGTTTGCCATTTTAAGCTTGAGTTGGCGGGCAAGACCTCTAGCTTGGAGAGATCCTGTGAAGTGTGGGAGATGTGGTTTTGGAGTAAGGTTGTGGGTGGCAAAGTAGAGCAGAATCATTTGCATTCAGACCACTGCCAAGGCCATGAAAACAGATGAAATCATCAGGAAGTAAATTTGAGGAAAAAAGAGAAGATTGCCTTCTGTTTAGGTTTTTTTTAAAGTTGAGGTTAAGTGACTTGCCCAGGGTCACACAGCTAGTAAGTGTCTGAGGTCACATTTGAACTCAGATCCTCCTGAGTCCAGGTCTGGTGCTCTATCCACTGCACCACCTAGCTGCCCCGGAAGACTGTCTTCTGAAAGGTGTATGTCAAAGTATAGGCTGAAGAAAACTCAGCTTGGAAGTAGCTCACGTAAAAAAGACCTGGGGGTTTAAGATGACCACAAACTCAATACAAGCTGTCACTATGATATTGCTGCATTAAAAAAAAACACACAGTCTTAGGATGTATTAATGTTGATAGTGATAGCTGATGTATAATATTTTAAGGTTTGCAAAGTACTTTACGTGCATTATCTTACTTGAACCTCACAGCAAACCCAATGAAGTAGGTGCTCCTGGTATTTTATTCACATTTTACAGATGAAGAAACTCGCTGTGGTCCTATTGCTAATAAGTATCAGAAATAAGATTCAGACCAAGGTTGCTTCTGACTCTGAAGGTTCGACATGCCTTATTCCATGCCATGCTGCTTCTCAGTGGTAAATAAGTCACAGAAGGTACTGATCTCATTGTACTATTCAGACCACATCAGTAGTGGCATTTTCGATTTGGATTAACAAATTTTAAGGACATAGACAAATTAGAGTGGGTCCAAAGGAAGGGTGGCGTGGGCAGTGAAGGTTCTGGAACCATGTCTAAAAGAATAATAATTGAAGGAACTGAGGATATTTAGCCTGAAAAGATTAAGAGGAGACATGATAGCTCTCCTCAAATATTTGAAAGCAGTCAAGGGGTTGAGCTAGCTTTGTATACCATAGACAGAATTGGGACAAATAAATGGACAGGACAGAGAAAAAGATTTTAGCTCAGTATGAGGAAGACTTTTCCTGTACTTGAGCAGTAACAGACCTGATTGCCTTGAGAAGTGTTTGCTGCCTGACTCTGGAGGTTTGCAGATAGAGCCTGGATGCTGTACTGAACAAGGCCACTAGCACTGGATGAGCCAGGCTAGCTAGATGATCTTCCAGGGCCTTGCTGGGTCTACAGTTCTGTGTGGAGAAACAAGCTGTGACAGAGGAGGAGTCTCAGGAGGGGACAAGTGTCTTGTTGTCAGAGGAATGAAGGTCAGGAAGCATTCTGAGAAGAGCAGTTATCTTTCATGTGTCAGGTTGAGAATGTTAGAATTGAGACTAGGCGCTGAGATTTAGGCCTTGAGGCAGGTTCTCTGGTGGAGACTTGGAGAGAGTATATTCGATGCAGTACCAGAGATGGAGGATGTTCTGGATGGGATCAAGTTAAAAATTAGGCCCAATGAATGTAGGTGACATGTTCTGGAACCTACTATGGAGCAATGAGGTCGGAGAAGCTATACTATCAAGTAAAAGCCATTTGAAAATGAGGATATGGGGCAGCTAGATGATATACTGGATAGAGCACTGGCCCTGGATTCAGGAAGACCTGAGTTCAAATTTGGCCTCAGATACTTGGTACTTACTAGCTGTGTGACCCTGAGTAAATCATTTCACCCCATTGCCTCACCCCCCCCCAAAAAAATGAGGATAAGTTTGAGTGAACCAAGGCAAGTCTATCTGAAGTGAGACACTAGTGATCAGGGAAAGTCAATGAATAGGACAGCAAGAGAAAACCTTACTTGTCATAATAGTTAATTTTTTTTTCTATTGGAAAATAAAAATTCAGGTTTACATTGGGTTGAAATTAGAACCAAACAGCTCTCCATTTTAAAACAGCATTATCACAGAAAGCATGATGCCTTCTGCAATGTAAATAGGAACTGCAATCTTTCCAAGTTATTACCGTGTTAACAGGTTGACAGATATGTGCAAATTGTGACTCACCGCTCAATTTGGCACTAAATTAATGTCTTTCAGCACTGCGTCTGCCCAAGTGTAAACTAGTTACCACTGCTGTGTTCCTGCTTGTTTGACTGTATCCAAAAGGTAAAAATTAAAGTAATTCAATTCTGCTATAGCCTGGAGTACAACATATGGTAAAAGTGTAGGAGTAGAGCACTGTGTTCCTACCTGTTCCCAGGCCTGCAAATAAAGCCTGTCCAGATTTTGCTAAATGAGTGCTTACTCATAGCAAAAGTGTTTTCAGACACCATTCAGGTATTTCTAGCAGCCTGTACTGCTCTGGAGAGCATCATTCTAAGAAATATCACCAGAGAGGTGGTATGACAAAGAATGCAAAAGAAAAGTGGCAGTTCCCATTGGATTTTGAATTCGAAGTTCTGAGCTTTCCTTTTCTCTGTCACTTCTGGCAGTCTGTGATACTAAATTCAAGAGGTTTTGATGCATTTTTAAAAGGGAAATGTTTTGGTTTTGTCCTGAGAATAAAGACATTGTTTTCCTTAGTAAAGATGCTCCTGGGTTTCTTCCTTTCTCTACTTGGCAAATACATGAATACATAACACAAATTGCCTTTTACAGATGACATCTTCCTCATATCAGGCACGTGAATGAAAAGCATTCCCTTTTTTTAGAAATGCTTTTGCTCGATAACATTTTAATAACCTGTTCTGGGCTTTTCTGATAGCCTAGATTCTCCTTCCTACCTCCTGCACTCTTCCTCTCTACTGCATCTTTTATATACTGTTCTGCCTTTTCCCTTCTGCCTCCTGGGGACATATTTCCTCGTTCACCTGTCCACTATCCCCCAAGATAAAGTACAGATCTTAAGATTGTACAATATTTGACTGTTTTTCTTCAGACACTGTATGGTACTGCCTGATTTCAAAACTGGATCTTTTTGAAAGCACAAGCAAGTGCTTAGAGTCCTGGAATCCTCCAGTTTGGTGTCTGACTTTCTTTTCTTTTACTTATTTTTTGACCTGAGATAATCATTTTAGTTAACCTGTGCCTCGGTTTTCTTACTTCATTAAGAAAAGCATTTTGGAACCTTCAAGGTAAAAGGTGCAATGGAGGGCAAACTATTATGTTACCATCGCATTGAAGCTTGACATGCTTCTTTGCATTAGACTTCCAAAGCTATGATATCTATTGATTGAGGTTCAGTTCAGAAGACATTGCCCTCCCCCCTCATTAGCATATAGTTAGCAATGACTCCATTCACATGCATGTGACAGCTGATTTTTCCTTTCTACTGAGCCCAATCTAAATCACACATACAATCATAGAAGAAAAAGAAATTACGACATTCAGAAATGATTCAAATGATACTGATGCATAATGTTGGCATGCTGTCTTGTTGGGTTTTTTTTAAATGGGGCTTTGTTATATATCTTCCGTGATCCCAAGAAACATGTTCCTTTTTCACTTATTTTTTTCCATTAGTTTCCTGAGCCCTCCCCCAAATTTTTTGTATCTTTTTGAGCTGAAGCTGAGACTATGTGGCATAAAGTCAAAAAAGCTGTAAAGAACCTCAGGAGGTTGTATGTTGCCTTGGGCAGTTCGTTTCTTTAACCATTCAGGACAGATGGTTGTCTATCCTGTTTTTAAAGAGCACCAGAATGGAAATTCAGAACCTTTATTGATAGTCTTATTTGATGTTTAATCAGCTTCACTCTGAAGAAACTCCTCCTTCTATCTAGGTATATTCTGTCTTTTAGCTGATTTCCCTTTGTTTGGGTCTTTGTGGCAATAAATAGCATTTTTTTTCTTGTAGCATCCAACCTAAAGAGAGCTGAGATTCAATCTCCAGTCTTCTCTTCTTCCAAATAAACACTCATCAGCTTCTTGAACTTGTTTTCCTTTTTCTTTGCTCCAGATTTTCCCCCTTCTCTTAAAATGCAAAGACCGAGCTCTGTCTTCAGAATTTGCCTGTTTCTAATCACCCAGGTTTGGAGTCATCTTTGATTCTCTTATCCCTCTCCCCTTACATGCAGTCATTTGCCAAATCTCAGTTCTACTTCCACAACTTCTCCCACATCTTCCTGCCTTTTTTCTCCTCATGCAGCCAGTGCCCTAGATGGGCCTCATCACCTATCACTCACCTAAACTGTGTCAGTGGACTCGCAAACCCTAGTCTCTCCCTTTTCCTGTCTGTCATTCACACAGATTCCACATTTGTAGCAAAGCTTCGGTGACTTTGTATTGTCTCCAGGATGAGATGCAAACTCCTCTCCTTGGCATTTAAAATTCTTTACATTCTGATTTTAACCTATCTTTTCAGACTTATTTCATAGTATTCTCCTTAACACATAACATGCAATGTGTCAGCCAAACTAGCCTGCTTGCTCATTCCCTTAGACAACATTTCATCTACACATGAACACCTCTTTAGATGCTACCTCCTCTATGAGAAATTTCCTGATTGCCTTCCAGTTGTCAGTGCTCCTTCCATCCTTGCCTAAATTACTTTCTTATAACTTTATGTATATTTTGTATCTACTTTTCTGTGTGTACATGTGGTTTCCTTATAGTATTAATGTCCTTAAGGCTGAGTTTTCATTTTCATTTTTGTTTTTGTATCCCTGGTGTCTAGAACAGTACCTGGCAATCTAGTAGGTCTTTAATAACTGCTTATTTAATTGAATTGAAAATTAGGTATAATGCTATGGTAAAGTTCTAATTTGTGCTGAAAGATAAAGACTTTCTCTTAATACATTCAAGTTTGTATGCATTTTTTATTAATATTACAGGGCTTTTGGCTAAAGTTTTTTTCCTGTTTGATTTTGCATTGTTACGTTGCTTCTCTGAATATAGCACTTTTCCATTTGTCTCTGATTTCTAATAAACCATTTTGTTCAGTATCATATCCAGCCTTTTGTTATCCCATAGTCATGAGGTAGTTTATTCTCTATGCGTCCGTTGGGAATTTCAAGATGAGGATATACCGTCACAGGATTTCATGCTGAAAGCATCTGAGTTGGAGAAATCATTTTTCTTGTTACAAAATCAACTTCTTCATTGTGAGCCTTCATTAAGAGAGTGGCCACCCATTATTAAGATTATTACACAGAATGTGCTGGTTTATTTTTCTCTTGCTATTGGTGAATTATCTACCCAAAAGCACTTACCTGAACCAGGTATCTTCAGTAAGTAAAGATTTTCAAAGCATAAGATAGTATTTTATTATAGCAACTTGAGATTAGTCCCCTCAAAAAAAAGTTGAGTGATATAAAGAAATCCTTAGCAGTTTGTTGCTTGTCATTACTTTGAATGTTGCTATAATTTATATCTGTACTTTTTTTTTCCTACTTAGGTATGTTGATGATGTGATCAGCCGTATTGATAGGATGTTCCCTGAAATGTCGATTCATTTGTCGAGACCCAATGGAACATCTGCAATGCTTTTGGTAAGACTCATTTGATCAAGTTGAAGGGAATTATAGAGAAAAGTTGACTGAGATTACTTTTCTAGTCCTGAATATTAGGCCCTTATTGATGTAAATTAGGCTCTAATTGGATGGACAACAGTGTGTCTCTTTTTAATGGTATATGTCTGTCTCTAAGAAAGAAAATACAGTTCCCCAATATCAACAACAATATGTGCTCTGTGACATTCTATTGTATCATGTTCACAAAATCATAGAATTTTAGAGCTGAAAGAGACTTTAGAAGTGAACCTTATCTATGATAAGTCACCTCCCCCTACTCCTTTGTAGTAGGAGGAGGTCCACAGATATGAAACACTTCATGTTTTCAGATTTTTTTTCAATGTATTGATTGATTTTACTGATTTTTTCCCCCTTAAAAAATAATCTTTGTTTCATAGGATGGATGACTTTCTGGGAGGAAGGATAAGGAAATATAGAGGAGGAAATTTAGGCAAGGTAAAAAACAAATTATCTATAAAAATTTATTTAAAAAAAAAAGAAATAGACCTCCTCCAAGGAGTTTGGTTATTAAATTACACAAAGAAAGTAAGTACCTCTTTATAAGATCTTCTTCCCTATAATGAGGTCACATGGTATGAACCTCAAGGGCAGCAATTTTGTTGACGCTCTAGTGTTTTATCCTAAGATGCTGCATATTGCAGTAGAAAGATTATCATACTGAAATTTAGAAGGTCAGTGTCCTAATTCCAGCTCCACTGTAAACCTCATGCAGTTTACGGCAGCTCTTTGGGCCTTACTTTGTTCCTTCATAAAAATGAAGGAGTTAGATTAGGCTGATTTTTAGTTTCCCCAAATTCTGTGATTTTAAGTCTATCAAAAGCAAATGATATTTGACCATTGAAAACTGTTATGAATTACAATTTTAAATAGGAAGAGGTGCTGTAGTAACTGAAAATATGTCTTTATAAAATAAAGATAGAGGGGGCAGCTAGGTGGCACAATGGATAGAGCATTGGCCCTAGAGTCAGGAGGACCTGAGTTCAAATCCAGCCTTGGACACTTGACACTTATTGGCCGTGTGACCCTGGACAAGTCACTTAATCCCATTGCTTGGCCAAAAAAAAATAGAAAATAAAAATAAAGGTAGAGAGAGTGCACTAGTCTTATGATCAGAGATTCTAGTGTTTCTGATGAATACATTTTTTTAAAAAATTTTTTAAATTTTAAAATTTAAAATTTTTTTTCTTTTTCTTTTTAGACAATTGGGGTTAAGTGACATGGGCAGGGTCATACAGCTAGTAAGTGTCAAGTGGTTGGTCTGAGGTCAGATTTGAACTCAGGTCCTCCTGACTTCAGGGCTGGTGCTCTATCCACTGCACCACCTCGCTGCCCAAAATCCATCTTTTTTTTTGGTTTGTTGGTCAGCACCAGTCATGTTGACCTCAGTAGTTCTCATTTTCTTATGTCTTTTCCTTGTCAGTCCATAAAATGTGGGATTTTGTTGTTACCTCTTTATCATATGTATAGATTCACAAAAGGTCATTATGCTTTGAAATGAAGATGCTAGTAGAAATCCTAAATTAGATTATTAATTAGGTAGTTATGGAGCACTTCAAGGATGAAAAGCATTTCCGAGTGTTTGTTTTTAATAATACTCTTTTGGAGAACAATTAAGTGAAGACAGTTTTTTTAAAAAGATTCTACATTTCAAAGGAAACAAAGTTTATTAAGTAAGAGCAGCTGGTTTTGATGGGATATCAGTGAGACAGGGAGTTAAAATGCAGTGTCCTTTCCTCTTCAGTCTAATTGCTACCATTTGTTGAGAGCCTAGAGTGAGTGGTTGTCTGGGTCTGGTATTTCACTTTTGTTCAGTCTTACAAATAGCCACTCACCTAGTCAGAGTATATAGATAAAGCAAGTAGTAAGAATGCTTATTTGGCTTATGTAGTGGTTTGTATCTTAGGGAGAGATCAATTTGGTGATTGTTAAATGCCTTTTTGGTTGTTGTTTAAATGAAGGGTAGGGGTCAGTGGGAAATTTGAACTGGTAATGACAATAACATCAAATCACATATAATATTTTAAAGTTTACAAAGGTTAATTTATTATACTTGACTGGGAAACAGTCTTAGCAATGCTCTTCTGAGTACCAGAAGTTGCTTTTTATATATCAGAGTATTCTTGGGGATAAGGGGGTAAAATAATACTTTTAATTTATAGGAAAAGGAATTTTTTCCATATAAGATGTTTTTGCACATGAATGAATACCACTGCCTTCCTTGGTTAGACATATAGATTGTCTTATATTTAAGAACCTGTAGACTGGACTCCTGTGTTTAGCACACCTGCCAATGAGCAGAGAAGTTAATGAAGATAAAAATGAAAGCATCCTTAGAGAAAGAGGTTCGTTCAAATTATCTCTAGGTCATTTAGCTTCTGTTTCATGATGAAGGTAGGAATTTGGCATTGGAGTGAATAAGCAGTGAAGGCTAGATTATCGATAAACAGGTCCAAGATATTAGAGTTACTTACACCTGAGAAAACAGGCTTTTATATCACAATGACATATTGGCCACATCAATTTTCACAGGGAGCTTCTGTGTTAATAGACTGATGAGAGGGCTTTTGGGCTCTACTCAAGGGTGCAACTCATTTTACATGTATAATGTACATGTAATTTTATACCTGAGGATGATTGATTGCAGATCCAAATACCTCAAAGTGGTTGCCTTCATGTATTGACACAGGGATCTAGATGAAAGTTGTAAATATTTATGGGTGTGGTTATTGGTCATGTGAGTCACAACCAAAGATAACTTTTGGTGTAGTATTTTCTTGTATTATTGTTTAAAGAATAAAGAAAAGAGGCAAGTTGAACTGACTACTGGTAAGAACTGTCATTAGATGTTCTTTGCCAGTAGGAATAGCATAAATGATTTCTGACTCTAGTTCCCAAAATTCCCGACTGGCTGCAAGTGCCATGAAAATTCTCCAAAAATTTAAATTGATTTCAATTCACTGTCTCTTTAAAAAGATTTTTCACTGAGAGTGGCTACAGCGAAATTTTTTGGAGTCAAAAATCCCAAGGGGGAAGTAAATAGAATCCCAGAAGCGGTTGGGACTCATCCTTTGTCTTCATGGAAATCTAAGTGGAGCCAAGCCTTTCTGTAGATTCCTTCACTGACTATTTCTTAGCCTTGCCTCTTATCTTAAGTCAGTCCTCTTATGAGGGAAGCAAAATAGAAGGAAGAAATAACTTTACTGAAAACAGTTTTTATCATAAGAAAATAAAATCCAGCTATGGATTGAATTGGTTGACATGGAGTCACCCAATGCCCATTTCCAGTCTTCCACTACAGCTTTGTCTGGGTTGACTCCTAAACGACATTACTAGCCCAGAGTTGAATCAGTATTTTTAGAATTTGTTGAAGATTCTAAATCCCCTTGGGAACCTACCTTCTATTCTTTTCTTTCGGTATGGACTCCCTATCCCTTTGGCATATAGATTGCTTTGTAGTACTCCTGTCCCTCTCAAGGCCCTGTTCTTAGAGCAGTTCTGCCTTTCTCTGGGCCTTTAGAAGTTCAGCCTTTTTCCTTGATTTGTTCTTCTCTGACATCATTAGTTTTTCTAGAGCATACTTGTAATTACTAAGACCAAACTAATATGGTGATTGAGATTTGTGGGTAGCTCTCCACTGTTATTAGATCTAGCTCGAAGTTAGTTGCTGTTGCCACACACACCCCTTCTCTGAAGCTTAGGCATCTTCTCCACAGAGAAGGGATGTTAATTTATATCTGTTTGTTAGCCCCTGCCTTTAGCATCACCTTTCACTGTTAAGACTAGAGTCTTAGAAATAAAACAGAAGGTCCGTATCAGGATAAAAAGTAGATTCCTGTTGAAGACACTGAAGAAATTAATAGTTTTTTAGTCAGATGAGTTAAGTAGCATGGTAAAAGTTGTGTTTGAGGAAGATTAATCTGGAAGCCATGTCTGCTCGAGATTAGAATTGTGGGAGAGCCAGAGTAGAGGTAGTATGGCCAGTTAGTTGGCCATCACAGTAGTTTAGGTGTTAGGTATGGTCTGATCTAAGATATTGGCAGCAGGAATGGAGAGAAAGAGTAAGTAGGTGAAGACATCTAGAAGTATCTCTATGACCTGCTACAACCAGAGCAGATGCTGAGTTGTTCTTCCTTGCCTACACACTCCAGTATCCCTTTGAATTGTGTCCAGGTGATCCAGGAGACTCACAAGCTAATTTTGTGATGGGGAGAAAAGTATGACAGTGAGAAAGAAACCTCCTCCCCTAATCTATTTAATACTAATCTAGATAATACTTAATTTTATGTTGACTAGTGAGTTTTTGTTGGCAGCTAGTTCTATATAAGTAGTATTCCAGGGGCAGCTAGGGGGCGCAGTGGATAGAGCACCGGCCCTGGATTCAGGAGGACCTGAGTTCAAATTCGGCCTCAGACGCATAACTCTTACTAGCTGTGTGACCCTGGGCAAGTTACTTAACCCCATTGCCTAGCACGCCCCCCCCCCCAAAGGTAGTATTCCATGCTGCTGTATGGATAGCCAAAGAAGTGCCTAAATATATTAAAGGAGCATTAAAAGGTCTAAATGTGGGGGCGGAGCCAAGATGACAGAGTGAAAGTAGTGACTTGCTTGAACTCTCCCCCAAACCCTTCCAAATACCTGTAAAAAATGGCTCTAAACAAATTCTAAAGCAGCAGAACCAACAAAAAGACAAAGTGAAACAAACTTCCAGCCCAAGACAACCTGGATGGCTGATCAGAAAGGTAGAGGAGCGCAGGCCTGCGTGGGCATGCAGGCCGCAGTGAGCCTGGAGCAGGCCTCAGAGGACTGAATCACGGGGAGCTGTGGTGGATTCCAGAAATCTCATCCCACAAACAGCAAAGACAACTTAGAAGGTCAGTGTGGAAAGACTGTTTCTGCGGTGAGAGAGAGGCATGGAGGTTTCAGCTCCAGTCCCCGAGCGCAGCCCCTGGGTGGCGGCTGCCTCCTGAGTTTCCTGCCCACAGACTGAGGGGGAATCAAGTGGTTGATCAGAGGGGTATTTCAGAGATCTCTCTGCTGGTGCAGGATTCTTTTGCTTTGCCCTGCTTGGATCTGGGTCACAATTCTGGGTAGTGGTCTTAGGGCAAAGAGGAGTGTTGGCCTGGTGAAGCTTGTAGTGGTGATGAAGATATAATCCTCCTCACAGTTCCAAGGTAGAAAAGAGTGCTTGTGGTTACTCATAGACCAGAGCACAGGCCAGGAAAGGAATAAACACCTCGTGCTTGATCATAGCACCTTGGAAGAACTGAAAATTTACAGGTCCCTACAAGTATCTCTGAAAACATCTGCACAAAACCCCTGAAGCTTGGGACAGTACATTCTCCACACTGGAAATAGACCCCTACCTTGACAGAGAGTTTATAACTCAAGTAATTGGCCAGGATCATGAGCAAGCAGTGCAAAAAGAGTCAGACTATATTATCTTACTTTGGTGACAAAGAAGATCGAAATATGCAACCAGAAGAAGACAACACAGTCAAAGCTCCTATATCCAAAGCCTCCAAGAAAAATATGAATCAGTCCCAGGCCATGGAAGAGCTCAGAAAGGATTTTGAGAAGCAAGTAAGAGAAGTAGAGGAAAAACTGGGAAGAGAAATGAAAGTGATGCAAGAAAATCATGAAAAACAAGTCAACAGCTTGCTAAAGGAGACCCAAAAATATTCTGAAGAAAATAACACCTTAAAAAATAGCCTAACCCAAATGGCAAAAGAGGTCCAAAAAGCTAATGAGGAGAATGCCCTAAAAAGAAAAATTGGCCAAATGAAAAAGGAAGTCCAAAAGCTTACTAAAGAAAATACTTCCTTAAAAATTAGAATAGAGCAATTGGAAGATAGTGACTTTATGAGAAATCAAGACACTGTAAAACAAATCCAAAACAATGAAAAATTAGAAAGCAGTGTGAAATATCTCATTGGAAAAACAGCTGACCTGGAAAATAGGTCCAGGAGAGATAATTTTAAAATTATTGGACTACCTGAAAGCCATGATCAAAAAAAGAGCCTAGACATCATCTTTCAAGAAATTATCAAGGAAAACTGCCCTGATATATTAGAACCAGAAGGCAAAATAGAAATGGAAAGAATCCACCGATCTCCTCCTGAAAGAGATCCCCAAAGGAAAACTCCTAGGAATATTGTGGCCAAATTCCAGAGTTCCCAGGTGAAGGAGAAAATATCACAAGCTGCTAGAAAGAAACAATTTAAGTATTGTGGAAAAACAATCAGGATAGCAGAAGATGTAGCAGCTTCTACATTAAAGGACCACAGGGCATGGAATATAATATTCTGGAGGGCAAAGGAGATAGGATTACAACCAAGAATCGCCTACCCAGCAAAACTGAGTGTAATCCTTCAGGGGGAAAAATGGTCATTCAGTGAAATAGAGGACTTTCAAGCATTCTTGATGAGAAGACCAGAGCTGAATAGAAAATTTGACTTTCAAATACAAGACTCAAGTGGAACATGAAGAGGTAAACAGGAAAGAGAAATCATAAGAGACTTATTAAGGTTGAACTGTTTACATTCCTGCATGGAAAGATGATATTTATAACTCATGAGATCTTTGTCAGTATTAGGGTAGTTGGAGAGAAAAAAATTAGATAGATAGATAGATAGATAGAGGGCACAAGGTGAGTTGAAGATGAAGGAGTGATATCTGGAGAAAAAAAATTAAGTGGGGAGAAAGGATTATACTGGCGGAAGGAGAAAGGGAGAGGTAGAATGGGGTAAATTATCTCACAAAAAAACAGATAAGAAAAAGCTCTTACAGTGGACGGGAAATGGGGAAGGTGAGAGTGAATGAGTGAATCTTATTTTCATCAGATTTGGCTTAAGGAGGGAATAACATACACACTCAATTGGGTGTGGAAATCTATCTTACCCTACAGGAAAATGGAGGGGGGGAAGGGGACAAGAGAGCAGGGAGGTGATAGAGGGGAGGGCAGATGGGGAGAGGGGGTAACCAGAAGCAAACACTTCTGAGGAGGGACAGGGTCAAAAGAAAGAACAGAATAAATGGGGGGGGGAGGATACGATTAAGGGAAATGAAGTTAGTTTTTCACAACATGTCTACTATGGAAGTGTTTTGCAGTATAACTGCACATGTATAACCTATATTGAGTTGCTTGCCTTTTCAGTGAGGGTGGGTGGGAAGGGAGGAAGGGAGAAAATTTGGAACCCAAAGTTTTAAAAACACATGTTTTAAAAAAATGTTTTCACATGCAGCTGGGAAATAAGAAATATAGGAAATGGGGTACAGAAATCTGTCCTGCCCTACAGGAAAATAGAAGGGGAAGAGGATAAGTGAAGGGGGGGAGACAGAAGGGAGGGCAGACTAGTGGAAGGGGTATTCAGAATGCATGCCATCTTGGGGTGGGAGGAGGGGAAAAATGGGGTGAAAATTTGGAACTTGAAATCTTGTGGAAGTGATTGTCGAAAACTAAAAATAAATAAATAAAAAGCAAAAAACAACAAAAAAAGTCCTAAATGTATTGCTTAGAATTTTCCACTGAATTTTCTGCTATTCTTAATTACTCTTCAAATGTAATTTCACGTAGGTTCTTGTGTCTTTGGAAAAGGCATACCAGAGCCACACGAAATCAGTTCAGCAATCTAAGAATGGTTTCTGAAAGTGGTGGGGGAGGGGAAGGGGGGGCGGGGAAGAGAGGGAGTGTCCTATCTATTTTGAGGGAGCTAGGGCAGTTTCTTTTTCCTGAGTAAAATCTAATTGGAAATAGAATCTAATGGTTTCCTGAAATGCACCAGGACAGAATGCTGAGGCAGCTGTCTAAATGGCCAAAGAAGTCACCATACACATTTGGAGAACATTAAATAACCTAAATGTATTGTTTGTAACTTTCCCTTGAATTTGCTGCTGTTACAGTTCTCCTGAAAGGGGTGTGTGTGAGAGAGAGAGAGAGAGAGTGTGTGTGTGTGTGTGTGTGTGTGTGTGTAAAAACAACATAAAATAATTGGAACTCCAGAATAGTCAGTGAGCAAGGACAGTTTTAATTCCTTTTCAGCTAGTTCCTCCTTCGCCAAGGTATCTCTGCCAACAAATTGTAGACAGTTTAAATCTTGAGGTAATTTGTCACTCTGAACCTTGAGACCTAGTGGGACCCCAGTGCCAGTGTTGCAGTTTGGGAATTGGTATAATTTGTGATAAACTATTTCCCTAAGCATGTGAGTGATTAAAAACCTCCTCACATTGTAGATAGAGGTGAGGCAGGATTAAGGTAAAGAGAGAGCAAGTACCAAAATGCTCTTGGAGAGTCCTGTTTCTAAGCCAAATACAGCTGCCACGGAGTAACAAAAGGTCAACCCCCTGAGTCCTTACGCTGAATAACCAACCCCAGAGCTTCTAGTCCAACCCTTGTTGGGCTGGGTATTTGACTAAGAAACTAGTCAGAGTAATCCAGATGTGCATAGACCTAAAGACATAATATGTTAGTGTATCCTTCTGATGAATTATGCCCCAAACATCAGAAGTGTGAGATTTTGTATCATAAGTCTGTAAGTGCAGTTAAATTAGTTCATCCATATTAGATGTAAAGCAGAGGTTGTGTGACAAAACAAAATACAGGACTAGACATCTCTGATCCTTGGGACCTCTCAAACCAAAATAGGAATTATGCGCCAAAGATAAAGCAATTTTAGCTGTCTCCACAGTTTTAATTCACCAAGTTCCCAAACAAGGTAAAAACTTGATGAAATAACAGCATAGAAGGCAAATGTTCCGCAATCCCTAATGAACACTCACTCAGCATCCCCTCCCCCACTGCCCACCATACTCTCAACAGCACAACTGCACAAGCCAACCCATGTCCTTGCAACAGATCTCAGCTCCACACCCTGACTCTCCCTCCCTCTGCCTAGTGCTGCAGAGGTCTAAACTCCAAGCAGTACCAACTTTCTCAGTCTGTGATAGCTACATGATAGCACTGTGTTGCAGTGGAGCTCTGCAGGAGAGCAGAATAGAGAATGGGCAGGTCAGATTTCAGCATTTTTAACAGAACTCGCTAGCCTAATCCCCCCCACACATCTCCCAGTACCTTTGGGATCCAAACTCCAGATATCAGAAATGTGCTCAAGCTCCCATAACCCTGGGGCATCATTCTGTGCTGCAACCAAGCTGGATCCAAGCAAGAGAATGAGGAAGGACCCATATATATGGGGCTGTGTGTTTCTCCACTGAATCTGAAGGAAAGAGCCCAACATTCAACTGGGGCCAGTCCTGTTCCCCAAGAAGTTATTGGGGGCAGAGACCTAGGCTGGTGAACCATGAATCGCCCAGTAGGGGAAAAGCTTGAGTTAGTTTTGAGACCCCATTTGGAAGGAAACTGCCACCAGAGGGGAGGGAGTCAGAAAGTGAGCAATAGTGGAAAGTAAGAAAAAAACAGAAATAATCCAGATCTCAAGAGGAAGAAAACTCAGAGACTTTGAGAATAAGCGCAATGTTAATAGCAGAAGGAAATATGGCCTCCAGATATAGTGAGAGGCATCTATGAATAAATGGTGCAAAATGAAGAAAAATTATTCTGTACCTAATGAGGCAGAGGCCTCTGTGAATTTTAAAGAGTATATGGAACCATATCACACCTTTCCTGAATCATGTTAAAAAGAAATAAGAATTGTGTTAGCAGAATTTATGTATGTGATAGCAGAATTAAACAGAATAAAAAACTCAAATGCATTAGGAAAATTCTCTCTCTTTTTTTAAATGTTTTATTTTTTAATTAATTTTTAGTTTTCAGCAGTCACTTTTGAGTTTTAAATTTTTTCTCCCCACCTCCCTCCCCAAGACAGCATGTGATCTGATATAGGCTGTACATATACATTCCCATTAAGCATATTTTCACATTAGCCATGTTGTGAAGAAGAATTCGAACTAATAGGAGGAACCACAAGAAAGAAGAAACAAAAAAAAAAACAGAAGAAAGAAAAAAAAAAGCAAATAGTATGCTTCAATCTTCATTCAAACTCCATAGTTCTTTCTCTGGATGTGGATAGCATTTTCTACCATGAGACTTTTGGAGATGTCTTAGATCTTTGCATTGCTGAGAAGAGCTAAGTCTGTCAAAGTTAGTAATTGCACACCGTGGCTGTTACTGTGTACAACGTTCTCCTGGTTCTGCTCACTTCACTCAACATCAGTCCATACAAGTCTTTCCAGGTTTTTCTGAAGTCTGCCTGCTTATCATCTCTTATAGCACTATAGTATTCCATTACATTCATATACCACAACTTATTCAGCCATTCCCCAATTGATGGGCATCAATTTCCAATTCTTTGCCACCTGAAAAAGAGCTGCTATAAATATTTTTGTACATGTGGATACTTTTCCCATTTTTATGATCTCTTTGGGATACAGACCTGATAGTGATAGTATGGTAGGATCAAAGGGTATGCACATTTTTAAAGCTTTTGGGCATAGTTCCAAATTGCTTTCCAGAGTGGTTGGATCAGTTCACAACTCCATCAACAATGCACTAGAGTTCCAATTTTTCCACATCTTCTCCAGCGTTTATCATTTTCCTTTTCTGCCATATTAGCCAATTCAGTAGACGTGAGGTGGTACCTCAGAGTTGTTTTAATTTGCATTTCTCTAATCAATAGTGATGTACATCATTTTTTCATATGACTATAGATAGCTTTAATTTCTTCATTGGAAAACTGTCTGTTCATATCCTTTGACCATTTATCAATTGGGAAATGACTTGTATTCTTATAAATTTGACTCAGTTCTCTATATACTTTAGAAATGAGGGCTTTATCAGAGACACTTGCTGTAAAAATTGTTTCCTGAGCTTTCTGCTTCCCTTCCAATCTTGGTTGCATTGGCTTTGTTTGTATAAAACCTTTTTAATTTAATGTAATCAAAATTATCTGTTTTGCATTTCATAATGTTCTCTGTCTCTTGTTTGTTCATGAATTCTTCCCTTGTCCATAGATCTGACAGATCCTTGCACTCCTAATTTGCTTATGGTATCACCCTTTATGTCTAAATCACATACTCATTTTGACCTTGTTTTGGTATACAGTGTGAGATGTTGTCTGTGCCTATTTTCTGCCATATTATTTTCCAGTTTTCCCAGCAGTTTTTGTCAAATAGTGAATTCTTACCCCAGAAACTAGAGTCTTTGGATTTATCAAACAGTAAATTACTATAGTCATTGACTACTGTGTCTTATGTACTTAACCTGTTCCACTGATCCACCACTCTGTTCCTTAGCCAGTACCAAATAGTTTCAATGATTTATAATGTATGCATTATAATACAGTTTTAGATCTAGTATGGCTAAACCACCTTCCCTTGCATTTCTTTTCGTTAATTCCTTTGATATTCTGGACGATTTGTTCTTCCAGATGAATTTTGTTATTTTCTTTTAGCTCTATATAATAAAATTTTGAATAGTTTGTTATGGCACTAAATAAGTAAATTAATTTAGTTGGAATTAGCATTTTTATTATATTAACTCAGTCTACCCATGAGCAACTGATATTTTCTCTATTTAGATCTTACTTTGTGTGAAAAGTGTTTTATAATTGTGTTCATATAATTCCTCAGCTTGTCTTGGCAGGTAGACTCCCAGGTATTTTATATTGTCTGCAGTTACTTTAAATAGAATTTCTCTTTCTATCTATTCCTGCTGGGTCTAGCAGACTTTTAAAGAATAATTAGTACCTATGCTACACAAATTATTCTAAAAAATTAAAAAAAAAAAAAAGAAAGCACCCTACCAGAGTCCTTTTATGAGACAATAGTAATTCTAATACCTAAACCAGCAAATGGTAAAACACAGGAGGACTACAGACCAACATTATTAATGAATATTAATTCAAAAGTTTTAAATTAAATCCTGTCAGATTACAGCAGTTGATTAATTTGTTATGACCAAATTAAATTTCTACCAGGGATGCAAGAATGGTTCAATATTAGAAAAGCAGTCAACATAATTAATCGTATTAAAAGCAACCTCCCCCCCCCAAATCTAAAGCCACATGACTATCTCAATAGACTTAGAAAAAGTCTTTGACTAAGTACAATGCTCATTTATGCTAAAAACCTTACAAACCATAGGTTTTTTTAATATCAGGAAAAATATGTAAATCCAAAAGCAAGCATCATTATATGTAATGGGAATACACTAGAACCTTTTCCAGTAAAGAGAGGAATAAAGCAAAGATGCCCATTCTCGCTATTATTTGATAGCATTCTGAAAATTCTATCAATAGCAATAAGAGAAGAACAAATTAAAAGTGTACAAGATGGATAAACAAGAGATAAAACTCTCCCTATTTACTTATCATATGATGGTTTACTTGGAAGATCCTAGGGAATCAGCAGAGCTACTAATTGAGACAATGGCTTCCGAAAAGTGGCAGGCTTCAAAATAAACTCTCATAATCAACTTCATTTCCACCTAATAATTAAAAAAAAAAACATGAAGCAATAGTAGAAAACAAAATTCCATTCCAGATAACTACAAAATGCATAAAATATCTGGGGATCAATCTAATAAAGCATACAAAAGACTTGCATAGATTCAGTTATAAAGTGCTCCTTAAAGAAATAAAGGAGCAACTAAAATAGCTAAAGAACTAGCCAGTACTCATGGCTGGGCTGTGTCAATATAATAAAAATGACAATACTACCAAAGTTAATTTGCATTTTTAATACTATACTAATTAAATAAGCAAAGAGATACTTTATGGAACTTAACAAAATGATAACATTTTATTTGAAAAAAGAAAAGATGGAGAATATCAAGGGAAATAATGAAAAGAGGAAGAGATGAAGAAAGAATAGCATTTCAGGCCCCAAACTGTATTATAAAGCAGTAGTCATCAAAACTATCTGGAATTGGTTAAAAACAACAACAACAAGAACAATAAGTACATCAGTGGAATGGACTAGACGAGATAAAATCAGAAACAATGGAACTCAACCCAATAGCCATAAATTAGAAAGTAAATTACTTAGGAAATAACTACATGTTTTATTAAAACAAACTTCTGGAAAAACTAGAAAGCAGGATGGCAGAAATTAGACCAATACTTTGATATAGTCCATGTTCTAAATAGATATGTCACCTTAATGTTAAAGATAATACTATAAAAAAAATTAGAACAGAAGCAGATCGTATACCTATCACAGCTATGGTTTAGGAAATTCATTCTTAACAAAACAGGGGATAGAGACAATTATAAAAAAAATAATAGATAAATTTGATTGCAAATTGGCAAACATGACCGTACTCAATGTTGGGGGGATTGTGGGAAGATGGGCACACTGATGTATTATTTGGGGAGCTATAAATTGCTGCAACCATTTATGAAAGCAACTTGGAATTATGCAAATAAAGTAACTAAAATATCCATACTCTTTGACCTAGAGATTTAATTTCTGAGCTTATACCCCAAGAAAGCCTTTGATAAAAAGATCCTATAAACACCAAAATATTTATAGCAGCACTTTTTGTGATAGTAAATAATTGGAAGCAAAGTAGATGCCCATTGGTTGGGGGATAGCCAAACAAATTGTGATATAGTCAATTTGCGTTCCTACAAATCACTGTAGTGTTCAGAACCACAGAATAAAAACCACAGGACTTATAGGGAAAATGGGATAAGGCATATGACACAGAAAACCTTCATCAATGGCAAATTTAAAAAAAGGTAGGAAGCTGTATAATATAGTAGAAAAACTGAACAGATATTAAATGGTTAATGCATAAATACTATAATAACTGGAGGTGGAGTCTAGGTGAGTGGTGTGGAAGGATGGTGATGTTAGTAGGTGTGGACCAACCCTTGCTCCATTCATAGTTCCTACAGTAACAGAAAATAGTCTGTGTGTATATATATGATAACTCTTGAAAAAGATCTGAAGTTTTCTTGTAGAAATGGACATCAGAAAGGTCACAGCTTGTGAGTCCTTGTGAAGACCTGGTGCAAGGAGGGATATCTCAAATCTGATGGAAACTTGTAGCACCAGATAAGGATAGGTGTGGCTCATATTCTCTTAGTTGTCTCCCATGAAGACAAAATCATGCATAAGCAAACCTGAAGTTTGTGTTATGCTCAAATTATTCCTTAATATATACATCATGTGGGAACAAATTCGTGTTATAGCAGTATTGATTGTACATAAATGTAATGTAGTATTACTATGCTGTAAGAAATGATGAATGTAAATAATATAGAGAAACATGGAAAGATCTATGTAAACTACTGCAGAGTAAACAGCCAAGAAAACAATCAATAATCACAGTGACAAACAGTATAGGTGGACAAAAGAAATCACATGTACGAGAAAATCAAAAATGAATGTTGCAAAATCATAAAAAACAAGCGTGGCTTGAAAGAAGAGATTTAAGATGCTCTCAATCCACCCCTTTGTAGAGGTGGGAGGTCCGCAGATGTTCAACATTGAACATCTTTCTGGACTTTTCCAATGTATTGATTGGTTGTGCTGGCAATATTTTTAAAAAGTCATCAATAAAAGCATTTTTAAGTATGTAAAGCAGGCTGGGATGATCACATTTCTTTATTGTGCCCAAAAGACCTCAAATTTGCATTCCTAAGTGAATGGGACTTATTGTACTGATTGGTACTAGCACTGAGAGGCTAGTAATTGACTTAACTTCTTTTAATCACTTTGTGAACCTTGTATAACTAGCCATAGGGGGAAATGTAGCGTATATATGTGTCTCAAATCATAGCCAGTGTGGACTCATGTGAGCTTTTTAAGCATATCCATGTCTCATCTAGTTCAGTTGCCCTGTTTTGAAGTTTTGGAAGGATTTACAAATTAATAATTGTTGGTATAGTTAGACTCTTTTTATTTTTTGAAAGAACAAGTTCATTTGTCTAAAACAACTTTAGGGGGCAGCTAGGTGGCGCAGTGGATAAAGCACCGGCCCTGGAGTCAGGAGGACCTGAGTTCAAATCCAGCCTCAGACATATAATACTCACTAGCTGTGTGACCCTGGGCAAGTCACTTAACCCCATTGCCTCGCCAAAATAAATAAATACATAAAATAAAATAACTTTAGTATGTGACTATTAGGTTAAAATTAATTGATTAGCTGACATCCACTTATGTTCAAGTATTATAAGAAAATAACTGAGTTAGTTTGAAATAAACAGCTGGCTTATGTTGACATTAAAATTTTAATCTTCAGTTTTTGATTGATTTATTGATTAAGTGATACATTTAAAAAGAGAAGGAAAAATTGAATCCTGGACCTACAATCTCCATACTTTAGTTTTTTTTTTAAATTCTCTTTATTTATGAATTTGTATAGCATTTGATTTGCAAAAGAGCAAAGTGCTTTACCAAATTTGAAATTACCCACATTTAAGGGTCTCTTAAGCTTAAGGTCTCTTCAACATTTCCAACTGACCTATAAAAATTAAATGCCATGCTTTTGTGTAATGTATTTTCCTTTGTTAAAATCACTTTGATGTATGTTGTCTCATTTTAACCTTCCCAGACTTCACAAGGTAGATAGAACAGTTAAATTGCTTATGTTTCTATATGTTATTTTATCTATCTGCAAGCATTTTGGGGTGGGGGGAATTTAGGATGAAGACTGACATCAGAGTTATACCTCTGACTCTAGTAAGTGGGGCAAGTAGTACAAGTGGTAAAGTAGTGGGGCAAAGCTAATCCCCAAGCTTAGTATGTACTAGAATCCTTGCAAAAAATAGGTGGTTATGCTAGGACCCATAGTTGTAGAGTTTGGCCTTGACCCTCAGTCACCTTTGCCAATTATTTTTGCATTGTTCTCTGAAGGAGCTTCCTACCTTTGTTCTATGCCCCTTGCATAACTTGCCTATTTATCTGTCTCTTAGGGTTTTATATCCTTCCTGTGCAGAACCTGTGGTTGTGTGCTGATCTTTGTGTTATGTTAATGATGTGTATTTGAGATTTATTCTTGTATCTCTTCTGGCACCATGCAATAAATGTTTGTTGAATGAGTAAATTTGTGCTGTACTTCCAAAAAGTCTTAAGGCAGGCTCACAGATAAACACAGCGTGAAATAAGACATTGAAAAATAGAGGCCACGTAAAGGAAACACCAGGGTAGCAGTTTCTGAGAGCCAGTCTCAGATTCTAGCACATGGCCAATAAAGCTGTCTCTGAGTTTTCTGGCAGGTGAGGTAGAAAGAGAGTTGCATTGGGTTACGTTGTTTTTGTTTTCTCACAAGAAAACACTTGCAAGTTCATCTGCCCAGATCCTTTTTTCTCACTTCTAGAATTAGACTCATGCAGGAATTTAGTGTGTGGTTCCTTACATAAATATTTATTATCTTTGGTTATCATAAAGATGGTGAATATGTTCTTGGAACTTAATGGCAATTGATATAGCTTTCTTTAGTTTTTTCTTTAGATCAGTAATTAGCCCAATTACACTACTACACAATTTATCTAATATTCTTTGTATGTTTTCTTGAGTTAATGACCCAGCTAATTTAAGACATTTAAATGTATTTTTATAATCATAGGATCATAGCTCTAGAGCTGAAAAGGACCTCAAAAGCTCTGTCATTTACAGAGGAGGAAACTAAAGCCCAGGAGATTAAGGGACTTAGCTAAGGTCACATATTGCAGTAATTATCATCCATAGTCACTTAGATTCTCTTCTGGTTCTCCATGGATTCTCAAATTTGAGAGATTCCTCAATCCCAAATGCCAAAAATACTGAGGAATTTTATCCACTGTTAGGAGTTTTAGAGTTCTTATACTGCAGACCTTCACACCTGGCCCTGATAGAAATCAGAGTCTAAGGGTAGACTTCTTGTTGTTGTTGTTGTTGTTGTTGTTATTGTTGAGTTCTTCAGTCATTTCTGATTCTTCATGAACCCCATGGACCATAGCATGCTAGCACTGTCCATGGTGTTTTCTTTACAAACTGGAGCGGTTTGCCATTTTCTTCTCCAAACAGTAGGCTACCAGTGGCCTATGAGACACTAAAGTGGAGTTTGGATCTGTGAGTGGTGTGTTTGCCATTTTAACTGTGTCAAATTCCCTCTTCCACAGTCCCTTTCCCCTCCTCCCTTCCAATTTTAGTAGAAGCTGCCAACGTGGCTCACTCAAGCAGACTCTTGGCTTCATTGGAACTGTTGCTCGCTTCAATCAGTGGGTCAGAGAACGGCATTTCTGACGGGTTCTTTTGAATTACTCATGGATATTTTTTCCAGTGACTTTTGGATTTAAGTCCCAGATCACTTAAGGAGTATCAGTTCAGTTGCTTTTCACTCTGGGCAATGGGAAAGTGTAGTTATTTTTAGGGAATGAGCCCATATGTTGTGAAAATAAAGAGGGAAATGCTGTAGGCACAGTTTTCCTAAAGTCCTTTAACTTTTTAGCTTTAACTTTTAAACTTTTTTTTTACAGGTATGATAGAAACAACCTATAAACAACTATTTATAGCACATTGAGTTTTCTTTTGCTAGCCATAGGCTTTTTAACTCATAACAAGAAGATTGACCATCAGCTGTTGAATTTTATTTTAGCCATAGCAGTTCATGAGGACAGCATTACTGAGGCAAGGAGGAGTTATTATTTGTGTCAGTGGAGGGAAATATCCATATTGATAAAATGATAGCTCTTTCAAAGTGTTCAAAGTTTTTCGTAGAATCTGAAATACACCTTGCATTTTCACAGTTTTACAGTTTATAAAGCACCTTTATATGCATTATTTCATTTGATTCTCTGTTGCTGCTCAGACAACCTGTTAAAGTGACCAAACAGCTAGTAGTATCCTGTCTGGAACCTGTGGTCTCAAGGCCACATGTGGGCTTTTAGGTTCTTTTGGCTGAGTCCACGTTTTACAGAACAGATCCTTTAATTAAGGGGATTTGTTCTGTGAAGTTTGGATTCAGTCAAAGGACCCCACTCAAGGACTTAGAGGGCCACATGTGGTCTTGAGGCCACAGGCTCCCCACCTCTGGTCTCGTCTCAAGTTCCATGGCTAGTGAGTCAGGAAGCTATGAGTAAAGGTGTCTTTGGATACCGATTTCAACTACTTAATCACCCCACCTCCAAAGAAGAAGAGTATAGCTATCCTAAAATTTAGTAACTGTTTTTGAAATGCCACTTACAGATTGACAACCTAAATTATAGACAAGAAAAGCATTTAAAAGTACATAGGACTGTGCGGAGCACTTTGATTTTAATGGTCACGTCAGTGTGCCGCCAAAAGCCCAAAGCATCATATTAGAAACTGGAATTTCACAAAGACCAGTGTCTTAGGTCCTTTATAATTTCTTTAGAAAGAAGATACTACCATAAATTCTTGTTATTAGCAGGACAGAGGTGTTGATCAATAGTTTCTGTATCCCTCACAGCATTGTCTCAGGGTTTATATTTGACCAAATGGAAGCATGCTTCTCAATATCTAGTGGGTCAATAAGATGAACCAAAATGAAGATATGGTTCCTGAATCATCATCTACGTTTTGTAGAGTTGTTAGTGCATGAGTCTCAGCTGTTCTCTCTAGACACAACAATTGTATCTCATTAGCCTGGATTTACACCACATAGACCAAGCATGTAAATAATTGAAACCTTCCAGAGCTGTGTTAAATCCTCAGTTGATTTTAAAAGGCGTTTATCTTGGTATTTCACTCTGTTCCTTAATCCCAATCTACACAATTGATTTTTTTTTCAGCTAATCTTTTAATCATGCCTATGCATTGAAAGAAAACCGTTGTTCAGTTTTAATAGAAAGTACTGCACAATTCATTTCTGGTGGCAGTGGAGTGAAAGGAGAGCAGATTTCTTTTTAAAGTTACTGAAGTTCAGAAAGTTGACATCTATGCTGAAACTTCAGCTCTCTTGTTAGTATTTGTGAATGTAACAGAGAGTGAGCAGGATAGGCCCAGGCTACATAAAAGGTGAACCAAGTAACATATTTTGCGATCATTTTTTCAGATTGATTTCTAGAGATAGCGTCATGGTTTTGATTACCATTTCATCCAGCATTATTACTGAACTGTGCCCTTAAAATTAATTTGTCATAATTTCAAATAGGAAAAATGGAAGAATGATTGGGCAAAAATTATCTCTTCTATGTGCTTGCCTTAAGAACTAGAGATTTCTAAGTATGAATCAAATGACTGTGTTAACTTTTGTGATCACCAGGGTTTTTCATGCCAATTTTTCAAGCCCAGAGGGAATGGGGTAGCTTGGTGAACATGGAATATGTTTAATATATTTTTAAATTTTTTTTCACTCAAAGTCAGAAGTTTTATATTCTGACTATTTTGTAAGTACACACAGTTTATGTTTTGTTTTGTTTTGTTTTTAAATTGAGAAACAAAAATGCCTTTTTGTGTGTCTACCTTTCTAGAAACTGATTAGGTGTTTAATATTTGCTTAACTACACACCTAAAATTTCTGAAATGTTCTCCAGATATTCAAATGTATGAGAGGGGTTGTAGACTTTTTAATAAGCCAAAAGTGGAAAGATTTTTTTTTTTTTGAAATTCACAAATACTTTACAGTTTTGTTGTATTTAGATCTCTTAGCATACAGATTTTTTCCTTTTAATATACATTTATTTATTTTTAGTTTTCAACATTTACTTCCACAAGATTTTGAGTTCCAAATTTTCACCCCATATTGCTCCTCTCCCCACCCCAAGATGGCATGCATTTTGAACACCCCTTCCCCTAGTCTGCCCTCTCTTCTATCTCTGTCCCCCCTTCTCTTATCCCCTTACCCTTCTATTTTCCTGTAGGGCAGGATAGACTTCTGTACCCTATTTCCTGTATTTCTTATTTCCCAGTTACATGTGAAAACATTTTTTTTAAAACATGTGTTTTTAAAACTTTGGGTTCCAAATTTTCTCCCTTCCTCCCTTCCCACCCACCCTCATTGAAAAGGCAAGCAACTCAATATAGGTTATACGTGTGCAGTTATACTGCAAAACACTTCCATAGTAGACATGTTGTGAAAAACTAACTTTATTTCCCTTAATCGTATCCCCCCCCTATTTATTCTGTTCTTTCTTTTGACCCTGTCCCTCCTCAGAAGTATTTGCTTCTGATTACCCCTTTTCCCAATCTGCCCTGCTCTCTTGTCCCTTCCCCCCCCCCATTTTCCTGTAGGGTAAGACAGATTTCCATACCCAATTAAATGTATATGTTATTCCCTCCTTAAACCAAATCCTGTGAGAATAAGATTCACTCATTCACTCTCACCTTCCCCTTTTTCCCCTCCACTATTAGAGCCTTTTCTTTTCTGTTTTTTTTGAGATAATTTACCCCGTTCTACCTCTTCCTTTCTTCTTCTCCTAGTATAATCCTCTCTCATCCTTTAATTTTAGTCTCCAGATATGACCCCTTAATCTTCAACTCGCCTTGTGCCCTCTATCTATCTATCTATCTATCTATCTATCTATTTATTTATCTATCTATCTACACATACATATAATTTTTCCCCCTCCAACTACCCTAATACTGACAAAGGTTTTCATGAGTTATAAATATCATCTTTCCATGCAGGAATGTAAACAGTTCAACCTTAATAAGTCTCTTATGATTTCTCTTTCCTGTTTACGTCTTCATGTTCCACTTGAGTCTTGTATTTGAAAGTCAAATTTTCTATTCAGCTCTGGTCTTCTCATCAAGAATGCTTGAAAGTCCTCTATTTCACTGAATGACCATTTTTCCCCCTGAAGGATTACACTCAGTTTTGCTGGGTAGGTGATTCTTGGTTGTAATCCTATCTCATTTGCCCTCCTAAATATTATATTCCATGCCCTGCGGTCCTTTAATGTAGAAGCTGCTACATCTTATGTTATCCTGGTTGTGTTTCTACAATACTCGAATTGTTTCTTTCTGGCAGCTTGTAATATTTTCTCCTTACACTGGGAACTTTGGAATTTGGCTACAGTATTCCTAGGAGTTTTCCTTTGGGGATCTCTTTCAGGAGGAGATCGGTGGATTCTTTCCATTTCTATTTTGCCCTCTGGTTCTAAAATATTAGGGCTGTTTTCCTTGATAATTTCTTGAAAGATGATGTCTAGGCTCTTTTTTTGATCATGGCTTTCAGATAGTCCAATAATTTTTAAATCTCTCTCTGGATCTATTTTCCAGGTCAGTTGTTTTTTCCAGAGATATTTCACATTGTCTTCTTTTTTCTATTCTTTTGGATTTGTTTTGCAGTGTCTTGATTTCTCATAAAGTCACTAGCTTCTAATTGATCTATTCTAATTTTGGGGGAAGTATTTTCTTCAGTAATCTTTTGGACTTCCTTTTCCATTTGGCCAATTTTTCTTTTTAGGACATTCTTCTCCTCATTAGCTTTTTGGACCTCTTTTGCCATTTGGGTTAGGCTATTTTTTAAGGTGTTATTTTCTTCAGTATTTTTTTGGGTCTCCTTTAGCAAGCTGTTGACTTGTTTTTCATGATTTTCTTGCATCACTCTCATTTCTCTTCCCAGTTTTTCCTCTACTTCTCTTACTTGCTTCTCAAAATCCCTTTTGAGCTCTTCCAGGGCCTGGGACTGATTCATATTTTTCTTGGACGCTTTGGATGTGGGAGCTTTGACTTTGTTGTCTTCTTCTGGTTGCATGTTTTGATCTTCCTTGTCACCAAAGTAAGATAGTATAGTCTGACTCTTTTTGCGCTGCTTGCTCATGATCCTGGCCAGTTACTTGAGTTTTAATCTGTTTGTTAAGATAAGAGTCAGCTTCCAATGTGGAGAATGTACTGTCCCAAGCTTCAGGGGTTTGTACAGCTGTTTGCAGAGATGCTTGTTAAGGACCTGTAAATTTTCCATTCTAGCAAGGTGGTATGATATGGGGCAAGGTGCTTTGGTCTATTAGTGACCACAAGCACTCCTTTCTTTCCTGGAACTGTGAGGAAGGTTACTTCTCCATAGCCACTACAAGCTCTACCACACCAGCGCTCCTCCTTGCCCCAGAACCGACGTCTAGAACTGTGACCCAGATCCAAGCACTGGCAAAGCAAGAGGTTCCTGCCTCAGCACTGGCAGAGAGATCCCTGCAAACCCCCTCTCATCAGCCACTCCATTCCCCTCAGTCTGTGGGCCGGAAGCTCAGGATGCAGTCCCTGACCCGGGGCCCACGCTCTGTGCTTTGGAACTAGCTCTGAGACCTAGCTCCTCTCTCAGCACTGCAGAGACAGACTTTTCCCACTGACCTTCTAAATTGTCTTTGGCATTGGTGGCTTGAAAAGTCTGGAAACCACCACAGCTGCCTGTGATTAAGTCCTCTAAGGCCTGCTCCAGGTTTGCTGCAGCCTATGTGCCCGCGCCATGCTGCTCTCAGCTACCAGCCCAACATGATATAACTTTCTGATCAGTCATCTAGGTTGTCTTGGGCTGGAAATTTGCTTCACTCTGTCTTTTTCTGGGTTCTGCTACTTTAGAATTTGTTTAGAGCCATTTTTTATAGGTATTTTGAGGGGTTTGGGGGAGAGCTGAAGCAAGTCACTGCTTTCACTCTGCCATCTTGGCTCCACCCCCCAGCATACAAATTTTAAAAAGAAAAATTACCATCAGCTATTTCATTGAGCACCTACTATGGGCAATCTGTAGTAGGCAGTAGGAATCCAGAGACACATAAGAAACAGCCATTGTGCTTGAAAGAATTATGCTGTAGTAGGGAAAATAGGACAGAGACATAAAAAAGATAATGAGTAATATGAGGCAGTATGTGCAAAATAAATAATAAGCAGTATAAGAAGGGTTACAAGAGGTCAGAGGAGAAAGCAATGTGATAGGCTTCAAAGAGAAAGTCGGACGTTGGACTTATGGGGAAGGCAGAACTTCAACTAGCATTGGAAAGCAAGAAGGCATTTCATGTAAGGGGGAGCAGATCTGGAAAGAAGATGGTCCGATGGCCCCTATCTTTTCTTACACTGTCACTTCTGTATTTTGGTGGATCTGTGATCTTATTGGTTTTGATAATGATAATAATAAAAACTTATTATAGCTGCTACTTAATGTGGGGCTTTAAGACTTATAAAGCACTTTACACACATTATCTCATTTGATCCCTAATGACAATCCTGAGAAGTAGAAACTAATAGGATCTCTCTTAATTTTACTGAAGCTTGGAAAGATTAATTGATTTGTCTGCAGTAGCCATTGGAGGTGGAATTTAAACCCAGGTCTCTCCAAATTCAGAATCCAGCACTTTACCCAGTATATCATAGTATACTGGTGCATGTTGTAGTGTTGTCTGTGCTTTCTCATCCTACATTAGTCTTCCTGTGCCCTTCATAAATCTTCTATTGTGCATCTACTTCACATGCTGGTTGCTCATAGGATCTAGAGCTGGAAGGGATCTTAAAAGTAGTCTAGTCCAGCCCCTCCATTTTACAGGTAGGGAAACTGAGGCCCATAGGCAATAAGTGACCTGCCAGAAGTCACACAAGTAGAACATAGCAGAGCTGGAATTTAAATTGAGGTCCTCTGACTCCAGATCCAATCCCCTTGCCACTGTACCAGAGGTCTTTTTTTGTGAATGTGGATATTTAGTAGAACCAGACTACCCCTTTTTCTGAACACACTTGTCTGTGATGATGTCTTTTAAATTACTTCTTACACACAAGTCATTGTTGGTAATATACCTATTTATACCACTTTACTTCTCTCCATTGTCTTGGGTCACCTGTGATTTTGATTCTTTAGTGTCCTGTGATTTGGAGCAGTGTCACATTGGTAGGAGGCTTTTGTGTTAGAGGAGCAGCTTCAGATTATGTAGTTTCTCAAAGTAATCCAATCTGTTCCTCTCCTATTAAACTCTGGCCCAGCTCACGGTCCATCTGAAGTACCTACCTGTTCAATATGCGTTTACAAATCGAGTAAGTTAATGGGCCGCCTCTCCAACCGCATGCTATAATCTGAGAGATATTCATGGTTTCTTCGTTTTGTTTTTCCTGTTTGGATTGCTTGATTGATTTCTTTGCATTGGTTTTAAGTCTTACAAGTCCTTGTAGTGTTTTGTGTCAAGGTGAAGTCAGCAAAATATCATCTGTCAATAGGAACATCTGAAGAACCTCGTTGTCTATATGGGATTCCTCTTTCATTTATACTCTGTTGTGGTGAACGCTATGGGTGAGCATATGTCTCCTTGTTTTGCACTTTGCTTGCCATTTATAACCAAAGAATTGTTTAACAAGTTGCCCTTTGTGGTTACATCTGTCAAAGACTCTTGTATGATTAACAAGTGCAAGGAGACACATTGTTGGACTGGGCTTCGCTCTTTCAAATTGAGTGCTTTTTGGGTAGTGAGCAAAAAGTAGTATCTTGTATTCTGTGTAGCTTATAGTCATTTGTGGGACTCTGAAAATTTGGTCTGCTGTGGAAAATCATTCACAAAAAAACTCAAAACACCTCCCCGTTTTCTTTGGTGAGTTTCATAAAGGTGTTATAGGGATGAGACAATAAGCATATGGGTCAGTAGTTGTTAATGGTTTTTTTGTCTTTATTGGGTAATGATAGCTTCTGCATCTATGAACTTTTCCATTTTTTTGGTAATCTCCACTGTAAGATATTTTGAAAATAGATTCCTAAAAGCCTTTTAAATTGTTGCCTCCAGCTCGAATTTCTTCAATTTTGTATTTGGTCAGGTCTAGCCACTTTTCCTGAGTTTTCTTTTGTGCCATTTCCACATCCTCCCAGGGAACTGAAGTGTTAGAACCTAAATATGATAGTTTCACAGACACCAAATTTCTCCCATGTCACAGTTTCATTGCTCTCCTTCTAGCTTTATCTTTCCATTCACACTATTATTATTTTATATATGTATGTATAAATAGTATATCTGAAATATAGTATATTTGCTAGTGGGGAAATTAAGCATAGAATTTCAGAACTGGAAAGGGAACTTTAAAATATAAATATAGAGTGTTAGAACATGTAACATTAAAGCTAGAAGAAATTATGGAGAACATCTGTCCCAGCTATCTCATTTTATTGGGTTTAGGAGATGTAGGTCTACAGAGGCTATGAAACCACTGTCCTAGAAAGGTTACTCATACAGATAGAAGTGAGTGCAAGTCACACAATGTGTAGGTGGCTGGAGAAAAAGAAGAAAGATTTTTCTATTAAAAGGGTAATAATATAATAACAAATCTTATTTTGTCAGGAAGTGTTTTCAGAAGATAAATCCAGTTTGTTTAGCTCTGTTTTCTTCTTTCATACATTCTTTATCAAATGACAATTTTGTTGATAAATTTAGTGTGCTGTTGGGACTTTTGTGTGGATTGGGCCTACCCTCAAAAGGAGAAAAGATTTTACAGTTTCCGTTCATTCTCATTGAAACCAGAGTACTGGCATCTTAACTTTTATATCTTGTTCCAGGAATTTTAAGTAGTCGGATTGTATGGAAGTGGGTCTTATTAATTGCAAATGGGCTAGACATCTGTTCACTAACGTGGGATTTTTTTTTAGCTCTGTTGTGTTTTTTTATATGATACAGCAGCCATGCTTAAGTTAAGGTTGTCAGTGTTGCTGTTGTGAAATCAGATTTTTCAGTGGCTTATAATGAAACCATAAAAATGAATTTCAGACTGAGTCTTAGGCTACAGGGCTTTGATCTGAGAGCACTTAAGTGGTTTAGGACTGACAGATTTTATCTGCGGTCTATCAAGCAGACACTGCCTGCCTTATGTGACTCTTTAGGTACATGCCCTCCTGGTCTGGTGCCAGTTCTGTCTCTAGGGCCCAAATGAATAGAGGCGATTGTTCTGGGCCTATGTCTTGAGGATGAATCCTAACTGCTGCCTAATACAAATTGCTGGTCAGTGACTTAGGGAGGCAGCCACTGGGAAAGTTAGGAATGTCTCAGCTGGTGCTTAAAAAAAAATCTGCAGCTCATATACATGTAGTCATAACATGTCACTGAGGCAAATCATGTTGGTCTGCCTCTCCTTCCTTATACACAGCTCTCCAGCTGCCAGTGGTGTTTATTTTAGTCCTTTTGTGACATTTCCCTTTCTTTTCAGGGTTGCAACTGGTATTTGTCATAATGTGATTTCACCAGTGTAAAAATATTAGGGCATGAGGCATGGTCGAGTACACAGTGTGCTTTGTCTCAGCCTCTGTGTAATTCTAATGGTTGGTCCTTTTAAGACTTATAATTAGATTCTCATCAAAGCAAGACTACCCTTTTTCTTCTATTGCTAGTTTCTGTTTCCTGATGATGGATGAAATATATTTGCCTCAAGAGTAGACAATCCCTGAGAATTGTGGTGAGAAAAACACTAGACTGGGAGTCAGGATGGTTGAAGATTGCCAAGACTCATTGCTCCTTTGGCTGTGTTACCTTGAACAAATTTACAAGACCTGTGTCTCTGTTTTTCCGCATTAGCAATAAAAAGTACCATCGTGGAATCACAAGAGCTAATGGCTCACATAGATGACAGATAATCCAGTTTAAAGTAACTAAAATGTTCATATATTTTGGCTTAGAAATCGTACTGCTAGATATATCCCAGGGAGATCAAAACTAAGAATTGTATAACTTGGGGCTCTAAATGAAGTGGTTGCAGGTGCCCAAGTCGCACACAGGTGCCCAACTAGTCCATACTTATTACTTGGGGAAACACTGTCTGCTTTGGACAGTGTTTCATATTGTGTGACCAAAATGTTTGATGCTGTCTTATAGTCAGTCCTTGAAAACTGCCAAGGCCAAGTCTTTAAGGAACAAAGTGCTTCCTTTTCAAACTGAAAGTCATTAAGCTTTCATTCCAATTCTCTTGACTCCCTTGAATCCAGAAGTATGGAAGATCAAAGATACCAGCTCAGTTTTATCAGAGTTTCACTTTGGTTTGGGCTCTTTCTCAGAAAATTCCAAAGTAAATATATACTGTGCGTTTTAAGCTCAAACTTGTTATCCAGCATGTTTGGGAAGTCCTGTAACCATTTTAAATCACCATTGCCAAAGATTCAGGTTTCACGTATGGAGTGACTGTGATAGTCTCATATTCTTTTCGCGTGTCTTGCTGCTTTCTGCTGAAGTTTCCGTCCCAGTGTACGTTCGGCATGGATTCAGGAACCACTAGAGTGTCACTTAGAAGTGTTCATCAGGACTGTAGGTCTCCTTAGACCACTAGAATAAATCAGTGGCCTATTGATCTTGGAAAACAAAATTGACAATCTTCTTTGTGAGGGCAATATAAGCACAGCCAAAGCAAAATACTAGTTGAAAGGGAGGTAACGATTTTAAAGTGTTGAGTTTTTTGCAAAAATGAGACTTCTTGGCTCATATATTCTCTAAAGACATATTGAGTCCTTTCAATAGCATGTGCAGGATGCAACACCCCTGTGGTGAAATTTTTCTCCTTCAGTCCTTTCCAAAAATGCTAAATTATTTCCTTGTTGGTTTTTAGAGGGAAATCTTGCCCACAAGGTGTGTTAATAATGTACTTCCACTGAATCTCAGAGGCTGCAAGTGCTGGTAATGTTGGCTGATGCTGGTGATGGTTGATCAGCAGGTAAAAGAGGACTACATTCTGTATAGAAATGACCAAACTATAATGCCTCCCAGAGTTCATTATTTTCTTTCTTCAGGGGGGAAAAAATCCCTCTTCAGGGACTGAGAAGTGATCAGTTGCTGAAACTATAAGTCACCTGGCCTCTCACTTTCTTTTCTGGAATCTCTTGCATTGGGACAGCTTCTCTGCTTTGTTTACTTGTTTAGCCTTAAAAGAGGATGTGTTTTAATTAGTAATTGCTATCTAAATCAGTTTCCAGTCTGTCCCCTGGCTTGGCTTCAGCACTGGATAACAATACTTTTGTTTCTTTCTGTGTGGTGTGTGCTCTCTGCACTCTGTTCTCTTAATATCTAGCTTGGGAATTGGGGGAGGGAAACAACGACAGTGCAGACCTTTCTTGGCAATTCCTTCCATTCCATAGGAATGATGACAGTAAAGGCAAGCAGTGCAACAATGCCATCCGCATACCCTTCATCCTAAGAGATTCTTATGTGGTACAAAGCAGTAGAAGCTATTAGGGAAGACAGGTTTCTATCAGCTATACAAATAATGTCAGGGTGGGCTATCCTTCAAGGCTGTGGATCTGATTCTAAGACCTATAGATTCCCTAGTATTTTTTTCAGATCTGGTTGTTTAGAAGTAAACTGCTACCAGTTGTACAGTTATTCTTGCCGTTGCAGTAGCCACCATAGATAAGGAAAGCACTCGGAAAAGGTGGGACCTCCTGGTGTCCTTGTGTCCAGGTCACTTGTGAAGAAGAAGGCGATGGGGAGGAGATAAATGAAAATTGGAAAAATGAAAAATAGATAATTATGCTTTCAGAAGAAAAATGCCATCAGATACCAAGGGAAACCATGCTAGTTGATGAGGGTAATACTGGGTTTTTTTGGTCTTTGTTTTTAATTGAGAAATGTCTTTAATACTTTCTGGAATCAAAAGAGAACTTTTCTGTATGGCATCAGGAGCAAATTGGTCTCTGTCAGTATAACATGTCTTGTCCTTTTTATAAAAAGGTGGATCTGCTGTTTCGTCATCAGTGGGGCACAGGTTTAACATTATTTCTCCAGAAATGATGAGGACTTTCCATTCATTCATCACTGCTGCCTTACTTAGTCCTTCTTGTGACCAGTGACTTAGATTTTTACAAGGTAGCTGGCAAGGGTTAGGTGATTCTACAGCCACGGAACAGAATAAAGGCTAACTTGAGTAAAATAGAGGGTGAACCTATGTTGTGGCCTAATTACCTCTAGTCAACTAGCCATAGACATCAAAATGTCGTTCCTTCTGAAAAGAGAACTAGACAATGGCAGACAGTCTCCATTGTGATCGATTAGTTAGTCTTGTTCCCTTATTAACAGAATATGCCTTGTTACCAAAAGAAGAGATCGCCAGTTTACCTTTAATATGGGGAAATCATTCAAAGCACTTAATTTGTGTTGATTTTTTTTATATCAGTGTGCTATTGCAATTAAGTTAGATTAATGAAAGGTAAATTCCAGTCTATACAGGGGGAAAAAAATCTCTTGTAAGGAACCTAATTAGCATGTTTGTTTGTTTTAGCCTCTAGTGGCTTAATTGCATCTTATCTTGCTATTTACAAACAGGCATCATTAAAGAGTAATGAGTATGTGAAGAGAGAGCATTTATATCCCCAGCAAATGAGATAACTGGAAGGGGAGGAGAGAGATTGAAAGTCTGTTGCTTTGTTGATACTCTTCTGTTACAGTGAAGAATACAGTATGGTCCACCGAAACTGGCCTGCTAATGAACAGGAGGACAGACAGAGATTATGCAAGGCACTAGCTTGTTCTTATGCTGGAAGAGTTCCTTTGCTTTTAATTTGTTGCTGCAGCATAATCAGTAAAGGTGAACAAATATGATTGTCTTGTAACCTTAGTTGGTGATATTTCCGTTAAGTGTTTTCCTTCCTTTCCTTTCAGCTCTGCATTGCAGGGCATTGCACTTTAAATCAAGAGGATGCCCTAAGATGCTGAGGAATCTAGCTTGAGTTTGGAGGGCTTTCGTGGATAGTCAAATCCTAATGACTTCAGCAACATGGGTTTAAATGTTAAAATTTAACAGAAATAATATTATTATTAATGTTTTATTTCAGTGACATCCCTAATTTTTTTTTATTTAACTTGCAGTAGAGTTATAAAATTGCAAAAGAGGTTGTGTTTTCTTTACTGGGTATTTAATCAGCCAACTTTTTTTTTAACATTCATTTTTCAAATTTTGAGTTCCAAATTGTCTCCCTCTCTCCAGCCCCTCCCCCACCCTTTGAGATGGCAAACAATATGATGCCCATTATATGTGTAAAATAACGTATGTTTCTGTAATATCAGCCCACATTTTGCAACCTGGTTGTTACCCAGTTTAAACTCAAAAGCTAAAGTTTAATTGGGGTCTCAGCAAAAGAGAGAATGGAAAGAAATACAGAAGAGTTTCTCTGTCATGAAATTTAGAAGTTCCTGTTTCCCTTAGAGTTTCTATGATTTGTAGAATAAAATGGAAATAAAGTTCTCTTCTCTCTGAGAAAGACCAAACTTTAGGAGTAGAAACAAAAGGACCTGGGAGAGTCACCTTTGAATTAACTTCCTGAGGATGCTTTCTTCTAAGTACATGCAGTTTCCCCTGTCTTGTGATTATCATTCTTTGTTTGTTTGTTTGTTTGTTTGTTTGTTTGTTTGTTTGTTTGTTTGTTTTTGGCAAGGCAACTGGGGTTACGTGACTTGCCCAGAGTCACACAGCTAGTAAGTGTTATGCGTCTGAGGCTGAATTTGAACTCAGGTCTTCCTGACTCCAGGGCCAGTGCTCTATCCAACTGCGCCACCTAGCTGCCCCTATGTGATTATCATTCTTAACATTTTTTTGTTGTTATTCACTTGTTTTTCAGTGGTGTCTGACTCTTCGTGGCCCCATTTGGGATTTTCTTGGCAAAGATACTGGAATAATTTGCCATTTCCTTCTCCAGCTTATTTTTTACAGATGAGAACTGAGGCAGACAGCGTTAAGGGACTTACCCAGGATCATACAGCTAGTAAGTGTCTGAGCTCAGATTTGAACTCAGGAAGATGAGTCTTCCTGACTCCAGGCCTGGCTGACTCTCTATCTACTTTGCCACCTAGTTGCCCCATTCTTGCATTATTATTATTGAAAATCAGTTAAAGTCCAATTTTTCTCAGAGGACACCTATTTGGAAATTCTCTTTTAAGATTTGTTTAAAATAAGGTTATAGGTACTTATACTTTTCTGGGCATTTTCTGTTTTTCTTAATACAGTGTCTAGTACCTACTAGGCACTTCAGAAATGCTTCCTTGATAGAAATAAATGAATGTTGACTGAGCACATGAACAAAGTCAAACTTTTTGAGCCTCTGTAAAATGGGGAGAACAATACCCTAGTACCCACGGCACATGACTGTTGTTAGGCTCAAATGAGATAATGGATGTAAAGCATTCATGAATTTTTAGCCTTTCCAAATAGAAGCATTTTGAGTGGAGTTCTGACTGCTGCATCATAGAAACAGCATTTAGGGGAAATAGTTGCATTGTTACCCAGTGCAACCTCAACAGGGCAATAAGGCTTTGGAGTAGAGGGAGCTAACTTATAAAACGCTTACATTTTCAGCTCACAGAACTATGGGACATATTTTCCCATTCATGTTAATTGAATTTTAAAGTGACCTTGTACATTTATTTGATTTGAATTAAAGTTTTCTACATCAAGGTCGAGTTGACATATTTCCTACAGGCAAAATATTAAGAAGCCAAGTGCTGCCTAACAGGGTATCCACAGAAGAAGCTGAAATATAATGGAGAAAGTTTGCCCTAAAAGGGAGTAAAGTTGTCTTTTTAGTACAATTGGAAAGCATTGGATCCATGCAATGATGAGCTCTACCTTGACTAGGATCCCTAGCATATTTATCTACAACTGGTTCTAGAGCTAGAGTCTAGATTCAGACCCTATATTTCTTGTTTGACTTTGGTAGCACTGAGCCTGAGCCTCAATGTCTTCATCTGTAAAATGAGGAAATTAATTGGATTATGTGGCCTTAATTAATGTCTCTTAGTTACTGATTTTCAGTTGTAAATTTGGAGTTACAGCTATGGCAATAATTATTTAGAGGATCACGCTAAACGATAAGAGAGTATAGTGGAAATAGCACCAAACATGGAGTGAAAAGACCTGATTTTAAATCTTGCTTCTGCTACTTACTTTAACAGCAGCTAACTTTAAATGATTTAAAGCTTGATGAATGCTTTACATCCATTATCTCATTTGAGCCTAACAGCAGTCATGTGCCGTGGGTACTAGGGTATTGTTCTCCCCATTTTACAGAGGCTCAAAAAGTTTGACTTTGTTCATGTGCTCAGTCAACATTCATTTATTTCTATCAAGGAAGCATTTCTGAAGTGCCTAGTAGGTACTAGACACTGTACTAAGTGCTCAGGATACAAACACAGGACAGGCCCTGCCCCTCAAAGAGTTTCTGTTTTTTTGAGGGAGTTGGGGCAGGGGACAGATTGGTGAGACATGTACTCAGCTACAAAATCTCTACCAAATAAATGCAGCGTAATTGTGGGGAGTGGGGAAAGAGGGCCCCAACCACTGTGGCAGAAACCAGGAATTCTAGCGTTTGAGCTGAGTCTGGAGAGAAGCCAGGTACGTTATTGGGAGGAGGGGTGGAGGTGTGCAAAGATATGGAAGTGGGACATACTGACTCCCTTTTGGTGTGCTCTTGAGCGTGTTTCCTCTTTTCTCCACATCTTAGATAAATTTCCTCACCTGTAAAAATGAAGAGTCTGAACTAGGTGATCTTCAAGGTTCCTTCTAGCTTTAAAACTTCTATATTGCTATGAATTTTTCATTCCAAGGATACTGTATTCAGATTATCCATTTCTGTTTGGCGACTTCTTATGTTTTTGAAATTGTATTACCCTAGCTTTGCATTTGCATGTCCTCTCTGTACCACCTCTACCCCCCAAAAAAATATGTATAGCACGTGTATATATGTATATGTATAGGTGTAAATGTGTCTCTGTGCTACGTGTATCAAAAATGTATGTTTATATGTATATTTATTTAAAATGTACATGTAGAGAACATAGTATAGTAGGTAGGGAGCAGGTCTGGGATTCAGGAAGGCCTGAGTTCAAATTCTGCCTCTGACCTATTGTCATTGTGACTATAAGCAAGTTACTTAACCTCTCAGTGGCCCAGGCACCACTCTCTAGGGCCAGTGGGGATTTTCCTCACAGAGAGTTCCTTGTACTAATAAAAGTACTAGGCCCAGCACAACCTGCCACTGACTAGAACATGCTCCTGTCATCCTATCCTGTGTGTTCATTTCCTCTTCCCAGAACCATGTGCCGGACCTCCCTGGTACCTACTCTGCCTCTGGGGTGGAGATTGGCCCCTCATCCTTGAAAACAGACTTTACTCTGTACTGAGGGCTGCTTGGTTTGACCTCCAGGTTTCCAGATCACAGGCACCACTCATGATCTGGCTGCAGGCCAGCCAGTGGTGATTGTTGTGCCAGTGCCTTTAGCCTTTTGCTCTCAACAGATTATTTATCTTCCCTATACCAACTTTTCCCAAGTTTCTCTCTCCCAGAGTGTCCAAGGCTGAATCTTTGCCATCCTTTTCTTTGCTCAGTTTTGCTTGAGGCCTCTATTTTCCTAGAAAGAACCAACAGCCAATTTCCTCTGCAGATTTTCTGTTTAATTTCTCCTTGCTTCTGCCTTCCTGAAGGCCTACTGTTCAGAAAACAACGCAGCCCAGCAGGATACCTTTCAGAACTACACAGACCTGGCAGTTGTGCTGAGCCTAGAGGGCTGTTTTTTAAAGTTAAAATTAGACAAAGCTAATACTTTATTAAATGAATATAGCTGGAGTGGGGAGGGTTGGGGTAGGTTGAGGGTGGGTAGGCTGGTTGTAGAGAGACTGAACTTTAAAAAGCAAAAGGCCCAGAGAATACTTCTGGGCAGTTTAGAGGATTAAGTGACTTCAGGTTCTGGTGACCATCTCTTTTTTTTTTCTTCACCTGATTTAAAGGACTGTACCTGTCATAGTAAATATAACAATAAATTAGTAGTCAGAAGTCCTGATATCTAGGCTCTGTCACTTATTAGCTATGTGACCTTGGGCAAGTCATTTAACATGTGCAGATAAATCTGTTAGTATATACAGTAAAATATCACTAATTTACCTTGAGAGGAAGGCCGGTTACAATCAGGGAAAACTGATTGAATTATAAATTGAAGGTTTTGTAATCTTATTTTTAAAAATGTATTTTTATTAATGCTTTTTGTTTTGACATCACATTTATTTCCTACATAAATGTATTTCCACATATATCCAGCAAGTCATACTTCACAACAAAGATATGGAAAGGGGGGAAAAAAACAGTTCAGCAAAATTAACCAAGTATATCCATCATGTCTGGCAGCATGTGTGACAATTCATACCCATAGTCTCCCACTCTTCAATAAAGAAACGAAGGTCTATTTTCTTAGTTCTCTTCAGGGCCAAACTTGATATCTGTAATTGTATTGTATAGTATTCAGTTTCATTTTTATTCTTTCTGTTTAAAGATTGTATTATATTATTTTTCAAGTAGATGTTATAACTTGTAATCGTTGAAATAGGCTTTTAAAGAGCTGACCAGTAAATGTCCTAAAAGGACCTGTGTAATAGATAAAATTATAATAGGTAAAAATAGGTAGAAATTATTTGTAATTGTTTTATGTGTTTGTAAGTAAGTCCTAAATTTACTAATAATTTATAGAAACAGTCTATTCTGAAATATTTTTAGTATTCTTCCTACTATAAATTAATACTAAGAAGAAAGATTTTGCTAAATAAAGGTAAACTTTAGTCAGAAGTATGACATAATTCATGCCCTCAGGAACCTAACTGGAGAGAAGACTTAACACCTATGAAGTAATTGATAATTAAATGCACAGGTTATTGTTTTAAAGCAATTCAGAGGAAGCTTTATGGAGGAAGTGAGACTAAAAGGTAGTCTAGCCCCTATCCAAATTACCACGAATTCTGAATTAGTATAGTTCATCCATATAGTATTTTGTATAAGGGGGGTTCAGATCAGTGCATTGAAGTGCACTGCTGTAGAGACCAGCCACTTTTCTTTAACATGAATAATGTAGGGGTATCCCTCTGTAGGAATGGGTAGTAAGTATAGAATGATTAGTACTCAGTTACCCTCAGGTCCCCCAGTGCCTTCTCTATTGGGAGGGTTGATTGGGGTTTGAGTGTGTTATAGTTAGCTGGATAGCCGTAACTGACTGTTTTTATGTTATTCCCAATTTAGGCAACTTCCCATCCCCCCTTTTCTTTGTAACTTGTCATTTATTCTCTCACAAGAGTTAGTTGGCAAATTTCTGCAGCAGGAGCCAACACAGCAGGCTGGCACTCTGTAACTAGACAAAGTGAGAGAATAGGCAGAAAGAACCATGAACCTGAGTGACATCTACCAAGAGAGTCTGTTTTACCCTAGCAAGAATATGGGTAAAGATAACATGCCGAAACTCTGATCCCTGGTTGGGCTGTGAGCCCTACAGCAAGTCTGGCACCGGACTTCCCCTTAAATAGGATAGCGTTCGAGCCCTCCCAGTGAAGTAGCAAGCCCTTTGGAAATCTGCGTGTTAGTATACAACATGTTACCTTGGCAACAGTGAGCTTGCTTCATTACCAGATGGCATTAGCTTGAATTTCTGATGTCCCACAGGAATTGCCAAGAATCAGACCGATAGTGCGTGTCATTCAGCGTCATGTCAGTGACTATGGTAAATGTTAGCTACTTCAGAGAAGAGATTCCATAGTCACCTATGTCTCTACAGGTCATTGTGTCCTCCTTTGCCAGCATGCCCTACTTCCCTACCATCTCACATCTAGGCATACTGAGTTCAAGCACCGTTCAAATAAATGAAAATCTCAAAAATCATAGACTTCCTGCATGTTAAGAGTTAGAGAAGAGTTTAGAAATACAGTGGTACAATCCCAGCGTTTTACAGGTAAAACTAAGGCCCAAAGAAGGAAAATGACTTTGCCATAATCATGTCACTTGTTAGTGGCAGAGCCAAATCTTGACTCCTGGCCTTCTGACATCAGTCTTATCTCCACTATCACACTGTGTTGCCATTGGTTTGCCATAAACTATTGCTAAGTCACAGCAAGCTTATGTATCAGCTACCTCAACACAGCAGAGAGATTACATGTGGTCAAATAGATTGCATAGGAAGATGTGGCTTTGAGTCACCCAAAGGAATATCCCAAATTTAGACCATACTGAATTACTTCAGATCATTCCATCACAGAACTTTGAAGGCATTGTAGATGTGATCTGGCTGAACCCAGAACAGAAGTCTCCTACCACTTAACTGACAGATCGTCCAGACTCTGCTTAAAGAACTCTAGGAGTTCCTTCCGATTCTGTATAACTGTAATTGTTAGTAATTCTTTTTTCTTTCGTCACACCTAAATTTGCTTCTGAAATTTCCACCCATTGCTCCTAATTCTGACTTCTGAGGCCAAACGGAAAGATTCTCATCCTTCTACGTGACAGCCCTTCAAATAATTGAAGACAGCTTTCCCCCTAAGTCTTCTCTTACCCAGGACAAACATGTCTTCTATCACTCCTCGTATGGTGTGATCTTGAGTATCTTCATCATCCTAGTTGTCTTTTTCTGGTTGTTTTCCATCCTAACAATGGACTTCTAAAATGTGGTACCTCTAACACTTTCCTCCAGTTATGGGCTGACCAGGACTGTGACTATATGCATGCTGTAGTACCGCCTGAGATCTCCTTAGGATTCCTGGCCCCCATATTGCATTCTGCTCTCAGTGCTGGACTTGCTGGCTACTACGAGCCCAGATTTTTACATTTTTGTTTATTCTAAACCAAAACACTACTCCAAAAAGGACATTTCCACATATGAAGTAGAACAGATAAAGAAGATTATATATGAAACTCCATATGTTTATTATATAGTTTGATTTTTGTAATAAATTCAAAATAACACTTTCAGAGCTGTCTTGCTTCTCTCTTTCCTTCTGAACTTCTTTCTGTTTTCTTCTATGCAATCTTTTGTTATTAATTTATTTTGATTTATCAACAATCACTTCCATAAGCTTTTGAGTTTTAAATTTTTCTCCCCCTCCTTCTCCAAGACGGCACACAATGTGATATAGGCTATACATATACATTCCTATTAAACATATTTTCACATTAGTGATGTTGTAAGGAAGAATTAGAACCAATAGGAGGAACCACAAGAAAAAGAAAACAAAACAAAATAGAAGAAAAAAATAGCAGATAGTATGCTTCAATCTGTATTCAAACTCCACAGTTCTTTCTCTGGATGTGGATAGCATTTTCCATCATGAGACCTTTGGAGATGTCTCAGATCCTTGCGTTGCTGAGAAGGGCTAATTCTATCAAAGTTATTCATTGCACAACGTGGCTGTTACTATGTACACTGTTCTCCTGGTTCTGCTCACCTCACTCAGCATCACTCTATACAAGTCTTTCCAGGTTTTTCTGAAGTCTACCTGCTCATCATCACTGTACCATAAAAAGTAGTCAATGTGATGAATACAGAGAAGCATGAAAAGACATATGATCTGATGTGAGGTTAGGAAGCAGAATCAGGAAAACAGTGTACAAAATGACTACAACATAAATACAACAACACTAATCACTGAGTCACCCTCAGAGTGGAGACATCCGTAGCAGGGTGAAGTATGAAGCAGAGCAGAGAATGAGCCAGAAATGAATTGATAATTGTAAGGAAGGATAATTGCAGTTTATGTGTCAACATCTGTTACAGAGGTTAAGAAAGTAGAATTCTAAAAAGACCTTCCGCATTTAAATTGTCATATACTTTAATATTTGGTGACTTCAATCCAAGATAGGCAGAGAACAAATGTGAAAATCAATACCAGTTAGAAGAAAAAATAAAATTTATGAGATATGGCAATTGACAGTATAGACAAGTATAGCCTTTTTAAACAAACTTTTTACTCAGAAAATGGGAAATGGATAAAATAACAGATATCAACGCTTTCGCTATTTCTTAAAGAATATAAATCATTGGCTACAATGTGAAGACCAAAAAAAGCACAGAAATTGCTTCCAGAAACAGATACTTTATCATTTGCCAAGCAGAGGGAGATGACAGCCAGGAACTATATCAGTTCAGAATATGTTTATTTGTCAAATCTTATAGAGCAAGATGATAAGAAAATTATAGTCAATATTTCCTCAAAATAACAAGAAGCAATAAAAACGAAAATACATTTAAAGAAAGCTTGGTAAAACCCAACTAAGTTAAATCACCCTGAAGACACTTAAGAATAAATCTAGAAGAACAAAAGGATGAAAAATGTAAAAGGTCTGTAGAGATTTCTGTTATGAACCCTTTTTTCCATCAGTGACAATACAGCTACCACATCTTAGACTTTAATATTAGTCCTCATTGTTCTGTGTGAGGAAATAGAAATGGCCCTATAGTAAGCAGAGATGAAGCAGCTGGACTTGACCACCATGCATTAAGGAGGTTGATATTAGAGGTGACACAAGGGTAGGGGCATTGAAGGATTGATTCTCAAGATATCTAAAAGAGTGGAAAATACCAAACTTTTGGGGGGAAAGCACAGACTGTATTTTTACTGAGAAAATATCAATAACTTCTAACTTATCCTGACTTTGACACTTCCTTTGTTATCTTGATCAAGTCAGTCTCTGGGTGGCCTCAGTTTCATCATTTGGAAAATAAGAGTATTAAACTAGATAGTCTTTGAGAGGTCCCTTCTAGCTCTAGATTCTATGATGATCCTATTTTCCCATGTCTATAAAATCTTTATAAAAATTATCTACACATGCATTGAGAGTATCCTGAATGACAGTATGAGCAGGAAACAGGCAGGTTTTGCAGATGGTATTCTACAGCAGACCATATTTTTACAGTCAAACAATGGACTAAAGGTTGTCAAGAATATTGTATTTTTTGTTGATTACGTATATATGCGTATGTACTTAACAAAATATACATGTATAAATGTGTGTGTGTGTGTGTGTGTGTGTGTGTGTACATATTCTGTAGAACAGAATATCCCCTTGGAGTCTTTTTCATCTCTCATTTGTTGCCCTCATTTCAATTTCTTCTTCAGATGTTCTCAGGATGACCTGGCTTAGTTAGGTCTCTCTATATACTTTATGTAAAACTTGTTTTATCAGTACTCCTTTTGCTCTTTTATAAGATAGTACTATATACATAATTTTCCATCATTTTCCTGTTACTTGTCTCCATTATAAATCCCAAAGTCAAGCAAGATTCCTTGAAAAAGGTAACAACAGAGAAAACTTCATTCCATGACCCTGATCATTTGTGTTCAGTGAGCCATAAAACAGAAAAAAATATTCTATTCCAAGGTGTGTGCCATTGTCATGAAGGAAGTCCAGCACAGAATTCAAATGTTAAAAGGGCAGCTAGGTGGCACAGTGAATAGAGTGCCAGGCCCAGAGTCAAGAAGACTCAACCTCCTAAGTTTAAATCTGGCCTCAGAACCTGACCCTGGGCAAGTCCCTTAACCCTCTTGGCCTCAGTTTCCTCATCTGTAAAATGATCTGGAGAAGGAATGGCAAACCACTCCAGTATCTTTGCCAAGAAAACCCCAAATGGGTCCCAAAGAGTCAGACATGACATTTCAGTCATTTCAGACTGAACAATAACAACAATGTAGATAGTGAGGTTCTTCAGATAGTCTTATTTGTAGATGACATTCTGTTGATTGTATCAAGCTCTAGAATTTAAAAGAGCCTCCGAAGTAAAATCAGTAGTCATTTAAGAGTTGTCTTAATGATTCACATCAGAAAACCAAGTGGATGAACAAAGGTTGTTTTCCAGACTGTGATATGTAATTGGATGGACAACCCATAGAGTTAGTATATCATTACATAAATCTTAGACCCTGTGGATGTGCAATTATCTAGGCTCTAAACTGAACAGGAAGAGGAGAGGGGAGGAAAGGAGGCTGGTTTGTCTTTGGGAAATTGTACAGCCATCTTAATGAGTCAGACTTCTTCCAGAAACAAAGACTTATCTTTTTAACACTGATATTCTTCAGTGATACTGTATTAAGTGCAAGTCATGGGATTCCACTGACTCTGAAGAGTGATAAAGTGGCACATGGTGGTGAATAGGCTTCATTGAATTCTTAGTAAGGGATTGCACAGGAGGAGTGGTATGAGAGATGCCATGATAGAAATGTGAGATCAAAAATGCCAGTCTTATGTGAAGCATGGTTCAACCTCAAGGAGGCAAGCCTGCCAGTATGTTCATGGATCCACTGAGGAAAATTTATAGGAGGTTGTGAATAGGAGCCACGCAATAGAAAGGGACATGGATAAGTTGCATTCTGTACCGTTGAAGAGAGTACTCATGTTTGTGAGACCACAAAGCTCCATCTAAATAGGGAAGAGAATATAACTACTTTGTGTGGTATGCTGTAGTAGAGTGTTGGATTTGCAATCTGGGTTTAAATCTTGTTTCCGCATGTGAAAGACCTTGGGAAAGCTATTTAACCAGAATTTCCTCAAATGAAAAGTCTCTTCCTACTCTAAAATCCATGATCTTATGCCTGTCCTTTTACTGAACAGTATTGATATAGTATGAAAAAGAAATGTATGCATGGTGCTTTGCAAACTTCCCAAGGATATTTAAATATCAGCTATTGTTGTTGTTGTTGTTATTATTATTATTATAATTACTGTCCTTCAAGGTACTCGTCAAATCAGCAAGCATTTTTATTAAATGTTTCTTATATACTAACACTGTAATAAGTGCTGGGATGGCAAAGTATTACAAAAAAAAAAAAACAAACAGCCCCTGCTTTCAAGGAGCTCACAGTTTAATGGAGGGAGCAACATGCAAACAGATATGTACATATAAGATAAATAGAAGGTAAATCTAATTTAATCATAGAGGGAAGCTACTAGCATTTAAAGGAATCAGAAAAAAGCTTCTTGTAAAATGGAGAATTCTAATTGGGACCTGGGACCTTAAGAAAACTAGAGAAGCAAGAATGCAAAGATGAAGAGGGGGAGAATTCAAGGCATGAGGGACAGCCAGTGAGAATGCGTGGAGCCAAGAGCTGGTGTAATTGTGCAGTTAATAGTAGGAAGGCCAGTCACCAGTCTCAGAGTACATGGGAGGAAATGAGGTAAAATGAAGACTGGAATGGTAGGAAGGAGAACAAGTTATGACATTCTTTAAAAGCCAGACAGAGGGTTTTATGTTTGATTCTTGAGGCAGTAGGCTGCTACTAGAGTTTATTGAACAGGGAGATGACATGATCTGACCCGCATATTGTAGAAAGACCAGTTTGTCAGTTGAGTAGAGGATGGACTGGAATGGGGAAAAACTTGAGGCGAAGAGACCAACTAATAAAAGACTATTATGATTGTCCAAATATGAGGTGATGAGGACCTATACTAGGATAGGGACAGCACTGGAGGAAAGAAAGGGGCATATATGGGAGGTGTTATGAAGACAGAATCTTCAAGACTTGTCAAACTGATTGGATAAGGGGGATTTGAGAGTGAAGAGATGAAGCCGAACCTAGGCCATGAGCCTAATTGGGAAGCTGATGAGTGTAGTCAGATTGTAGTTGGTGATTTCAGAGTGTTTAGCTATGAAAGGAAAAAGATAGGACAATAGCAGAATTAGATACATTAGGTAAGAGTTTTTGAGGATGAAGTGTAGACATGAGTATGTGTGTAGGCAGTTGGAAAGCAGCTGATAGAGAAATTGACGATTAGTGAAAGAGCAGGGATGACAGAGCAATCAATCTGCTGGAGAAGACAAGTTCTAACAGGATCACTTATACATGTAGAAAGGTTTGTCTTGGCAAGAAGGGCCACCTCTTCATGCAAGTCAGGGATGAAGGAAGAGATAGTAGTAGAAGGCATCTGAGTGATTTGAAATGAGGGGGCAGGGATATGATGGAGTTTTCAGGGAGTGGTCTCAATTTTTCAACTGAAATATTGTCAGTATTCTCAACTGAGAGGGTGGTAGAGAGGAGAGAAATCAGGAGATTTGAGAAGAAATGGAAATGTTTGGAAGAGTCACTATAGTGAGTGGGATAGTAAATTGATTAGGGAGGCATAAAAGGATTGTCTTGCTGAAGGGACAGCCCATTTGAGATTATGTCATATAAATTGGTAGTGGTAAGAGTCTGCAAGGTTTCATGTTATTCTCCCACTTCATTCAGTAGCATGTGAATAAAGAATAAAGGCAGTAATGTGAACACTACTGCAGAAGTTCCCAAAGGAATATATAGGCTTGTCAAATGTATATTTGGAGACAACATTATAAACTGTAGAAGGTATCAATAAGGTGCAAGAAGAGGTGCCAAATAGTAGCTTTCATTCACTACCTAGTTTCAGATTATAGATCCAGGGTGGACTGAGGAGGAGAACTGCACCTAAGGGTAGCATTCAAAGGCAAAGAGCAGTCAGTCCATTGCACTAGGCTATACACTGAACAGGAAGCACCAGAAGCAAGCAGCAACTTTGTGGCACAAACCCCAGGAGTGGAGTGAGATCTCAGATACAGCTTCTAGCCCAGTCTGAAGCCTGCAAGAGGACAAACTAGGGCAGAAATCCCAGACCAGAAAGAAGCCTACAGTTCTGTTACTCTGAACCATCAGGGCTTTCTGATACAGCTGGCTGATAGTGACAAAGTGCAGAAGCTGTCTGTTGAAACTCCAGATGGAACAAGTCTGCAGGCCTGTTGTCCAGACCCAAACCCACCCAGGTCAGGAACTTGCAGAGCTCCAACCAGGGGAGCAGCAATCATACTTTGCTCTGGTTCAGACCATTTTGGGATCACTGAAAGCTTGCAGGTACCCAGCTGTCCCTGAGATGTTGGAAAAACACAATATTTAATACCCCAAGAAAGCAGCAACATGGCCAGCTCAGACATCCCTCTAGAATTGTACAGATCCTATCCCTAATATAAAGTCCAAAGTCAGGAAGTAGGCTGAAAGAATAAGCAAACAAAAAAGAATCCCACCATAAAAAGCTGTTATGGTGACAGGGATACTTAAGACACAAACACAGAAGGAAATATCTCAAACATCTATAAGCAAAGCCTCAAAGAAAAACACAGCTTGAGCACAAATTCAAATAGAATTCCTAAAAGAGATGCTGTAAGTTTTTTAAAAAGCATTAAAACTATTTCTAAATAAAAAGAGAACACTAGAGGAAAAAAAATTAGAAAAGAGATGAGAGTTATAGAAGAAAAAATTAAAAAGAGATTTAACAGCTTGGCAGAAGAGGAAAAAAATTTTGCCCAATTAGAAGCTGATGACTTCATGAGACAACAGGAAAAATTAGAACAACGTCAAAATTCTGGGGGGTAGGGAAGAAGAAAATGCAAAGTGTATTCTAGCAAAACAACTGACTTAGAAAACAGATCAGAGAAATTAGACTACCTGAAAGCATAAGCAGAAAGAACCTAGACATCTTATTTCAAGAAATAAAAAAACTGCTTAGATCTCTTAGAACCAGAAGGCAGAATGGAAATAGAACACATTCATTCACCAGTCACTTCCTAAAAGAAGTCTTCAAGTGAAAACTCTCAGGAACATTATAGCCAAAATCTAGAGCTTCCAGTCAAAGAAAAAGTAATGGAGGCATCCAGAAAGAAAGAATTAAAGTACCAAGGAGCCACAGTGAAAATCACACACTGTTTAGCAATCATCACTTCAAAGGAATGGAGAACTTAGATTATGGTGTTCTAGAAAGCAGAGGATATAGGCTTACAACCGAATAATTCAGCAAAACAGAATGTAATCTTATGGGGGGTGGGATATGTCTGATGAAATAAAGGACTTCCAAACATTCCTAATGAAAAGACCAAGAGTTGCCTAGAAACTGTGAAGTACAAACACAGGAGTTAAAAGAAACATTAAAAAGTCATCATGTATCAATTTTTAAGAAGCTAAACAAGGATAAATTATTTACATTTGAATATGGGGGAGGTAATATATGTATTGCTTCTGAACTGTCTCCACATCAAGGGTCATGAAAGGAGTTAACTTAGAGAGGGCCAGGAAGTTGTCCTCTTATGTCTTGATCATATTAAAAGAAGACTAGAAAGGGAGGGAAAGAGGAATATATTAGTTGGGGTAAAGGAGAGGACCATGTGGGAAAATTATCTCTCATAATAGGGGTGTGCAAATAGAAGTCTATCCAAACAAAGAAGAAGGTATGGGGCAAGCTGCTGCCATTTGAACCTCATTTTCATCTGAACTGGTCAAAGGAGGGAAGAATATGGGGATACAGAAATACATTTCACTCAACAAGAGAAGTAGGAATAGGAGAGAAAAGAGAAAGGGGAATGTAGGAGGAAGTGTAGAGTAAGGGAGGAATTAGTCCTAAGCAAAACAAACCCTAAGGATGTGCAAAAGTGCTTCTTCTCTTTTTGAATAGGCAAAGAATTGGAAACTGAGAGGGTACCTGTCAGTTAGAGAATGGCTGAACAAGTCATGGTATAGAAATGCAATGGAATATCAGTGTAATATAAGAAATTATATTAGGAATGGTTTCACAGAAAAACTGGGACGACTTATGTGAACTGAGGCTGAGTGAAGTGAGCAGAACCAGGAAAACCGCTAATACAAAGGTAACAGTTTTGTAAAGACAAATAGCTTTAATCAGTGTAATGACCAACGAGGATTCAGAAGACTCATAATGAAGTATACCACCCTCCTTCTAATAGTGAGGTGAAGGACTCAGAGGATAAAATGAGCCCCCTTTTTTTCATGACCAGTGAGGAAATTTGTTTTGCTTAACTGTACATGTTGTGATAAGGTTTTGTTTTGTTTTTTTCCTCCTTGCTCAGTGGGGTAATTGTGGAGTGGAAAGGAGAGAAGTAGATTTTTGTTGACTTAAAAAAAGTCACATAAAAAGTATCAGTTTAAAAAAAAACCCTGAGTATCTTTTGATCTGGAATTTAGTTTAAGTTGTCCTCCTTTTCCCTACACTGTGGAGAAAATCAAGATTCCCTGCCTCAAATCTGAATTTTTATGTTATGAACTCATTTGGTAGTCTTGTAAAGCCTATGGACCCTTTCTCAGAATAATCTTTAAATACATAAAATAAGTAGAATCGCAAAACAAAGCAATTTTATTGAAATAGTTATTAAATTTGTTTGAAACAAAATTTATGGACCCCAGGATTAAGAACTACTGCTCTAGGCTGACTAAAATAAACAATCTTTCCTCAATTTCCTCATCTGTAAAATGGGCATAATGATATTTGTACCACCTATCTCACATAGTCGTTGTAGGGAAAATGCTTTATAAACTAGACATTACTTTATGTGTGACCTTAGCAAATATTCCTAGAGATTCAAAGACCAAAATAACCTGCTTCTTTCCCATTCATTACCTTTAGCTACCAAACCTTCCCTCAAATGCATCCGTTCATCTTTCTGCTTCAGTGTTAGATAGTAAAAGAGACATTTAAAATTTCATGGAACACTTTTTTGTTTATTTCTATCAAATTCCAACTTTAAAACTTGAAACTTCTACTGATTGGCACTGTTTATCAGCTCCATAAAAGGATAGTCAGATATTGTTGGCTTGTAGAAGCTGTGTCTCTGGTCCCTGTGTTCGCTGGTAAAGAGAAATCAAACGTGATTCTGCAAAGGTTTTCCCTGAAGGAGGGCGGGTGGTTTGACATCCATTTTCAGGTGATGAAGGGCAATAGAGTCAAGTACTTATTACTGAACCTACTAAACTACAATATTATTCCTTATTTTGTTAATAGCTAAAATCTACTTCGAAGACAGAATCACTGATCTTAGTATCTTCTTGACTTAACTGTTGTATTGAAGAAGTGATTTCTGGTTACATAAGATATTTGAGGTAATAGATATAAAAAAATAGTATGGAAACATTCAAAGTGCTGCCCCAGTGTTGAGGGGATACAGTCAGTGGGTTTCAGTGGATGCAACATGTCATTGATCTGAGCTCTTCTTCCAGTGGTGCTATTTGTGATCTGTTTGTGATTTCTAATCCTATGTGATCCTTATTTGTGTCTTTTCATAAACTCACTCAAACGTCTAGAGACTTTCTTCTTCTGGTTCCTTTTTAATGTTTGAGGGGCTCATAGCCTAGTGGATAGAGAGCTGGCCTTGAAATCAAGAAAACCTCCATCAGTCAATAGACGTTTGAACACCATGCCCTATGCTAAAGCTAAGAATACAAAGAAAAATAAAAGACAGCCCCTGTCCTTGAGGAGCTTACAATTTAACAGGAGAAACAACATGCAAACAACTGTACAACAAACTGTGTACAGGATAAATAGAAAATAATCAACAGAGGCACTAGAATTGAGAGGTTGGGAAAGACTTCTTGTAGCCGGGACCTGAAGCCAGGAGGCAGAGATGAGGAGAGAGAACAGAATGTTCCAGGCATGGGGAGTAGCCAGTGAAAATACCTGGGGTTAGTAAATGGAGTGTCTTCTTTGAGGAGCAATAAAGAGGTCAGTGTCACTGGATCACTGGAGTATGTTTGGGGGTGAGGAAAAGGGGAGGGATATGTATGGTGTAAGAAGGCTGGAAAGGTGAGAGTGAAGGGAAGGGCTTCAGACATCAAATAGGATTTTATATTTGGTCCTGGAGGTGGTAGGGAACCACTGGAGTTTATGGAGTAGGGACTTGAGGTGACATGGTTAGAACTGTACTTTAGGAATATGGAAAGAGATTTGTGGCAGGCAGATCAACAAGGTGTGAGGTGATGAGGACCGTTCCCAGGGTGGCAAAAAAGGCAGGCCTTGACTACAGATTGCATGTGGGAGTGAGAGATAGTGAGGAATGGAGGAGATACCTAAGCCTGAGTGAGTGGGAGGATGGCAATCCCCTCAAAAATAATAGGGAAGTCAGGAAGGAGGAATTGTTTGGGGGAAACATATTGAGTTTAAGATGTATATGGGCCATCTACTTACTTCAAGATATCTGAGATGCAGGACTGGAGGACAACTAAGAGGTTTGGGCTGGATAAATAGATTTGACAATTACCAACATAAAGATGATATGGGGGCTGATGAGATCACCAAATGAAATAGTATAGAGGGAGAAGAAAAGAGGGCCCAGGACAGAACATCCACAGGAAAGTTGTAGTAACATAGGTAGTATTTATATAATGATTTAAAGTTTGTAAATATCTTTACCCCCCAAAAAATTTTTTTAACAAATATTTTCTGGTTTTATCCTCATGACAACCTTATTTGGTAGGTGCTATTATCATTCCTGTCTTAGATGAGAAAATTAATGAAGCAAGCAGAGGTTAAGTGACTTGCCCAAGGTCACACAGCTAGTGTCTGAGGCTGGACTTGAACTCAAGTCTTTCTGACTCCAAACCTAGCCAGCTAGCACTGTATTCTCTGTACTACCTAACTGCCTGTAGTGTGGAAACTAAAGATGGTTGAGTTGTGTTTTAAGCTATTGTCTTCACCTAGATCCTAACCAAATTATACCCATAATACTTCTTCTCTTCCTCCAATTAAACACTGTTCTTATGCCTCATTGGAAAAGCCTATTTAATGATTAGAGTACTATGTAGAAGAGTAATGTAACGTTAGGGCTCTGCCACTTAGTTATATTTTGTGTTAGGTAATGATTTTGCCTCAGTTGTCGCATCCATGAAATGGGAACAACAAACGGTTCATTAGGAAGATTATTGAAGAGTTAGTACAAGGGCACGCAAAGCATCACACTTAAATACTGGGAACTGATTTTATACTTGTTACTTATCCGTTTACTTTTTCCCTGGAACACATGACTGCATTTCTTTTTCCTTAGGCCTCTTTTTCACTCCCCGCCCACACTTAGGTTCTAGCACAACTGAAAATGTAAAAGGATTTATGGGCATTTCTCAAGATGCGATCTTGTAATGAATGTAAAAATCAGCTGTTCCCATTTTACCTTTGGGTTCATTTTTAGAAATTTCATGTCCATCCTGACCGGCTTTTCTTGTAAATGTATAGTTCAACTATAAGATCTATTTAATATTCCCTACCTTGTGCTTGCCATGTGTCCCTGAATGTACATATGCCCACCTCCCTCTACTGGCAGCCGTTATAATCTGGACAGGCTGGTCAAAGGGAACAACAGACCTGCTCACTGCACCTCGGAGCCTCAGAATTCTAGAGCCCCCCTTGATGATTGAATAAGGTAATTTTAGGGCAGATGAAAGGAAGAATTACTTTACACAGTAGGTAGTAAACATATGGGACTCCTTCCACTGAAAGGTTATACAAGCTGAAAATATGAATAGGTTCAAAATGTGTTTCTCTGAACTAGTGGGTGATTGATCCAAAAGCAGTTACAAAGGGAATTTGTTGGCTATCCTTGGGCTTTTTAGGGTGATGTCAAGAAAGACAACTGTGGAATTATCTCATAAAAACCTCCCTCAGTACTACTGTCAGAGATTAAGTGGGTGGATAGGGCATTAACTTATCCTATTTTCTAAAAGAGACATTCTGAACTCTGTGATTAACTGAGGCAGCCTTTGCACTATATAAATGTGAGGTGGTGATCATAATGGTGGTAGTGATGGCAGTGGTGGTAGTAGTGGTATTATTGTTCGTGTAATTAAATGTTAAATTTTCTGTTCTTCCCCTCGTTTCAATAGGTTACTTTAGGAAAGGTACTGAAAGTCATTGTGGTCATGAGGAGCCTCTTCATTGATCGAACAATTGTGAAAGGATACAACGAAAACGTATACACAGAAGATGGAAAGGTAGGGTGTTGTACTTTGGGGGCTGGGGGGGAGGGAGGTTTTTATATACTCACACACATAATAATATTTTTGTTCAGCCCAGAAAAATGTAGTGGATGCCCAAGTGAAATGATGAGCAGCCAACGCTGACATTTTTGTAGTATGTGGCTTTACATTTTACACCCTCTGCCTGGGTTTTTCATCCTCAAGTTTCTGCTCTTCTTTAAACCCTGTGCCCTTAGTTGAATTTCTAATTTATCACCTTAGACCCCAGTTGCCTCATTAAACATGTCTTCTGAGGAAACAGATTTTTTTTCCCTAGCCTGGCTGCACATTAATAGCCTATGGTTCAGCTTTTTGCTTTTGCCAGTATCATAAGGAAATTGGGGGTTAGTTTTAAGCACAATTTGAAGACCTTTCTTCTCTGAAACTCCCAAGTAGCCCTGAGGATGTTGCATATCAGTAATAATAGCACACACTGAACAGCTGTTATTTAAGAAAGAGAACTGATTTCTAAGAGTGGATTATGTATAAAGAATTCACCCACCTTGAATCTCTAATTTCTTTTGACTGAATCTGCTCCAAATGGTTTAGTGGAATGCATCAGAAGGTGGACCTTACATGCTTTTATTTCTTTTCTTTTTTTTTCCAGAGTGAAATTACCACCACCACCCCCTTTTTGAGATGCTAGCCCAACTTGTGCTGGTCACTTTCAAACACTTGCCCCCTCTCTCTCTCATGAGCTTTATAGCTTCTTCCTCTTATAATGATTCCCATTAAAGTAATAAGTTCATTAGAGCTAGCCAAGCATTCAGCACCCAAAGGCCATGTTATAATGAGGATGGGATAGTTTCAAAAAGAAGTAATAACCATAACTTAATGCACAGCAGTTTTTTGTAAGAGAGGTAAGGATATGAGATACATACATATGTATACACACATAAATCTCTGTGTGTGTGTGTGTGTGTGTGTGTGTGTGTTCTAGAGCCACTTATTTCCAGGATTCTATCATTGCTCAAGATATTTAATGAACTTCTTCCTTTCTATTCACCCTCAGAACCCATATCAGGTTCTTTTTAATATTTTTAATGGTGGCAATCTTTGTCTTTTGTGGGATGGATTTTGAATTTTGGAAACTGCCATAAGTCCTTTCAGACCAGTGATTAAGTGGTGTCGTGGTGGTTTGGGTCCAAAGCATGGTCATGGGAAAGACTTTGCTGAGTTTTAAAAGAGGCATTCCTAATGTGGTGGGGTTTTTTAGTGCCAACAGAAACATTGGAATAAGTAACTGAATAATCTCCCAAAGTGGTTTCTTTGAAGGACAATACCTATTTGGATGTGCAGATTCTATTCTGTGGAGATGAGATATAAGCATCTGGAAAATTAAATAGCAATAGAGAAGTCAAATAAAACTAACGATATGTATGATTACAAGGTAATATGTGGTTGGTTTCCAAATATGTTGTCAAAACAGACCAAACTTAGGAAATGGTGAGGGGCTTAAAGCTCCCTGGGAGATCAGACTATTTGTGAGTACTCTTGGGGTGCCTCAGAAGCAGCTCACCAGCTTGGAAGTTGGTGGGGATGAAACATCGAAAGTCAAAAGATTTCAAGTCAGAAGACCTGAGTGTGAAGACAAGCTCTGCTGCTGACATGGGCAAGTCACATAAACCCTCTGGTTGAGCTAGGTCAGTGATTATCAGCCTTTTTGAGTGTAAAGACTCATTTTAACCACTGCTCTCCCCCCTCTTGGACCCCAGCAGTTATAACTACTGTTGACTGAGAGACTTCATGGGAAGAGCTACTTCGAATTCAGTAATGCTTTTAAATGTTTATATTTTATTAATCACAAAAGCATTCATTTGAAAAATAATGCATAAGTAAAATCTATAATTGATTCAGTCTACATAAGGTATTTTTGCTAAGTATAGAGTGATACTGCTTATTTTGTTGTAGCCGAAGACTCAAATGACAGTGTTTTGTGTGTATGTGGGTCCTTGGACCTTCTGTAATAACTTAGTAGCACCTCTGTTCTTGTCCAATAGGTTGGGAACAAGAAAAAAGGGTCTCTAAGGTCCTTTCTAGTTTTAAATCCTGTAATCCATCTATTTACATAGAAACAGTTGATAAGTGAATAATTATATGGCAAGTTGAATTGTATGGGTACAATCATAGTATTAGAGTATAGATACCATCGATTCCTAATACGTTTATTTCACCAGTAGCAGATCCAGTGAAGCTGTTTGAAGTATCTAGTTTCAGCCAGTGCAGAAACAAAATAGCATAAAGAAAAGGAAATGAATGTCAAAAAGACAAAGGATTGTTTTTTTGGCAGAAAAGGTTTTGTGTATCAAGAGGATGTGGTACTGTTGTCCTTTATTCAAGCTTAAGGAAGGGAATGAGAAAACTATGCCAAAATGATAATATAATACTGTTGTTTAGCATTTTACTGTTTGTTAAACATTTTCATAGTCATTGTTATTTAATCACCACAACAACTTTGTAAGGTAATCAGTACACATGTTATTAGCTCCATTTTACAGATAAGGAAACTGAGGCCCCCACACAGAGGTCAATCTACTGAGCTAGTAAAGTTACAGGGCTAGTAAATGGTGCAGCTGGGACACTCTGACTCTCAAGGGCTTTCTACTCTGTTATCTTCCCTCTTCTGAAGTAGTTCTTTATAAAGGTGAGAATTACAGAAGGAAATAGAAAGGTGAGGAAGTAGAAATTAGAGAGGACTGATCATAAAATATAAAATGTTAGAGCCAGAAAGAAGTTTAGAGATCATTTAGCCCATCACCCTCATTTTACATAGGAGGAGCTGTAGGTAAATCAAGTAACAACCTAAGTTTCATGTCTACTCTAAATTAAAGGCTATCTGTCACAAGCTCTGAGAGTTACAGAATTGGGAATTATGCCAAGAAAGTGACTAAGATGGCCATACCTTTTGCCTCAGAAGTCACACTGCTAGATGTATACCCTAAAGTCATCAAAGACAGTAAGGTCTAATATATATACCAACATATTGAAAGCAGCACTTTTTGTAGTTGCAAAGAAATAGAAATAAAATAAATGCCTTTCATTTAAGGAATAGCTAAATAAAATATGGTACTTGAATGTAATGGAATATTGCCGTACCATACAAAATGATGAATATGAAAAATACAGAGAAGCACCGGGAAGACTTAAATTGACAGATGACAATTGTAGTAGAACCAGGAAAACAATATACACAATGATTACAACTATATAAATGGGAAGAACATCAACAGCAACCGCAAGAACTTGAATATTATATGACTTAATGATCGACATTGACCCCAAAGAAGACAAAAGAAACTGCACCCTCCTCCGTTCTTTGTAGAAGTGAGTGCTGTGGAAGAAAAACATTACATGTCCCAGCAGATTTGGTTTATGTGTTGATGACTTTTGCCAAACTGCTTTCCCCACCCCCTCCCCTTTTTTGTTTTTGAGGATGGGAAAAAGAGAGAGAGATTTGAAAATAGCAGTCTATAAAAACAAAAGATGTCAACTAAAAAAAGTTTTTAAAAGACCTCTGGAAGGAGGACTGGAAAATGGGTTTATGTTTCAACATTCTGAGACCTGAGTCCTACTATACTGAGTCACAAATGTGGTACTAAACCTGGCTCCTACCCTCTTTTACATAAATCGATGTCAACCACATCTGTGGGCCTAAATGATAACCAGGACCCAGACCTAGAAATAGCAAAACAGACAGACCTGAATTAGTACATTATTTTAAAGTTGCATTAGCCAAACATGGTAGAGAGCTCTCAAGTGACCAGTCTGCCCAAGATCTAATTGTAGCTGATTGTTTAGTTTCTTCCCTTTCCAAGCACTTTATAGAGTCACCAAGTTTAAGCTATGGATAAAAATAAATTTCAAGCTGACATTATTAATGGTCAATTTTTGGATTTCACACATATTTATATATGTATATGTTCAAGTAAATTCATGTATTGAAAGATCTGGCACATTCTAAATGATAAGGCAACATTTTGAAGGAACTGGGATAGTAGAAGGTGTAGTCTGGGGTGGGGAGTAGATGGACTACCTACTGAACAAATTGTTGCTTGCACAATCAATTCTCTGTTTGAAAAGATACGAGTTTGCTTTTGACTGACCATGCAGGTACTATTTTAGTTGCCACTGCTGCAAAACCCAGCAATATCACAGAATCCTAGAGCTGGAAGGAACCAGAGTGGACATGCAGTCTAGCCTGTAACTAAATAGGAAATTTCTCTGCAATATGACAAATGATTAGCCAGCTTCCAATTAAAGACCTCCAATGATGAGGAACTCACTACCTCCAGAAGCAGCCCATTCCACTTTGGACAACTCTAACTTTGGGGAAATATTTCCTTGTATTAAGCTGAAATGTGTCTTTCTTCAGTTTCTCCCCTTTGATTCTCTGCAGGGCCAAGCAGAACATTCCACATTGCAAACCTTCACATAGTGAAAAATAAATATTCATGACCTGTAACACCTACCCCACCTCCTGCCAAATATTCTCTTTTTTAGAACATCTCTGCTCTTTTCAACTGATGTTGACCTATTATAGTCTCCAAATCCTCCCTTCCCCCCTCCTGGTCACCTCTTATATATCAAATGGCACCACAAATAAACTCACCAAGGATATTGCCTTATATATACAGTAGGGATGTTAGACAACAATTTTGCTGCAGTTGAGTTTATTCCTAATCTGTCACATCCATCACATACTAATACATTTTAATTAGCTCTTTTGCTAACATGATGACTAGGCACCATTCCTGTTTTCCAGATCTAACTTATACATTCCTCAGAAGAATCCTAGAATACAGTAGCCACCAGAGCTATCACTTTGCAAAAATAATAATAGAAGCTTTAAGCCTCTTGCTTAGCCTAATTCTAATCATCAAAACAAATGCACTAGGATTTTTGGTGATGTGCTGACCCACTACTTTTCTGTAATCATAGAAACAAGTTGAGCTATGACGTGGCACATTTAATGTTGGGTTACTTAAGTTGAATATCTGGCCAGAGTCCTAATTTTGCAGCAGTTAGATATAAAACTAAAGAAACATAAGTATCTCAGTTGAATTTATTTTATTAGGGGATTTGGGTTATGTTAATGCTATAGCTTCATTAATTACCCCATATCAATAAAAAAAAAAAGACAGCTTTTAGCCTCCTAGTGTAAGAGAGGAAAAGAAATGGTCATATCAAAGGAAACCTTCAAAGACTGCTAGAACTGTCTCTAGGGTAATTTCTGATCCTTGCATTCTTTCCACTTCAAAGTTGGATGTGTGTGTGTTTGGGTCGAGGGGGAGGGGGAAGGCTTGAATCTGATTTCTCTAATAAGTGTTGGCACCAGCCCTGTTTGATATTAGATGCAGGGAACATTTTGATTTGTTATCGCCTTTGAAATCATTCTGACGACCTTCAGAAAATGGCCTCTTGTTACCTACAGTTGAGGGGTAGATGGGGGATGGGTAGTTGAAGGAGGTGAATGGGAAGGGGGGATGAGAAGAGGGAAAAATCCCAATTTAATTCACATTCAGAAGATGCCCTGAAATTGTGCTTTCAGCAGGTTTTTTTTTTTAGTTACAAATGTGTGTCTTGATTGAAAGTGAAAAGTTGAAAAATAATAGACCTGTAACAATGCATTCTTTAGTGCTATTACTGCTACCTTTTTTGTTTTCCTGGGGGAGGGTAGGCAGGCATATAAGATGCCTGAATATGAGTTTCTTATTTTGGAAACTTAAGTCACCCTAGAGCTTGAAAACTTTGACTACCATTGCTGTTTTTAGCCTTGCAACAAACCTGAGCTTTTATCACCTGTTGACTTTTTTTTTTAAATATACTAAATGTGGGTTTTGAAAGTTGAAATCTCCTTGGGGGATAATAAGTTTCTTATGAAGAGCCACTTGTGACTAACTTTTGGCTGTTGACATCTACTGCCTTATGTGGTTTTTCCTAATTGAACAAGCAAACGAAATTTTGAATACTCCCCTAAATTTTCAGCAGTGATATAAGTTAAACTTATGCACATAAACACCATGAAGTATTTTAGAAAGAGCAGTAGATTTGGAATCCAAGGACCTGGGTATGGATCCCAGATCTGGATCTTAACTTTGTTTGTGAGTTTAAGTTACCTAACCTCTTGGGTCTCCATTTCTTCATCTCTAAGATGAAGGGGTTGAACTAGATCAGGGGTGGGGAATCTGCGGCCTCGAGGCCACATGTAGCCCTCTAGGTCCTCAAGTGTGGCCCTTTAACTGAATCTAAACTTCACAGAACAAATCCCCTTAATAAAAGGATTTGTTCTGTAAAACTTGGACTTAGTCAAAAGGCTGCACCCGAGGATCTACAAGGCCACATGTGGCACTTGAGGCTATAGGTTCCCAACCACTGATGATTTCAAAGATTCCTTTCAGCCTTAAATCCTTTGACTTGCAGTGCAGTAGAGCCTCCCCCAAAGTATGCACTTCAAATTAGAAAATTAAATGAATGAATGAAATAAATGAAAAAAAATTAACGACTTGAAAAGTATTTATTTGGTGTTTACTGTGTGCCAGGCACTGTGCTGAGTGCTGAGTATACAGATAGAAATTGAGGGAGACAGTACATATAAGACAGTACAGCTTCAGAGCAAATGGAAAGACTTGAAAGTCTTAAGGGATGATGCTGTAGAGTGGGTAGCAATTTTTGTGGGTCCTTAGAATACTTGGTGGCATCTCATTTTCGGAAATTTCACTACATCTTGATCTCTCTATTTTGAGAGAACAAGCCCATTGAATAAAAAAAAAAATAAAGTAAAATAAAAATAAAAAGCAAACCCATTGAATGAATGGGGTTTTTTGTTTGTTTTTGTTTTTCAGTTTCCACTGTGTAATAGTGACTTCCCACATGAAAAAGAAAGGTGCTTTGGGGTTTTTATTTACACAATAAGAACAGATTTTTTAAAAGTAATTGATGATTTTTGGAATTTATTTTCAGTTTAAGAAATAGCTCATTCATAATCATAAAATTTCCTTACGCTACATAGTACTATATATAATTTCATTCCCAGGAGTTCAGATTATAAATTTGGCTATCAATGGCCATCATGTTGGGTTCTCCATTTTTAAGTCTTCCTAATATCCCTGAGTTGTGTGCTTAGGGGCGCTTCACTTTTTTTTCCCTAGAACTGTAGTTCAAAGTGTTTTCATTCACTAAACTAAAAATTTGCAGCCTCCAACATCAGAGAATGTTTTAGCCATGAATTTGGGAGCCAGTAAAAAATTGGTCGCCGTGCCCTTATAGCTGAGTAGCTCGAGCTAATAAATTATTCAGTGGTACCAGCACAGACTCTCTGAAATGAATTTTCAGAAATCTTCCCAGCCCTGAAGAAAGGAAGGACACTGTCCCCAGATCCTCATTTAGATTTCTGTCTTTGGCATATAGCAGAAAATCCAGTGTAAACCACCTGCTATGCATTCATTGTAAAATAGAGAAATCCACTGGTACTGGATCCCATTCTAACCAATATGAGCCAGGTAAATAGACTGTGTTATTTTAAATCTTTCTGGCCCAGATATCTTTGGCAGTCCTTTGGGTATTGAATGGTATATTTAAACTTCTGTTGGGGAACACTGGCCTACCATTGGATGTGTATGGATTGTTTTTTAAGTTCTCATTTAGGCTGGGAAGACCACCTCTGAATTATGTCTAAGAATACTTCTCTGTAGTGAGTATTATTTTAATCAAACCAATTTCTGGATTCTGAGCTGTAGAGTTTAATGCTTCCTGTTGTATTCTTGTGTATGGTGCCTGTGTTCCTCTCTTTGCTTTTTTCTTGAGTACCTCTGTTTTGTGTCTTCGTCTTTTGTGCATTGCTGACAAGCAGGGAGAGAGAAATAATAGAGAATTTTAGCTGGAAAAAAGCCACGGGCTTAAAATGAAAGGTTAAGTTTGGTTTCCTAGTATAGGAACATTCATGTTACGTTTTTCAAAAAGTTAATTTTAAAATCCAGGTATCTCATTGTCTTCTTGACAATGATTTTGGTGGAAATAAAAGATGCAGAAAAAATTCTTGTTCATCCTACAATCTCTGAGTAATTTTTATATGCCAGGGGACTGGGCGAGGCTGCTGCATCCGTCTGATCTCTGGTACATGGCTTCCACATAAATGGCTGTTTACTTCAGTGGAATTGATACTATAGAGATAATATAGGGATTGTGTTTTGTACATGTTACCTAAAGATTTCACCTTTACAGGACATGAAAGTTCCTTCCCCTTAAAGGACACATGCAAGTTGCCAAATATGTTAACAGTGAAATTCTAGGGACCTGCTTATTCCCTTCAAAAGAGATCTGAGCTTTCCCCTGGCAAAGTATTTAAGTATTTTGGTGTCTCTGTTGTCCCAGGTACTCCACCCCCACTAGCACATCCCTTCTCTTTTCATAGTTCACTTCCTCTAGGTACCTGAGGATCTTCAAGATGGCATTCCACCTGAGTCTTCCTATAGTGACTGTACCATGTTTTAGAAATGAGTCAGACTTGTCCACTTTAACTTTCTCTCGGGATCCCTTTCTGGAGGAACAGCTAGATAAGCTAATAAACCAACCCCATGATAGTTTTTTAGTGAATGCTAATAGCTTAGAGTTTTAGAATACCTTGTTCCGTCTTGTGTCAGCCTCCCTCTCTCTAATACAGTTATGTTATCAGAGACCCTCTACACACACAATTCCTTAACCCAAAGGAATGATTTTAATGGAAAGAATTTCAAACACTAGAGCAGACCAGTGGAGGAGATGGTTTTTGAAGAGGCAAATTTATCGGCATGTTGCGGAATCATACCACAGAGTTACCCATGTGCCCTATCTGCACGTAGGGTTAGCCTAGCACCCATTCAGATCCACACTACTTTTAATTAGTGCTCTGACCTTGACCTGATTATCAGGCCCCACCTTAGATCTTGTATTTGGGGGTGGAAGGTGGGGAAGGAGAGGCAGAAGGTGGAAATATGGTCCTCTCATTTCCTATTGGTACCCCCATGGAGAAACAGCTTGTATATGGAATTTTACTGTAGTCAGTCTCTTTAGGAATGTGATTTTTCTGTGTCTATAAGAATACTTTTCACTATTGGAGTATCTAGAATGGTAAAATGGAACAGAAGAATGTTTTTTACATTTGGAGCAGCAAAGTGTTTTTCTTCCCTAAATCTCACTTTTCTGCATGGAAGTTAAGATATTAAACTAAAGAACCATAATATTAAATTAAAGAATTTTTACACTTTAACTGGTCCTCAGAAATTATCTCATCCAGACCATTCATTTCACAGATCAAGGAGTGATTCGAGGGAGTGCCAAAAGGCTTTTCTAAAAACACCTTTTCTGCTTTGTGTATTCTAAATGCTTTTTTCCCACCTGAATGCTTCTTGGCCTCACTTATGCTCCAGAATCGATAGCACAACTCAGTGCGAAGCATCCATGCCTCCCATTTCCATCTTGACCATTGGTCAACCCCAACAGGAAGTTCCAAGAGGCTCGTTGACCGGGTGTTTCAATTTACTATAATCTTGAGTTCATATTAAAGGAGATTTTTTTTTTTAGTACCCAAAGGATACTTTGCTGGCTTCCTCTTTTAATCTGCAGCATCCATGAGCTACTTCCCAACACTATATTGTTGTAATTTTTCTGCCTTACTTAATTTGTCCCAAACTCTCATACTTGAGACAGGAATAGGATATTTATTTGCTGTGACATGGAACTCAAAAACTTTTGGTTAAAATTAGGTTAGGAAAGTATTTTGTGTGGCATCGTGGGCTAGTAGAAGAGTACTGAATTGGTACTTAGGAGTCCTATGATAAATGACTTCCCTTCTCCATTTAAGGAGTACCCCCAGTCCAGCTATCTTTTCATTTCCTATCAGGCTGCACCCCTCTGGGCTGTTGTATCATGCCCCAGAAACCTCTTCATCCTGGAAAATGACTTCAGCCCTGGAATTCACACCTCAGTTGTACTCTCTACCCTCAGAGCCATCATGTCCCTAAGGTGGGGTATATTCTCCCTGTCCCTTTTTCATCTTTCTTTTATGTATTGTCTGCCCTCCTTGAGGGCAGAAACTGTCTTTTTGCTTATATTTGTATTCCCAGCTCTTAGCATGGTGCTTGACACTTGAACACTTATTGACTGATTCACTGACTAGTTACCTCAGTTTTCTCAGATGTAAAATGAAAGAGTTGTATCTCGAGGTCGATGCCACCTTGGAGGAAAGAATTGTTCTAATACCAGACTAAAGAATAGCTCAGGTCCAAACCTAAATCTTTGTTGTAGGTAATGGGGGTAATTCATAGAATTGTAAAGCCTAGAGATAGAAGGCATCTTAAAAAACATCTGGTCTCATGGGAAGTGAATTGTCCAAGATGTCTCAGCAGTTTAGTGGCAAAGTCGAATCTAGAATTCAAGCTCCTTACATTCCTGTTGAGAGCTTTTTTCTGTTGAGTTAAATTGCCTTGTCCCCTATTTAAGTGGTTTGATCATTTGGATTTCTGATTTTTCAAGCCAAGTAACAGATGCAGCGTATTATAGCATTGATATTAATCACTTTTTATTTTTTTTCAGCTTGACATATGGTCTAAGTCCAACTATCAGGTGTTCCAAAAGGTAAGTTATGCATTTTGTTTCTTGTTTAAAAAATTTGAGAGACGTTGAAGGCTTTGCTATTTGAGTTGCGGTTTTTAATGAATTTTTTAGTAATAATAATAACTAACATTTACATAGCCCTTACCATGTGGCAGGCACTGTGCTAAGCACTTTACAATCATTATCTCATTTTATCCTCACAACAGCACTGGCAGGTAGGAGTTAATGTTATCCCCATTTCATAGTTGAGGAAACTAAAGCAGACAGGTTAAGTGATTTGCTTAGGATCATACAGCTAGTAGGTATCTGAGGCTATATTTGAACTCAGGTCTTCCTGACTCCAGACCCAGTGCTCTCTGTTACCTATAGAGAGATTCTGATGTCCAGTAGTCAAAATGGTGTTTATTACATGACTACTGAGTATAAAGATCTCTCCAAAATAGCTAGTGATCTCCTTAATTACCAGATACTATGACCTTTTCTTAGTCATCATTCTTCTTGACCTTTTGGTAGCATTGGACACTGCTAACCACCTTCTGTTCCTGGGTATTCTTTCCTCTCTGGGTTTTGGGGACATTACTCTTTTATAGTTTTCCTGGTTGTCTGCTTGCTTCTTTTCTAGATCATTATACATGATGTTCCACACCCCTGCTTATGTACCTCTAGGCTCTCACTAAGCTACACCTTATACCTTTCTATACCCTCTCTTCTCAGTAACCTCGTCAGCTCCCATAGGTTCAGTTATCCTCTCTATGCAGGTAACCTACTACTTGCAAAGCATTCTGGTAGGTACTAAGTCAGTTAATCAGCAGGTATTTATTAAGTACTGGTTATATGCTAAGCTCTCTTTTAGCCAGTGGGTATTCTAGTATCAAGAACGAAACAATCCCTACCCTCAATGAGCTTACATTCCATTGGAGGGATAACAAGTACATATAAAATATGCATATATAAAATAAGTATAAAATTGATAAATATGTACACACACACACGCAAAGTAGTTAAATTGAAAGGTAGTTGGCTTTTTTTTTTTTTGCTTTTTAGTGAGGCAGTTGGGGTTGCGTGACTTGCCCAGGGTCACACAGCTAGTAAGCTTTAAGTGTCTGAGGCTGGATTTGAACTCAAGTCTTCTTGATTCCAAGGCCAGAACTCTATTCACTGCATCACCTAGCTGCCTATTTTTATGTTTTATTTTATTTTATTTTTTTGGAAGGTGGTTTCAGAGGGGTTCCACTCACACTTGGGGGGATCAGGAAAGCCCTCGGGTGGAATATGATGCCTGAGGGGCATCTTAAAGAAAAAGAGGGACTCCTTGGGGACTATGTTCCAGGCATGGGAGATAGCCAGTCCAAAGGTGTGGTGATAGAAATGTACTATTTTGTATGAGCAACAGAAAGAAGGAAGGTTTAGCTGGATTGTAGAGTGACAGAGGGATCCAGTGAGGCTAGAATTAGGGCTGGGTGCTTAATAAATGCTTCCGAATTGATTGAACTATGGTAAGCATTTTTCATGCTCATATGTCCTGAGAGCTTTTCCCATAGCCTTGCCTAGCTAGCCTGAGAGAATCCTGGTTCCCCTTTCCCCCTCTTCAAAGAAGAGTTTCTACCCATTCACTCACCTTTTGCCCAGCTATTCGTTATCCACAACCCCCACAATAGTATTTGGAGCCAACTTCCTTGTACTAATTAAGAAACAGTATATTCCCCCTCCCCTTTTTTAATTTTATTAATTTATTTTGATTTATCAACAATCACTTCCATATGCTTTTGAGTTGAAAATTTTTCTCCCCCTTCCCCCCCCACCTTCCCCAAGATGGTGCACAATCTGATATAGGTTTTACATTTACATACCCATTAAACATATTTTCACATTAGTGAAGTTGTAAGTAAAAATTAAAACCTCCTCCTATTGGAGGAACCCTCAGAAAGATGAAACAAAACTCAACAGAACGTAAAAATAAGTGATAGCAATTCGACTTCCATAGTTCTTTCTTTGGATGTGGACAGCATTTTCCATCCCGAGGCCTCTGGAGATGCCTTAGATCCTCGTAATGCTGAGAAAGGTTCAGTTTAACAATCTTAGTCATTGCATAACATGGCTGTTATTGTGTACAAAGTCCTCTTGGTTCTACTCACTTCACTTAGCATCAGACCATATAAGTCTTTCCAGGTTTTTCTGAAGTCAGCCTGTTCATCATTTCTTATAGCACAATAGTATTCCATTACATTCATATACCACAACTTACTCAGCCATTCCCCAATTGATGGGCATCCTCTCAATTTCCAATTCTTTGCCACCACAAAAATGGCTGCTTATGAACATTTTTGTACATGTGGGTCCTTTTCCCATTCGTTTGATCTCTTTGGGATATAGCCCTAGAAGTGCTGTTGCTGGATCAAAGGGTATGCATATTTTTGTAGCCCTTTGGGCATAGTTCCAAATTGTTCTCCAAAATGGTTGGATCATTTCACAACTCCACCAACAATGTATTAGTATTTCAATTTTCCCACATCTTCTCCAACATTTATCATTTTCCTGTTTTGTCATGTTGGCCAATCTGATAGGTATGATGTGGTACCTCAGAGTTGTTTTGATTTGTATTTCTCTAATCAATAATGATTTAGAGCATTTTTTCATGTGACTATAGATGGCTTTAATTTCTTCATCTGAGAACTGTCTGTTCATATCCTTTGACCATTTATCAATTGGGGAAATATTTTCCCTTTTTTCTAACATATCCTTGCCAAAGTTTGTTTTCCTTCCATAATGCAGATAATAGTTGACTTTAATTTATAACTAAAAATGCTTCTAACAAAGGTGTTTGGTTATCATCAAGTAATGTGTACTGTCTGAAGATATTAGTACTAATATGCTAGTCTTGATGTACAAAAAGATATGTTTAGCTTAATTGGTAGTAGTGGAGTTACTCTGATTCTCAACATTTTTCATTAGTGATTCCCCTCATGACCAAAGGCAACACAGTTGGCATAGATGTGAAATAAATCAAAACCAACTAGTGAGGAGGGGAGAATCCAAACCATGATCATGACCTCTTTACCACCATGACCTAACCAATGGAGATAACCAGTCATGTAATGAAGAAAATAGACTCCTTACCATCTAGAATTTTAGAGGATCACGGTATATTCTAATTTGGTCTTTATTGCAGTGAGCCAAGTACTTAATCTTAACCTTCTTATCTAAGTGACCATACCTAGGGGAGAAATTCATTTGTTTAGCGTGCACAAATTCTTGGTCTTAAACATGCACTTCTTCCTTGCAGTCTTGTCTTGTAATTTTCTCCCTAGTAGTTTGTGAAAAACATTCTAGGGAGAGGGAATTCTGCTCATTATCTATTGCTTCCTTTGTTAAAGCAGAGTCCCTTTTATTTTTTAACTGGTCTTACAATTTCTGCACTCTGTAGTGTTGCAGTTAATTTCGAGCTTCTGGTTCCACAGAAAGTGGATGATCACTTCACTTATGGCAATAAGCACCATGGACCAACAACCTAGTATTTTAATAGTGGTCTAATTTTCATGCAGATACCCTTTACTCAAGAACATCATTGCCTTTACATACATTTTTTAAAATGCTCTGCCTTATGAACATTTTTGAATGCAAGGTAGTAGCAATTTATTAGAAAGTCGTACAACGTATAAAGAATAGAGTTGGATAGATTGTGCCTTGTTTTTATTTCACATGCTGTAAAAATAACCTATCAAAAGATCTACAAAAGAGCTGAGAATCTCACGCTCAAAAGGCTGAAAACCTCTCATGCCCGCTCGTCCTTATGGGTGTCACCTGGCCCTAAGTGTTTTATCACTAATAAACTTTTCCTCTGGCTGAAAAAAAAAATAACCTATCAAACACTTTGTTTAAAAATGGAGAGGGCGGGGTAGCTAGGTGGCACAGTGGATAGAGCACTGGTCCTGGAGTTCAAATCTGGCCTCAGACACATAACATTCACTAGCTGTGTGACTCTGGGCAAGTCACTTAACCCCAACTGCCTCACCCCCAAAAAAAAAAAAAGGTGGAGGGGGGGAATCAATCAGTTCAAATTGAACTAGAGTTTAAGGTTAGATATCCATTAAAAGGAAAAAAAAGATTAGATATCCATTTGAAGGGATTTAGGGATTCCTGTTGTTTCCTTACCTGCAATTTAACTAACAGATTGGAAGCTAGAACTCAGAGGATGAAAATGTATGGATCTGAGGGAATGGAATAAGTATCATCTGGTCATGTATTTATACATTGACACTAAAAATTACAAATTCCCCCTCTGTATTCTACATGTAATTTAAAATATAATAGTCTTATCTCTGATATTAGAATCAGAAAGATAAAAGGCCAGCTCTTTGGGTGTAGGCTATAGAATATTTGTGTCAAATACTAAAGGCAGATATCATTGAAGTCCTTTTTTCTCTTGAGACAGGTAAGAATTAGTGGATTAGAGAATCTTCTCTCTTCTCTAGTGAAATATTTTCTTTGCTGTGTCAAGTAGATAAGAACATAGTGGAAAGTCATCCAGTACAGAGTTAACCTTAATAATCCTTTATCAATAAAGCTTTGAACTAATTATTGCCGTGGAAAGGGTTTGGATTTTGTAATGAAATATATTTTCATATAACATGGTATGTTCTTCCTGAAGATGTTTGTATAGTGGTAAAATAGGTAACGTTGATGAGGAAATAATGTAGAAATGGCCGTAATATTTTTATTTAATAGTGTCCATCTTAATTAGTGCAATTAGAATGTCTAGTGGTCAGAAGTTGTAACTTTCCACTGTTTCACTCAACTAACCAGCCACCTTCTACTTTCTGTTCAAAGCTAGAACACAGCCAATACTGGATATGGACTTTGAAAGTGTGGCCTTGCTTTTTGGTGTAGTCTTCCATGAAGTTTACTCCTGCCCTTTACCCAACATGATTTCAGGGTAAAAATAGTGAAAGATAGGTGTTGGGCACAAACCTAACTAAACCTGTCCTTTTTAGGATTGACTGGCTTGCCACAACCAGCTGTCCACTTTACTTTTGTATCAAGTAATTGGTCTTCTCATCCACCTGGAGAATACTGTTTTATAAACATAGTAGTTCTGTCTGTAGTAACACTTTCCTACTAGTCAATCCAAATATTCCTTTTCAGGCTTTTATCTTTTTTTTTTTCCTTCCCACTTGTGTATAGTAATTTGTAGTAAGTTCAGTTATCAACATTATTCAGGAAGGCTTGTGGGAACAGATAGTACTTTATCCTTGATATAAAGGATTTCCGTGAATGTATGACTATGGACATATTTGTGTATTTAAGCGAGAAAATGGTTCCCCAACTTCCTAATGGTTAGTAGTGGGGAGATACTATAATTCTCTATCTCAGCTACCTCCGCTAAGCTGAGAATAACTTACTAGCAGCAACAGCTAAAGTAATATCATTGGAGAAATTTTGATTCCACATTTCTTTGGTGTTAGGGCTTCCTTCCTTTGGCACTCACTATGTGGTAGAAATCACTGTTGCATGTGTTTTCCAGCCCACAAATAGTAGCAGTAAGCCACAACAGAAAGGGCCCCAGCGTGCTAAGAAAGCAGGGAGCCCTTCGAGGTCTTTTCCTTCAGTGTGATGGTGAAGGACAGGGGAATTGCCTGGCAGAACCAGCCCAGGTTCCTAAACTCCAATGAATGCCACAAGGATTGCATCAAGGACTGACAAAACATGTACACACCTGTCAGAATCTTCCAGGGCCTGTGGTCTGTGTCAGAGGGGCACGACCAGGATCTTGTGATTCTGCAGCTAACCCTGACAAAGGAAGCTGAAATTTGTTCTTCCTTTTTATTTCAAGCTTTGACACCATCCCCAAGCCTTTGCTCTCCTCCTTATTAGACCCCTTATCTAAGTGTATCTAAGTGGATTAGGGCTGGGGACAGCTCTCAGTGGACCCATTACTGCTAACAGGTCTCATCATTTACTGTGGTCCCCTGGGGACTTCTTGAACTTCATCCTGAGGTGAAGAAGCTTTTTATAGCCAGCATAGCTACAGCAGGGTGGATTCAGAGAATGGAACTCCGAAATAAGGGGAGGGGTTGGGGGGGACTATCTGAAAGGGCAGGAACACAAAGAGCCATGAATGGTTTTAGTGTGTTCATATTTTTCTGACATTTAAACTCTGCAGGTGCAGTGACTGTTTTGATCTTTAACCCTCTCGTTTCAACACAGTGTGAATTTTTATACAGTAACTTAGGGAGAATGAGAGTGAATCTAGAGTTCCTGACTGTGTTAAATCTTGGCTGGATGTCTAAAGAAAAGAGGCAAGGTGTGTAGAATGCCAGGTAGCCAGGCAGAGAATTGAAAGATGGGATCATAAGGATCAGCACACAGTTCTCTTCGCTTTTTTTTTTTACTTAGAAGTAAAACCAAAAAATAGCCTTTGGGTCAGCTAGTTCTTTATATGGCAACAAGTCAGTCATTTTCCTGACAGCATTGTGCAGCTGAAGGAGCCCAGGGTTACAGTTTTATTTTTGTCACTATCTTGAATGATCTTGGGCATGTCTCTCCTTTTGGACCTCCGTTTTATCTTCTATGAAATTGAAAGAGTGAACTCTAGATGGTAGCTTTTTACAAAAATAAAACAAAAGTATCAAGTAGTACACCCCAAATCCAATCAAAGAATAGATTCTGAGTGGGCCAGACTGATTCCAGGATTGGTTTTTAAAATAAGTATCAGGTCCTTCAGGATTGGACATTCCGTGATCCTTAGTGGCAGATCTATGCTTAACCATTTGGTTGAGAAAGCTATAGGTTTTGCCCTGAATTTGCTCATTCAGCATTGCTGTTAGAACCTTTTTTTCCAGACCTCAAGCTGGGCCTCGGCTTTAAAATTGCTTACATTTTACCTGGCTGTGTTTATTGAGATTCCTCAGAGTACCAGGCACTTACTGCAACTCACTACTGGTATACATGACATCCTGAAAGTTTGCTGGTGGTTTGTAATAGGTTAAGTGTGTTAATAAGAATTCAGTATTCCTAAATGGAATTGTTCGGTTGTAAACTGTGCACATCATGGCTCCCCACATAAGGAGACCACACCTGCATAGCATGCTATCCCTCTAATCACAAAGGGTTAGGAGTGTACCATCTCTGTATATATAGATGTATATGCTCATTGTGTGGTGTTTTGGGGCAATGTAAATGCTAATAACTATTAAGTAAAACCATTCCCTTAGACTTCACAATCTGACCAGGTGTGATAATTATACTTAGGCTCTCCTTCCACCAGCTCCATGGCTTCCTTTTTAGGAATTCACTTCAAAAGCCATAAATGAAGGGTTTTAAGAGGCTAAGAGGTAGGTTTTATGTGTCAGTGCTTGGACTTTATAGTAAATCATAGTTCTCTTTCATTCAACAAGATATTTATACAAGACCATTATTATACAATTCCCCCATATCTTGCCAGAAAGAACCTAGCAAGAAATAGTCTGGGAAACTTAATCTGAGTGAGGGTATTCTCTACAAAGCAACAGAAGCTTTTGTTGTTTTCTAAGGAAGAGAGGGAGTTATATATCGTTGTTGGTTGTGTATACATTTGTTTACCAGGCACTGAATTCTTGCTTCACATATTTTGTGTATTTGTAGAGTTGTAGGATTTTTGTACCCAGTGAAGCCCAGGGAGCAGTTTTCACCAGTGCAAGGACAAGCGATCAGCCTAATATATGAAAATGTATTCCTGTCAATAATCTTTGAATAAGTGACCATGCAGGATGAATGCATGCAGGAGATAAATATTGGGGTATTGATGGCATTTGGCAAAAGAGAGAAGATGGGCATTTCCAGGGTCATCCTGAACGAAGGTCAGCCCCTCCCTGGGCCGTTGGTTTGTCTATATCAGATAAGCTGGGTAAGCAGAACTTATAAATAGTGAGCCTTGTTAAACTTCAGCTCTGGGGGCCTGTGCAGCTGATTGTTGCCAACTAGGATCAGTATGCTACTGCCCAGACAGTTGAAATGTTTCAGCATTTTATTAGACACATTTTATTAGACACATTTAGATGTACTTCTGAAACCCCTGTCCCCCTCTCTACTACCGCCTTCCCACTTGCCAACTACTTTAAGCATCTAAAACCAGAAAAAGATTAATCAGTGATTGATTCTTAACACCCATTCCGCCTATCCCCTGTCTTGGGGTTTGGGGTTTTTTTTTTCCTTCTGTTTTTGATACCTATGTTTCATCTAAGGTCCCTTTCCTCTCCCAGGCTTCCTTAGCAGCCGGAGGGTTCTATCTGAGTAGAAGGTGCTTGCCTGTTACCACCTTTACTAAAACATAATGGAATTGCCCTTGGTGATGACTATTTGAGTCCCATCCTGCTTTCTCTTTTAGAGACATTATGAATTGCATTGAAAGTGGTTTGTGGGTTTCTGGCATTAGAAAAGTAATGGAATAGTAATTTTTCATTTCTATAGCTTCTTTCTTCTTAAGGACTTATGTAAGACTACGTAAACCCCCAAGACAGGACTGGTGACCTGTTCTGTGGTTGAGGGATGGGAAAAGAGGAGCTCCTTCAAAACAGTGAGTAGAAAAAGAGCCTAGGCCAGAGAAACTATAGATCCTCTGGTCACCATGAGGAGAAAGGCCATAGCTCTGAAATTCTCCCTGTGAGCCTGCTCAGTATTCAGTTTGGCTGTTACTCCAGTGCTGACTCACTGTGTGAACTTAGACTGTAGGTCATAGAATCCTCCAACTTAAAGAGAGCTTAGAATTTGTTCCAACTCCCTCATTTTATAGATGAGGAAACTGAGGCCTGGGTATGATTTCCCTCAGTTTACACAGCTAATTAATGGCAAAGCTAAGACTGAAACCTAGGCCTCCAGGGCTCTCTCTGCTAATATCAATCACTTTGCCATTCTCCTGAGCAGCTAGATTGTATATATTCTCTTATTTGGTATACAATTCATAGTTTCCCAAAGTGGGTGATACTGCCCTCTTGGGGGGGGGGTGCTGGAATGATCCAGAGGAGTGGTAGTAGCCTCGGGTCCAGTTGGGGGGTACTGAATAAAAATAAAGGTTAACTTAACCTAACCCCAGGGCAGGGCTGAGTAATTTTTTTTTTAAAGGGGACAGTAGGCCAAATAAGTTTGGGAACTTTTGGACATGATTGTCTCCATATTTTCCTGATAACCTTGATATATCTTTATGTGTTCTCTGACTATCCAGCTGTTTCTACTGAAAATAATATTGTTCCAAATGAGTATAGAACAATTCAGGTGTCTTTTTATTTTCTTGGCAACCTGCAGTTGAATCTGGTGTTTTACCATTAAGAAATAGTTCCAAACAGCAAAGACTTTTTTTAAAAAGTTGGCTAAATCACCTTAACTCTTCAATTCATCAGGAATTCCTCAGCAACTTGTGGGGTTCACAGGCCAATCTTCTTGCTTTGTTCTACCCTTCCCCTCTACCCTTAACATCCTCAGGGCTATCCCCCCTTCCCCCCAGCCAGCTAGGGTTATTCCCTGTACTGCCTCCCTGGCCAGTTTCCTACGATTCTGACCTTTCTAGACCTCCCAAACATCAAAACTGCCCTGTGTCCCAATCTGTCTTTTAGATGACTAACCAGTTAATCCATTAATCTCTTCTTATGAGGAAAGTAGGTTCTCAACAGGAGCCTCCTGGAGAGTGGGCTAAAATATTCTGTGACTGTGATTGTGTTGGGGAAATTCCCAGCATGAATTTAGATCAGTGAGGCAACTAGAGCCTTTGAGCACCTTTTCACTTGTATTGCACAGGCAATCAATAAGCTCATAGGAATTCGAGTTGGAAGGGACCTAAGACATCTCTTCCCTTGCCCGGGATCACACAGGATTTTTGAACCCTGGTGCTCTGACCCCAGTTTCATGCTTTTTCCACCACACTTTGCTGACCTCCTCTTCCTTTCTTCCTTCTTAAACTCCCACACCTATAGAAAATTGCAATCTTTTGGCCCCATCTCATAGCAGCATTTTTTTGACTGAGGTGGATAACTTACAAGTCCTTCAGAGCCCTTGCAAACTGCTCCTTCATCAAGCAGAAGAGGCAATATTGATTTTCTTGAGGTAATCCCTACCCCCCATAGGCTTAGATGTTTCCAGCTTAGGCTTTCTAGGCTTGCTTAACCTGTGGAGTACAAATCTAGAAAATGGATTACAGTCTAGCTCTGCATAATAGAAAAAAAAATAATACAATAAACCTCTTCTTTGTATTCCATCATGCTTTTAACACCTTTTTAGAAAGAAGGCTATCTGGCCTGCTTTTTCATCTTACTCTAAAAACATTACTTTCATATTTAACTAATGAGTTTTGAAATTTGAAATAACTTCATTTTTCAGAACCAGAAAGACATCTGGAATCTGTACTTCTGGGGATTTGTTTTGAAGATGATCCTTAAGGTCCCTTCTCATGCTAACTTCTTTTGAGCAATCTTCCTAATAAGAGGACATGTCCCTAGAGCAGCGTAGCTAGCAGTGATCATTTCTTATTTGAACACTTAGTCTCATAGGTTCAAATCTTGGACTCCAGGATGAGGTAGAATGATATAACTGACAGAGCCCAGGATCTGGATGAAGTCAGAGAGAAGGCTTAGATTTGAATTCTGGTTCTCCCACTTAATATTCATTGCTGGCAAAGAGGCATCATGGAATAGAGAGCTGGCCTCACAGACAGGAGGATCGGGGGTTCAAGTCCTGCCTCTGATACATATTGCCTTGTGACTCTGGGCAAATCACTTAACTTCTCAGTGACCCAGGCAACTCTGTAAGATTTTAAGTTAGCAGCTGAGCTATACTGGTACAGGTTTCCTCACTCTTAGCTCTTTACACTGATGGAAATTACCAATCCAGTCAAAAAAGAATAATAATGTCTATGATAATAGGCATTTATGTGGTGATTTATAAAAAGACATCTCCTTTTATTTGTATAACTATCCTATGAGTTAGATAATATAGCTATTTTTTATCCCCATTTTATGAATTATAAAACTGAAGTTCATAGATTGGCTTGACCAGGGCCAACACAGCTAGCAGGTCTTGCAAATGGGATTGAAAACCAGGTCTCCAGCACTCTTTCTGCCACTGCACCACCAAAATATTTGACCTCAGGCAAATCAGTACACACTTACTCTCCATCCCAACTATAGCCTTACTTCCTTTGTGGCCTTGGGCAAATTGCTTCACCCTAAAGAGGCTGGACTCGATGATACCTGAAGACTCTTCCCCTTCAAATTCTATCATTCCATAAGTGAATGTATGAATGAATGAACATTTATGTATACTGTGCTGAGTGCTGGGGACACAGACATAAAAGTGAGATAGTTCCTGCTCTCAAGGGCTTACATTCTAAAGGAAGGGAAACAGAACAAGTAGGGAATTGGAGCCAGGGAAGAGAGTTGTGGTGGGGGGAATCCCAAGGGTGGTGACTGGATTATCATGACCTTTCTAGTAGTGATCTTAATCACTGTGCCCATAGCAAGAGGTGAAATGCAAGAGGTAGGATGGGGGAGAACTCTCAGGGCAAGGGTGGGGTGATCCTCAGTTATTCTTAGGAGAAGCCTAAATCCCTAGGTAGCATTAGAGGAAGGATTCTGTCCAAATTAAATTTTATTTCCCTAAATGAGGGAACAACATAAGGTGCAGACTGGTAGCAAATGTTTGACCTTGCTGCCTACTAGCTACAGTTAGAGCTCATGCAATCCATTGAAATGGTAGGGATAGCATACAGATTTCCTACACAAAGAACCATACTGTGTCAGTAATTTCCATGGTTCACATAAGAATCCTCTGAGCTATTTATAACCTTCCATCCACACAAAAAACCCTAGCTGTCATATGGCACAGGGCCCTTGGAGAAGTAGAAAACGACAACATCAGAGCAGCAGGTGAGGGTCCCAGAGTACAAGCAAGAACCCAGCCACCCCACTTACCTTCCTAGGCTCTTTTGATCTTTGTGAAGAAGAAATACTCTCAGTTTCACTAGGTGAAGGATGGAAGTAGAGATTAAGGAAACAGGAGTTTTTCAAGGGCTTGTATAAGTACAAATTAGTGTGTTTAGACTAGAGCAGGCAATCTCTTCATGCCTTCTTCATTCAGGATACTTGATAGGGCCTGGTAATCCTACAGGCCACACCATATTGTCTCCTCAGCGAGAAAGTAAATAAATGTGGTCAAGGTACCCATTGCCTTGAGGTAATCAGGTGGCACCTGCTTGACATTCATTTAGAATCTTAGGACTGGGAGCTTTAAAGTCCTTTACTTCCTTTCCAGTCCTCTCTTTTTGCAAGTTTGGAAACTCAGACCAGGGAAGTGCATGCATACCCAAAGTCCTGTAGCCCTCAGTAGCAGAGGGGGCCCAGATTGGTGTGCTTTCATAGAGCTTGTGATGCACCAAGCACCACTGCATTTTGTGCAGCACACTTTGATATTCGTTATGTTTTCACATCTGTTCTCTCTCATTTGCTCCCCACAATCCCTGTTGAGGGTAGGCAGATTTTCTTGCCCCATTTTGCAGAGGAGCAAATTGTGGCTCAGAAAGTTTAAATGATTTTTTTGTGGTCATACAGCTAGCTAATAGCAAAACCAGCTCTTCTGACTTAAGAGTCTAGAACACTTTCTTGTAATGCATGCTGCCATCTATGTTGTGCACTCTCTCCAAAAACAGGGTCAGTGTAAAAAGCCAGGCTTTATCTGTGTTCTTTAGGAGCAGCTAGAGTATGGAGGGCAAACAGATTCTGGCACTCTACTATACTTCTCTTAAATAAGTAAACACATGGATACTTAACTTTCCCTATTTCTTAATCTTACAAGGTCTATCTTTGATATGTAGGAGTCACTCTTTCTCTTGATTTTGTAAGGGAAAGCTTTACTTTTCTCTTTTCTGCGTTCATCACAGATAATATACATTATTGTTACTTTAAGAAAGAAAGAAGGCAAAGGCCTAATATAATTGTTGAAGCAGGATTTTCCAAGCTCAGTTCATAACTCATTCAGCCACAGCCCAGGGTCATGCTACTACCCACTAGTGGTCAAAACTGTCATTGCAATGTAGAAATAAAAATAGATCATTAGTTCAAATAAGGCTAATTACCATATGCAAGGAGATATGAGAAAGATTATGGAGGTAGAATCAAAAGAATTTGGCAACCACTCCCTTATGGGGGTGAGAACAAGAGAAAAGGCAGCTGACTCGCAAGTGTTTGAGGCTGGGTGCTCAGGTGGTTGGTGAAGATCTTTGTATTGGAGGTGACAGTACTCTCTCGCTATCCCCTTATTTATCCTTGGCTGATCCCCAAGACAAATTAGGAAATAGTGAGAGTGCACCTGTTGCCCCAAACCATACCTCATTAAAAGAAAAAATAAAGACAAACCCTTGTAATCAATATACATAGTCAAGCAAAACAAACATAGTCTATATCCATTGCTCTCAGTGATCTCATGCTGCTTGCTGGCAGAAGAGCTCAATTTTTTAGTCAGTCAGCAAGCATTTATTAAGAGTTGATTATACACAAGGCATTTCACTCAGTGCTGTGGATGAAAGGAAAAGGAAACAAAAAAAGCCTCTGCCCTCAAAGAACTTAAACTCTAAGGAAAGAAAAATGTGTGTACAGGTAGTTCTCACCTTATGGAAGTGGATCACTTTGCAGGCCTTTATGTAATTTTGTATAATGTGAATTTCTCCTCAGATGTGAGACCAGGGACAGAGAAGCAAGAGCAAAGGGAGGAGAGGGTGGGGTCAGGGCCGGATGCAGGGTGGGCATGGGGTGGGGGGTTGATGGACATGGACACAGACAGGAGAGGACCAGGACCAGACAGGAAGTACTCTAGTGCAGAGGAGGGCTGAACTAGGGGAGGGGTAGCTGGAACAGAGCAAAGGTCTCTCAGGGCTGGACGTCTAAAGCCAAGCCCCTGGTCCAACACATTGCCTCCATTCTTCTGCTTTCACTTGTAAGGCTTTGGAGTTTTTTTGGGAGGGTTTTTTTGGTGGGAGTGGTAGGAGGCCTGGAGCTCTAAGCCTAGGGACAGGAATGGAGAGAGAGGGAGAGCATAGTACTGTACAGTAAAGTTAACATAGGTGGGTTTTTTGGAATGTGGATTTTGAATTCTTTACTTAAATTAAAGTTGAATTTGCAAAAGTGATAACTGTGTACTTACACATTGGTACGTACAAGAAACATAGAAAATGAATGGAGGGTAGCCTCAGAGAGAAAGGCACTGGCATCTGGGGGAACCAGGAAAGACCTCCTACAAAAGGTGATGCTTGGACTGAGTCTTAAAGGAGACTGTGGACTCCAAGAGGCAGAGGTTGGAAGGCAGAAAAGATGTGGAGGTGGAAGGTGGGACGTCATGTGTGAGGCTGAACCTAAGAGCATGTGGAAAGTGGCCAGGTGTAAGAAGACTGGAAAGGGAGGAAGGGACCAGCGTGGGAAAAGCTTGAAATGCCCAGTGGGGTCTTTATTTTGACACCTCAGAAGAATCGGTATTGTAAGTGACACAAAGAGAGTTGGCCGGCAGGTATATATGGCCTGTAGTGCTACCAGCAACAGCCCGCGCTCAAGAAGTGGCAGAGGAGAAGGCAGGCCACAAAGGACAGACAGACAGCCTGAGCACTGCGGGGGGCCTCTACCAAAGCAGAAAAGAACCAGGGAGACTTCCAGGGCTTGGGGTAAGTCTCCGTGGAGGATTCACGGGAGGACAGGGGTGAGGATTACACAGTGTAGGGAGGTGTAGTACCCCTGAAAGACATACAGACCTCAAGGAGATCATGGGACCTTCGATGCAACAACAGTAATACTATCTATCTGTTCCCTAGGTGGATGTGAAAAATGTGAGATCTCATATGAATCAGCTTGACTCCTGTAGATGAGCCCATTCTGTCATTCTTAAGATCTCTGCTATAAAAAATATGCACTGACTAGGAAAGCAAGTCTGAGGCTGTGTGAACGGGAGAAGCTGCTGAACCTCTCAGAACCCCAGTTTCCCCAACTGTAAAACAAGTATGCTAAATACTATGATTCCTGCTAATCCCTCATAGAGTTGTTGTAAGGAGAGTGATTTCTATGCCATAAAGCCTTATGTAAATAAGAGTAGGGATTAAGACATGCATAAGTGCAAAGGAGAGAGTCAGGCATTGCTATGTAAAATGTTTTGTTATTTTGCAAGGTTGTGTGTCAGAAAAGAAGCATGGTTGTCCAAAATTCTGGATTCCATTCCAATCTATTGTATGGTTGGTGTCTTCCCCAGGGCTGAGAGGAGACTTTATCTGCACACCTTTACAGACCTCTGTGTGATTTTATGTAATGTGAATTTCCCCTCAGATGTGAGACCAGGGACAGAGAAGCAAGAGCAAAGGGAGGAGAGGGCGGGGTCAGGGTCAGATACAGGGTGGGCATCAGGGGGCAGATGGACATGGACACAGATAGGAGAGGACCAGGGCCAGACAGGAGGTACCCTAGTGCAGAGGAGGGCTGGACTAGGGAAGGGGTAGCTGGAGCAGAGCAAAGCCATCCCAACTTATGAACTGCGGAGGGTCTTGCTTTTTTAAAATGACAACAGCTGGATAATGCAAAGTTAATTTTTTAAAAAGTCTGTTCTTCTGAAAGGTAAAAAATAAATAAAATGATAACAGCTGGTGGCTGCCATTGTGAGGCATTCTCTTTATTCCTCCTCTCTCCCTGTCCTTCACACAATTGGCTTTCTGTGTATGTCTTCCCTCTCTTTGATTTTCCTGAACACTAGAGATGAAGAAAACTCTTATCAATCTTCAGGGAAAAAGAAATTTTAAGAATTAGGCTATAAGAAAGTTCATCCTGCTGAACCCAAATCTGCTTAATGAACCCCAGAAGTTAGGATGAGATGCTCATACAAGGAGGGATTAAGTCTCTACCTGCAGATTTGTGATGGTAGCTATGGAGGGTCCCCATTCGCCTGGGTGCTCTGCTATAGCATTAGTATAACTGATATATGCACATTTGACTAAACAATGTTGATGTTTATTTAAACATGCTTTTTCTTCCTTTTTCATTTGAGGCAGTATGGTATAGTCAGTAGATCACTGGAATGATAGACAAGAAACATAGCATCTAGTCCTGGACCTGCCATGACTAGCTATAAAGGCTATTTCTTCATTTAACCAACATGTATTAGATGCTTACTATGTACCAGGCTCTGTGCTAGGCACTGAGGATACAAAGATTAAAAATAAAGGTTCCTGCCCTCAAAGAGCTTATATTATATTGGGAAACAACATGTGCATAAAAAATTAAATACAAAATACTTTCTAAGGAAAGGACATTAAGAACTGGAGGGAATCCAAATAGGTGATCCTACGGGGTAGGGTTGAGGAAGGAGTGCATTGAGGACAGCGTGTGCTGTCCAGAGCTGGGGGATGGAAGGTCACGTACTAAGAAGAACAAACAAGTCAGTTTGACTTGAAAGTAGCGTATACAGAACATGATGTGGAGTTAACCTGAAAGGTAGGCCATAACTGGACCGTGAAAGGCTTTAAAAGTCAAAGACATACAATTGTGTTTTATCCTAGAGACAGTAGGGAGCCACTTGAACTTTTTGAATGACACCTGTGTTTTAAAACAGCAAGGAACTAATCTTGGTTAAACGGGGTGATGCCACGTTAGACAACTATGAAGGTACGGTTTATAAAGCAAAGACCATCTGTTGGCTGTGGGACTTGGAAGATGTTGCCCCTTACACAAAATAAACTATCTGACAATTTCCAGTGAGAAGCAGGGGGAGAAAATATATCCCTAAATGAGACAGAGAATCTGCAGGTTTTTCTTAGCTTAGAAGTGAAATGTTCCTGCCATCAGTAAAACCTCATGTACTGACCCTCCTGTTCAGAACAGGCCGTTCTTTCTGCTGTCCCCACCCTCACTGGGTGCCCTCCAAGTCATTTTCTGCTCTCTCATTCTTTCTTTCTCACTCTCTTCTTTGCTGGGTTCGACCTAGTCTGTTGTCACGGTTCCATTTATCCCTCCCTCCTTCTTTCCCTCCCCAGCCTTCCCTTGTGTTTGGCTCCCACTTTGATCTTTTAGAGGCATTGCTCTCCTTCCTAGCACTTACCTGGGCAATGAATCACCTCTTTTTTGTTCAGAACCTAAGTGCTCTTCCACTACCCTGGCACCTTTTATCTGCTTGTGGAATTTCATTAGCTTCCTGTTATAATAGAACCCGCATCTGTGTGCTGATGCTGAAATGAATTTGAATTAGTTAATAGCATTTGTTCTCCCATCCCCCACCCAACCCTCAGGCGTGTTTTCCTGTGTCTTGGATGCAAAATTAGGATCAACCTTGTTACTGAAAAGTATAAAATGAGAAAAAGACATTTGATGTTTAAGAAGAACACGTTGGTTAAGAATGTATCTGAAATCCAGTGGACATTTTGTCTCTGGGCTGTGGGCTAGGAATCCAAGAACTAATTGAGGGCAGGAGTATGGAAAGAATACAGAAAATTAGTCAGTTTTGTTTTCTCGTATTAAAATATGACTGTAACTGACTAGATGGGAAATGAAAGCAATTAACTAGCTCTCCAGCCCTGAAAAAAGCTGTCATCTGAGCAAATAAAGGGAAATTCTTTCAAATTAAGCTTTTAGAGGAAAGAAAAGCACTAAATTTGGTCAGCCTGCTGACCCATCTGCTGGCCAGCATCAGAAATACCAGCTGCACTGCTTGAACTCTGCAGGTTGAAGCAGAGCCCTAGTAACTTTGCTGAGCAGTCTAGAGGAAGATCTTTCAGTCAGTTCCAAGTTTTCTTCTGAATTATAGTGTCCGCTTGATAGAGTATTTGCTCGCAGATCTCCCAACATATCATTTATAGGAGAGAACTTGTCCAGAAAGGGAGTCAGGGTTGGAGAACACTCAACTTGGAGACAAAGCTAAAGCTCCCTATTCACTCTGCTGCTTCTTGTCTGGGGAGCCTCAGTCACCTCATCTCTGGGCTCCTCCTCTCAAAGACAAACTGGATGACCTTAGGGAGCCTTGCAAACCTGAAGAGTCTCTGATTCTAAGACCTTGGCTCTCCTAGGCAGTGATGAGCTGGGGAAAGGTGAAAAATTGAAACCCAGGCTAGCTAGGTAAAGGATTTGCCTGCCTAAGTTCAAGCAGCTAGTTGGTTAACAGGGTCCCTGGTTTCAAGAGTCATCCATCAGCATCTTTTTCCCACTGCACAGTCACCGTTTCTACTTCTTCACCCTCTCAACCAGCTAATCAGCAGGATATAAAGGGTGGGCTTTTATGCTTTAGCTAGTTACCAGGAGTGCTAATCTCAATTTTTCAAGTGACTTTATTTTGGTAGTCTATTTTTTTGGTAATAATTTTCAGGTAGCCTGTATTTTGGTACTTGGGAACAATTCAATTTCAGTGAATGTATTCGTTTGGAATCACAGAAGGTCAGTAAGTTGAACATGATATAAATATATCAAGAGTCTTCCCATTTCAGGAGGAAGAATCTTGCCAGTGTCTTAGGTGAATTAAGAAAACTGCACTGTAATATGTAGGTCTTTATCAGGTAAAGAACAGGGTAACAATTTGCAGAATGTTATGTCACAAAGGGAAACCATTTAATTATCTAACCCTTGCCTGTATTCGCTACTTGAAATGTTGCTATATTAAAAATTAACTTTATATATTTTTTTCTCCTGATTTGGTTTAGAGTGGCCCTTAACTCACATTTTTTTCTTTCACTCAGGTGACAGATCATGCCACCACTGCCCTCCTCCATTATCAGTTGCCCCAGATGCCAGATGTTGTGGTCAGGTCTTTCATGGTAAGTGGCGTTAGCATAAAATTCCTACCACTGACACCTCCAGATTGATACCAACAACAATAGTAATAAGAGAGTAGCTTGAAAGGTAGCTCTTGCAGCCTCCTTCTATCTTCACATGACTTGTGAGTCTCAAACCAGAAAATGGGACCTCTCGTTTACCATTAATGAGAAACCATTATCTGTACAACTTCCAGGTCTTTCCCATAATTGCTGAAAAAGAGGGAGAATTGGGATAGATTTTCCAAGACACTAACTTCTAACTTCCCACGAATATTGTAAACCTTTATTTTATAAAGAATCGAAACTTAGGCTATGCAACAACCATTTGATAGGCTAAATGTTTAAGTACCTGCTGTTTAGCTTATATAATGTTAAGCAACTGGTTTGACTGATTTTTTGACTGAATTGACCAGTTGTTCTAACATCTTGTTGGCATGGCCTCACTCCCACAGCATCTGGCCCCATCTTTAAGCGCAGTTCAATTCTTTTTTCCCTTTATATTAGAAAAGTTGGCTCTGAAAGAACATAGTCCAAGCCCTTATTGACAGACAAGAACTTACCTCTGAATGAGGTTCTTCATCTCTAAATAAATGCTGGCAGCTGGGTGGGGTAGTTTTTGTCCATTTCATGTAAAAATTTGTGCCTGAAATTAAGGTTTGGAAACCAGTGGTATGTTTAAAGTCACAGCCTCCTTTAATCAATTGACTAAAGCAGAGTGTTGACAGTCTGAACTGAAAACTTCATTTTGGATGAATGTGAGTGATAACCCTAAGCCTGGCTTGTCTAAGTTCACTGTTTCCCTTGAGTGACCTGCCTTTGGGCTTTTAGGAGATGTAATTTTTACAGTGAGGGAAGATAAGCTTCCTCAAACTGAAGCAAATGTTTAGCAATTGAACGGGACAGGTCAGTTTGTCCTTCTCCCCACGTCTGCTGCTGATCTCCAAAGATCTAGTCCTTTTGAAGGAGACCTATTGACTATCCAAGCTTTACCCCTCTGGAGGAGGCAGTGATGAAAATGGAAGGATTTGTATCAATAAACTCGGCTGACCTCCACTTCAGAGAACAGTTTTCTCATATTGACTTAATTCAGTGGGACTTGAAATGACAAGATTCATGTGCACCCTTCACAGCAAGAACTCGCTTGCCTGGATATTTTTTTTTTTTAGATAGTGAATCTCCTTGAGCTTAGAATTGAGTTATACAATTCTCATCCTTATTTATGATGCTTGGAGGAACCCAGTGGAGAGAGCTGTATTCATGAACACTTAAATGTGTTAGTAGTTGCTTCTTATCACCTTATTTGGTGGCATCAGGGTAGCCATGCCTTCAGTGTTTTAGGTCTTATTTTGGCCACAGAGGCTAATGTGACCTCTGAAATTACATTAGGAAGAAGGGTATGTTGACCTCTTTGGGAGAATTCCAAAGTCTTAATTTATTTAAAGACTTCCTTTTGAAAGCCTGGGACCACTTGTGGGCACAGTAGAAGAAAAAGGGAGTCATTGCCTACCTTACAAAGATACAGAGCTCTGGAAATAAACTGTGGTTATGTAGGGTCCCTGATGATACATGAGACCTTGGATCATTATAAACCCTAAGAGAGAACACCTGCTTTGTTTGTCTTCTTGTTTTTCCTCCAGCACTACTTCCTATCCACAAGGTCCTTAGTTTGGGGTAAGTGAGGGGTTTCTAATAGAATTGAAAATCAGCAATATTGTGACCTTGTGGTTTTCTGCATGCTTCTCTTTCTATACAATCACAGGATATCTTTTTGGGTCAAAGCCAACTTAAGTTCTCTGCCCTCAGCATCATTATGCTTGACAGGAAGGATGACATTGGAAGCATCCAGATCCAGTTTCTTTCACTTCTTTGTACACTTCTCTTTTTAGACCTGGTTAAGAAGTTACATAAAGCTGTTCCAGGCTCCATGCCAGCGCTGCGGAAAGTTTTTGCAAGATGGCCTTCCTCCCACATGGAGGGATTTCCGAACCCTCGAAGCCTTCCATGACACCTGCAGACAGTAACCCTGCCCAGCTCTGCTTTCAGACCCTCAGGATGACAAGCAGGTGGAAAAATAAACCCAGCACCCAAAACTTTTCCAGATCAAGCTAAGCAATATTGATGGCTCAATACTTAACTCACTTCTCAACAACAATACATTCATTCTTTTCCTTAGTAAACAGTGCTTCCCTGTGTATTAAGGCTCAACCAGTGCTGTTGGATACCAGGTTGTCTCTGTGGTTGATGGGGACTAATTTTATACTTCAGCTGGTGCACAGAAGGAAAAGAGTACTTTTTGTGTACATAATATAAGAAAGTAATGCAGCATGTTCTTCTGTTTTTGTTAGTGATGAGCTCATCCTTCTGGATCAGTCTCATAAGTCATTTTCAGGAGCTATTGTCATTTTAATGAGAACTTCACACATGGTGCCAGAAATCTACATTGTTAAATAACTTATTTTTATAAGCAATAAACTCTTTGTATTCAAGATGAAGATTTCTATCTTGTTTTCTTGCAGTGCCTTATACATTCCATTTCGTTTAACATATGAGCTTTTCTCTGTTTTTGGAAACAAAACAACAAAAATCCTAAAGTAATGTTCACTTTTTAAAAAATCATGTTAAGGATACATATCAGTGTGGCTTACTTTGAGAAAAGAGGGCAGTTTTAGCAGACATAAAATTTCGAAGACATGTGGCCACTTGAAAGATGATGGCTTGTACTTTTTGAGAAAAATGTACAGATGTTTCTTTTTATTCAAAACGTAATAAAAAAGAAAAGGGAAAGAATATACATTAATAACCAGTTAGGAGATGTCTGAGAAGTATCCATAAATCTGGCTAACTTGTGTTAGCCTGATGTTGATCCCAAAAGTCATTCTAAAATGAAATTTAAAGCTATCAGGTAAGTACAGAAGTTTCAAGCCAGTAACTAATTATACTGAAATTAAAAATGAATGATCTAGTAAAGACCTTGATGGAAACGGAAGATAGTTTTCATGTGCTGTTATAAAGCAGCCTGTATTGCAAACAATAGTTCATTTTCAATAAACAATGGATCATAATATGATCATAGACTTAGAAGTGAAAGAGGGACTTTGAGGTCCTTACTGCCAGCGTCCTCACTTTACTGAGGAGTAGGAAGCCCAAAGAGATTAAATGAATTGTCCAAGATCTCCTTGTTTATTGCCTTGGAAACAGCAGGGCCAGGATTTAAACTCAGATCCTTTACTCCAAATCCAGCCGCCTTTTTTACTCTCCTTCTTGAAAAGATGATGTATTCAATTCAACAAGCATTTATTATCATTATTAAGGGTTGGGGGTTTTTTGTTTGGTTTTTTTTTTGGTTTAGACCTATAATTCCATTGAAATAGTGTGTTTTAGTGAGGAAACTCCCTCTACCAATACAAATTGGCAACTTCTACAACTTATCTTATGGAACAGTTATAAATGATTAATACCAATACCTGACATACATACTTTGAGGTTTACAAAGAGCTTTATGTTATTTCATATAAGCCTCACAAAAGGCATATTAGGTAAGGTACAGATTATCCCCATTTTACAGAGGAGGAAACAATTTCAGAAAGTTTTAATTGATTTGCTTTGGTCACACCGCCAGTAAATGTCAGAGGCAGAACTCAAAACCAAATCTTCCTGATTCCCAGGCTAGTCTCAGTCTACATCAGTCTAACTAAGGTTGCTGTGTGTGGACTGCTGTCCATGGTGCTGAAGGGATGGGATTCCAAGTAGATTAGACGAGCTTCATATAGTCACATATAGTCCCCCTCAGGGACCTTATAGTCTAGTAGATAGATATGACATATACACAAATAACTGTTATACTAAGTAACACATGACTCCATTGGAGAGTTCTAAACAGAATGCTGTGTATTCTGAAACACTCAAAAGAGCATGGTAGTTGCAATGTGAATTTTATCACTTTGCATCTAAAATGAGCAAGTAGACAAAAGGGATATTAAGATAAGTATCTGCAAAGCCTACTATTTTGACTTTTTTTTTGTTTTGGGATTTTTTTGTGTGTGATTTTTTTCTCCCTTTTGTTCTGTTTCTCTTTACAACATGACTAATGTGGAAATATGTTTAACATGATTGCACAAGTATAACGTATATCAAGTAACCTATATCAGTGCGTCAAATCATGAGATCATATTTGTTACACTCTTAGCACAGTACCCTAGCACATAGGAGGTGCCTGGGAGTGGTGGCCCAGCCTTAGAGTCTGATAGCCTGAGTTCTGGTCCTGTCTATGACATGTACTGGCCATGTGGCCCCCAGGCAAGTCACTGAACATCTCAGTTTCCCTCCTGGGCAACTCATTAAGACTCTAATTTGCAAGGGTCAGCTAGGTGGCACAGTGGGTAGAGCTCTGGCCTTGGCGTCAAGAGGACATGAGTTCAAATCCAGTCTCAGATACATGACACTTACTAGCTGTGTGACCCTGGGCAAGTCACTTAACCCCGATTGCCTCACCGAAAAAAAGAAGAAAAAAGACTCTAAGTTGCAGGACAGCAGGACACTTGTGGATTTTAACTGGTGGAGGGAGTTTCTTCATTAAATGTGGATGAAATCAGTTATAGACCCCAAAAAGTATGTTAAGTCTTTGTTACCTTCATAGCAACGTATGTGTGTGTTTATGTATGTGTATCCATATGTATGGATGTGTATATGTATGGATATATGCCACCAACGATTATGGTGTATTAGGAACTATGTCTTATTCAAACTTTTTATCTCTACTAGTACCTAGCATGGTCTTCCTCACATAGGTGCTTTAAAAGTATTTATTGGATGGATGGATGGATGGATGGATGGATGGATGGATGGATGGATGGATGGATGGATGGATGGATTAATGTCATCCTTAGTTGCTAAACATAGCCCTGTGTTTCAGAAGGGCCATGGATTCTGTCTAGCAGAGGAATAGGGGAAAACTACATGGTAGTAGTCATTGAGGATCCATGGATGTATTCTGAACACACCTAGCAGACCATTTGTGGTTGTTACTGTTGTTTCATACACGACAAGGTGATCGAGTGATTAGGGCACTGGACCTGGACTCAGAAAGGTTTGAGTTCAGATCTAGTCTGAGATACTTAACTAGGTGTATGATTGTGGCAAATCACTTAATCTCTGCCTGCCTCTGTGTCCTCATCTGTTAAATGGGCACAATAGTAGTTCTGACCTCCCAGGATTGTTGTGAGGATAAAATCAGCTAATATTTGTAAAGTGCTTTGAAAGCCTTAGAACACTATGTAAATGCTAGTGCCTCCACATCCAAGCATCTAAAGGATTATTTTAAGCCAGTTTTACCATTTAAACAAAAAAAGGGGGGAGAGAGTATTTTGTGTAACTCCAGCCCCACTATGAAACCAACATTTCAAAAGCATTTAGAAATGCTCAAATACTAAATTTGTCTTATAAGCTCTGTAAGAATACCCATTGATCATGTATTCTAACAAGATGGACATTTAGTCCAAATCAAATGCTGATATACAAATTTCAAGTGCCTGTCAATTCATCAGTTATGAAATTGTACTGTGTGAAATGTTGCTCAAAAAAGTGGGTCCCAGTCATCTATAAAATGAGAGGGTTATACTAGATGACTTCTCCAGTTCCTTCCAGCTCTAAAACTATGTGTGTGATCATTTAGGGTCTAGACCTTATTTTATTTAGACAGACTCTACATAGGCTTCAGTACGGTTCACAAAAAGATGGAGCCTGTAAATATTTGTTACGTGACTAGTATTCAGTGAGATGACAAAGATAATGGGCAATTGATGAAATAGAGAAGTGGGTCTAGGAGAAGATATCCAGATTCTTTTTAAGCTAAACAAGGATTTGGCTCTCAGTGTTGAGTGATTCTTTTATGTATTGCACCACTAATGTGTAAGACCCAGACTTCAGATGTTGATCTTTCAGTGTTAATGTGCAAACTCTCCAGTGCATTTGTTGTGTTAAAATATAGGCCATGATGCTCCATTGGACACCTTTTTAAGGTCACTGGAGCTGAGAGAAGAGATGACAGCTTCATCCACCAGGATCCACCAGAGGTCAGCGAATCTTGCCAGACTTCATTTGAGCCATCAGATCTGGAGAAGGGAGGACAAACTATTATAACTCACCTTTCTTGTCGGAGCCTCTTATTCTTCATTGTGCTGGCTCTTTCAGGGCTTCTTAATTGTCCTGCCTTTCACAGTTACAGTTCGACCTGCTCTCTCACCAGTGTCTAGTCCAGCTGATATTGGGTATGCAGAGCTCATTCAGGACTGCACAATATATGCATCAGAGATGAGAGTAAGCAGAGTCATTTTATTAGAGAAAAGTTGTCCTGCAGTCAGTCCAACTGGCCTGTGAATAATTAGAAAGCTACATTTTCCAGTGTAGTCAGCTTTCCCCCCTACCCCCTACCCTTAGCATTCATAGGACCTAGAGCTCAGTTACCTTAGTGGTCATACAGTGCAGCCTTTTCCTTTTAACTCAAAGTTGAGGGTGAGGAATCTTAGAAAGTGGCTTCGAAGATATATCGTTAGTCCCAAGTTTGCCCCCACCCTTTTTTTTTTAGGTAATAAAATCTTATAAAGTTATGGACCCATCTCAGGTGAAGCACATCATTAGTAGCTTTTTGATAAATATTGGCTTCAGCCTATCTGTGTTAAATGGGCTTGAAATTTCTGCCACAGATTAGCTGTCTTTTGTCTGGTTTTGTGCTTTCACTCAGAAGAGTTCTGTTGTCAAACTGAATTTATATCATTCTTTTTGCCCTCTTGATGGAAACAGGACAATTGTCTTTACTGTTAGATGGAAGAAAAAGAAGGCTTTGTTTTGGTGCATGGATGTGAGTCTGCCAAGTGTCTCACCATGAATTTATTAACTGTCTAGGAGTGCAGAGTCTTTTACTGAGTGCTGGGTGTTTATCCTAATATGAAAGAATCTAGGAGAGATCCATATGGTATAGTAGATAGAAGACTAGACTTGAAGACAGGAAGGACATGGGTCCAAGGCCTTTTCTGAAATATTCTTTCTCTGTATTCCTGGGAAAGTCACTTAACCGCAGAGTCACAACTCTCAGTGACTCTTAGCAATTCTCAAAGAGTATAAGTTACAAACAAGTTGCCAGTTGCATCATTGAGAGAAGTTCCCACACTAAATTATCCCTCTCCCCCCCAAAAAAAATGGAATCTACGTTAATACATAACTGAAAAAGAATTCGATAAGGCTCAAGGAGCCACAGCTGTAGGACTTAGCCTTGCAAATAGAATCAGGTGGCCTTGAATCTGCTTTAGGCATTGAATCATGAAGCTCTATGAATGATTCATGAAAGACCATTTAGAAAATGAAGGCATTGTTTCCTCTGGAGTACATCAAAATCCATGCAATAGCCCCATTTTCATGATTCTACCTGCAGATCTGTGCGTACGTGCTATCTTGGGTCTTTATTAGAAAGCCATTCCCTTTCTGGAGGTGGCCTTTTGGTATTTGACTCTGACTCGACACCCCTAAAGCTAATAGGCAATGGCCTTTCATTTCCAAAGGGTAGTTGGTTAAATTAATGATTGCCAAAAGGCCACAGTTAATTTGCTCACATTCCCATTTCTTTCCATTAGTTGTGGAGCCCGCAAAGTTCAAGACTATGTCTGTGTACGAAAGAGTGTGGATTTGATTAGGAAACGCTTGCGTTGTTCTAAGCCGTGCTTTGAGTTAGCTTTTTTTTTTAATTCCTAGGCCTTCAGTAATGGGTAGTTAATAATAGCCAACATTTATTTAGTACCTACTATGTGCCAGGCACTATCTACTAAGTGCTGTACAAATATTGTCTCATTTGATCCTCACAATAGCCCTTAGAGGGAGGTGCTGTTATTATCCCCAAGACTAGAGGTTAAGTAACTTGCCCAGAGTCATGCAGATAGTAAGTACCTGAGGTCACATCTGAACTCAGGCCTTCCTGACTCCAGACCCAGCCTCTATCCATTGCTCTACCTTGCAGTCTAATTGGGAAATTGTGGGAGAGACTCAGAACAAAAGTTTTCAGATTTAACTGTATAGATGGGAGCCACAGAGAGTGAGAATGGTCTGGCAGAAACACTCAACAAACATTCCTTCAGTACTTACTGCGTAACAGGCACTGTGTAGGTGATAGGGATACAGAAACAAAGCAGTCCCTGACTTCACAGAGTTTATGTTTTACTATAATAAATACACAAGTGTGTATTTATACAAGTAAGTTCCATATACTATATGTATGGAAATGCCCATTTTATTTGATGTTTTTTAGGTTTAGAATTTTTTTTTAAAAGTGGCTTCAGAAAGGGTGACTAGGATGGTGAGCAGCTGGACCATCATGACATGGTCGTTGGAACAGGGGTCTATTTTAAAATTAGTCAAAGGTGCAAAGATACTTGATAAAAATTTTGGTCCAGGAGGGGCAGCTAGGTGGCACAGTGGATAGGGTACCACCCCTGAAGTCAGGAGTACCTGAGTTCAAATCCAGCCTCAGACCAAACACTTGACACTTACTGTGTGACCCTGGACAAGTCACTTAACCCCAATTGCCTTAAAAAAAAAATTTGGTCCAGCGCCCAGAAATCCATGTTTAACCATAGGGCAAGATAGGTACTATGGTTTAAGTTGAAATCTTGATTTGAAACCTATTTTTTTTTAAATACTAAAGGTTACCTGGGCACATTTGGAAGCAACAAGAATTGAGCTAGTACAAAAAAAGATTGAAGAGAAAAAGGACAGAGAGTGTAGGGGCAATGTGCCAAATGGCATGGGATCAAGGGTGTACAAAGAGGAGTTAATCTTGGCAAGGCCAAGGGCCATTACTCCATCAGAAACTAGAGTAAGGGCAGAGAGAACAAGAGATCAGGTCAAAATATTTTGAGATGTAGAGTGGTGAAGAAGGAGCTCACAGCCAATGGCGCCTATTTTAGCTTAGAATATAAACTCCTTGAAGGCAGGGACTGTCTTGCTTTTGTATGTTTCCCCAGGTCCTAACACAAAGCCTAGCACATAATAAACACTGAACATTTATTGTTGTCCAGTCAGTTGCATTTGTGACCCCATTTGGGGTTTTCTCAGCAGAGGTACTGGAGTGTTTTGCCATTTTCTTCTCCAGCTCATTTTACAGATGAGGAAACTGAGGCAGACAGGGTTAAATGACTTGCCTAGTGTCACACAGTTCTAGATGTCTGAGGCCAGATTTGAACTTGGGTCTTCCTGACTAGCACAACCTAGCTGCCCCTAATGTTTGTTGACTGACTATCTAATGTCGGTTGTCAGTGTATGTCTGCTCCTGAGACTTGACAGAAGACTGTCTCCAGTAACTAGCAGCTCCAGTGGCATAGCCAATGAGCGGAAAGGGGGAAGGAAAGAGGAGAGAAAGCCCCTCCCTCGCCCTTTTGTTGCCCTGTGGTCCACATCTGCCTCCAAAATCCCAAACTGCTGAATGTCTTCATGTTTTTCTACATAGGCCAAAGAGGTGGCACTGAGTTCTCTCAGCCAATACGTGAGATTTCCAATGCCAAGGCTCTGTAATCCTCTCAAGTTGATTAAAGACTTATTGACACATTTATTGTGGTGTTATAGGAAAACTTAATACCCACTTTACACTTTATGATTACATTCTGGGCTCATTAGTTAATTACATTAATTGAGTTGAAGGGGGTTGGAACTCACTCCTGCTATACATTGGAATAAACTGCTGTGTTGAATATCATTTTAAAAACATACAAATTAAAGGTAACAATATCATACATCTCCCGTTTGTACAGTGCCTCGAAATTAGGTGGCACAGTGGATAGAGTGCTGGCCCTGGGGTCAGGAAGACCTGAGTTCGAATTCAGCCAGACACTTACTAGCATGTGATTTGGGCGAGTCACTTAACCCTGTTTGCCCCAGTTTCCTCATCTGTAATGTGAGCTGAAGAAGAAAATGGCAAATCTCTCTAGTATCTTTGTCAAGAAAACCCCAAATAGGGGTCACAAAGAGTTGGACAGGACTGAAACAACAACAGTTGTAACTTTCAGAATACTATTATTTCTAAGATCTCACTTGATCTCACTTAATTCTGCAAAGTTAATATGGCAAATATTATCTCAACTTTACTGATAAGGAAACTGAGGCCCAGGGGAACTGAAGCTAGGAGCCAAACAAAGATCATCTATTCAAATTAAATGAGTTGGTCAGAGTTAGAGAGTAAGGTACAGAGCCAGGATTTGAAACTAGGTCTTGGTAACTCCAAATCTAATGATCTTTTGATTATACCATGTTGCCTTCCAGATTCCAGAATCCTACATCTAATAATAGCTGATATTTCTGTAGCATTTAAAGTTTTACAAAGTATTTTATATATTTATCTCATCTCATCATCACAACTACCCTTGAAGGCAAGTACTTCAGATATAATTTGCATTTTAATGTGGGGAAAGTGAGGCTCAAAAAGGTTAAGTGACTTATCTGTGGTCCCACAGGTAGTTGGAAGCAGGACTCTAGGCTTGTTCTCCCGACCTCATACTGCTTCAGTGAGCTCCAATATCTGATGAGTAGGGTGTTGCCTACCTTAGTAAAAGGGAAAATTAAAAGCAATGTTGGTGAAAATCCCCAAAAGACAAAGTTAGATTTGATGAGAAGAAAAATTACCTCACAATTAAAGCTGGACACAATGGTCTGTCGTGGGAAATAAGGCGTTTCTCCTCACTGGCGGTCTTCAAGCAAAAGCTAGAGGGCTACTTGTCAGGTATGTTGCAGAGGGGATTCTTGGTCAAGGTCAGATTAGACTAAATGAGCCATGAAGTCCCTTCCAACCAGAAGGTGCTGAGATTCCATGAGCTACTGAGTATCAGAGGCATTGTTTTGAATAGAACAGTGTGTCGTGATTTTGAATTTTGAATGATCTGTTTTTTCACTTCCCTGTAAGGAAATTATATTAGCTCTTACACAAGGACAGAGGAACCATGCCTTAGCTAAATGTTATATATCCCCCAGTGCCTAACACAGTGTTCTCTGTACCCAGTAGGACTTTATTTTTCTAATCAACGTGGATTTTTTTAGTTGAGATGTTCTTGAGGGTAAAACACAAAAGAGCTATGTATATTATATATTCTCAAAATCCTGCTTCTTAGAGAGCTCTGAATTCAGTAAAACCTCAATTTGAATTTATTGTTCTGGTTAATTGAGGTTCTGTTGTAAGTTCTTAACCTTTTTTGTATCACTGACCTCCTTGGCAGTCTAGGGAAGCCTGTGGATCTCTTCTCAGAATACCATTTTTAAATGCATAAAATAAAATACATAGGATTACAAAGGAAACCAAATATATTGAAATCATTACCAAAAGAAAAAACAAGTTGAAGGGCCCCAGATTGAGAAGCCATGTTCCATTGGATGGAGAAGTCCATCATTTATCTGTCTCTCCAATTTCTAGCCACCATTACAAGCTGTCCTTGGAATCTGTGGGGCCATCTGGTGCCTTCTCCAAAATACTTACTATCCAGTTTTCACCCAGCCTCTGTGAGACCTGCAGTCCTTGTTTTTATTGTCACTTAGCAATGCTAAAGGTTGTTGGATCCATCTTTAGTGGAGAAAGCAACTTAATTACTGACTTTCTGCCTCATAAGAGGACCTGCCCCAGTGTGTGCAGTCCATGTTGCAGTCAGCCCCTCCGCATATCCCGTCTCTCCCCCAGTACCAATTTAATTTCTTGGCCAATATTGGACAAATGTAAGGGGCCAGCTTTTTAATTTTCTGCTCCCAGGTCTCCCTTGTTCCCTCATGCATTTTTCATTACAACCTGCAGCTGTTTCACTCCCTCTGCCCTGTGAACAGTATTGATCGGCTGATTAAGCCATCAAGTCACAGCAAACAACTTTAATTTTCTAACTCAAACCCCGTAGTTCTCTTCCTCTCCCAGTAGCCCCGTTCCTCACTCACTGCAGGGAGGGGCAGGAGAAATGCTTCCTTTCCTTTCTCTTTGTAATTTGATAATCAGGTTGTGGACCAATGAGAAGCCAAATCCTGAGATTAGGAAGGCCATGTTATCTCTCATCCACAAACTTTATTTAATACTAATTTGAACTCCAGTTCTGTTCTTCCAAGGAACTGAAGACATTCTGTTTATATTCTTACTCCATGCATTCTATGGCAAATAGCACATTGCCTAGGCACAAAGAGGATAACAGATAACTGATCGCTTAGAGGGGAATATTAAACTGGTTTCACTACCTTATTCACGTCTCTCCACTGCAATCAGTTCTTCACACCGCCACTGCATTCATCTTCCTAAAAGTATCATCAATCATGTTACCTCCTTGCTTTAAAGAAAGAAAGAAAAAGAAAGAAAAACGAAAAGAAACCTCCAGCAACTCCCCATTGCCTCCAGAAAAAAAAAAAAAGAAAGGAATAAAGGTCTTAACTCCAGTGTGTTTAATAGAGCACTGGATTTGTAGAGTCAGAGACCCTGAGTTCAAATCCTGACTCCTCATCAAATCTCTTCTCCTTCCTGGGTCTCAGTTTCTTCATCTGTAAAATGAGAGATCAGAGAAGAAGCTAATCAAAATAATTACCAGCTTCAGTAAATTAGTAGGATGCAAAATAAGTCCACAAAAATCATCAGTATTTCTATATAATACTAACAAAAGCAAGTAAAAATAACAAAACATTTAATTCACAATATGTGTACATATATATATTTATATATGTACATTGGCATATATGTATATGTATTTTTCTAGGAGATAATCTATCAAGACATGCAAGATTTAAGGAAATATACAAAGTACTTTATGGAAATAATTTTAGAGCCTTTTGCAGCTCATGGTTAGGCCATGCCACATGCTAATATAATAAAAATGACAGTACTGCTTCCAGTTGTTACCAATTCAATGTTATATCAATCAGATTACCAAAAAGATGCTTTGTAGGATCATAGGACCATAATATCATAGATCTACAGCTGGACGGAACCCCAAAGTCTATCTGGTTTCGCCTTTTCATTTAACAGATGAGGAAAATTGGAGTCCTGAGGAGCTGAAATGACTTGCCTAATTTGAACCCAAGTCCTCTGACTCCAGACCCAGTGTTTTTCCACTGTACATGATAAAACAATAATAAAATTTATTTGGAGGAGTAAAAGTCTGTACTCTCATGAGGGAATTAAGGTATAGCATTACCAGGTCTCAAACTATACCATAAAGCCATAGTCATCAAAACTCTTTGCTTCTGGTTGGAAAAAACCCAGAAAAGTAGATCAATGAAACAGACTAGGTAAGCAAGAAACAGCAAAGGAAAGCACTAATCTGGTCTTTGATAAACCCAAGAACATAAATTACTGAAAGAAGGGCTCCCTCTTTGATAAGAACTGCTGGGAAACCAGTTATACTGCAGTACACAATAGATACAGTGTTCATACTCTATCTCTCTTAATGCACTGCATGGCAGATAGAGCAGTACTAGGCACATAGACAATAATAGTGATAAATAAAGAGTATCAACTGCTCTCTCCCTGCTGCGATCCATCTTCACATCACCAACAGATTCATCTTGCTAAAACGCATCATTGATCTTATTACTTCCTTGCTAAAAATCTTTCAGTGGCTCCCCATTATGGCTAGAAAGGAAAACAAAAGTCATGATTCTAGTGGAAAGGGCACTGGATTTGAAGAATCAGAAGACTTGGGTTCAAATGCTGGTTTTCTCGTTTCTTAGCTGAGTGAATTTGGGCAAGTCACCTACCCTTTGGGGCTGTCATTTTCCACATCTGTAAAAAAATAGATGAGTGAAAAAACTAACCAAGGTGGTTAATTGCTTCAGAAAAGTAGTAGGATATAAAATAAACCACAGAAATCATCAGTTTTTCTTTACAGCATTTATAAAAACAAGAGAAAGTTGTAGAAAAAGAAGTAATTACAAAATTTATAAAATATCTGTCAGTTGTCCTACAAAAATCTGGAAATAAAGGAAGATAATTATTGGAGAGATAGTCATTGTTCATGGCTGGGTTCATGCAGTTATAAAACAGGACAATATTATACCTAGGTGACGTAGTGAATAGAGTACCAAGCCTGGAGTCAGGAAGATCTGATTTCAAATGCAGCCTCAGATACTTACTAGCTGTGTGACCCTGGGCAAGTCACTTAACCTTGTGTGCCTTAGTTTCCTCATCTGTAAAATGAGCTGGAGAAGGAAATGGTGAACCTCTCCAGTATCTTTGCCAAGAAAACCCTAAATGGGGTCATGAAAGTAGGACACAACTGAAAAACAACCCGACAGTACTTACACATTACCATACCAATCATATTACCAAGGAGTTACTCTATGGTAACTATATGTGTGTGTGTGTGTGTGTGTGTGTGTGTGTGTGTGTGTGTGTGTGTGTGGAGAGAGAGAGAGAGCGCCAGGTTAAATAATAACAAAATTCATATGGAGGAAGGAAAGTTCTAGTATCTAAAGGTGAAATTCTGAGTGAAAAAAATAGAAATGAAGGGGCATGGCATTACCTGTTCTCAAACTATATTACAAGACAGTAATAACTAAAATTATTTGGTACTGGTATTTCGTTGTTTTTTTTTTAATGGAAAAGTAAATTAATACAACAGGGAAAGCAATTGAACACAATAGATCTAGTGTTTGATAAGCACAGCAATATAAACTGCTGGGGGTAGGATAGCTTATTCAATGAAAGCATTTTGGAAAACTAGAAAGCAACTTGGTAGGAAATAGGTGTAGATGAACATTGTACACCTTATAAGCCCCAAATGAATACCAAAACTAATAAAAGTTTGCATCACACACACACACAAAAAAAAAAGAATAGAAGAGAATGAAAGGAGGTCCATTTCACAGCTGTGATGAGAAGCCAACCAAACGAGGGACAAAAGTGATCACAAGAGACAAAACAGACTTTTAATGCCATGAAAGTGTAAAGTTTTTGCACAAGCAAAATACAAGTAGAGTAAGAAGAGGAAGTAGAAAAAGACAGAGTAGGAAAAGCCTGTGTCATATATCTCTGATAAAAACTTGATATCTAAAATATATTAAGGGCACAGATCTATATGCCTCTAATAGAAAAATTGCCAAGGCATATGAATAAGCAGTGTTCAGGAGAAGAAATGCAAATGATCAACAACCATATTTTTTAAATGTTCCAAATTATAAGAAAAATGCAAATTAAAACAATTTGAATTTTACCTCAAACCAAAAAAAGGCAAAAATGATGACAGGAATAATGGAGAGACTTCAGGAAAACATAAACACTAATGTACTACTGGTGGAGCTATGGGTAAGTTCAACCATTTTGGAAAACAGTTTGGAATCATGCGAGAAAGATCACTGAACTATTTACATTCTGACCCAGCAATAGCATTCCTGGACATATACCATCACAGGATTGTTGTTTGTCCTTCATTCTTGAAGAGGACCATGACATCAGGAAGGGGATGCCATGACTTGTAAGTGGTTTGGATTTAAGTGAAGGAGAGCTGTGCAGAGTCACCAGCCTCACCTTCTCCTTTGGAGCCTTCTGGGTCCAGTGGCCATCAGGATGACTGGAGATGACTCCAGATGTGGTGGAAGACAGTGGCCTCTTAAAACTAAAGTCTTCCAAAAAAAAACCCTAAGGTCTTTAGCAGGTCTCAGTTTGACTGAGTCAACACCTGTGTATCTGTGTATGCCCTCTGGAGGTTAATGACAGAAAGGAAAAAAAAAAAAAAAAAAAAAAAAATATATATATATATATATATATATATATATATATATATATATATATATATATGTATATGACAAAGTATTTGAACCACATATTAAGGGTGTATTGTATATGAAACCCTGTGCTCAGTGCCAGCGATATAAAAATAAATATGAACCAAGCCCTATTCTGTAGGAGCTTGCAATCTAATTGGGAGGGGGTGGGGAAGAGGAGGGAAGGCAAATACTCTGGTACAGGGGAAAGAAATATACAAAGTAATGGTCCAGGCAAAGTACTAGGAGAAAATCGAGAATGAAAAAATCTCTTCCATTTGGCTTGAATGGAGCAGGAGAAGAGCTGTCAAGGGAGGCTTCATGGAGGAGCTGGTATCAGAGGTGGACTTTGAAGGAAAGGAGAAACTTCAATGGATGGGAATAGTTGGGAGAGGGAAGGGAAAGTTTGGAGTTTGTTCCAGGAATGCAGGAAGGTGTGCTCAGGAGGGAGATGGGAAAGAATAGGATAATATTATGGAATGAAAAGTGATAGTTTGGTTGATAAGTAGACTACCTAAAGGGGAAAAGTGTGAGGTAAGATTAGAAAGATACATTTGGCACCACATCCCGTAGGGCCTTCAGTGCTAGTCAAGAGGGTTTTTTAAATTCATTAGGCAATGCGCAGCTGTTGAAAGTATATGGATGGAATGATAGCTGTGCATTAAGTGTATTGCTATGAGATTTCAGAACATCCAGGTCAACTTATAATCAAGAACCCCTTCCACACTATCATTTAGTAGTCATCTGGCCTCCACTTGGAAACCTACTGTAAGGTGGAACCCGTTTCCCCCAAGACAGCCCATTCCTCTTTTGAACAGGGCAGTTCAGCTTTTATTAGGCTGAATACTGCCTCTGCAACTTTTGGCCATTGCTCCTAGCTGTTGGTACCAAGCAGAAATGGAGGCAGAGATAAGGCAAAAATTCATCTCTAAGGACCAAAGAACCAAGGGCTGGAGTCCAAGGTTGCAGTGTAAGGAAAATGAGAGCAATGGCCAGGCTAGATAGTATGATGAGGCGATGGCTCTGAAGTGGTACGGAGGCCTGGTTAGGCAAAAACTAGTCCTGGCTAATGGTCAGGTTTGTAGTAGGGGGAGACAAGGGTGATGGCAAGAGTCTGTTTATTCCACTTGGTCCAAAATTACTCAGACATCAATATAGATGAGAATCAGAGAGGGGATAAACTAGAGAAAAGAAGATCCCTTAGCAGGCTATTACAAGAATCTAGCTAAGATGAGATAGCAACCTGAACTGAGTGTGGTTGCCATTAGAATGTAGAGGAAGTACGGCATGTATGCGATATTGTAGATGTGGAAACAACAGCACTTGTCGATTGGTTGAGTGTGTAGGATGAAGGAGAGGGAAGAGTCAAAGACTACTCCAAGACATGTAAGGATATGTACTAGCTATATGTCTAATCTCCCCAGCCCATCTGTAAACCCTTTGTAGACAGGAATTGTGCCTATAAGGCACAATTTTTTGTATCCTCCACAACACTGGCTAGCACTTTGCATATTGTATGTGCTCAATAAATGATTATTGGTTGATTGATTTGGAATAGTGAACCAGTTGATATTATCTCTGTTTTGAAGATTAAAATTATTTTCTTCCCCAATATCAACTACTTGCTGTCAGAGAAGGGGCAAGTCTTTGTACATTCCTGGCAACCAGCAGAGTCTTCATTCCATTACTAAGAGTTCGGGACAGTTACTGTATTATAGAGCCTTTAGACTTACCTAATGCAGGAATCCCCTAAACAGCACTACTGACAGGCTGTCATCCGCTCAAAAGCTTCCGATGTTGAGGAGCTCACAAGATAGCTCATGGTGTTGTTGGTTAGCTCTATTTGTGTGTGTGTGTATGTATGTATGTATGTATGTATGTATGTATGTATATTGTTCCTTGTATTGAGCATATGGGTATGTATTTCCCCATAACTTCCACCTGTTAACCATGAAGATAAAGTCTTGTCCCTTTTCCATCTCACAGCCTTTCATCTAGATGAAGACACTAGTTATTCAGGAATACAACACATGGCACTTTTATGGAGGCGTACCTGAGAGAAGAGTGGTTGACCTTCCGTCTTCCTTTCTGTACCCTTCTGTATCCCATTAGCACTCCTAGGTGTCCAGTGCCCTAATGTCTTAATGCTACCTGGGCCTTCAGCTCAGGCATTTCACCATGATGAAATCATCTTACCCACGTCCAAGCCTATTTTTCTTTGTCCCAGACCTTCTGATTCTGTTAGGAATTTGCCTGATAAACTCATCCGATCAAAGCTATGAATGTCTAATAATGATTTAATTGCCCCCTCCATTTTCATCACCAGCTTTCAAAAAGCTAACTATTGGGGGAACGGGTGAGATTCAGGCAAAATGACATACCAGTGGGAGAAATACAGGAAGTTCCCCTAAAGCTGTGTCCCTCAGGCTGTGTTAAGACCAGTCTTGGCTCAGCCCTCATAAAAGTCCTTGAGGCAGTGTTGTCTAAGGCAAAATCCCAGAAAGGAACTGTGAAACAGTCAAAAGAGCAGGCTTGACATTCAAGACAGACTGGGCTTTCTTACTAACGCTTTGTGTGATTTTAGGTAATTCTTCCCCTCTGAACCTTAGTTTCTCCATCTGTAAAGTGAGAGAGAGTTAGATGAGAATCTCTGAGATCTCTTGCTGCTTTAATATTCTATGGGTTCTCCTAAGGTGGAGGAATGAAGGGGAAGTTCTTCCGGGTACTCTCCCAGCCACAGGCGTTAACCTCTCCACAGACACTAGCTCTGGGGAATGAAAATCTATGTAAAAAATGAAACAGGAATTCAATCAGAGGCCTTCAGGGCCTCAGTAGAGTGAGGAGCAGGGAGTGCCATGTGAAATGGATTCAATTGCTCTGTGGCCGTGGAGGAGACAGGCAGAGAACACTTGCAAAGCGAAGAAAAAGAAGAGTGAGTGCTTGGTCCCTTATCCCAGACAGGTACTCTAAGAGCTAGAAGCCAAGCTAATGTGGATAAGTACCAGGGTCAAGGCAGCCTGCATCCTACCTCAGTTCACCCATCTTGGTGAAGCAGGCAGCACAGAGGAAAGCAGTCTGAACTGGGAGTCAAAAAATCTGGCATCTAGTCCCCATGTGATCACTAGCTTACAGGATGACCTTAGAAGAACCTTCCCCCACCTTTACACCTGTTTCTCCCTCTGTAAAATGAGTTTCCTTTTCAACACCCCCATTCCAAATCATTCCAACAGGTCCGTCTGGCCGGCTTCTAACATGGGGTTCATATCTGAAAGTATTTGCAACTAAGTGTCTCATTCTGGCTTGGGAGATGGGGAAGGAAAGGAAGGGCTAGCCCCTCTCAGTCCATGTGTCCACCAAGTGCCAGAATCCCACCCTTTTCTCTTATCAGCCTGAAATTGCCCTGTTCAAGAGGCCAGACGCCTTTCACACTGGCAGCTTCTGTACATGTTCCCTCTTAGGTACATTCAGTGGACTGCAGGGTTAATCTGTTACTTCATTTGCTGCAAGGAGAACATTCTGTAGACTTTGGTTGATTCAGAACTCGTGAAGAGAAAATAAAATGCCCACAGTCATTCCCCTTCTCTGTAGCTGCATTTGCAAAAGAGACAAAACTTAAAGACAGTTGGTATTTTGTTAGTTGATTTTATTAGTTGATCTTTTGTTCCCCAAAGAAATTAAATTTGGAAAAGTAGAATTAATTAACAGCGACTAGGGCCTACATGCAAATAACTTTTCGTTCTGTCATATTCTTGACCCTGTGGTTATACAGTTCAGCTTTGTACTGTCCTCCACCTTGAATTGCAGAATCTCAGAGTTGGAAGAGACCTCAAAGACTGTATAGTCTAATTTGTACCTGAATAGGAATCCCTTCCTTAACAAATCCAACAAATCTTCATCCAATCTTTTTTTTTTTTTGCAAGACAGGGTTAAGTGACTTGCCCAAGGTCACACAAGGTAGTGTCAAGGGTCTGAGGCTGGATTTGAACTCACATCCTTCTGACTCCAGGGCCAGAACTCTATCTACTTTCCCACCTCGCTACCCTATCCAATCTTTTCTTGAAGACCTCTAGTGATGGGAACCCTCGATTCCCAAAGCAGTTGATTCCACTTTTAAGGTGGATTATTCTTATACTAAATGTAAATCTGTCTCTTTCAATTTCCACCCACACTGCTTAATTCTACCCACTGGGGCCAAAAAGTCTTATCCCTGATCCTAATGATAACCTTCCAAATGACAGTTGGGCTGAATAATCTTGAGGCCCCTTTTCCTGGTCTCCTTTTCAGCTCTCTAGAATATCGGTCCTTTCTAAATCGTACTCTTCAGAACTTAACACCTCAGCTGTGGTTTGTAAAGGGTAGAATACCGAACAATCACCTCCTTATCCTGTATAGAAAACTTTTTGAGATGGTCTAAGGATTCATGACCTTTTTTGGCCACCGTATCACACTGTTGATTCATATTGACCTTGCAATCCGCTGACCATTCTTTTAGAATATATTCTAAAACCCAAGAGAACATTATACACAGTAACTGTAGTTCTGTGCAATGATCAGTTATGATAGACTTAGCTCTTCTCAGCAATACAATGATCCAAAAGACTTATGAGGGAAAATGCTATCCACATCCAGAGAGAGAACAGACAGAGTCTGAATTCAGATTGAAGCATGCTATTTTTACTTTTTTGGGGTGGTTTTTTCTCTTTTGTTCTGTTTCTTCTTTCACAACATGACTAATGTGGAAATATCTTTTACATTATTGCACATGTATAGTATATCAGATTGTTTGCCGTCTTGGGGAGGGGGGAGAGGATAGAGGGAGGGAGAAAAATTTGGAACTCAAAATGTTTTAAAAAATGAATGTTGAAATGTCTTTATGTGTAACTGGAAAAAATAAAATACTATTAATAAAAAATCATGCTTTCTCCAATATAACCAGGAATTAAAGTCAAGCTCACTGGCCTATGACTACTTAAAGACTCCACTAATTTCTATTATTTGAAAAATCAGAACATTTGTCCTCCTTTAATCCTTTGGCACCTCTCTCATTTTCCATGAAATTTTGCAGACTACTGACAGTGGTTTAATGGTTTGTTGTTTTTTTTTTCTTCAGTATTCCGGAGTATAGCTCACGTGGGCCAAGTTCCTTGAATTCATGAAGGGCAGCTCTCTTACCATCTGCCTACTTATTTTGGGGACCAGCTCCCTATTCCACATTTTTGTTGTCTTTCAACTCCAACTATCATCCCTTTGGTAGAGAAAAACAATGTGAAATAAGAGTTGAGCAGCATTACCTTGTCTCCACTGACCATCATCATTGTGCCGTCTACTTCCAAGCAGCTAGTTTTTGTTGTTGCTGGTGATCATCCTCTTTTTTCCAAGGTAGCCAAAGTGTTTGGAGAAGGAAATGGCCAACCATTCCAGTATCTTTGCCAAGATAGAGTCACAGAGTTGGACACGACTGAAAATGACTGAGCAAAAGCCCAAGTCATTCTCCCCAAGAGAGCTTTGTGTTACCCTTAAATTTCCTTGCCATGGCTTTCCTTTCCTTAGGTCACAGTGAGCTTTCATGCTCCTACTCTTACTGAACTGAGCCAGACTTTTGTATTTATCCTGTTACCTGTGCTTGCTTCTTGTCTCTGTGCAGGTCTAAAAGTTAGTCAGTTATCTATGCACTGGTGTCAATCTCTTTAGATACCCCTTCCTTTTTCTTTTCATTGGAATTGTCTTCCTTTGTGTGTTGTCAGAATCTCATTTTCAAGAACTTCTCACAATCACTTGCCCCCTTGTCTTTGTGTTGTTCACATCCTGCCTTCACGTCGTCGTCAGCCTTGCGTCACCACCACCATCTGCTTTCTCCACTCCTATTCCTGGGCTGCTGAATGTTCTGGGAGGAAGTCATGCAGTTATCCTCACTGAATCTCCTTGCAGCAGAGTCATGTTATCTAATCTCATCTGGACCCTCACTTATTCTTCCTTGATTGACGTTTTATCACAATTCCCACAGCAACTGATCTAAACCTTCTCTGTCTTCACATCCCTAATGCCACCTACATCCCAACTCAACAGTGACACTCAAAAAGATGATCTCACTTCTTGTTCTACCAAGAAAATTGAAGCCATTGATTGTGACCTCCTTTCTACTTCTCAGAACCCCTCTGCATCCTTATCTGTCTATCCTTTTGTACCAGTCTCAGAGGGAGGTGTCCTTCCTTCCTCACTAGTGTCAGCTGGGCAGTGTGGGTAGACAGAATGCTAGACTTAGATTCAGAAGACCTTCCTCAGATATGATCTGTTGTGCCCCTGAGCAGGTCATGTAACTTCTCTCAGCCTTAGTTTTCTTATCTGTAAAATGAATATCATAATAGCACCTACCTCACAAGGTAGTTAGACGGATCGAATAAGATAATGTTGGTGAAGCTTCTTGCAAACCTTAAAGTGCTGTGTGGATGTTAACTATTGTTATTAACTCTTCTCCTTGTTTCCTGGACCCTGTCCCTCCCTGCCTTCTCCCAGGGCCTGGCTCATCCATTATTCCCTTTCTCTCCCTGATCTTCGACTGTTCCCAATCCATTTGCTCCTTCCCTGCTGCTTACAATTATTCCTTCCTTCTTCCTTTAAAAAAAAAATTTAAAATTAAAAAACCCTTCACTTGACCCTGAAATCCCTTAGGCTGTTCCCCTCTGTCTTCCATTTATTGCCTCGGCTTTGGTACCACCTGGTCCTTCGTCCCTTGCAGTTTGGCTTCTGTCTCCACCACTGCTCCAAAACTCCTCTTGAAGATTATAAATGACCTTAGCTGTTAAAATGGCCTTTTCGTAGTCCCCATCATCCTTGGCCTCGCTATCCATACTTCCTTCTAGAAACTCACTCTTTCCTTAGCCTTTAGGGACTCTGCTCTCTCCTGGGTATCTTGGATGTCTTCCTATCTGTCCAGACACTTCTCATTCTCCTTTACTGGACATCATACATCTCCCAGGCCCAGAGTATGGATGTCCCCTAAGAATCTGTCCTTGGTTCCCTTCTCCCTTGGTAACCTCACCAGCGTCCATGGGTTCAATTATCACCTCCTTTATTTGACTTTGAAAACCCTTCATAAGCTGGCCCCCATTTTACCTTTCAGTTTCATGATATGTTGATCCTCTCCACACGCTCTTTAATCCAGTGACGTTGGCCTCTTTGTCGTTCCTTACCCCAGAAACTCCACCTCCCAACTCCATACGCTTTTACTGGCTATCTTTCACGTCTGGAATTCTTTCCCTCCTTACCTCTGCCTCCTAGTTTCTTTGGCTTCCTTCAAATCCCAGCTAAAATCCTACTTTCAGTAAGAAGCCTTTCCCAGCCTCCATAGTCTCTGGTACCTTCCCTCTAAAATATCTCCAATACATACTACGTACATACATGTGTCTTGTGTGTACATAGCTGTTTGCATGTCATCTCCCCCATTAGACCGTGAGTTCCTCAAGGGCAGAAACTGGTTTTGCCTTTCTTCGTATCCCCAGTACTTAGTACAGCGCCTGACACGTAGGGAGTTGCTTAACAAATACTTGTTGGCTCCACGTAGATGACTCCCAAATCTATATATCCTTTCCCTAATTTCTCTCCAAAACTCCAGCGCCTCTACCTGCCTGAGGGATACTTTTACCTGGGTCAACCTCAACATGTCCAAAACATAATTCACCTTTTTCCTACCTAAACACAACCTTCCCCTAAACTTTCCTTATTTTATTAAGAGTACAGCCGTTCTTCATGATCATGTAGGTTCATAATCTTCAGTTCATCTCAGACTATTCCCTAACCCTCATGCCCATACACAGTTACTTGCCAAGACTTGTGGATTGTAGCTCCACATCTCTTTCATCCATCTCCTCTCCACTTGCTGCCAGCATCTTAGTTTAGGCTCTCATTATCTCTAGCCCAGACTATTTCACCAGCCTTCTGATCTGTCTCCCTGCCTCCAGTCCCTGCTATCTCCAATCCATCCTTCGCACAGCTGCCCCCCAAAAATTGCCTTTTCATTGACTGTCTCCCCATGCTGTAATGCTCTCTTCCTTACCTCTGCCTCCTGGTTTCCTTCAAAACTCAGCTTAAAACCCACATTCTGCAGGAGGCCTTTCTGCCTTCCTCCTTCCCACTGCTAGTTTCTCTTCCCCATTAGAATGAGAGTTTCTTGAGGACAGGAACTATATTTGCTTTTCTTTGTGTCCCCAGTGCAGTGCTTGGCATACAGTAGGCACTTAATAAATGCTCATTGACTTTATGAAGGTCAGGTCTGGCTGCAGACAAACACAAAAAAACCTTCATTAGTTCTTTTTCACCTCTAGGATACAAACCCATTTAACCCAGCATTTGAGGTCCCTATATAATTATGATTCCAACCTACCTATCTTCCTTTTCACATACTATATATTCCAGCAAACTGGATTATTTGCAGTTATGCAAACTCTTTTTTTCCTAGCAAACATAGTTCAATTTATTCTTTGTTTATAAAACAAAACAAAACATCTGTCTGTGTAGTGGCCACCTCAGCTGTCTGGGTCCTCTGGACAGTTATACTAGTGTGAGTCCTGATAAGATGTCATGGTTGGTAGATTCCTGATAGGGAGACTTGGTGGACAAAGTCTCATTCCACAGGTCTGGGGTTAGGTTGCTGTATGTTTTGGAGATGGTATCGAGGGTAGCTTTAGCAAAGTTGTCCAGAGTGGCAGTATAGCCCCTAGCAGAAGTGTAGTGATTCCAGGCACCATCAGGAGCTTCTTAGGCACAGGAGCTAAGATAATGCCAGAACCTCTAAGGGCCCCAGAACTGATCCACATTGCCCAGTGACATTGCAGGGCACAGTGTGAAGTTTGCCATTCTTGTTCTTCCAGTAGCCATGTCTCTCACAGGAGTAATGGACAGCTTAGCCAGCATCACAAATAGCTGTGGCCACTTCTTTGGAGCACTTGGCACCCTGGCCAACACAGCCTTGAAAGTGGTAAATTGTCTAGCTCTAGTCTGTTTCTGAACACACATGATCTTCAGAACCTCATCCTTCACTGAGGGCCTCAGAAAAAAAATTCTATAACCTCAGACCCCTTGATAGGAAGGGAGAAAAGACAGATCTCCTCCAAAGACTTGATCTTCGCGTCCTGGGCTATTCCACCCAACTTAGTGACAGGAACCTACTCCTTGTCTTTGGCCTTTCCTTCCAGGGCCCTGTGGCCATGGCCCTGGCCCCAACAATGGCCTAACCTCGACCTCTACCTCAGCTCCCACTGATAAAGCCATGTGGAAGCCACCTCGGCCTCTGACTCTGGAGCCCCACACCCTTCTCATGCAGCATGGGGGTGTCACCCACTGTTTGGTGTTTACTAGAAGTAGAAGTATTAATGCAAACTTAACATTGCATCTCCTACCTGTGTACATTCACCCAACCCGTCTTCCATGCCTAGAGCCCAGCCCTTCCTCATCACCACCTTTCAGAATCTTTATTTTCCTTCATGGCTCATCTTAGGTGCAGCCTCCTCCATGAAAACAGTTGTTAGTATTCCTTCCCTCCTCAGATTGCCTTGCGTTGCTTTAATATCCATGTACATGCTATAATCACCTAGTAGAATGCAAACTTCTTGAGGGCAGGGACTATTTTGTTTCTGTCTTATATCCCTAAAGCCTAGCACAATGTCAGGTGCTTAATAAATAGTTGTTGAATTGTTCAGTTGAATTGAGTGTCTTTACATACAGAGTTTATTTTATTTGAGCATCTCATAGTGCATTCCAAATTGTCCGTGTTTTAGGACTTCCCTAAGATGAAATGGGTCTGGAATAAATAGTAGTGTTTTCTCCCTTTATCCTGTCCCCATAGGAACTTAAACCATCCATGTGAATTCAGGTTAAAATTACTATCAAGGGCCACCTTGACAGGGTATGAAGTATCAGAAAAGGGCAGCTTATGGGAGGAATATAGATGATGGGGGAAGTAGGGGAAGCAGTGATGCAAGGGAAGGGGCAAGGCACAGTCCCATTACTTTGCCCTTGTGATGGGAGGAAATTCAGGCTGACCATGTAAATATAAACCTCAGGTCTTTTCTGGCACTACCCTCTGCTTCCCTAAGTCACTGCCCCACAAAATTTAGGGCCTTGGTCAATTAGGGAATACTCTAATAGCCTAGTGGTAGAAGGTTTGTTTTTTTTTTAAGAGGGAGTGGAGAGTATTAGAAGTATAAAAAGAATGAATCAAAGAAAAATGCATTATAAAAGGGGGATTAACATGTTTTGTGATATATGTGACTTCCACAATGACACAGAATTGTTACCAATTAGATGACTCAGAGGTCATCAAACCCAAACCATAACTAAAAAGTAGTGCCCTCTACAGAATTCCCAACAAGTAACCTCCAGTGATGGAGAGCCTGCAACTGCCCAAGGCAGTCCATTCCACTTTTGGTCTGCTCTATCAAGAAGTTTTCCTTCCATCAAACCTAAATCTATCAAGCTCCATCTTTTCCACATTGTTCAGTCCTCTGAGGCTAAGCAGAGCCATTCAGATCCCTCCTTCATATGACAGCCCCACAAATACCCAAAGATAGCTGTCATGGTCTCCTTAAGTCTTCTCTTCTCCAGACTAAACAACACCAGTTCTTCAAGCCATCCTTATATGCCATGGTTCTTAGCTTTTTTGTTTTCATAGTCACCCTCCCCAGAAGTGCCCCAGTTTAGAAATGCTATTCCTAAGATTTAGTACTCAGAACTGAACATGATGTTCCAGATATAGTATGATCAAGACAGAAGACAGTGGGACTTCTACCTCCCTCATTATTCCTCTCTTAATTCAACCTGAGATTGTGTCAGCTTAGGGATAAGGGTTGCATATTTCAAAGTTGGCCTACATTGAGCTTGCAGTCCACTAAAACCCACAGGGTTAGTGGAGTTTTTTATATGAACTGTTTTTTAGCCATGCTCTTATCTTATACTTATGCATTTGATTTTTGACCCAAAACGTAAGCCTTTACTTTAATCTTATTAAATTCCATAATATTAGATTTGACCCAAAGTTCTAGCTTGTTAAGATCCCTTTGGATAATCTTTTTGAGTGATTTTGACCAACATAAGGGAGACATTTATTTGTAAAACTAGATAATCTCAAGTATCATCCAATTCCTCGTTTTCTTCCCTGACACTATTGCCTATCCAAGTTGATAACCAGGATACTGGTAGATGTCTCATACTCTAACAGCATGTACAACCACATGAATCAGGGCTTGGGGGAGTTTAAATTCAGACTGAAATATCTTGGTATTTAGCAATGGTGAGAAAGGACATGGCTGGAAAACCAGAGAACTTACAGTTAAATGTGTCACTGAATGTTCTTTTAAAAGGAAGCTTACATTTTAGGCAGATTTCATTCTGCTGTCTTCTTTGACAACTTGAAATTGGCCATTTAGGAGAGGGCTGGACCTGAATTCAAATCTGGCTTGGACACTGCCTACCTGTGTCATACTGGGCAAGTCACTTAACCTCTGTATATCCTAGTTTCCTCATCCGTAAAATGAAAAAATAACAGCACCTGTGCTTAGAGTGGCATTCCAGGGTTGCTGTAAAGAAAAAAATGACATGATATTTGTAAAGTACTTGGTAAACCACAAAGCACAATATAAGTGTTGTTATTGTTGGGTTGTTTGATACATTTTTTAAAAAGACAGGCCTGTTAGGAGTGAACAGAAATTTGATGGAGAAGAATCTCTTTTATTGAGAGGTTGGAATGAATGAATGGAAGTGATGGTACCTAGAGGGTGGCAACTTTGCAGATTTGGAGGCTGTATCTCTGAAAGAGATTATGTAAGGACAAGTGTAATGGTTTAAGCTGAGCAATGGAAGACAAAATCCTGAGTTCTGGACCACCAGCCACTGGTCACAGGGAAACTCACTGTCATTCATTCAAATAATTTTACATGTGTGATGCCATAGCCAAAATAAAGTCAAGTTATTCCTTTATATCCCTACATATGCAGCCTTGGTAAATAGTCTCACTGCCAGCAACAAAATCACTGAATATTAGAGCTGGAAAGAAACTCAGAGCTCATTTGGCCCCACTCCCTCATTTCTGAGGCTAAGGGCATTGAAGTAGTTTGTTCAAGGTTGCTCATCAAAGCAGTGGTATGGCCAGAAGTCAAACCCAGATCTTCTGACTCTGTCCCCTGACACTGTTCCTTATACCACATGAGTTTGTATTTGTGTGAATGGACCAATTCATTAACTAAAAAATTTATTGAACACCTGCTCTGTGCCCAGAACTATAAGGGTATAAGGATCGGTCACCCGCTATGCTGTTCACCTCTGCTCCCACACTCTGCACCTCAGTCAGCCTGCCTTGCTGCATGGAGTGGTCTGACAAGGCTACTAACAAGGCTACTATGTCCTCTACTAACAAGTATAGGAGTTGAATTGGGATGAAATCCATGACTGGACTATGAATGGGCATGCCTTATTCCAAAGAAACAAAGTAGGTAAAAGGGAAGAGGGGAGTAGAATGTAGCATTGTATATTAAGAATGTGAGGAGGAAAAGGACCCACATGTACAAAAATATTTAGCAGCTCTTTTTGTGGTGGTAAAGAGTTGGAAATTGAGAAGATGCCCATCAATTGGGGAATGGCTGAGCAAGTTGTGGTATATGAATGTAATGGAATACTGTTGTGCTATAAGAAATGATGAGCAGGTGGACTTCAGAAAAACCTAGAAAGACTCGTATGGACTGATGCTGAGTGAAGTGAGCAGAACCAGGATAATGTTGTACACAGTAACAGCCACACTGTGTGATGACTAATTTTGATAGACTTAACCCTTCCCAGCAGTGCAAGGATCTAAGACATCTCCAAAGGCCTCATGATGGAAGTTGCTATCCACAAAAAAGAAAGAACTATGGAGTTTGAATACAGATCGAAACATGCTATTTGCTATTTTTTTCTTCTGTAGTGTTTTGTTTCCTCTTTCTGGTGGCTCCTCCTATTGGTTCTAATTCTTACAACATCACTAATGTGAAAATATGTTTAATAGGAATGTATGTGTATAGCATATATCAGATTGTGCGCTGTCTTGGGGAGGGAGGTGGGGAGAGAGAGGGAGAAAAATTTAAAACTCAAAAGCTTATGGAAGTGATTGTTGATCATTCAAAATAAATTAATTTAAAAAAAGAATGTGAGAAAATCCAGGAATCAGAGGGAGAAAGCATGATGAAGAATATTTGAGCAGAGGAAAAGGGAAGGAGAAACAGAAGTGATGTTTTTCATTAGACCACCTACAGAACACCTACAGAACACCTACAGACCACCTATACTGCAGACCACCTGGATAAAAGAGGAACAGAGGAGAAGTTTGGGAAACTCCCTCATGCTAAAACACAAGCCTGGCACAGAGGCATGATATAGTAGTAATAGAGGGCTTCAATTATCCAGACATCTGCCAGGGTTCTCTCTGCCAAAAATAGAACAACTAATAATTTCCTGACTTGTCCTAGTGGTAATTTCTTCTTTCTAAAGGTAGAAGAACCAGCATTGGGAGATTCCATTCTGGATTTGATTCTCACTAACAAGGAGGTACTGGTTTCTGGGGTGAAAAAGATGGAAACCACTGAGGAAAGCGACCATTCCATCTAAGAAGCTATGATAGGGAAATAGAGGAAATCTGGACCTATAGTCTGACACTCATTCTAGATTTGGGGAAAGCAGATTTCAAAAGGTTCAGCAGAAAGATAGGATTACATAGAGTGAGATGCTTCAGGGGAACTCAACCTATGAGGGAGTTCTGAAGACACAAAGAAAAAGAAAATGATTCCATTGAGGATGAAAACAGGGACTTGTCTGAGGAGAGTGAGGTGGACAGCTCACCAATCAACTTAGATTTTAAAAACAGATATACAGAAGATAGAAACAAGGCCAGGTAACAGGATAAATACAAGAAAATAGCATGGTCCTGTAAAAATAGTGTGTCAGGATTTCTAAAGCTCAGAATGAGCTATGGTTGGTGTGGGAAGCTAAAAACAAAAAAGTGGGGGGATGTTTTAGCTATGTTGTGAGAAAAAGGAGGATCCAAGAAGAGAGAAGACCTTTGCTTGGTTGGATGGGACAATGATAACTAGCAGAGATGCTCAATTCCTTTTTGTTTCTGTTTTCTCTGAAAAGGGGACCTTTTTACTGATCATGACAGAGCAAAGATGACTAACAACCAGGTTGTTGATACCAAAGGTAAATGAGGAGTTATTAAGAGACCCCTAACTGCTCTTGATAACATTCAGGCCTTCAGGACCAACTGAATTACTTCCTTTGGTGCTAAAAGAACCTGTAGCTGAGATTGGGCCACTGTCAGTGATATCTGAAAGACTATGGAAAACAGGAAAAGTACTACAGGATCAGAGAAGGGTAAATTTTCCAGTTTTCCAAAAAGGGAAGAGAAAAGAGTCTGTAAGCTGTAGGCCTGTGAGTTTCTGATAAAGTACCTCATATGATTCTTGTGGAAAAGATGGAGATAAATAGATTAGAAGATAGTACAATCTGTTGGATTCAGAACTGGTTGGATGGCTAAATTCAGAGACTAGTTGTAAATGATTCAATGTTAGCTTGGCAGGAGGTCTCCTGTGGATTGCCCCAGGGATTTGTGCCTGGTCTTGTTCTATTCAGCATTTTTCTCAGTGATCTGATTAAAGACATAGACGATATGCTTATCAAATTAGCAAATAACACAAAGTAAAGAGGGAGAGCTAACACAAAGGATGACAAAGTCAGGATTCAAAAGAATCTTGGCAGGCAGGAGCATTGAGCTGAATCTAATAAGATGAAACTAAAAAGTAAAGTGCTGTACTTGGGTACAAAATATCAACTTCACAAATATGAGATGGGGAAACAGAGATAGATAGCAGTTGTTCTGAAAAAGATATGGGAGTTTTAGTGGACTGCAAGCTCAATATGAGTCAGCAGGGTGATATGGACACCGAAAAAGTTAATGCAGTATTAGGCTGATTTAAGAGGGGTGTAGCTTCCAGAAATAGGGAGGTGAATTTTACCCTAGTCTACTCCTCTGGAGCATTGTTTAAGAAGGTTATTAATAAGCTGAAGAGTAGGGGGCAACCAGGATGGTGAAGGGCCTTGAATCTGAGGCCTATGAGAAGCAATTGATAGAACAGGGTATATTTGGGGGCAGCTAGATGGCACAGTGCATAGAGCACCAGCCCTGAAGTCAGGAGGACCTGAGTTCAAATCTGGACTCAGACCAAACACTTGACACTTACTAGCTGTGTGACCTTGGGCAAGTCACTCAACCTCAATTGCTTAAAAAAAAAAAAGAAAAGAAAAAAAGAACAGGGCATATTTAGTCTAGAGGAAAGAAGATTCAAGGGGGAAACATGGTCATGGTCTTCAAGTATCTGAAGTATTATCATATGGAGAAGGGACTGGATTAGTTCTGTTTGGGCTCAGAGGACAGAACATGGAGCAAAGGATGGAAGTTACAGATTGGCAGGGAAGTGGGGTATGCAGAGAATAGGGAAGGAGGCCATGCTAGCTGAAGTGGAGCCTTTGTATCCTAGCTGAAGATGGAGCTAAGGTCGGGTTATGGGGGATTTTAAAGCTGGGCAGAGGATGTGGTGATGACGGCAAGCAAAATAATAATGCACTCTGGCTGTAGAGAGTAACAGACTGAGACCTCATCGCGGGTCCGTTGCTGAATATGGGAGACAATAGGAAGCTATTCTAGCTGCTTAAACCAGGGGAATGATGTGATAAGAACAAGATAGCACCTCCCCATAAGGCTGCATATAAAACATCCCACAGAAACATCTCCTCTTTTAACAGTTTTCTGGGAAGAAGAATTCCTACCCCCATGTCCACGTCCCATTCCTGTACTTAGAATCATGATCTGGGCCTTATACCTATGCGAAGCTCTTGGAGTTAGCCCAATCCCCTAGTTAGTTTCTGGACTGATGGTGGAGTCTCCTTCAGATAGATTAGATAAAGGATCACTCGTCCTTGGCAAAGTCAGTACCACTTTCTGTGGATAACTCCACAATGCGCCCCAAGCAAGCTCAGTTCTCTCAATGTGAATGGTTTCTGGGAGATGAGACTGCTTTTTGAAATGTTTTGTGTGTGTGTGTGTGTGTGTGTTTTTTGTAAAAGAGATTCTAAGTCTGTTTTGGACACCGGATAATTAGTTGTCATAAAAGCCAGAATTTTTCATGAAGCTGTTTGAATTTGTTTTCCCTTTAAAGACTAGTGTTCAAAACAAAGCTAGCTTCCCATTTGGCTGCTGGTGAATACAGGGAGAGCAGTGAACCCTCGATGAGGTCGCAGTTTGTTCCTTGCCACAATCAGAGTGTTTCATCATTTTGCTTTCTATCATCTAGGTAGCAAAACAGCAGCACTGACTTTCCACGTCTGCGTTGTAAAACTGGGGGTGGGGAGTTTGGAGGGAGGTGATGAGCAAAGGGGGAGAAGAAGGAAACCGAAGAGAAGACAAAGGAGTTTGACAATTTCAGATGGCATTACATTATGCATTCCATCCTCCAAACCTAATCCAGGAAAGGCAAGCTTTCCCAGGGTAATTATAATAGGGCATGCAGGATGGCGGATAAACACTTCAGAAGAAAGCCATGTTAGAAAAGTGTTAGAAACTTAGCATGGAGAAGGCCTCCTAACAATGTTACCAGACTTCAAAAGCTCAAGCTTTTCTATGAGAGGAGCAGCGTGGTGTGGGAGAAGGCGTGGGAATGGGTTCCAGAATAACTGGGATACCTGTCTTGAGCTACATCTCTGATTTATAATCTTGGAGCCCATCTCTGAGCAAAAAGTATAAAGGTAGTAAGTTCTTTCTTTTTCATTTTCATGGTATTGTTTGGGCTCACAAAGCTTAGAGCATCTACCTCTTTCTTCTCTCTCCTCCCCTCCCTCTCCCTCACAAGACTCCTAGGCAACCTTTCCTTCTCAGTGTCGTTGACATCTGTCCCTTACTTTCCATTCTCACTGTCACCCCTGTAGCTCAGCGCCTCATCACGTCATGTCTGGATCATTACATTACCCTCTTAATTGATCTTTCTAATTCTTGTCTCTTAATATTCCCTCCCCCATCCCATCTTGAAATGCACATCTGCCAGAGTCAACTTTCAAAAACACTGATTTTATCATATCACCTGTTTGAAATCTTCAGCAACTCCAGATACGTAAAGGATAAAATTCAAACTCCTCAGCCTGACTTCCATAGCCCCAACCTACCTTTGTTGCCTTGTCTTTCATTATGTCATTCATAGGATAATTCCCATATCCTAATCCTTGCTCTTGTTCCCCTAAAAGGACATGCTCAGTCAAGCTATGAGACTTCCAATGCCACTGTCAGAAGTGATTTTCCTCCTTTCAGGCCAAATCCTATATTCAAGGGACCTTAGGCAAGTCACTTCCTTTTTATGGGCCTCACTTTTCTCATTTGTAAAATGAGGTTAAACTAGATCACCTCTAAGATCTGTCCCAGCCCTAGTCTATGATCCTGTGAACTCCTGTAGTCTGCTTTGTATTGTTAGTTATCTTGTATTCGCAGAAGGACTTGTCTCCCCAGTTTTACCGAGAACTTCTTGAGGGCAGAGACTTTATCGACTCTTATTTATCTTTGTGTTTTCTGTGGTGCCTAGTAAGGTACTTTACCCATAGTCATAGCTTGGTAAGTATTGAATTGATTCATATTTTCACTCAGGGCAAGGACTGAGAATGTTAGTATTTTAAGCAACACCTGGAGCCCAGCTAGTAAATATGTGTAGAAAAGATGCAGAGAACAGAATTGTAGGATTTAGAGCCCAAAGGGGCCTCAGTGATCATCTAATGCAAGCTCATTTTACAGATGAGAAAACTGAGCCACAAGGATTTCCCCTAAGAGCGTAGAGGGAGCAGAACTGATGCTTAGCGCTGTCATCTGACCTCTAGGTGCAAGGGACCTTACAGAACATGCAGTCATTCATAAGCATGTGTTAGGTGCACACTACATGCCAGCAACTGAACACTAGAGATGTAAAGACAAAAATGAAACAGCCTTTCTCAAGGAGAGTTATGTTCTACTAGGGGTAAACAATGTGTAGGTAGTTACAGATGTCTAAAGTAAATACAAAGTAATTTTGGGAGTACAAAGGTGAGTGCTAACATTGGGAGAATCAGGAAGGGCCTCAGGTAGGAGATGGCACTTGAACTGAGTCTGGAAAGGAGTTGCTGTTGTTTCAAAGAGGACCAATGACATTGTGGCTTGCCTGTGAGTTGGATTTAAGTGAGGCAAAGCTGCACAAAGTCGTCAGCCTCACTCTGTCTTCCTGAGTCATTGAAGTCCAGATGACTGGTGTTGGCCTGGGATGTAGTGGATGACCTTGACGTCTTTGATGTCTGACCAAGCTCTAAGCGCCCTTCATGGTGGTTGGAACAATTTGTTCTCATCTGCCCATTCTGCTGGGGAGAGATCCCGGGGGGGAGAGATGAGAAAGCAAAGCATTCCAGGCAGGGGGCCGGACTGTGCAAAGGCATGGGGGCTGGGGATGGACAAAGACAAGTAGGCCAGAGGAAGCTGAGGCCCAGGGAGGTTAAGTGATTTGCCAAGCTCACAGGGCTACTAAATAGAATTGCCAGGATTCCCCCCTCCCTCAGATCCTCTGACTCTGAACTAACTCCACACCCAGGGCTCTTTCCACTCTGCCACACAGCATCCCTGGTCAGATGTTCGAATGCATAGCTCTACACTCCCCATAAACCAACAGAAGGATGAGATCCTTGTGATACTAGTCACTCCAAGTTGTCTTCCTGTTGAAGCAAAAATTAATGACACTGAGGAGGGACAAGCATTGGAGCCCATAAGATAGTTCTGGTCCGTGTTACTCCTGACGTCTCATGTGACGTCTCAGCATTCTAATCATTCAGTCAGCAAGTATTCAGTGAGTGTCCACTATGGGGAGATAAGGAGCAATAAAACACACATCTTGCCCTCAAACAGCTTGCAGTAGACGCAGGGTAGATTTCAATATTTCATGCATTTTCATCTTCTGCCAACCAGCTTATTCGATACTTCTTCAAAGAGAGCTATGATTTCCTTGGTGGGTGTCAAAGTTTCGTGACTTCCCACAAAGGCATGACCAAGAGCAAAGGGAAGGACTCCAAAGGCATACACAAGTTCTTGCTTACCTTAGGACACAGTATCGTTACCACCTAAAGGCTTTGGTGTATGTTATGCCTTAACACTTGCAGCAGTTTACAGAACAACTTACTGTGCAAGACTCTCCCTAGAGACATACAGAACACAAGAGAGTGCAGACAGAGACCCAAGGAAGGTCACCTGGGATCTCAGAGCTACATGCGCAAGTCTCACCTGGATATATTGCTCTCCCTCCAGATGGCAAGTCAGCTTTGCTGCCAGCTCCAGCTTACCAACTCCAGCCCAGAATCTTGTGCTCGTCGGCTTTATGGATTATTTACAGGCAAAATCAGAAGGGAAGAGGCTGGTGCCCACATCAGGGTTATTGGCGTCAGCTGTTGCCTTCCTGCCCTACAAATCAGTTGCCCTGCCTTCCGGATTGTGGTAACAACTTTCACACTCTCTCCACATACTGAATCATCACCCTTCCACATTTTGATAGTCTTTTTTTTTTTAATTTTGTTTTTCTTTTTTGGCTACGCAATGAGGTTAAGTGACTTGCCCAGGGTCACACAGCTAGTAAGTGTCAAGTGTTTGGTCTGAGGCCAGATTTGAACTCGGGTCCTCCTGACTCCAGGGCCGGTACTCTGTCCACTGCGGCTCCTACCTGCCCTTTTTTGATAGTCTTCATGAATGGCTATGGATGATAATATAGTGCTGACTCCACACTTAGCTACTCTGTTCCTTGGACAGCAAAAGCAACCATTAGGTACCATAGCTGAAGCCATTCTTGCTGGATAGGGACTTGCAGAGCATGGACTTCATTGACTCAGCTTTTGACCGAGTTCACTGCTCCACCATGATGGGACATCAGAGGAGGAGGACATTAGCAGAGGACATGCCTGGAGCAAAAATGGTGATGCTGTTGAAGCATGGCCCAATAGCCTTGGGAGGCAAAGGCAAATGGCTATCTTCTCCACAGGTCACTATTCCAGGGACCTGCTGAGTATGCACATTTTTCTCCTTATAGAAAAACAAGAGAAATCATTAGAATAGCCCACAAATTCACAACCTAGAGAGGATGTGGCTCCTCTGAAATCGTCTACAAAAGTAAAGCAGTCGGACGTCTTTGTCCAAAGATGCAGTCAGTCCTGGGATCCTAATGTTAAAGACTGCTGCTAACGAATGCCTCCAGGTGCTGGAGAAAGGAAAGAAACAACAGCTTGAGCCGATGGAAGGAGTGTTCGATATGGAATCAGAGAACCTTGATTCAAATCCCGCTTCAGCCACTTGTAACCAACATAAATGTGGGCAAATCACTAATCTCTCAGATCCTCAGCTCCTCAGCCACAAAATAAGGGCATTGGGCTACATGAAATCTCAGGCCTCTCACAGCTCTCCCTCAATGACCCTGAAGGAGCAGTCAGTCATGTGGGACAAACTCCATCCCACAAGGCTATAGGGTCGTGTAGATTTAAAGCTGGAAGAGAACTTAGAGGCCCCCGAGTCCAACCCTTTCATTTTAGAGAAGAGGAAACTGAGGCTCAAAAGGTTAAAACTGCTTGCCTAGGGTCACACAAGTAAGTGTTAAGGGAAGATTTTTGACTTAGGTCTTCCTGACCCAAAGCCCAGCATTCTATTCACTAAGCTCCCCCAGCTGTCTAAGACAGAAAATGCTAAAGACATAAGTAAATAAGAAGCAAGGCCACAATATCACTAGTTATTCAACTTCCAAAGATACTTCATATCTGTGACCTCCCTAAATGTGTTCTGATCTGCCACTAAATCCAACACACATTTATTAGTCACCTAGTATGCACAAGGTACTATGAGACACTGGGGACAGAAGGACAGATTGAAAAATACATTCTTCCCCCAAGGAACAGATATTCCCCATTTGTCCTCTCAGACCCCACCCACTATTTTGTTTTGCACCTCTTTATGTAGAAGCGGGCAGTATTATATAATATTGTGACATGTGTGTATGTATTATAATGTTGTTCAGTCATTTTTCAGTCATGTCTGACTCTCCATGACCCCATCTGGGGTTTTCCTGACAAAGATACTGGAGTGGTTTGCCATTTCCTTCTCCGGCTCATTTTAAAGATGAAGAAACTGAGGCAAACAGGGTTCAGTGACTTGCCCAGGGTCATACAACTAGCAGTTGTCTGGAATTGGACTTGGGTCTTCTTGACTCCAGGCCTGGCACTCTACCCACCATGCCACCTAATTACACATACACATTATATGTATGTATTTTATCTATATATAATAAATAACAAGCTACCTGTACTTATGTTGTATTTTGGGGGGGAGGGGCACTAGGCAATGGGGTTAAGTGACTTGCCCAGGGTCACACAGGTAGTAAGTATTCAAGTATCTGAGGCTGGATTTGAACTCAGGTCCTCCTGACTCCAGGGCCAATGCTCTATCCACTGCACCACCTAGCTGCCCCTATGTTGTATTTTCCTACTAGACTATGAGCTCTGTGAGGGCAAGGGCCATGTCTTTTCTAACTTTTTCATCTGCCCCCAGTAATTAGCACAGTGCTCTGCAGGCATTTAATACATAGACATGGGATCATAGATTGAGAGCTGAAAGGGAATCTGGGAGTCATCTGTTTTACAGATAAAAAATATGAGGCCTGGGGAGGTGACTTGCCCAGGATCACACAGCCAGGAAGTAGCAGAGATGGGATTTGAACCAATTCTGACACAAAGCCCAGCACTCTTTCTTCTATATCATGCTGAATGAATGAGTATTGCTATGTCAGAGGTGGGGCACATATCCCATCTGGGCCAGATACAGGATTTTCACTTTACAGAGGAGGGAACAGTAGCCCAGGGAAATGATCAGTTTAACCACCGTAGGTCTGCTGGCCCCCCGGGGCCTCAGGGGCCTAACGCTGGGGCTGCCCTCCCCCGGGGAGTTGGGGGTGGGGTAGTTTCCCCACGACCATCTGGATTTTGTATCGTCCATGACTAAGGAGCAAGCCTGGTGGTACTGAGCAGAGAGGTTTGCTTTTTACACTTGGAGAAGTTAAAGGTCAGAATATCGCATCTCCTTGAGTCACCAGCACACTTTCACACATTCTTCAGAAGCCTGGGTGGCAAAGAAAAGCCACCCACAGGCAGCTGATCGCTTTTTAAACCTCTCCTCCAGTTTCCTCAACCCTCTTTCCAAGGGCCCTCGGTACCAGTGACATATAGCTGCTTCCTCCCTGTCCTGCGTCAGCCTTTTCCTCTCCTGAAGCTTCGTGCCAAAAATACCTCGAGTGGTTCTCCATTTGCTCCTAGCTTTTTTCTGTTCATCTTGCCCCACCATTTCTCTTGTGGGGTTCCTTCCCCCTCAAAAGTTTCTATTGATCCTGCCACTTTGTAGGAGGAGCGGGAGAGGCGACACCTTTCATCTTCTGGCTCTCAGAGATTGTTCGGCGTGCCAGGTATTGGATGGGATAAGGGCTGCAGTCGCAAAGGACTGAAAATCTTTACGTGATCAAAGGATCCTGTGCTCTGCCAGGAGTTCAGAGAGGGAGTAGGGACTGGGACAAATAAGCTCCCCAGGGCATGGGGGAGGAGGGACTGACAGACTGCTCGTCTCGAGAGGCCAAGCACAAAAGAGGTTGATGGAGAGAAAGCTGAAGTCACTCAAGGAGGTGACAAAACATTCTTTAAAGGACTGAAAAGTACATGTGTTATAAAGAAGGGGCTCTGAGTAATATCAGCACTTAGGAAAATTCACAAATTGTACTTCTGTTCTGACATCTACTCACAAATCTTACTGTTTCATAAAAAGACTTTTGTCTTCATTGACTGTTAGGATATGAAAATGTTGGCTGAGCTCCCTGGCACTACATGGAAGATCTTATGATATGGACATGGTATGATAGAAGTCCAAGAGTTCAATACCTCCATTTTACAGATGAGGAAGCTGAGGGTAAGAGCTGGAAGGGCCTTGACTGTAGAATTCAGCCTCGGGAGGGAGATCATTTCAGCCAGTGGGGTTGGGGGTGGCAGGGGAAGTGTGAAAAAGCACCAAGGCAGGATCGTGCACGTCATTTTAGAAAACAATGAATAGATCAAGGGAACCAGAGCAAGGATTAGACTAGGGCACCAGAGGAAGACAGGGCTGCAAAGGTAGGTTGGGACTTTGAAAGTCAGGCTCAATTACGCAGCATTCTTAGGAAAAGCAAATGGAATGCCTTGGAACATAACCACTGCGCCATCGCTGAGGCCCCTCTGTGGAATTAATCTGGCGCCTTGAACACTGGGTAAAAGTGGAGCTGGGTCCCTTAGAGGAGCTGAGATTGTGGGAGATCCACTTTGGGAAACACATTGACCAAAGCATAAGGAACCTAACCCTGGGAAGCACTCATCCACTTTCTGTAACTGGACCATGACACTCCCTGCCTACCAGGAGGAAGAGGTTCAGTACCCTTGTCCCAGAGAAACAGCCATGTGGGCTCCCTGGGGCAGATCAGTGAGATTGTCCTTGCCAAGTCCCTACAGCAGAATGTTGCAGCAATGCCCATAAATGAGTAAAATGACACGCTCCCAATCACACAGATATTACGTGTCAGAGCTAGGATTTAAATTCAGGCACTTGGATTCTTGGGCAGCTAGGTGGCACCATAGTGCATACAGTCAGAGTTCAAATCTGGCCTCAGACACATACTAGCTCTGTGACCCTGGGCAAGTCACTTCACCCTGTTTGCCTCAGTTTCTCATCTGTAAAATGAGCTGGAGAAGGTAATGGCAAACCAGCCCAGTACTTTGGCCAAAAGTGGGGCATGACTGAACAGCAACAACAGTACTCTGGCTCCAAGTTGGTGTTCTTTCCATGCATGGAAGCAGGTTTTGGGCTCAATATGAGGAAGAACTTCCTAACAATTCGAGCTACCTGGTGAAGCCCTTGAGCCAGTGATGGCCAGGGGAGTTCCTACTCTGGTATCACGATCTCAGCTTTCTTACCTACGTACCAGCTAGTGTACTAGAAAGAAGTGCTGAACGTGGACACCTGGGTTCTGGCTTCATCTGGGCCACTCACTCTCTGCGTGACATCATTAATTATGCTGGCTTGCCTCAGGGTCTACTGGGGTGCACACTCAATGGCCCCAGACTCTTTAGACTTCGTGTGTCGGTTCCCAATCCCTTTCAATTCTAGCCCCTTCCCTCAGTTCATCATGTCCTTTTGTGCTGTATATAGCTTATTCTGTATATATTTGTTTGTCTCCCCTATTAGATTATGAACTCCTTGAGGGCAGGGACTGTCTTTTGCCTCTTTTTGTATTCCCATCACTTAGCACAATGATTGGCACACAGTAGGTGCTTCATAGATGTTTATTGATTGATTATTGATTATTCCCTGTGCTACTTCTTCCCTATCAGCTCTTCCTTCTCCCTGCTAAGGCTGTGCCTGTTACTTGCCTCTAAAAGCTCCCCTAACCCATTTACACATAACCTATAATTGCTGAAGTGGGAAATCGGGTCATCAAACTTGCTAAAATTAGGTCCAAAGTAAGAGTCAAGAGACAATGAATAAGTGCTGGAAGGGCTCGCCTAGGAGTGAAGTGCACGAGCTTGAGTATGAAGACTTTGCTGCTCAGATTCCTCCCTTCTCTGCTGGAATTCCACATAGTGGGATGTGCCTGGTCAGTGACTTCCTAAATTCATAACTCATTTTAAATATACACATAGTTAAGGGAACTGTGTCCTTGGAAACTCAAAAAGGGTTCCTGGAAATGAAGGCTTCTTTGTACTAGTTAAGCTACCCTTACTCCACTATTTCCAAATCCATTTGAATTCAATTCCATTTTAAAAAATTTATTAAGGGGCAGCTAGATGGCTCAGTGGATAGAGCATGGGCCCTGGAGTCAGGAGGACCTGAGTTCAAATCTGGCCTCAGACACTTACTAGCTGTGTGACTCTGGGCAAGTCACTTAACCGCAATTGCCTTAAAAAAAAAGTTTCTTAAACCCCCACTACATAGAAGGTGCTGAACTAGACTCCTGAGCTATAAAAACAAACACAAAATAGCCCTGCCTTAAGGTGCTTACATTTTGCTGGGGGAAAGGGGAGAGGTAGGAGGAAAGGATGTGAGAAACAACATAAATACAAAAGCCAATAATATTTTTAAAAAATAATATATATATATACTATATATATATGTGCATATATAGATGTATATATGTATGTGTGTGTTAGTAAGCATAAAGACTTTACAAAGAAATACAAAGTCATTTCAGGAGGGAGAGATCACTGATGATTTTGGGGAACCTAGGAAGGCCTTGTGGAGGAGTTGAACTGACACCTGACCTAGGTTTTGAGTGCCCATGAGACTGATGGTAGAGAACTTCCAGAGTGAGCACACTTTTGCCACCTTTCACTACCAGCCAAGTGGGCAGGCCTAGAAACCCAAATTCCCTCTAGGGTTTGAAATGCCAGTCTTTTGGATGAGAGAAGAATGATCCAAAGCCCACAGTTTGGTTCAGGTACAACCACCTTCTGGCAGCCAGAGTTGCTCATACTTTGTGAGTAACTGTCCATTTCCCTTCTCTTTAGAGTGGAGCTTTTGAGTTAGTTTGCATGGAAACTTCTAAGAGCCCCATGTCCCACCAGCCAGAGAAAGTCATTGATAGATTGGTTTGAATGAAGATTAATCAATAATTTATGCTGATGTTTTCCCACTCACAGTGGAGAGACCAGCTTTGATATGACTTGACAGGGTCAGGAACACCTCGCTTTAATTAAACCTGAGGCCGAAAATTAAAAAAACAACCCAACCATCAGCTATTGGCCACTGAAAATCGAATCGATTAGCAATCAATGAAGAGGGATGGAATAAAAGAGTGGGATGTTTGAAATGAAATTCCAGATTCAGCAGATGCTTCTGAATAGCTGCCTTTATGAAGCATATTAAATGTAAATATATTTATTGGCATCTTCTCATAATGTGGCCTTTAGGAAGCAAGCTGTTTGCATGCCATGATGGATGGTTCTGGGAGAAGAGCTGTGTCTGGGAACCAAGCTTGCAGAGTAGCTCATTTAAGAGCAATAGAACAATGGGACCACCTCCCTTCTAGGGTGGGGAGGCCCAGTAGATCTCAGCAAAGCACAGCACGACTTCCCAAGAGGTAGTCGTTTACCTGGTCCATGTGGCAGGTTGGGGAATTAGGAGGAATCATTGAAATAGGAGTAGAAAGAGAATCCAGTCTGTGAAATACTCTGGGTACCTGAGAAAATGGGGAAGGAGCTAAGGCACTATTTTCAGATGGAAGGATATGTCATTCAATTCGAATGAATTCATCAGGAGTTTGGGGGTTTTCAGCAGCCTTATTGGGAGTGGGGAGATAGGAAGTCTAATGCACACCTGGAGCCCTGAAACAATGAAGTATCATTAAGGGATGAATTCTGTTGAATTCAAGTCAAGTCAAAAAACATTTATCCTGCACCTATTTGGTGTGGACCACTAAACTAGACCAAAAATGTTTAGAATCATAGATCTAGAACTAGAACATACTTCCAACCCCCACATTTGCAGATGAGGAAGATGAAGCCCTAAGAAATTAAATGTCTAGCCCCAGGTGAGACAAGTAGAACTGGCAAAGCCATGATTTGAAACCAGAGGAATTGTAAAAGATAGCAGGGCCAAGCAGAAGCACTGCCTCCAGAGCCAGGAGTCTTTCCACTGTACTGAACAGGCTCTAGGTAAGACTTAGTCCTTGCATTCATTGAGTTTCTGGTCTAATAAAGAACTATGACACACGAATAACTATTCTATATAACATTACATGATGAAGGGGTGGGGGGAGTCAGGGAAATCTGCGTATAGGAGGTCGCATTCAATCAAACTTTAAAGTATGGCTGGATGAAGAGGGAAAGGGAGGGGTCTAACCTCAGCCATTCAAGGTCTTTCGTAATCAGGCTTTACATTATCTAGTCTATATTATTACCCACTATTCAGAAACCTCTCCATCCTCTTTTCCAGTGAAGTCTCTCTCCCCTGAATATGCCCCACCAACTCCCAACTCCATGCCTTGGCTCTGCCTGAAATGCCTTCTTCCTCATCTTCCCCCACCTTTCAATCTAAATCTTGCCTCTCCTTAGGGGTCAGCTTCTCCACTGGGACTTCAACCAATCCAGACGATCAAATAAAGGCAGAGACTATCATTGTAAGGTGAATCCTGCCCTTGAACCAGCCGCTGACTTCTTACGACAAGACCATTGAATCTCATCTCATTCAACTCTTTACCTGACTTCTCTCCTAAAGGCAGTCATACCTAAGGTGCTGTGGAAGTGACAGCTCATCCATTTGCTCTTTGCATTTGGCCTCCATCTCTCTTTTATGGTTCCTCCTGTTTTCAGACCAAAATAGCTATTGGGGAAACAAGTTCTGGGCACACCAAGACAGAACATCATTTCACAGGGGAGAGAGATTGCCGTCAAAACACGGGCCTACCGTCTTGGCACCAGAGCAGCGGGTTGGGGAGAGGGGGAGGCTCCGCAGGCTCACAGCTGAAAATTGAGTTGGATTTGCACACAGACAAGCTGGTGATTCTGTGGTTAAAACTGTCCTACACACAAGGTGACTTTCCCATGACAAAATAGGCACTAGCATAAATTATTAACGTATGGAATCTTGAAGTACGCTAAAAAGGGGGGAGGGGTTGCTTTTTTGATTTTTCTTTCCTCTTTTAAAGAGATTTGTCAAATCTGCTCCTGGCAAAGAAACAGAGAATAGGCGAGGCTGGGGAGGGGGGAAGGAGCATTGAGAGCCACTGGCCTCTACTGCTCACAGAAAAGCAGGCAGGGGCGGGCTGCGTGGAGGGGGTTGAGAGCAGCTCCTTCTCCTCCCCTGAAGGAGACAGCCGCCTGGCTGGCTGGGCCTTTGATTTCTCCCTGACAGGGTGCTGAAGGATTGATCTGAGTGCTGATAAATAATTCATGAGCTTTCGAGCAGCTGTGAATTCTGAAAAGCCAGTTTCCGCACAGCAGACTATGGCACTAAGAAAAAGAACAGTTGGAGGAGAGGGGTTTTTATTGGAAGGGTGAGGCACGGTGAGAGACGGGGGCTCGCAGCCGTTGCTGGGGTCCCTGCCCTCCAGAGGCTTCGGCCTGTTCTCTGGATGCACAGGAAGCAGAGGCGCTGGTAGCCACCTCTGTTAGGAAGGCATCTCTTCAAGGGGTGTCAAATCAGCTCCAAAGGTAAAGTCTCAGTCTTTGGGGGAAGTGATCTTTTTAAAGGCTTGGGAATCTGCCTAGTTGGCTCTTGCCTTCTGTAAGTGAAAATGATGCTGCATACCCAAGCTGGTAGCTTCGGGTTGGTTTTCTAGTGACAAAGGTGGAATTGTATGGAACCATTAGCACTCTCTTGCCTGTTTCCCTTTGTGACCACTAGGACACACAGCAACATGGGGCATGGAGTTAGAGCTGGAAGAAGGCTTGAAGGTCATCCAGTCTGATACCCTTAGAGATGAGGGCTGTAGCCCAAGATAGCTTACCCCAGGTCTCCCACATAGTGAGCACCCATGTCCTGTGGCTGGCCAGTTCACAGCAGCAACGTGCCATAGTAGAAAGGCCAGAGAATCTGGACTCAGAAGACCTGGGTTTGAATCCTGCTCATCCCTGCCACTGTGGCCTTGGGCCAATAGCTTTTCCTTTCTCAGCCTCAGCTTCTCAGGTGTGAAATGATTAATGCTGTCTAAGGTGCCTTCCAGCTCGCAGTCCTGTGATCAATCCTCTGGAAGTAGGACTGGACTGAGCAAGAATTGGGCCCTGATCTTGGCCTATAAAGTGCCTGCCTGCCTGCCTGCCTGCTTCATCTTCTTTAAGGGATCCTCTATCCTCCTCATCATAGCAGCTGTCCTGCGCCTTCTGGTCCCTCTTCAAGTCTCCTTCCCCACCCTTCCTCACCTCAGGACCTTGCCTCATACTTCATCAAAAGAGAAGGTATTAACCCAGAGTTTCCTCCCCTCTCCTCATATCCTGTCTCCCTAACATTATCCCCCACTCTCTCTTCCTTCAGTCTCTGATGATGATGATGATGAAGATGATGAGTTGACCCTTCTCCAAGGCCAAGACCAACCCCCTGACATACCCCGTTGATCCCTTCCCATTCCATCTTTTCCATTAAATTTTCCCTGTCTCTAATCTTCAGTCTCCCTCTACCCTATACACTGACTTGTTCCCTGCAGCCTACAAACCCATGTACCCACCCCTGCCTTCTACTGGGACGGCTGCAAAATGTAAAAAATAAATAAGTAAGGATAGACGTGGGAATTTAAGGAAGTAATAGAGATCAGTAGCAACTAGAGGTATCCTGTAAATGTCACATGAGCTGATCCTTGCAGGAAGCTGGAATCTTTTTAAGGGGACAGCGGAAAAGAGGGGAATAAGCATTTATTAAGCGCCTACTATGTGCCAGGCGCCATGCTAAATGCTTTACAATTATCGTCTCATTTGATTATCACAACAACCCTGGCAGGTAGGTGCTATTATTATCCCCATTTTACAGTTAAGGAAACTGAGGCAGACAAAGGTTAAGTGACTTGTCCAGGGTCACATAGCTAGTAAGTGTCTGAGGCTGGATTTGAACTCAGGTCTTCCTGACTCCAGGCCCATTTGGCTGCCTGAGGTAAAGAGGGAGTATATTCCAGGTGTGGGGAATGGCCTTACAAAAGGACATAGAAAGAGAGAAGATGAAGGGCCAAGTTTGGGGAATGGCAAGTGGACCAGGGTGGCCAAAACATAGAGTTCTTGAAGGGGAATGCTATGCAATAAACCTGGAGTGAAAATGTCAAGCAGAGGGCTTTATATTTTAGCCTGGAGATGACAGGGAGCCCCTCAGAGTAAGGGAGTGAGCCATGATCAGGTGAATCCTACGGGAAGGTACCCTGGCAGCTACATGGAGAATGAATCGGAGAGGAGAGAAGTGGGGAGCTGTGCATCCAGTTTAGAGGCTCCTGAGATGGCACAGTGAGAAGAGAGGAAGGCCTGAACCAGGGAGAAAACTGGGGAATCAAGAGAAGGGCACAAATACGGGACCTCATTGGATGGGACAGGCGACGGAGAGGAAAGAGCTGAGGATGACATCGAGGTTTTAAATCTTCAGGCCTCAAGAGATGACGATGCCCTCCATAGAGGAGGAGCAACTGGTTTAGTCTAATCCTCTGGTAACCCTGGGAGGCGAGATTAGAGGTACATTCTAACAGCAATGAGATTTCTCTCCATAGTTTTGATGGTAGGTTGTTTTCTCCCCCTCCCCCCCCAGCATCTCTAGGAGCAGAGGCTATCTCTTGCTTTTTTAGAAATGATCTACCACAGATTCTCAAAGCTGAATCACCAAAGATGTGCACATTTCCTAAGATGGTTGTAGCCAGCTAGCTCAGTTGGGTTTTTCACAACTTCATATTTGGGTGAACCTTCCAACTGGTCTCTGTGGGTGCTTGCTAGGGTTCCATGGGGCCACCTAAAAATGGAATCATGCTTTAGGTCTTCTGGTGAAACTAGTGATTTTTTTCACATTTCAGCTTATGGGTAGATATTATTGCTGGAATTCAGTCCATCCTTTTCTTCTGTCTACAAATTACAGTCTCATCATCACTCTGTTATACTGTATTTATTCCCAAGTATAACAAGAACTGGGCTAAGAAGCAAATGATACAGCTTTGTCATTCAATTCAGGTTCTACTATTTAAATAATACACATATTATACATAGCCTATATATGTATATAACCTGCATATACATACATATGTGTGTGTGCACGTGTATATGTTCTGGACCAGAGCTTCTTAAACTTTTTCCACTCACGACCCCTTCAGCGCTTCTTAAACTGCGGGTTGTGACAGACTGTAGCTGTCTAGACTTTTAAAAACTCCTGCTTAAGAGCATGATCTGTTTTACCCTTCCGGAGTCAAAGTGACAGTGAAAAGAGAGCATAATGGCATTGGAGGCAGGAAGAGGTGGGTTCATGGTGAAGCTCTGACCCACATCCACCGCCTTCGTGAACCTGGGCAACTCTGCTGACCTGCATGGGTAGAAGGAACTTGCTGACCGGGATGCATGAGATCACAGGTCCATCAACAACAGCTGAAAAGAGCCAGTAAGTTCAGCACGCTGAACACTGCAACAGCTGGACTCAGAGCCATAAGACCTGCATTTGAGTCCCAGCTCTGTGACTTACTGGTTGTGACTTACCTCAGTGAAATCACTGTAAGCTCACCTTATCTGTGAAATGGGGTAATAATGTTAATAGCAGTAATAATAATAATAATACGTAATTCACAGGGCTGTTGGGAAGGCCAAACAACATAAGGTAATAGGAGGACATCCTTAAGGTGCTGTGTCCTCAATATGGTGGAACAGCCACCTGATCCTTGTATCTGAAGGACAGCATATAAATTAGATGCAATTTCACTGATATCTCCATTCCAGTTTTGACCCCCCATGCTGAGATCTGTAAATGTGATTTTCTTGCACCCTTCAACACAATTTGAAATTATCTTCTCTGAGCTGTAAATGAAGTGAGGAAACAGGTTTGCAAGTATATAAATTATCTCCTAACAGCCAACACACAGCCAGAGAGGCTGGGTGGGATGGCAGAAAGAGACCCGGCCTGAGAGGCAGGAAACCTGGATTCCAGTCCAGATTCACCACAAATTAGCTGTGTGATTTCACTCCACTTAATCTCTCTAAGTCTCAGTTTCCTCCTCCATAAAATGGGAAAGTGGGGGTAGAGGTGGTTCTCTCTAGTGTCCCCACCCACTATAATAGTCTGTTGTCCTATGATTAGAAATGGGGCCCTGCACCCAATGTTTTAACCAAAGGGCATTCCAAGCAGCCACAATGAGTAGCTGAGAAACACCTTGACATGTTTTTCCAAGAAAAATTAATTACCCCCTTTTTCAGGAATGGAAGTAAGACAGGAGTTGTGGCTTTGGAATTCAGAGGCAGTTGAAGTCTGCATTAAATTTGGCACTTATGGAAATGGTGCAACAGAATTGAGATGTCTCTACTCGCATCCAAATCCAGAGGGATCTCTCCAGCAATAATACAAACCAGTTCAGAAGAATGTTTGCTAAAAAAAAAAAAAGATTTATTAAAAGGCCCAGGGTCTCCACTGCCACAGCTCATCCAGAAGTCATTGTCCCAGAAGCCCACAGGCAGAGCCAAAGCTGGGCACACATCACACAAACCTGGGGAGCATCCTGCAGCTTTTTAAAGTCCCCTGAAGACGCTTTGTTTACAAAAGCTTTAAGGCCAAATGGACATCTCTTCACCAAATGGTGTCACCCCTGGTGTCACACAGGAGTCAGTTGGAGGAAGGGCACCTGGGGAAGTCAGACATGAACAAAGCCAGGCAGACTGCAGAGAGGAGTTTACAGTGACCAGAAACCAAGGACAGGTTAGGGATCAGAAGCCTATTAGTCAAAGGAGGGTTGCTGGAGCAGGCAAAACCGAGCACTGGGATCCAGTGTGAGGTGTGGAGCTCAGGTAGGCAGGTAAAGTTTGTTACCAAAGCCAGGACCAAGGCTGAGGGTGGACTTCTCCAGAGATCCCAGGATGAAAAGAGCTAGAGCTGGAAGGGGCCTGGAAGACCCTTTACTCCAACCCCTTCACTTTAAAGATGAGACTGTGAGCCAGAGGGGAGTGACTTACTGAGGATCCCCCTGTAGAGCCCACATCCTGTGAGGCCAAATCCAGCGCTCTCTCCATTAGGCCACATTGTCTCCTCCAGTTAAGTTACTTGAGTCAAGGGACACAGAGTTGGGTGGAGCCCTGATGCTGAAATGAAGGTCATCTGAGCTCAAGGCTCCTTTTCTATTCTCTGGCTTCTAGGAATTGGTGTCAGGGTGAGGGTGGGCCTGGAATCCTAGGAAGAAAAAAGAGACAGCTGACAGAAGACAAGAGCTAGAAGCTCCGAGGAGGAAAGGGCTAGGGTACCTGAGCCCCGAACAGAGATCTGAGGGGCTAAAAGTGGGGAAGGTGTGCTGGAAGTGGTGAATGGAGAGCAGGGGAACTGTCAGCTCAGCCACAGACAATGGCAGCTGCCTAGGTAGAAGGAAATTATGAGACTCGGTAACAGCTGCCACTTAGGTGCACTAATTACTTCTCACATTGAAATGGTGGTGCAAACCCCAGCGGAAAATGGCGTTGAGGAAGCCTGTGTTGTTTAATAGAAAAGGACTTTCTCCTCCTCACAGTGATTACATGTGCATGGTTAGCAGCCACTTCACACAGAGACTAATTAATTGGTAAGGGGAAGGCAACTGGGAAAGATTCTCTCTTCTTTGTCTGTCTCTCTTTCTCTCTCCCCCTCTCCTCTTTATTCTTTCCCTCTCCTTACTCTCTCTATCCCTCTTCCCTCCTTTCCTCTCTGTGTCTCCCTCCTTCCATCTCTTTTTGCCACTCCCCTTTCCTCTCTTTCTTACTCTTCTCTCTCCCTACCTGTCCTTCCCTCTACTCCTTTATTCCCTCTATGCTGAAGTTTTCTGGAAGGCTCCAAGTTCAGTTTTAGCTTTTAATCTCTGAGGGACATAGTGTCCAGTTGACCTTCCCAGACTTATACATGGCCCTTTTAGTCAGCTGGTTAAGCCTCCTGCTATACCCTTGATCTAGGGAAAGGCTCCCCATAGAGGCCAACGTGTCCAGGACTGCCCTAGAACCTAGCCAACTGGCCAATATGGCAAGGTCCCACCAAGCAATTTGGGGAAGTAGATTCATTCTGTCTCTTTTCCTTCTCATAGTTTTAGTTAGGTATGTCTCAGCTGGGTTATTTGATCAAAAGAGCTCTCCTAAATAGGCATATTGAAAAGCCCTGGAAAATGTTACTGATAACCAGAATACTGAACTCTGGCTTTAGAAACCCAGCTCCTGCCTCTCACCCTCTCTCTGTTCCCTAGACCTTGTGATAGTTTTATAGCCTGGGCTTAATGTGTTCTCATGTTCCAAGGACAGAATAATACCCCCTGAATCTTAGGCTAGGTCCTGAGGAGGAGCAGTTTGGCTTCAGAAGATGTTCTAGGTATATCAGTTCTAATCTACTAAATTGCGATATGACCCTGGCTAATTCACTTAACATGTTTGGGCTTCTGTTTGCTTCTCTGGAAGCTAATTCACTATAATACTGTGCCTGAACACTTGGATCATATGTGTGTGTGTGTGTGTGTGTGTGTGTGTGTGTGTGTGTGTGTGAGAGAGAGAGAGAGAGAGAGAGAGAGAGAGAGAGAGAGAGAGAGAGAGAGAGAGAGAGAAACTGGTTTTCAAAAAAAAATCAGGCCAGTCTGAATAAGGCTTTTGAATCAAAGTGGAAAATGTAGGCCTTAGTACCAACATTATTTCCTCAGGTCATTAGTTGGTATAAATGGGAAGGCACAGGAACGGTTGTATGCTTATTAACTTTTTGAACTTGTAGCCAATGCTGAGTCTAATTACCTAGTTAGTTGGTTATCTGGATGCTGGCTTCTTCCCTTGTTCTCTTTTGCTCTTACGGCTTGTGACAATTTCTCATCAGCAGGGCCAGTCTTATGCATCGTCCGAGTAGGTAGCAGCTTACATACTTCAATGTATTCCTTTATTTTTATTTTTCTTCAGGGTTAGTGTTGATTTTGATCTTTCCTCTAATTAATTGATGGCCTGGCTGCCCACAGACATCCGATGCTGAAATGTTTCCTATCTGTATGGCAGCTAGGTGGATAGAGGCCTGGGCCTGGAGTCAGAAAGATCTGAGTTCAAATTTGGCTTCAGACAGTGACTAGCTGTGTGACTCTGGGCAAGTCACTTAACCTCTGTTTGCCTCAGTTTCCTCAACAGTAAAATGGGGATGATAATAATCTACCTCACAGGGTTGTTGGGAGGATCAAATGAGATAATATTTGTAAAAAAGCACTTATCACACTGCCTGGCACATAGTAAGCGCTATATAAGTGCTAGCTATCATTATTATTATATAGTCAATTTTACTTTTCAGTCATATTATTTAGCACTCACCATATCCAATGTCATTCTCTTCTTGAATAAAGTATCCATGTAGCTTCTTTTTGTAGGGTGCAAGCCCTTGACCTCTTTTGTTTCTTAATTCTAAATAGCCTACCCCTACCAAAAACTTCCTGTCCCTACCATTGATGCTTGAAATTCTATCATGCCAGATAATTCCTTTGGCTTCTTATCCCTTATTCAAATAGAAATCCTCCTGAAATCCAAAACAAACTAAACCTTAGGAGCCATTCATATCTTCTTGGTTTTAAATCCCTTCCAGAAAGCAAAATTTGATGGGATGGGGAGAAGGCTGAGAATATTTACTGTTTTGCCAACCATAGGCCTGTCTGGCCATTAGTGTCTCCCATGAGAATTAGTTAACACAAGGAGAGAAAGGAAAACTCCAATCCATCAATCAATCTGTTTCATGCTATCAAAAAATTAACTATGTGAATATAAGACAAGGAAGTTGGAACTAGAAAGCAATTGATGTTTAAAAAAAAGAATTGTGGATTTGGAATTACTTAAGAAAAGTTATGCTATAAGAAATGATGAACAGGCTGACCTCAGAAAAACCTGGAAAGACCTATATGGTCTGTTGCTGAGTGAAGTGAGCAGAACCAAGAGGGCTTTGTACATAATAACAGCCATGTTGTGTGATGACTAATATTGTTAAACTGAACCCTTCTCAGCATTACGAGGGTCTAAGACATCTCCAGAGGCCTCGGGATGGAAAATGCTGTCCACATCCAAAGAAAGAACTATGGAAGTCGAATCGCTATCACTTATTTTTACCTTCTGTTGAGTTTTGTTTCATCTTCCTAATGGTTCCTCCTATTGGTTTTAATTTTTACTTACAACTTCACTAATGTGAAAATATGTTTAATAGGAATGTAAATGTAAAACCTATATCAGATTGTGCGCCGTCTTGGAGAGGGTGGGGGGGAGGAAAGGGGAGAAAAATTTTCAACTCAAAAGCATATGGAAGTGATTGTTGATAAATCAATAAATTAATAAAATTGGGGGGAAAAAAGAAAAGTTACTAAACTGTTTATATCCTTTGACCTAGTGATCCTACTATTTGGCATCTATCCCAGAGAGTTCAATGACAGCAAGAAAAGCCCTGTATATATTAAAATATTCATGGAAACATGTTTGTGGGAGCAAACCTCAGAAAACTCAATGGGGATAAAAGAGAGAAGGATAAGAATTGGGGAATGACTAAACAAATTTTAATATATGAATGGATTTGGAATGTTATTGTACTGTAATCAAGGACAAATGAGGAATTCAAAGAAGCATGGGAAGATTTGTATGAACTAATGCAGCTAGATGGCATGGCACAGTAGATAGAGCACCAGGTCTGGAGTCAGGAAAATTCATCTCCCTGAGTTCAAATCCTGCCTCAGCCACTTACTAGCTGTGTGACCCTGGGCAAGTCACTTAACTCTGCCTCAGTTTCCTCATCTGTAAAATGAGCTAGAGAAGAAAATGACAAACCACTCCAGTATCTTTGCTATAAAAACCCCAAATGGGGTCACAAAGAGTCAAATATGACTGGAAAACGACAAAAACAATGCAGAGTGAAAGAACCAGGAGAACAATATATACAATGCTAAAAGACATTAGAATTCAGATTAAATGTCATGAGCATCTTGATTCCAGAGGACTGAGGAAACACATTTCCTTCTTCTTGGTACAGAAATGGTAGATTTACAAACGTGGAATATTGTATATGCTGTTGGAAGCAGTTGCTGTGATTGGTTTTGCTTCACCATTTTTCTTTATTATAAGGGTTCATCCTATGGGGGAAGGGGATAATATTGGAAAATGATGTGGCCGGAAGACAAAAGGAATTAATAAAGACCTTTCGCTATTAGCAGTTGACCACCAGTTCAATATGCACCAATTTTAAAGCAGGGCTGCTGATCTTATGCTGCATTACTAGAAATCTGACCTCCAGAATAACCATTGTCCCTAGTCAGTTCATGTCTGAAGGGTCTAAAAGGCACTATCTTTTAGTTGGGACATTGATGAGCAGGAAGAGGCAACCAGGATGGAGAAAGAACTCAAATCTATCCATGTAACGATTAATTGAGGGATCTGGGGGTTGTTTATCCTAGGAAAGGGATACTAGATGGGAGGGGAAGGGTGATATGATCACTCTTTTGATATATTTGAAGAGGTGCCACTTAGGAAAGGGAGCAGCCTTATTTTCTGTGGCTTTAGAGGCAAAACTGGAACTAACTGGTTATAAACCACAGAGTTCAGCTCAGTATAAATACTTCCTAACACTATGAGCCGCCAGGGAAGATGCTGATTTCCCATCACTAGCGATATTGACACAAAGACTTAAGAGAGACTTGTCAGGATCGCAGCATTTCAGATAAGGGTTGGACTCACTGGGATCTAAGGCTCTTTCAGAGTTTATGGTTTTATGAACAGCTTTGGTGAAGGGGTGAAAAGACCAAAGAACATAAGGGTTTCAATCTTCTAAGTCCTTCCAAAACACCTTGCCTTTGCAATTTAGAAATTGCATTGTGTGGGTCAAGCTGACAGTAGCAGAGCAGAATCCCCTCCCAGAGGTCACAGGGCTGGAGAGTGTTCCCTGCAGCAAACTGTTCTGCCAGTCCAGTGACTCTTTCCAGATCCCCACAGAGCTTGCCTTTGGCAGAGGCTGACTTGGGACATCTCTTCTGCAGAAAAAGGAAAGGAAGCCACCTGTGAGCTCAGAAGAGGAAGGGTTTCTACACTTGGGAGAGGGGGAGGCACCAAGGCACTCTAGCCCAATCCTTCTATCAGAATGCCCTGAGGGCCACAGAGTGGGCCTAGGGAGGCTGAGTGCCCTCAAAGGGCTCCAGGGATAATCATCTAACTGGCCTTTTGTAGTATTTCACAACATTTCATTGTCGGAGCCTAGATCTGGAGCTGGAAGGAACCTCTGAGGTCATCGAATCCAACCTCCTCATTTTACAGAAAAGGAAACTGAGGCCTAGAGACGTTAGGTGACTGGCTTGGAGTCACCTGGGGAAACAAACAGAAGGGCTGGATTAGAACCAACACCCTCTGACTCCAAATTCAACCGTCTTTTCACTGCCTCTGCTTCCCTAATTTCTAATATGAAAATTTGTTTGCCAAACATTTATTATGTGTATATTGTATGTGGGGCTCAGTGTTAGACTCTGAGGATACAAAGATAGCGTGCACGCGCACATACACACACACACACACACACACTCTTTGTTCTTTAGGAACTTAGAATCTTAAGGAGAAGGGTAGTGGAGGAGAAAGAGTGGTAACAAGAGAAGTACATAAGTGACTATGGTGTGAGGGAGAGAGACAGAGAGAAAATCCAAAGGAAAAGTCTGACCAAGGTCTGATGAGAGATCACTATTTCCTGGGAATGCCACTGGAGACTTCCTGTAGGAAGCAGCAGTCCTGCTGAGCCTTGAAGGAAGGAATGGACTTCAAGAGACAAAGGAGTTCATTGCAGAGATAGGGGTGTCCTGAATGAAGGCACAGAGATGAGAGAGGATGGAATAAGAACAGGGACTGGAGAGCCAGTCCATCTTGACTAAAATGTAGAGTATGAAAAGGGTGGGAAGGGAGTGTAGTCTTCTACAATGGTGGGGTAGAGCCTGATGGTGGAAGCCTTCGGGTGCCAGGATCATTTTAACCTTTGTTGGGTAGGTACAGGAAAGTCAATGAAGCTACACTATCAGTGCCCTCGTCTACCTTTGTAAAGGGTTCTATGCCATATTTAGTTTTCAGAATTAACCTCACCATCTCTGGTCCTACCGTTCCACCTCTATTCTACCAGCTGAGGAAATCATACCGGATGGCATCACTTACTGTGAGGCCTGGCCCCACCCACAGACTCAGCTGGAACTGGACTCCTGGGCCAGTGTACTTTCTGCTTCAGACTTCTAGATTTACCCTAGAGACCAAATTCTTGACAAGAAAAGGCAGAACCCAAAACAAAACTCAGAGGAGGCCCCTTCTGCTCCATAGGAAAACAAAAAGCATCCCCTAAACCACTGGCCAAGCAAATTCATAAATTCGTATCAAACTAGTTTGGTTTTTAAGTTGGCCAGAGGCCTGCAGTCAGGCTGGCGAGTCTGGGAGCAAACAGATGGGAATCCTATATGAAGCTACTGACTCACTCAACTTATGAAGAAAAAAAAAAAACTCGTTAGTCAACGTTTCAAAGGGCTGTGACTTTGCAGGAAGCTTTCACAGGCCCACTTATCAAAGGCCCTCAGCAGCTGGTCCTGCCTGGAGCAGCCGTGCCCAGGCATCCCACAGGGTGATAGCCAGCCTGGCTCGCACCTGGGGACTCTTCTCCCACACTCCCCAGGGGAGGGTCCATTCCACCTACAGGAAGGGTTGGACAAGGCCAGAAGACATTTGCCTTTTCTAAGAGAGTTAAAGTTGCCAGTCTCCATTTCCCAACACAGTATAAAAAGAGAAAATCTTAGCCCTGGAGTCAGAGGGCTCAGGTTCAAATCTTACCTTTAACAAGTACTACCTTGCGGGAGTGGGGGTGGGGAGTGTTGCTAAACCTTCATGAATCTTAGTTTCCTTGATTGTAAAATGTTGGGGTAGGACTGGACGGCCTCTAAACTTGCTTGATCTGTGATCCTATGATGCCATCACCTCTGGCCCATTCCCTTGGGACATGGAACAGGATGGCATCTATCACTGTGAGACCTGGTTCCAGAAATGCTGGAATGTACGTAGTATGAAGCCAGGGGCATTTTTTCAGCTCAGAGGGCACTGTCCAGCTCACAGGGGTGCTTCATGGCTGCCAGCCCGAGTACAATTCTCTTGCTTTGTCACCATCCTGTGGGGTTGCACTGATTGTCATGCACAGAGACACTTCAGCAGATAGATAGATAGACAAATATACATATATGTGTGTATACACATATATACATATACACATATATCTATATATGTGTGCATATGCATACTTACACATATACAGGCACATACATGCATATATATATATATATATATGTATAAATTTACAGCTAGAAGGGATCTTAGGGATGATCTGTTTCAACTTCTTCATTTAATAAATCAGGAAACTGAGGCCCACAGAGGTTAACTGAATTAAGGTCAAACAAAGAATAAATAAGCAAAGTCAGAATTTGAATGCAGGTCCGCTAACTCCAAATGCAATGTTCTTTCCACTCTAAAATGCAGCTCATAAAGAATTAGAATGCTAAGACTCCTCTTCCTGAGTTCAGATCTGGCCCCAGACACTTATTAGCTATGTGACCCTGGGCAAGTCATTTAACCCTGTTTGCCTCAGTTTCCTCATCTGTAAAATGAGCCAGAGAAGGAAATGGCAAACCACTCCAGTATCTTTGCCAAGAAAACCCTAAATGGGGTCAGGAAGAGTCAGACCTGACTCAACAACAACAACAACAACAACAAATGGAGAGAGGAAATGTGATCTAGAACTTCAGGACTGGTGAGAGACTTAAGCAGTGTGACCTAAAGGAAAGAGCACTGGACTTAAAGAAGTCAGCCACATGGGTGGAGATCCTGATTCTGCCTTTCCCAGCCATGGGACTGTGGGCAAGTCACTGACCCTTTCTTCAACTCTATGTCTTCCTATCTAAGACAGTAGAACTCGTACTTCCTATTCTACAAGGCTCTGGTGAAGACCATGCTTCAGGAGCCAGAAAGAGCGATAGAGACAGGAGTTCTTCTTGTCCAGGCCTCCAATCCTTCCCTGAAAAGGCCCTGAATACCCTCCACAGTCTCCTGACACGCAGCTCTCCAGCTGGTGCGTGAAGACCTCACGTAATGGAGAACTCACTACTTCTGGGGGCCAGCTCATTTCTGAGAGTTCTATTGCTATCTGGATTATAACCATATAACCTTCCTTATGTTTAACCAAAACCTGCTTCTCCATAATTTCCCACCAACAGTACTACTTCCACCTTGGATGTGCTACCATTTTAGTTCTGCCCCACCTCTTGCTAGAACCTGACAATCTAATTCAGCAAGTATTTATCTAATATTTGTGTGCCTAGCTTTGTGCTAGGCACTATGGAGGATAGAGAAATACAAAAGATGGCAGTGTGAGGAGGTTCATCCACCCTCTGTTGCCAGGAGAAATCTCCAAAAAATCCTTCTGTATTAGTTACAAGGTTGTGGGTTTCTCTCTCTCTCTCTCTCTCTCTCTCTCTCTCTCTCTCTCTCTCTCTCTCTCTCTCTTCTCTCTCTCTCTCTCTCTCCCCCCTCTCTCTTTCTCTCTTTCTCTCTCCCCCTCTCCCTCTCCTTCCCCAATGTGGGGGAAGGGTTAAACGGAGAGAAAATGGAGGGCCATAAGATTTTGGACTTTGCCTCCCCATTTGATGATAAGAAAACCAAGGCCCAAAGATGTGGTGACACATCAAATGTCACATGGCAAGCTGAGGCAGATGAAAAATGTTCAGTCCCTGGACTCTTAAGAGTCCACACCTCATATCTCCCTTAGAATGCAGTGACTTCATAGCAGCAAATGTGCTCTTTCTAGGTATTCCTAGGAAGCTGATTTCCCCCAGCTTGGCCTCAGTCCCTACCCCCTTTTGCTTACTGATTTCCTGTCCTTCTTCAGCTAAACATGCTCTATGATCCATCCAGGTCACTGCCAGCTCAAGAGGCCAAGCTGAGGAGGTCACTGCTAACTATATGCTAATAAGATCAGGAGCCAATCAATTCCGTCCCCCTCCTTAATCAGGCAATCAATGTGCACTGCAGGTATCTCTGATGCCAGCCTGTGAGAGGGAAAACAGGAGGAGGGAGAGCAAGGGAGTGGGAGCTGCCTAGAGTTTGGATGCAGACCATGCATGCTCAGAGCCCTGCCCACTTCTGACCGCTTTTGAAATCATTGCTGAAGAATAAGCCAGGGTGGGGAAAGCACCTTTTTCATCAAAGTCCTGATCTCAGATTCTGCTAATGATTCCAAGATTCTGCTGTAGCCTATGGGTAACTTGGGTTGATTGAAAACCTAAAGGGCAACCCCTCCCTCCAAATTGTGTTTGCTGTCCCTTTCCACTGTAAAGGAGAAGGACGTCTATGATGACCAAGCATTGCATTTCAGAGCTGGGAGAAATTTGGGCACTCATTAAGGTCACCCCATTTGTTTTACACAAGGGGAAATTGAGGCTCAAAGAAGGGAAGGGACGGGACTGCTCAAGGTCCCACAGTGAGTCCTAGTGGAAGGGTTTCACCCGACATTGGTAGTCAGGATTCCTGATGTCCAATCTAATGAGCTTGTCGTTCTGTCATGCTAACTTCAATTAGAAGGCCCTTGGCCTTTCTTTACAAGAAGCAGTTTGTTTTTTTTTTTTTTCAGTGAATTATAGACAGAATATAGAGGCACGAAGTGATTAAAGTCCTCTGAGTGGAGTCAGGAAGACCTGGGTTCAAATCCTACTTGACACTAGCTGTATGAACCTGAGCAAGTCACTTTAAAGCTCTGTGTGCCTCAGTTAATTCCCTAAAACTTATCTACTAAGTTAATTCCCTAAAACTTATCTACTAGGTTATAGGTGGGATGTAGTCTTTCTGGAGAGAGTTCCCTCAGCCAATGAAATCACAGCTACCTTGAATATAGAGAAGAAACGCTCGCTGGCATTTAGCCACAGAGGAGGTCGTGTTTCCTCCTCTGAGCTTTTGCTCAGGCTTCCTCTTCCCTTATTAGACTCAAGGGTCTTGAGGGCAGGGACTGTCTTGCTTGCTGATATCTTATCTCCAGGGCTTAGCAAAGTACCTGGCAGCACATAAGAAGTGCTTGGTAGATGTTTTTGTTTTCTTCATTCATTCTCTTACAGGTGACATAGCAGCTGTGCATAAGATACTCTGCATAAGGCTCCCTCTCTCCCAGGCCACCTTCTCCTCCTACACTACCAGGGCCCATGGCTGCACTCTCTGAGGATTAGGCTGCTCCTCGTGATACAGCTGCATCCCTCATGAGGCTTTCTCTTGCACTGCTGCCCCTATGGCTCTGTTAACTTTTTGCTCTACGAGAAAATATTCCTAATTATTGCTCATTATGTCTTGACAATATCCTTGCTTCAGTTTCTCATTCCATCTAGCCAGCCATCCAGGCCATTCCATCATCTGCCTGCCACTGCTCATCCAAACTGACCCCTTCTTATATTGGAACTGAAACTTGGACCTCCCTGCCCTTCCTGAACCTTTGTATCTACTCCTCAGCTAGACTATCCCCTTCCCTCCTCATCAGAACAAAACCCCCCTCCCTGGTCACCTGCCTTCACACGTCTCTTTCCCATCAGTCCTTGATGGTAGGGACGATCTCTTTCTAAATCTTTGTATCTCCAGCACTAGACACAGTTCCTGACACATAGTATATACTCAATAAATGCTTTTTCATTCATTCATAATTCCATCAGGCAGGCAGGGCATTGTTATGTTGGTACACAGCGATGATAATGACAATAATAATAACTGACATTTATATAGTACTTTGTATACATTGTCTTATTTGAGAGATGAGGCCTACAAATATTAAGTGACTTGACCAAGGTCACCTAGCTTATTAGTAACAGAGTGGGACCTGATCCCAGTACCCCTCACTCTTGATCTGATTTACTTAACTTATGTGAGTCTTCCCATGCAAAGTCAGAGTCAGTCTCTGTCTTTGTCTTTGTTTCTGTCTCTCCCTGTCTCTCTCATTCTCTCTCTCTCATTCTGTCTCTCTCTCCCTGTCCCTCCATCTCTCTATCTCTCTGTCTGTGTCTCTCCACCTGTTCTCCCGGATACCTCTAGAACTGTCACATCAGGAAGAAAAAAAAATAACTGATCTGAAGAACAGGGCAAATAGTGCTGGTAAAAGAATTCATGACTTAGCAGACACTCCCAACAAAATCTTCAGTAGCTCCCCATTGTCTGTAAAATAATATATAAGTTCTTTACTCTGGCATTCAAAGCCTTCTCCAGTGTGGTTCAAACTTACCTTTTCCATACGGTTGTGCTATAAGAAATGATGAGCAGGCAGATGTTAGAAAAACTTGGAAAGGCTTGCATAACTGATGCAAAGTGAAGTGAGCAGAACCAGCAGAACATTGTACACAGTATCAGCAATATTGTGCAGTGATCAACTATGAATAACTTAGCTCTACAATGATTCAAGATAATTCCCAAAGACTCATGATAGAAAATGCTATCGGACAAAGAACTGATAGAGTCTGAATGCAGATCGAAGCATATAATTTTTCCCTTTATTTTTCTCATGGTTCTTTTCTTTAGGCCTCTTTCTTCTTTCAAAGCATGACTAATAAAGAAATATGCTTTACATGATTACACATACATAACCTAGATTAAATTGATAACCATCTTAGGCAGGGGATGGTGAGGGAGGGAGAGAGATAATTTGAAACTCAAAAATATTTTTAAATGAATGTTTACAATTGTCTTTACATGTAATTGGAAAAAATACAGTAAAAACACTTACCTTTCCAGAAGTATTTCACATGATTTCCCTTCATGTATTGGAGGTACTAGTCAGACTGGACCACCAGCCATTCCTTTCCCTCATTTGCCCGCTCCTATTCTGTACATTTTTTGCAGGTCATTTCCCAAGCCTAGAATAAACACCCTTCATATTGTTTGCATTGAAATTATACTCTCCATGTTCTAGCTAAAGAGGCCTGAACTTGGCATTCTACCTCTTGCTGTTATTTCTTTGTATAGCCTGCCCCTCATACTTGGAATGCGCTCTTTAAAAATTTATTTGATTCTGAACTTAGCAAACACCAGAAAATGGGCATTTCTACAGGTATAGTAGAACATAAAAAGATGCTTGTACATAAAACTGCAAATCTTTATTATGTGCAATTTACTTTTCTTTTATAACTTTCAAATATGTCCAATTTGTTTGTGACTGTTTCTGGTCTTTCTTCGGTTCTCTTCCATGTATTTAAAAATGCTTTAATGATCCCCCCCCCTTTTTTGGTAGGCTATTCCTATCCCCTCCACTCTCCTATCCCTGTTGAAAAAAAAAAAGAAACAAAACTCTTATAACAAATAAACACAGTCAAGCAAAATAAATTCCCATATTGGCCATGTTCAAAAATGTATGTCTTATTCTGCATCATGAATCCATCACCCCTCTGGTAAGAGGTCGCTGGCAGGCTTCATCATGGGTACTCTGGAATTATGGTTGATCATTGCATTGATTAGAGGTTCTAAGACTTTCAAACTTATTTGTCTTTACAATGATGTTGTTATTATAGGAAATGTTTGCCTGATTCTCTGTGGAATGTCTTTCCTTCCTTCCTTCTTTCCTTCCTTCCTTCCTTCCTTCCTTCTTTCCTTCCTTCCTTCCTTCTTTCCTTCCTTCCTTCCTTCTTTCCTTCCTTCCTTCCTTCCTTCCTTCCTTCTTTCCTTCCTTCCTTCCTTCCTTCCTTCCTTCCTTCCTTCTTTCCTTCCTTCCTTCCTTCCTTCCTTCCTTCCTTCCTTCTTTCCTTCCTTCCTTCTTTCCTTCCTTCCTTCCTTCCTTCCTTCCTTCCTTCCTTCCTTCCTTCCTTCCTTCCTTCCTTCCTTCCTTCTTCCCTCCTTCCCTCTCTCCTTCCCTTCCTTCCTTCCATCTCTTCTTATAATCTCTAGCTTTTTTAAAGACTCAATTTATAGAAAACACATTCTACTTGAGTATAAACTCAGCTGCGGCCTCTTCATCCCTCTTTAGTTTTTAGTGCCCTTTCCCTTCTCAAATTCTCTATCTTCTGATCTCTTTATATGTTGTATCCCTTACCATGAGCTCCTTGCAGGCAAGAACTGGGTTTTTTTGTTTTGTTTTGTTACGTTTTTAGTTTATTTTATTATTGTTTTGCATCCCCAGCACCTAGCATAGTGCTTTACACATAGTAGGTACTTACTAGATGGGATTGCAATTCTTCCTTTCCTGAAAAGTCCTATTTAGGTACTACCTTCTCCACCAACCCTTCCTTGATTCTTCCCCAACTAGAGCTGTCTCAGCCCCCCTCCTCCCATCTCATCTTGAGGAAGCTGGTGCTGTAGTGCATATAGCACTGGGCTTAGAGTCAGGAAGACCTGAATTCAAATGCAGCCTCAGACATTTAATGGCTGTATGATCTTGGGCAAGTTACTTCAACTCTGTTTGCCTCCTCACGTGTAAGATAAGGATTATAATAGCGCCTACCCACAAATTGTTGTGAGGATCAAATTAGATAGTATTTGTTAAAAAGTGCTTTGTACAGTGCCTGGCACATAGTAGGTGCTATATAAATAAGTCCCTTCCACCACCGTCTTCCCCATACTCTCAGGCCTTCTCCTACATACTTTTTTCATCCTAACTTATTATAATTAGTTTGTTTATATGTCTTCATTTTTCCATGACTCTGAAGGATGATGTCAGGATATGTCTGATATTATCTACGTACTTCCTTATCCCTATTTCCACTTGCCTGCTTCTACCTTAAGTGCAAAAAGAGGCTAGCCAGGCCAGTGAACTGGCTCTTGCCCTAAACAGGAAGCAGATTGAAAGAGCAGACGCCTCTGTCGTTTAAGCTTGTTTTGCTACTGTTGCCGTATGTCTCCTTTTCTTCTTCTTTATTTCTTCTAGGAACCCTAGCTCCTATCAGCCAAGACTTTTGAATGAATGAATGAATGAATGAATGAATGAATGAATGAATGAATGAATAAAAAAGCATTGGAGTGCCATGTGCCAAACACTGTACCAGTCCTGAGAATATGCATATAAAAAGAGAAGTAATTTCTGCACTCAAGGAGTGTACATTCTACTTAAGGGACTGGGCTGATGTTTAGGGCAACCAGCTGGCATGCTCTTTCCAGAAGTAATGGTACCGTGGATTTGATGACTGTGCCCAGGGAAAGAGATGAAGGGAGGGAGGGCTGGGGAAGCGGTATAGCAAAGAGGTGCTGGCGTAATGACAGGCTGGCGACAAGATGATCTGGATGGACAGCTGGGTGGCTCCATTGTTGTTATCATTGTTCCGTTGTTTCAGTTGTGTCTGACCCTTAGTGACCCCATTGGGGGTTTTCTTGGCAGAGATACTGGAGTGGTTTGCCATTTTCTTCTCTGGCTCAGCATTTACAGATGAGGAAACTGAAGCAAACGGTTATGTGGCTTGCCCAGGGTCACACAGCTAAGAAGTGTCTGGGGCCAGATTTGAACTCAGGAAGAGGAGTCTTCCTGACTCCAGGCCTGGCAATCTATGCACTGTGCCACCTGGGCAGTTGCAACTAGATGAGCTATGAAAATTACCACCTACCTCAGGTATTTGTGAGATCCTGATTCCTGTCTGCCCGGTTTCTGAGCGACTGATTACACTGAGTTCCAGGATTCATACCCACCTTTGTTTGTACTTACTTGACTGCCTTTTTTCTGTTAATGCTCCATAATAAATCACAGAGCAACCAGAGAGTATTGGTAACCAAGTATCTAAGCCTATGCAATAGTAGGAATTAGGCATTATCAATACAACTCTTATACCCACCTGTTCTATGTCCTCTATGTCCCTCCATCCTCCCCAACCTAGGGAGCACCCTGGGGCAATAATAGCTGAATGCTCTGCTACTCAGTGAGCTGACAGCTCCTGGCGGTGTCACTTAGGTGTTAGTCTAAAGGGGTTTTGTGGAATACCCAATCAGAATCTCCATTCAGTTGCCATCCTGCTCAGAAAACTCCCTTTGGTCTCCCCCTTTCTGAGTATGCTATTCTCAATTATTCAAGCCTCCATGTATAGTTAGAACAAGAATTTAATGGAATTAGATAAATGATGATAAAATGTAAGCAACAAATGCGTGTATTTCAGAATCAACAACAGCCACCAGCTCTCCCCATCTCCTGCCTAGGTAGAGCTTTTCTCTCACTCCTTTTCACTTGAAGATTGAACAGAACACAGTACGTAGGGCTCAAGAAGTGTTTGATTCAAATCTCCTAATTCCTTTTGGAAACAGGTAAGGAGGAACCCCCCCCCAAGAGTTTTAAAGACCTACCAATGGGGTTCTGTTTGATCCCAGGCCCCAGAATCTGCTCTTCGAATCCTGTCCTCCCCATCCTTACCAACCGCTTCTGTGTGGCTTGCTCATCAGCTGGCAGCCTACAAGCCTCTCTGCTAGTGAATCACATGCCCTTTATCCAGGCATCAGTAAACTCTCCCTATCCCTGTCGTTCCCACACATCCCCTCCTGCATGGTGTGAAAAGGCAGGGGGAGATCAACCACGAGCTGCCCTCTGTGCTTTGGAGTCTTTCACTAGCAAAACAACTGCACGAGGCTGATTCCTTTCCGATCTAATTCTTGCCTTCGCTCCCCCTTGCTTTGTATATCTTGAAGTTCTCTGGAAACTCAAGCGGTTAGCTAATTGCTCGTTTGGAAAGTCCTTTTTAGCATCTAATTGCACATGACTATGCAGGCCATAGTGCAGGTGAAAATTGAGCTGCCTGAAAAATGCAGTTGTTTCTTTCTATTGTCATCACCATTGGAAAACATAATTCCCGTCTCACTTGGAGGCTCTGGGCCATGGACAAGCATTGGCTCTCAACATCACCACCATTTGCAGTTCCTAGAACAGGCCACAAGGGGGAACTGCCAATTCATACTTTGAAGCTAAGGGAGCTTTAAGGATTTCAACCCCGATTTGGTACAGGAGCTCTCCACCACCCCGTTGGCTCCAAAGATATGGGCTGGCCAAGAGGCAGCCTGGTGTGGTGAAAGGAGCTTTAGACTAGGGTTAGGCAAACAATGTGTACGGAAAGTACCATTGATCTAGTTCTGCCATTACTTGTGTAACCTTGAACAAGTTAACTCACCACTCTGATTACCCATCTATAAAATGAGGGGATGAGATTAGCACTAACTTCAGTTCCTAATATTACATAATTCTAGTATCCTACTCTGTCCCATATCAACTAGCAGACATGTATATAATGCCTATTGTGAACACAACACCTTGTGAAAAGGGGGTAAATATAAAACATGGTGTCTTCTTTCAAGGAGTTCATAGTCCGGTTGACAAAATATATACTATGTATATAATATTTTATATATATATATACACACATACATACACACACACACACACACACACACACACATATAATAATCCTGGAGAGGTGCTAAAAAGAAAAATGTTTAAGTGAATGATACTGACAAAAGGTCTTTAAGAGCTCAGAAGGCAGAGACAAAGTCACTCTCATAGCCAGCATCAGGGTACAAAATTAAGTGCTAGATTAGGTACAGGATTAATTGATCTCTACCACACCATTGCCTCCAAAGACATAGGTTGGCCAAGAGGCAATCTGGTGTGGTGAAAGGAGCCTTGGACTAGTATTGGGCAATCAATGTGTACCGCAAGTGTTGATGATCAAACAGGTGGTAAATAAATCATTTTTGGCTGGAAGATCAGAGAAAACTTTGAGGATAATGTAGGATTTCAGCAGGTAGAGTTGGGAGAAGTGGTAAAGGGAAGGATATTCTGGACATAGCAAATGGCCTGAGCGAAGACCTGCAGGCAGGAAAGTGAGGAGACTTGTTCAGGAATAGAGAACATTACAATTTGGCTGGAGCAAAGAGTACACATCATGTTTTAAAAGCTCTGCAGGAAGATTTCCTCAGGCTTCTTCATTCTCACAACTCAAAGAATTCCTTCCTTGTTTATTTAGGGGTTTTTTTAAGTGATTTTTTTGGAAGAGGAGACAACTATAGGGGCAGCTAGGTGGCACAATGGATAGAGCACTGGCCCTGAAGTCAGAAGGACCTCAAACCAAACACTTGACGCTTGCTAGCTGTGTGACCCTGGGCAAGTCACTTAACCCCAATTGCCTAAAAAAAAAAAGAACAACTATAGTTATAGTTAGAATAAGTTCCTCCCTGCTCCCCAATTTATACCTACCAATGGAGAACAGGACTCTTGGTATAGACCAGTGGGATCAAATTCAAACTTGGTGGGAGCCACTAACTCACACTTAAGTATTTTTATGGGTTGCATATTGATTAGAAAAATCACATATTAGCATAATCTATGATTTATCGTATTTTATTTATTTTGTTAAATATTTTCTAATCACATTTTAATCTGGTTGGAGCTAAACTGGGGGGTGTTGTGGGCCAGATGTGGCAGCCCTCATGTTTGACACCTCCAGGGTAGGCCAAAGCCCTTATCTTTCTAGCAGTCCATGCTAATTAGTGACAAATCACTATTGCTTCAGAGGCCTCTCTTTGTGGGCGTACCTGTTGCTGACTTAGAGTCCATGCGCCTTGTCCTTCTGGGTTCTGCTCATTCGGATCACAGATTGGCTGCTGGCTGACCCACTGGTAATCAAAATTCTCCCCAGATAAACAGGAGCCTATTAATCAGGGCCAGACCCCCAGCCACATTATCACTCAATCATGCCCTTTACCAACAGGCAGTTCTCTGGAGACAAAAACCCCAGGATCAAATGATGGGGAAAAAATAGTTCTTAAAATATGGCCAGACTTTTTGAGTTGACTGCAACCTTTATAGGAAAATCACAACTCCTTTGCTTCTCTGCCTTCTCTTTGCATTGGGCCCTCTGTACTTCATCCCTTCCCCTACTTTGTCATTAGTGAAACTGCCCTTCATCTTAGACCTCTTCTCTCCCCGCCCCCAATATGGTATGGTGGAAGGAGGGGTGAGCATGGAGTCACTGAATCTGAATTTAAATCCACCCTCTGCCATTTACTGTCTGTTTCACCTCACCCAAAGCCAAATAGGAGAGTAAATCACTTAACCTCTCTCAGTCTCAGTTTCCTCATCTCTAAAATGAGATTTGGACTAGATAGTCTGTGAGGTTCTTTCTATCTCTAAAAGTGTGATAATATGTATGTGTTGTCTCCCCAGCAGAATGTAAGCTCCTGGAGAGCAGGGACTGTCTTACCTTCATGTTTGTATTCTCAGTGCTTTGCACAGAGCTCTGCACATACATACTAAGCCCTAAGGCAGCTTGGAGGCAAGTGGATAAATCAGTGGGCCTGGAGTCAGGAAGATTCCTTTTCCGGAGTTCAAATCTGGCCTCTGACACATAACACTCACTAGCTGTGTGACTCTGGGAAAGTCACTTAACCCCAATTGCCCCACCAAAAAAAAAAAAAATCTGGCCTCAGATACTTATAGCTGTGTAACCCTGGGCAAATCACTTAATCCTGTTTGCCTCAGTTTCCTCATCTGTAAGATAAGCTGGAAAAGGAAATGGCAACAAATTCCAGTATTTTTGCCAAGAAAATCCCAAATGGGGTCATGAAGAGTCAGACACAAATGAACAACACTAAGCCCTAAATAAATGCTTCATTCATTCATGCTGTTTTAGTCTTCTTTCATTCACAGAAACTAGGCCCTCCCTAGGAACCACTTCATTCTCAATCATCCTTTCTAGTACTAAAAGTACCTTTTCTCATGCTCCCTTAACACACTTAACCACGAGAAAGAGTACGCTTCCTTCCTTCTCTTCATCACCATTCTCAGACTCTCTCTGCCACCACTCTTCAGTGTAGGGATCATTCATTCCATCCACATCACCCTATCCCATTCTTTGTCATAGTCATCTACCAGCCTCTACCTCATTTCCCCACCTTCTCAAAGAATTTAATAATCTCTGTCTCATAGCCTTCATCTCCACCCAAAATCCTTCCCTCATGCTTGGGGATTTCAAAAGACACATTGAAATCACCCCCAAAATTCTGATCCCCCAGTTCATCAACCTCCTAAATTCCTATGACCTGCATTTTCATTGCACTTCAGTCCCCCTTAAGGAAGGTCATACCCTTGGTCTAAACATTGCCCATAACTGAATTATTTTCATGACCTGGAGTTCTGAAATTCCTCTGATCATAGCTTCCTATTTTTCCTGCTCATAGCTATGAGAGAGTTATATGATCTGCTTCTCTTCTCATTTTTTATAGTAGCACCTTTAATACTAAGGTCACATATCCATTTAAAATGTATTGTGGAATATGATTTAAGGTGTTGGTCTAAGCCTAATATCTGCCAGACTGCTTTACAGTTTTCCCAGCAGTTTTATTTTTATCAAATAGAAGGCAGCTAGGTAGTACAGTGCTTGGAGCACTGGACCTGAGTCAGAAAGACCTGAGTTCAAATCTAGCCTCAGACATTATATGTCCATGAACCAAGTCATTTAACCTCTGTTTACCTCAATATCCTCAGCTGTAAAATGGAGATAATAATAACACTTACCTTCCAGGGTTGTTATGAGGATCAAATAAAAGTATATTTGTAAAAACACTTAGCACGGTAGCTGACATATAATAGCACAGTGCTTGGCACATACTGGCTCTCAGTGTTTGCTTCTACTCTTTCCGTTCTTTCTTAAGTATGTTTTCCAGTTTATCAAACATTATTATTGGATAGCCTCCCATTGTTCCATATCTCCTTCAATATCCCCCCCAACACCCATTCCGTCTTTTCCCCTCAAATCTTTTGTCAACATTCATGCCTTAACAAATTCCAACCCTGGATCATCTCCATCATCCACCTTGGAAGTTCCTGCCACAATAGTGCTGAACACCAATGGAGAAAGTCATAATGGTACAACTGGTTGAAAAAACTTATTTAATAGAATGCAACAAACACTTATTGTGTGTAAGGCACTATTCTGGGCACTAGGAGTACAAAAACAAAAACAAAGCCATTCATTCCTGTTGGGGAATAATAGATGTAGAAAAATAAATACAGTACTAAGAAAATTGAGGGAAGTACTAAATGAGATGGTCAGAGGAGTTCCATTTTGGCCACAATGAATTTCAGGTGCCTATAAGGCATGTAGGAGGAGATAGGAGCAGGCAGCTGATAATGATGACCTATAGCGCAGGAGAGAGGTTAGGGCTGAATTTGTGGATTTGGCCATCATCTGTACAGAGATGATAGTTAAATCCCTAGGACCAGATGAGATCACCAGGAGAGAGGATGAAAAGAGGAGAGAGATGGAAAGCAGAAGAGGAAGCCTCACCCAAAGCCTGGGAAATTCCAATGCTAAGGGGTCAGAGATGGAAGATAACCCAGCAGAGGAGACTGAGGAGCACTCAAACAAGAGATCCAGGAGAGAGCAGTGTCACAGAAGGCAAAAGAGGAGTGGGTCCAAGAGGAGGGTCAGTAAATTGTTTCAGAAGTTGGAGAGAGATCAGGGAGGATTAGGCTACTGTCCTATTTTTCTTCCCTTCCCAGCCAAATTACCTCTGCTTCCTTAGTTCCCACACTTCTAACTCCACCACTTCACTCCTCTCTATAACATTACCAAAGCTATCTTACCTGGTTTTTCCCCTAGCCTTTTCTCAGTCTGTGTTCTTTGAATTCTCTGCAACTTTTGATACCTTTGACCAACTCCTCCTTTGGCATACTCTCTCTTCTGTTGGCTTCACCAACACTGCTCTGTCCTGGTTCTCCTACCTGTCTCAATGTAACTCCTTAGTCTCCTTTTATCGGATCATCATTCATCTCTTGCTCCTAAGTGTTCCCCAGGGCTCTGTGATGAGCCCTCTTCTCTTTCCTACTTATGTTCCATTGGTGATCTCATAGTTTTCATAGATTAAATTATTGCCTCTGTGCATAAAACTGCCAAATCTTTATATCCAGCAATAATCTCAATTCTGAATTCCGGTCCCTTGTTACCTAGGAGCTAGCCCTGATGGCTAGCTCCACCTGGGTGACCTATTGGCATCTCAAGCTCAACATGTACTAAACAGAAATCATTGTCTTCACCCTTAAGCCTGGCCTTCCATATTTTCCTGTTCCTCTTGAAGCCTCCACTATCCTTTCAGTCACCCAGTTTCTTGGCCTTGGTGTCATTTTTGACTCTTTATTCACCCTCATCACCACCATCCATATCCATTCAGCTGTTAAATCCTATTGATTCTACCTCCACAACATTTCTTCCATCCATCTCCCTCTCTCACTCACATAGCCACTACTGTAGGGAACAGGAAATAGGCATTTAATAAGTACCTGTTATATGTCAGGCACTGTGCTAAGCATTTTATAAATATTATCTCACTTGATCCTGAAAGTGATTACTATAGGTAATCACTACTCACCTAAACTGCTACAATAGCCTCCTAATTGCTCTCCAAGATTCTAGTCTCCTCCTTTCTAACCTCTTCTCCATACAGCTACCAAAAGATCATTGCCAAGGCACAGATCTTACAAGGATACTCCCATGCTCAAAAATCTTCAGTGGTTCCTATTCAGTGGATCCCATCAGGATCAATACAAACTCCTCAGCCTGGCATTTGAAGCCTTTCACAACCTGGCTTTAGTTTTTTCTTTCTAGACTGGTTTCATATTAGTCCTGCCTTATCCCCTCTTTATTCCAGCCATATTGGTCTGCAAGCTGCTCCCTAAACAGGCTGTTCCCACCTCCTGCCCTTGTGTCTCCATGCCTAGAAATGCATTCCCTTGTCACTCCTTAAAATCTCATCTTCCTTCAAGGCTCAGCCACTTCCTCCAGGAAGCTGCTCTTCCTCCTCTCTGCCGCCCTTCTTAGGGCTCTCTCCTTCCTCAAATTATCTTGCATTCATTTATCTCTTTACACATAGTACCCCTCCCCCACCCCAGTAGAATGTAAGTTTTGTAAGAGCAAAGGCTGGTTTTGTTGTTGTTTGTGGTGGTGGTAGTTGTGGTGGTGGTGGTGGTGGTGTTTTGCCAGGGGAGGTTGCTTTGCATCCCCAGAATCTAGCACAATGATTTACATATAGCAAGCACTTAATAAATGTTTGTTCAATTGAATTGAAGAGAGTAGGGAAATGACTTGATGGCTGAGCCTCCTGGAGGCAGCCACTTGGCAACAGTATTTCCAGAGACATCACTGGAAAGAAAAAGAAAGAGAATACATCCTGTGGATGACTGCAACTGGTGTTAGGAGAGGCTGGGGTGGGGGTGAGCACTAGGATAAGTGCTCAGCTCCGTTACAAAGTCTGTTTTGCCCCTGCTTGGCTGGCCTGCCTGGCACACCACACAATTCCACAGAGACACTGCTGCCCTCCTCTTGTCAGAGGGAAAGCTGTTCAAAGGGAACATTGTTTTCTTGTTAGATGGAGTTTTCTACGCACAAAGACACATACACTGATCCAGAGAGGGATTGATTTTCACTTATCTTATTTTTCCCACCATGCACACATACTCTGATAAGGTTTTTTTTTTGTCACATCCTATTTCTTTGTCAGCAGCAAAACCTTTTTAATTGAAAAGAAACACACAGGCACAGACGCAGAGAGCAGCTGATTCAGAAAGGAAAGGTGAGGCGAGATTTTCGTACTTAGTGTCCATCTGAGAGCTGAACAAGACCAACCGTGAGGCCACAGCTCGCCACCTCATCTTCCCTCGATACCAGGAATGTCCCAAGAATTCAAAATGATCCTCTCACACTTCAGGGAGTCCAAGCCATGTCAGAAATAGCTGGGATGTTTCAGAAAAATCATGAGTTTAGTTTATTCTCCAAAAGAGATTGTTAAGAGATCCTTCTGCCACGGGAATAAGTTTGGTGGTCAAGGGCTGGAGATGGCTTAGGTTAAGCCGCTACGGGGAATAATGAGATAATCTCTCCTCTATTAAGGCTAAAGACCGACATGCTTTCAAATTGCCCATTGGACAGGAAGGAAGGACTAGAAGGGTAGGAATGTGAAATGCTATCAACATCTGAACTAACTTGTTGCCCTCCTTTTGGAAAGGGGGGAAGTCTCCACTGGAGGAAGTTGTCCGGTTCCCAAGGCCTCTGCCCCAGGCGTCATGAGAAAATAGCAAAGAGGTCAAAATGTGTCAATGACGTAGCAATCACTAACTTTGATTGAAGTCCATTATTGCCCAGACCTTTGGGAGTGCTCCGTGCCTAAGTCCCTGAGCACCCTAGCCCAGGGCCCAGTGCACAAGGATTAGGGCAGGTATACCATCCAGTATGCCATATACAGGTAGACCATACAGCATACAGATTTTTGATGCAGTATCAAAAATCAGGAAAGCCTACGTAGGCAATCTAAGCTACATTAGACTGTTGTGCCATCAAATTTCCTACCCGACTTTGTGGCTCTCTCTCCTTCCAACACAGTCAGTTTTAAAGGTCAGGAGATCCCAGCTCAGAAGCCTAAGCAAGCTCTGCATTTATAAACTGCCTTCAGGCAGCTTGAAAACAGGAGTGAGAATAGGTGCCTTATTAGGACAAAATGAAAGCAGCTACTGCCCTCTCCCCACCAACAATAATCACTCATTTATATAGTGCTTAAGGATTTGCAAAATGCTGTCCCCAACAACCCTGTGAGGTGGATAGTACAAGGGAAGCCATGTGGTATGGTAGAACAACTGTTGGATTTGCTATGCTGACATTGGAATCATAGGATCTGAATTAAAATCCCAGTTCTGAGCTTGGACACATCATTTAACCTCTCTGGGCTTTAATTTGATGTGTAAAATGGGAGGATTAGACTTGTTATTGGTCAATCGTTTTCAGTCATATCTGATTCTTTGTGACTCCATTTGGGGTTTTCCTGGCAACCGCTGGAGTGGCTCACCATTTCCTTCTCCAGCTCATTTTTACAGATGAGGAAACTGAGGTAAACAGGGTGAAGTGACTTGCTGAGGGTCACACAGCTAGTACGTGTCTGAGGCCAGAGGTGAGCTCAGAACGATGAGTCTTCCTGAATCTAGCCCTGGCACTCTAGCCACAGCACCACCCAGCTGCCCCAGAATTAGATTAGATGACCTCTAAAGTCCCTTCTCGCTCTAAATCTTTGTTCCTGTGAACCAAGTATTATCATTCCCACTTTACAGATAAGGAAAATGCAGCTCTGCAAAGTTATGATCACTGTGATCACCCAGGCAAATTTCTGAAGCAGGATTCAAACCCAACCTCATGATTGTGCAAACTACACCACGCTGCTTCTCAAGTTCATCCGTTTTGGTAATGTGGTTGGGATTTTGGTGGTAACTCAAGGACCCCCCATTGCAAGACCAAGAAGTAGAGACATAAAGAGGGAGAGCTTGGGATGCCCAGACCTCCATCACAAATCAACACGAATGGTCAGAAGGACTAAGCTTAGGCCAGAGAGATCAGACAAGTTCTTCTTGAGTGGCTCTCAAGCTCTATGTGATCTGGATGCAATATTATTCTGCTATTCACTGCCTACCTGGGTGATCTTGGGCAAAGAAGAACTTCTCTGGGCTTTAGTTTCCTCTGCTATAAGATGAGGGGGTTGGACTATGCAATTTCTAAGATCCCTTTGAGCTTGAAATCTGTGATCTTATGACCCTATGGTCTGTTATATGCCCAGCCCTGTAACAGAAAAGACAATAGTAGACACAATAGAAGTGGAAACCACAGTCTTAGTCAAGGAGACAGAAATAACCTAGCAGATAAGAAAGACTTGGAGGCTGGAGACCTGGGTTCAAATTCTAGCTCCTGTACTTACTAACACTCTGACCCATGGTAAATCACTTCATTTTTTTTGTGACTCAGTTTCCATATCAGTAAAATGGGGGTCATAATTCTTCTGTTCTCTACTTGTAGGGGAAAGTGCTTTGCAAATCTTAAAGCACTGTAGACATGTGGGCTATTATTTTTATATATGGAAAAAAATGAATAAGAATTTAGTACTCAGTGATGTTTTAAGGCTCATAGGGCCCCTAGGTGGCGCAGTGCGTAGAGTGTCAGGCCTGGGTTCAGGAAGATTCATCTTCCTGAGTTCAAATTTGGTCTCAGATACTTACTAGCTGTGTGACCCTGGGCAAGTCACTTAACCCTGTCTGCCTCAGTTTCCTCATCTGTAAAATGAACTGGAGAAGGAAATAGTAAACCGCTCCAGTATCTTTGTCAAGAAAACCCCAAATGGGGTCACCAAGAGCCTGACACTCAATGACAACAACAACAACAGCGTAGGAGGGGTTCAGAGAAGGAACAGTCTGAGAAGGATTTATGGAAGCGATGCGATCCAAGCCCTCAGAGAGTGAGCTGGAGTCACAAAAGTGGCATGAAGAGGGAAGTGGGGGAAGGGATTCCAAGAACAAAAGCAAGGAGGCTGCAGTGATACCTGAATAGGGTACTAGCAGGGAGAACAGTGAGGAGGAGGAGCATCTTTATGACTGGGCATAGGTTATGTGGTGGGGAGGGAAGGAAGATAAATCCCCTCCTGGCACCCTGGGCCCTTGTAATAGATGCCCTTGCTCCCCAGATCTCATTATAGCTGTGCTCTTTCTTGATGACACAGTACTCCAAAGTGCATCTCTTTCAGGGTCAATATTTAAGTGACTTCCAAGATTTCATCTAGTTAACCTGGCAAAATATACTGTGTTATGTGACAGGCATTTTCAGCCGTTGGTGATGTGTGGATTTGTTTTGCTTGACTTATGATTATTTATTATAAGAGAAGTCTCTTTAAAAAAAAAATTTAAGGGACAGAGAGTGAGGGAAGCTGGTGATAGTCTTATAAAAAAAGGGGTCGTTGAGATTTTTTTCAATTGTACAGAAAAGAACAAAAAGAAGTTCAGGAAGCTGATAATTGGGACAGCTTGGAAATTGATACCCTCATTTATTATACACTTTTTAAAAAAAGCAAATTACTCATAATAATGAAACTTTGTGGTTTCGTATGCAATCCTCTTTTTCTATTTTTTGTTATAGAAATATTCATGTTTGTCATTGTTTGTCAAATGCAGAATAACAGAATAAAAATAACTTAATAAAAAATAAAATAAACTGTGTTGTCATGCTAAAGAGGTAGAGGGCCAAGAACCTCTCTCTCTCATGTCAGGCCATTGGCCTGTGAATACAGCTCTATCTTTGTTATCCGACCCAGAGGAGTAACTAGTGATAGGAATTTCAGGCACCGTGGAAAGCCAGTGGGGAAGATATTTAGTGTATATGGGCCTTTGGGCAGCACACTACATAGGTAGCAGCCAACGCCACTTCCCCACTTATGTGGAGGGCCTTCCCTGTAGCTGTGGCTTTGTTTCCCTCCCTAGTGACTGAACCTCCCAAACTGGGGAGCCCGAAGATTCCAAGTTTATCAGACCTGGCCAAAAAGTGGTCAGCAGGGACCTTTCCCATCTTGCCAAGGTTTGGCTGCCCTTTTCCACGGAGGCACTCCTGACTCAGAGGCAGCCCTACGCCAGCCCTACCATGCAAACCTTGCTACAGAGAATGCAAGTGGGGCCGCATGAAGAAAATCTGCTCTTAGTGAGCTAATCCGGGATCCGGGAGGACTGCCTGTCGAGAGCATGCAGCCTCATCAGAGAATTTATGGACAGGAATTAATCAAGAGCCTCAGGACAGCTGGGGGTGGGGAGGGGTGATGGAGGTGAAGGCGGGGGAATAGTTTCCACCTCCTAATCAACATGGGAAAGAATTCTGTGGAATATCAATGGCGTTAAAGGCAAACCAGAGACTAAAGGAACAACAGAGGTGAGGAAAGAAAGTGGCTGAGAACAGACCCTGGGAGCTGTTGGACAAACTGTGGTTGATTACTAGCCTGCCTGTGGTCCCTGGGAGAAATAATGGTTGATGACAGAGAAAAAAAAAATAACCAGTAGACCAGGAGATGCTTGCCCTTCGAGCGAAAGGTCAGACTATTCAGTTATCTTGCCTATCTAGTAACAGAAACCAACAGCAGCCTTTAAAATCCAAGTCAAAATTCATCACGTTGTGAAGCTTTTGATGTGTCAGAAAGCATTGTGTGAGCCTCAAAGTCCTCTGTACTGTGAATTCTCAATACTGGTCCAAATACGTCCGTACATCCAGGAGCTGTGAGTTTCGTCTGTGCAGACATCCCATCCACTGATACAAATTACAACCCCTCTGTGACTTAGAAGGGGGCCTTCAAGTGTGGCTATGGTTGAATAATTCACCAGCCCACAGACAGGTGGGTGATGATTCTCTTGGAGCGTAAGTAGGCCGAAATGTTGTCTTTCACCTGCCTCAGACATACCATTACTGATGCTTCTAATAATAACAACTCACCTATATATACTTACATTACTAAAGCTCAAGGTATTTGTAAGGCCTACAGAACACTTTCTATACAACAACCCTGTGAGGGAGAGAGATATTGTATATTTCTAGTCATTTTACAGATCAGGGAAGGGCAGCTAGGTAGTGCAATGGATAGAGCGCTGGGCTTACAATCAGGAACAACTCATCTTCATGAGTTCAAATCTGGCCTCAGATACTTACTAGCTGTGTGACTTTGGGCAAGTCACTTAACCCTGTTTGCCTTAGTTTCTCAGCTGTAAAATGAGCTGGCGAAGGAAATGGCAAACCCACTTCAATATCTTTGCCAAGAAAACCCCAAATGGGGTCACAAAGAGTCAGACATGACTGACACGACCAAACAATTTTCAGTCACACAACTAATAAGTGTCTGTCAAGAATCAAACCCAGGTTTCCCACCCATAACCCAGGTCAGCACTTTTTTTCACTACACTGTATTATTATTATAATATAAAATGGGTGTTACAACATACACCCTTCTATAATTGTCTACTCCTTCCTTCAGTCTATACAGTTCTATTGTTCTCTTCTTGCATCTATAGATGAGTGTGTCCATCTGTCCATTTGTCTCATCTCCCCTTAGTCTGTTAGCTTCTTGCATGTAGAGACTAATATTCTTGCCTTGTGAGATCAAAGAGGAAAAGGACTCTCATGTATAAAAATAGTTATAGTAATTTTTTTTTGTAATGGCAAAGAACTGAAAACTAAGGAGGTGCCTATCAACTGGGGAATAGCAGAACAAAAAATGTTATGTGAATGCAATAAAATACTATTATTCTATGAGAAATGATAAAATGGATAGTCTCAGAGAAACCTGGAAAGACTTTTTGAACTGATACAGAGTGAAATGAGCAGAACCAGAACAATTTATACAGTAACAACAACATTGTAAAGATGAACAACTTTGAAAGACTTGAGAACTCTGGTCAATGCAATGACCAGGATTACAGAAGACTGGAGATGAAGAATACTATCTACCTCCTGACAGAGAGGGGGTTGATTCAAAAGGCAGAATGAGACATGGCCAATGTGGTCATTTGTTTTGTTCATTCATGTTTCCTACAAGACTTTGGCTAGGGGTTTTTTTCTATTGGGGGAAAGAGGTGGGAGTGAGAGAAAATAAATGTTTATTAATTAAAAAAATAAAAATTAATTTTAAAGATCTTGCTTTAAAAAAAACTGTAATACAAACACCAAAGCACAAAGTGCCACAAGCACCTATTGTTTTGTTTATCTGTTCAAACGTATTCAGAATCATCAGTGTAAGCCACAGAGAGTAAAGACAAGGTCAAATGAGCAGAGAGGCCAGATTAAAATCTATTCATTAGCTCTTACATCATCATTTCAGAAGCCCATAATTTCATTGGCATGAGTTCTCCCTGCACTAAAGCAGTCTATAAACCTTCATAGAAAGTCTTTGAGGTTTGTTGTGGGTAAAAAGAACTCGTCATACCGTGGCTGACCTGGTAATAGGTCTCTGAACCTGGCCAGGTTTATCCTCACTACAATCTATTTCCAGCACTGAAATGAAAGCCTTTGCAGCCTGGCTAGGACCTGCCACAGTCTGTACTCTATTAGTAAAGCCTTTGAGAAGCCAGGCTGGCCTCTGTGCCACAGCAAGACATGGAGTAGAAGAACTTTAGTGGAATATAGTCATTTCAACAAAATGAGAATGCAGAGGCCCCTAGGAGTTCACTGTATAATGCTTCCTCTCATCTATGATGGTTTCATCTGCTGGATGTATGGAAACCTCTCTGAAGGAAAAGATCATATATTGCACTAAGTACCTGGGCTTATATTAGGTGTTCACTAAACGTGAACACAGGATCACAGACCTATCGAGGGAAGGGACATATCAGACACCATCTAGTCCAACCTCCTCTTCTACAGGACACTGAGGAATAGGGTAGTTAAGTGACTCATCCAGAGTTGCACTTTGATATCAAGATGCTGCCCTAAGAGTTCTCTCCACATGATTTTTTTTTCCTTTTCCCCTTCTTCTCCCACAGAAGAGGTTCAGCTCTTCAGGCTGAACATGGATATGGGGCTCTTTTCAACTTCTCTTGCCCTCCCAAACTCCCTTTCCCACACTCCTTATTCTCTTTCCTGGATCCAGCTGCTTTCAGAACATCCTCAGTTCAAATGAAAGCTTCCCCATTAGCACTCCTTAAGCCATCATTTTTATCTTCACCATAACAAGCAAGTCATTAGACTAGAGGGGAATTAAATGAGGTAAAATGAAAAGATTTAAAGGGGATTTGAGGTTGAATCAAACCACAAAAGAAAAATCTCTGAAGGCTTAGCACATGGGGGGGATTTGAACCCAGATAAATTTGAGGCTAGGATAGGGAGTGACTAGATGGTTGGTTTGTCATTGTGGGTATTGCTCCATTGGAAAGCTGAGTGTGGCCTGGCTTGAGGTTAAATTGCAAAATGAGTGGTTTGTATTCAAGATAAATTCATTTTCCTTTTGCTGTCTCCCCCTAGACTGGTCCTTAAGGTTTAATTCTCATATCATTTTTTCGTGTGCATCTTTTCTCTCCAACTAGACCAAAAGTCCCTGGAGAGCAAGAACTGTCACCCACTCCTACCTAGGAAAGGACCAGGTACATAGTAAATATTTAGTGAATATTTCTTGATTAGCTTTGCTTTTAGTGGGGTCTGAGTGAAAGATTTAGTTATTAATATATCCAAGGTATATATTCCCTCACATGGCCTATATACACTGCATGGCATATCCTCTGCTCACTCTTCTAGCCGAGATGGAATAAGTCTCTTTGAGAACATGACCTTTGCTGTTGTTGTTTGTCCTTCATTCACCTAAGAGAGTGGTAGTGGTGGTGATGGGTAGCTCAGATTTATATTGTCAAGGACATAATGATCAATGGCCTTGTAATGCAGAGTCATTCATAATCATTCAACTCCTTGGTATACTCTGTGTATAATGAGTCCCTTTTCATTGTTCAGTCATTTCAGTTGTGTCCAACTCTTCATGACCCCATTTGGGGTTTTCTTGGCCAAGACACTGGAGTGGTTTGCCATTTCCTTCTCAAGCTCATTTTACAGTTGGGGGACTCAGGCAAACAGGGTTAAATGACTTGCCCAGGGTCACACAGCTAGTAAGAATCTGAGGCTGGATTTGAACTCAGGATGATGACTCTTCCTGACTCCAAGCCCAGTGCTCTATCTACTTCACCACCCAGCTGCCAATGAGTTCCTTTAAAAGCTGCTTAAGAATATTGGCTCTGGAACCCTTTACTACTTTTCTGAGGCTAGTATGGCAGTGTTTGGGGTAATCAGTTATGCAAATTGTGACTTAAACCCCTAACAGTAAAACCCTCTCTATTCACAGAATAAGTCAAAGGTACAAATCAAATAGCAAAGTATATAATTAAGACATAAAAGCAATGCAGATAACAAGAGAGAAATAATTATTCAACAGAGCCATGTCCTCCTGCACACCAATGGGTATAATCCCTTCTAGGACACAGGGCAGAAACTTACACAGTGGGGAAACTATCCCTCTTGGGCATGAGTAGGTAGGGTGAAGGAAGAGTTAGTTCTCTCATCTCATCTCAGTATTTTCTCTGTGGCCAGTATCAAAATCTACCAGTCTATTGGGGCTGGATTTGCATCAGCTCCAGTTCTATGATCTGTTTTGTAGAGATAATCTCCTGGGTTCACATCCTAAATAGTTTCTGGAACCCAAATATATGAAATATAGACTTTGGCATTGGCATCTCTTGCTCAGTAAACAGCATCCCAAGAGGCAATCCCTGCCCATGTAGGCATAATGCCTCAGGCAGCTTGCCACATAACCCAGTGTATGAGATTTTCATAAGGACACCCAGCACAGGGGAGTATAGTCACACAAGGACAGCCATCCACATAATCAGACTCTTTACAGCTACATTACTCTCCCTACAGTCAAAACACTCAACCCTATAACCACGGTATAAGGGGCTAATTTAGAAGCACTAACTCAGAGATCCCAGACTGCCCTACTTTATCTGCTGCCAATAGATCAGAGTAGACTGATACCTTCTTTAGGGCCACTGGAAATAGCTGTTTTCTTCTATAACCTCCTTGTCCCAACTAGCCAATTGTGGTCACCAAGTCCTCAGGGAGTTCCAGTCCAGTACAAAATACCTGGATCTGACAGGAGAATTCAATCAATTCAATTCAACAAACTTTTACTAAATACTTTCTAGGTATAAGGCACTTACTTGTGCTATGGATAAAAAAGTAAATAAGACACAGTCCCTTCCCTTCAAGTAGCTTATAGTCTTGCAGTAGGGAAGATAAAGTATACACAAATCACTGTAGTACAAGTTAGAATAGAATGAGAGAGTCCTGGGAAAAATCTTTGCAGGAGAAATTTCTAGTATTCATGAAAATTATTAACATACATCTAATTTTGTCTAAGGACAAATTTTTTATCATTGAGTTCTCACTGAGTTCTCATCACCAGTGGAAGGTGTTCACTCGGTGCCTTCAGTCATTTTGCATTTCCAAAGAGATGATCATTTGTATATATTTACTTGCACTTCTAGCTGATTGGATCAGGGAAAACTTTACAAAAGGGGTGGTCCCTGAGCTCAGCTTTGAAGCAAAGGAAGCATTTCAACCAGGTATGGCGGAGGGTTCGAGCAAGATGAGATCAGACAATGACAACTACTCCAATTTGGCTGAAACACAGAGTGCAGTAGAATGAAAAATAAAGCTTGAAAAGTGGGTAAAGACAGAAGTAGTAGAATGATGGGTTGTGGAGATGATAACTTTATTTGGTAGGTGTTAGGGTGCTAATTTTAGGATTTCTTGATGGGGAATCTGGCTACAATGTTTTGGACATTGGCTAAGCAGAAGTTATAATCAGGGAGACAAGTTAGGAATTTATAGCAGTACAACTGAGAGGAAGTAAGGACCTCTTAGTATATATGACTTACATTTGGAATTTGCTTTGTCTCTGTGGTCCTTTTTGGAGACTTGTGAACCACGAGTAACAAGTGTTCAGTGCATGTGCTTCTTCATGATAGGTCAGAAATGCCATGGCATTGTCACTGGAATAAGAAAAGCTAGTTCCCAGCAAATAAGATTAACCTGGTGGTTACTGGAATCTCCAGGATCAGAATCCAGACTAGCATCAATGGAAGAATTTAGCTCTACTGCTGGAAAGGGACTTCAAATATCCTCTAGTCCAATCCCTTCATCTTACAGGCAAGTAAACAGAAGCCCAGAGAGGATAAGTGATTTGTCCAAGGTCATACAGGGATAGAAGAGGATCTTAGAGATCTAGTCCATTCATTTAATCTTACAGGAAAACAAACAAACAAACAAACCCAACAACCTGGAGCTCAGAGTGAGGAATTAACTTGTCCAAAACCACAGTCACTGAGTGGGAGACCCGGGATTAGAGCTTCTCAGTGATGTACCACACTTGGGGGGTAGGGCCCCAAATCAGAAGGACTTGTTCCCCACCATGAACCACCAGAAGGTACAATGAGCCTGAGGAAGCCTCCTTGCATGGGATGTTGCCAGTAGTAGGAACCTGAAGCCGTCTGACCAGGAGGCGCTATCCCTGGTCTGAATGACTTTAAACTGTGTTTTCTTGGAGTCCCAGTGGATTAGGAGACCCCAATTACCTGTATAAAAGAAGGCAGTGAGATCTGACTTTCAGGGTGAGTTTTCATTATAGGATATAAACAAATGACTGAGGAGAAGGCCTTTATTGATTGGCAGGGTTTTTTTGTTTGTTTGTTTCCACTAGTTAATAAACCTCTTTCTAAGTCTCTCAGGATGCAGCTTCTGTTCTCTGTGGACATAGGGAGACCTGACCTCACAATCCTCTTAAGAACCAGACTTGCCTTTGTAATAGTGGTTAATATTTCTGGGCAGCCTTTGCTAATTCCTGCTGAATAGTTTCAGATTTTCCAGCTGCTCCTCCCCACCTGGTCTTATAACTTAACACGGTATAGTAGGAAGAGCACCAGATGTGGAATCAGACGACCTTGGTCCAAATCCTATGTCTTTCTTTATAAAGTTCATAGATCTTGACCTGGAAGGGACATGAGAGGCCATCCATTCCAACCCTATCATTTTGCAGATGAGGACACTGAGGCCCGGGATGTTTAAGTAACTCACCAAGATCATACAGGTAGTGATAGAGACAGGATTTGAACTCAGGGCCTCTGACCCCAGGGCCAACAGTCTTTCCCCTGTACAACACTGCCTCCTTATTACTGCCTATATGACCTTGGGAAAGTGACTTAACCTTTGTGGGCCTCAGTTTCCTCATATGTAAAATGAGGAGGTTGTACTAAAAGGTCTCTTAGGTACTTTATAGTTCTAAATTTATGATACCATCATCCACATCTATCCTTTCTCTTCCTCTCCATGACCATCCTCAATTTCTCCTGGTCCTCTGAGGTGAGCAGATCAGGTCTGGACAGAATTCCCCTTTCAGTATAAAATGTGCAATCAGAAGTCTGGGCACCCCCATGATGGTCTGGACCCAAGAAAGAGTAATGCAGACTTGATGCCCTGGGGCAGGTCTAAGCCCAGGTGAATGTAGAGGAAATATTATAGTGGGAAAAGCCATAGATTTGAAATCAGAGAACCTGGGTTCAAATCTTAACTCTGCTACATGTTGCTTCCGTGATCTTGGGCAAGTCATTTCCTCTTTCTGAGCCTCAGTTTTCTCATCTATAAAATGAGGGAATTGGACTAAATGATCTCTAAGGTACCTTCCAGCTCTAAAACTTAGATGAAATGCTTAAATGTGACATCATCAAGTCACTCCAAACTGGAAGTGACACACCTGTCCTGCTCTCAATGCTGCTCCTCAGTCTCTGGGTGGGCAGCAGCTGTGGTGGTGGTGGTAGCAGGCACAGTGTGTGTCTTAACGCAAATGGGTGATGAGGAGGATTCTTGGAAAGTGGAAACTTTAGATTAAATGCTTCAGGAAAAGATGGGGAGGAAGAAACAAGAGAAGGCAGAAGTAAAACACATTAAAAATTCTCATGATGGGGATTCTAAGTGGGATTTCCTTGAAGAGGGGAAGCTTAGAGGTCACCACATGGAGATAACAATCAGGAATTCACTTTATAAGAAGGCAGATTATATGGAAGATGGAGGTAAAAAAGGTGAATCCTTGGCCATCAAACCACCGAAGCAAATGTCACATAGGGAAAAAAGCTCATCACAGGAAAGATGAGAAAAGGAAAGAGAAAGGTGGGCATCATCATCATTCAGCAGAATGAAGTACACAGGGTGAAAGAGAAGGAGTGAGAACATGAGTTGTGAAAAAGGCATTGGGAGCAGCAGGACAAAGCTTGGAGAGGATGGGAAAGGCAGAAGAGCAAGGAGATGGCTTGAGAACATTCCAAGAGGGAAAGGGATCATCTTGAACAGCTGGAGCTGGAGAGAGAACCAGAATGAAAGATGAGGGGGTAGCAGAAGGAGGAAGAGAGCAGAAGGAATGGGAGAGACCTCTGAGAAGAGACACAAAGAGCAAAAGTCCAGAAGAGAAGCTTCTGATCATCACAGAACAGTGCAAGAAGACTGTGGAAGGTCTGGGTAAATTATCAGGGCCATCAATAAATGTGGGGAAACAGGAAGACACCGGGACTAATCTGGATGTTGCAGGCACCTGTGCAGCTGAACCCCCCTCCCCCCAGGCACCAGCTGATACAGGTAATTGGCTCCTGCACCAATTCTTCTATGTTTGGGTTTCCTGGAAAGGATTTTAACTCATAGGTTAGGAAGAGGAAATGGTCCCCTCTCTCCAGGCTAAGGCTTTTGCTAGACCATGTTCTAGGATTGGGAAGAGCCTCAATATCTTTGGAGAGTGTGTCAGCAGAAAAAGCTGCTGCTTTCAGTCTAACCAGGCTCCATCTGAGGCTCAGGTGGTGTTCGCTGTTCTCCTAAATGGTGGGGGCATGATGGAGGGGTGTGCACTTGCTGAATTTTCTCTTTCAGCGAGTCTGTCATGTTATCAGTCTCCAATGTTCTCAGAGCTTCTTCTCTCACCTCAGCCTTCATATTCTCTCCAAGGCTGTGTCCTTTAGCTCTTACATTCTCTCTGAGATTTTCTTCACAAGCTCAGCTTGAATCTCCAGTAATTTTTCTCCTTCATTTCCTGTGCTCTTTTAGGGCTTGTCCCCTTAAACTCAGCTCTCAGTGATGTCTCATAGCTTTCTTAGTCATCTCCCCATATTTGCAGCAAGCTTGTATACTTGAGCTCAGTTTTCATGTTGTCTCTGACCTCTAAGCTCAGACTTCCTATTTTTTAGGAAATGGATTCCTCCTGGATGATTCTTTCCTCTCTGACCCTTACCCCACCTCCTCCAAACAGACCCAAGGTCATATTTGCTTCCTAAGTTCAGCCCTAAGTATCTCCATTGGTTTTCTCATTTAGTGCCACTCTCGTGTTCTCTGCTAGCTTTCTCACCCAGCTCTTATGATTGTCTTTGAGCTCCCTTTCTAATTAGTGCCCTCAGATGTCTCTAAGCTTTACTCTCTGCCCTCAATAAAATGTTTATTAAATGAATGCCTGGTAAGACTTTTCTTATGAGGTTGCTACTGTTATTGGAATTTAAGCCTGTTTCTTCTCCCATTGTCCTTGTTCTCAAAGAGCCTAGAAAGGCTGTGGGAGGGGAACATACATATAATTTGAAGAAAGCCTTAGGACCAGTCACCTAGACTTCACAACTTTGGAGTCACCCTCAGCTCTTCATTCTCCCTCCCACCACATATCCAGTTGATTGTAACTCCACATCTCTCCTATACTTACTTCCCCTTCTCTCTACTCACATGGTCACCACCCTCATTCAAGCCCTCATTACCTTAATCTGGATTATCTCGTTAGCCTCTCTATTAGTATTAGTGTCCCTGACACAAGTCATGCATAGGTGCCAAAGTAACGTTGCTAAAGCACCAGTCTGATTGTCACTCCCTGCTTTAGAGGTTCCAATGGCTCCTTATTACCTCTAGAATCAAATACAATCTCTGTTTGGCATTTAAAGCCTTTCACAGTTTAGTACCAGATACTACTGGTATTATTTCACATATACTTTAAATTTATTTATTTATGTATGTAACATCTTCTTTGATCCAACTCAATTGCTGGTGCCTCTTCTCTCCCTTCTCCCCCAGTTACCTTGTATTTATTTTACATGTATATATTCTATGTATATATTGTCTCCCCCAATAGAATGTAAGCTCCTTGAAGGCAAGGACTACTTCATTTTTGTCTTTCTATGGCTGGTACCTAGAACAGTGCCTGGAATGGAGTAGGCACATAAAACGCTTGCTAATTGATTGACTAGTTGATTTAAAGTGGGTCTTGGGGCCATGGTTCCCCTCCCAAGGAATAATGATGTCTGGGGGATAGGAGAAAATGAAAGTTGAGATAGGAAGAGAGAAATTCTGCTACATTATGCAAATGATTTCTGGACCCAGGTTTGCCGGCAATTGAGCCAGGATCTGAGACCTTAAATTCTGCAGACCCAGTCAGACTCAACTTGTCTTCAGCTATTCTCTTAGCTAAAGAGGCTATGTGATACAGCTTGCCCTTGCTCTCCGTTTCTAACCAATCCCTTTTCAGAGAAGACTGTGATTTCTTGGAGGTGGACAGATGTAAAAAGTGAAACTCTGAATTTGACCTAAGTTTGGTCTTAGACTGTAAATTTGGATTAGGAAGCCCCAGTACCAAACTGTTTGGTTCCAGCAATCTTCTATTTGCAGATGTAGCTACAGGAATGCAAGATAAAGTCTTCCAGGTCCACCTTTCCCCAACTCTTCTTATTAAGAGAAACTCCTGGGTAATCTGCACGGTCTCCTATTGTAAACTTACAGGAGCATGGTAAATGTTGAAAAAAGTTACTTTTGTTGGACTTATGACACTCACCCCAAAATAGGGCCAGTTAAATTGTGTATGACTTGAGTACTGTCTTTCTTAAGTGTACAGAAAAAATGACACCATTAATTGTGTAGTAAGTGCAATATCTGAATTGCCACGTTGTGATGCACCACTTGAACCATCAGCCTTCTGGTCTTATAAGTTACTTTTTCTGATATATGTCTGAGGAATAGCCCTTTTACAAAAGGGCTGTATGCCCAATGGCAACCCACCCCCTGCCCAACCCCAAAGCCTGCTGCAGTGGTGGCTCACTGACTGGGCTCAAAATTAATCTTGGGGATAGAAGAGAATATTGCTCAAAATGCTGAAATATGAAACCTGCTATTTATAACTTGTTCATGAGCCCCTACCCTGTGCGCACTGTAATCACGTAGTTTATTATACATAAAATAAAATGAAAAAAGAACTAAAATTTCCAGAATAAAGGCATTCACCTCTAGCTTTTTCCTAGATCTCTTCCTGCTTATCACCCTCCTAGATCTTCACGTTCAATTTGGGGAATCCTGACCACATTCAATATGACTTATGGGAAAGGGATAAGGGTAAAAAAATCTGCTCCCCAATGAAAGATCATGTACTAGAAATAAAGGAAAACAGGCAGGATAATGTTTTCCCCAGTCACTTGGCTGCAGGAAAATGGAAGTCAAACCGACTACCTGGCTTTGGTAGCTTATGGATGATGCTGATCAAAGCTCCGTCCCGATCTTTGCTGCCCAGATCAGCCCAGCTTTAGCAAACATTTATTGTGCAAGACACTGGTAGACCCTGAGGATAAAGACAAAAAAATGAGGCCATTCCCAACTTGGAGAAGCTTGCATTCTACTGGCAGTAGACAACATATATGCATGGATAAATAAATAAATATAAGGTAATTTGAAGAGGGGGATAGTCACAACTGCAGGGCCTTGAGAAGGTGTGATAGAAGCAATGCCTGTCACTGTGGGCTAGGCTTGCTTGTTTGGTCATTCTTCAGTCATGTCTGACTCTCTATGACCCCATTTGGGGTTTTCCTGGCAAAGATGCTGCAATGGTTTGCCATTTTCTTCTCCAGCTCATCTTATGGATGAGAGAACTGAGGTCACACAACTAGAAAGTGCCTGAGGTCAGATTTAAACTCGGGAATATGAGTCTTCCTGACTCCAGGCTCTGCACTGTAAGCACTGTGGCGCCACCTAGCTATCTGCCCATTTGGGCGTGCCTTAGTCTTTGCTGTCAAAGTGACCTCCAAAATGATAAACCTCTGAGGTTCCTCTCCTCTAATCATCATTTTCTCTTTCCATCTCTCTCTTTACTTTGTTCTTCCTTCATCCTCCCTTCAGTCTCTAGTCCTTTCATAACTTCTCTCCCACCAGCCCACTGCCCCTGTTCTGATCTCATTTACTTCTTTTCATGGTCTTGACTCTAGAATAGCTAATTCAGCAAGGCTCTGTTCTCCACCCTTGACTCTTCTGCTCCCTCATCCTTCCATTATTAATACTGTCCTGTCCCTCAACCCTAGGTCGCTCCTACCCCCTCAAGCTTCTAGATGATGATGCTGGAGGAAGTCACAGCACCATGCCAGCTGGATCCAGTAGAAATGCATAGTCTCCTCTTAACTGCATCCTTGCTGCTCCAGTGAGGCAGTCCTTTTATTCTTCTCTGGGTGATTCTCACAGCAGCTGTTCCAAAATTCCTCTTCTCTCCTCGAACTCCTAATGTCACTTTCACCCTCCTCTCTCTCAGCAGATGACCTCTCTCTGTACTTTACTGAGAAGAATGAGGGTGTCCCTCCGGGAACTGCCTCATTTCCTCTACTATAGACTTCAAAATCTTTCTGCCCTTTTACTTACACTCTTCTTTTCTTTAGTCACAGGGGCCCATAGGATCTTAAATCTGGAGCTGGAAAGAACCTCAGAAGCCTGCTAGTCTGACCATCTCATTTCACAGATGAGGAAGCTGAGGCCCAGAGAGGTTAAGTGACTCACCCAAGGTCACACAGGTGGCATTTGTCAGAGGTGCTATTTGAATGTAGCTCCTCTGACTTCAGAGTCAATACTCGTGACCCTATATCACACTGTCTCTTCTTCTGAAACTTTCCCCATTGATCATATTTTCTCTCCCTCTGTCCCGTTCTCTCTGCTGCCCAGAGTGCATACCATCCGACTTTTAGAATCCTTATCTCTCTCATAGGCTCAGCTCAGGTGACATCTCTTCTGTGAGCCTTGATCCTGATTCTGCCCCCTCTGCCTGTTAATGTCAGCCATCTCTTTCTCCTCAGATTTTTTCTGTAGTGCTTTGTGTTGTGTCTGTCTATGTACATGTTGTATGCTCTAGCTGACTGTAACCTCCCAGAGGGCAGGGACTGTTTAATTTTTTTATCTTTGAATCCCCAGTACTTACCACAATGCCTGGCACAGAGCAGATGCTTTATAAATGATTGTTGAATTGAATTATTGAATGAACCCCCCAGCAGGAAAGAAGGGCCTAATCACAGAGAGGTTGAGGAATTAGGGCTGGAGACTCCTCTCAAGAGCTCAGGTGGTGCTGAGGATATTGGGTTTATACACCCACATCCATTAGGTAACCACCCACGGAATGAGGTCGACTTAGTTCAGGTTCAGTGAGAAGTGAAAGCTTGACTTAATAAAAAAAAAAAAAGCCAACTTGATAAAACTGCTGCCTTATTGTAAATTGACTCAATATGACATCTTAAATTCATACCGATCCTGTTTCTCTGAAGGCCCCACAACTGGGAAAGAATGCTTGTGAAGACAGTGATGTACATAGACAATAGCAAACTGTCACAGGGGCAAATGGCCAGTGAGAAACAGAGCGCAGTTCAACACTGGCTGAACTTGTCACTTCCTCCCCAGCACAGGGGCCAGACATGTTTCTGGGGCACAGATGTGCATTTGATATTTAAAGGTGCTTGGTGTGGAAGTTCAAGTCCACACATGCTAAAGAGTTAGGTAGGAGCTGGGCCAAGAAAGTGTCTGATTCTCTGTAAGTGTATGCATGTTTCTATGTATGTATGTATGTATGTGTGCCTGTATGTGTGAATATATGTGTATACTCTTTGAACGTATGTCCAGTGTGGTGTTGTTGTTGTTCAGTCATTTTTTGGTCATGTTTAACCGCATTTGGGGTTTTCTTGGTAAAGATACTGGAGTGGTTTTCTATTTCCTTCTCCAGCTCATTTTACAGATGAGGAAACTGAGGCAAACAGGGTTAAGTGACTTGCCCAGGGTCACATAGCTAATAAGCGTCTGGGGCCAGATCTGAACCAAGGAAGATGAGTCTTCCGGACTCCAGGCCCAGCACTCTATTCACTGCACCACCTACTTACCCCATCCATCAGTGTACTGGAGGTTAATTTGGTTCGGGACAGGTAGATGCGTTTTCCTTTTAGCAGTTACCCTCCTGACAAAGTGAGCATTAACCTTGGGCTAAACATCATTTGTATCTTCTGACCATTCGTCTTGAGTACAAACAGCAGCGTTGATCATCTTCAGTGTAAAAGCAACAGTGAAAGCCAAGCCAAGCAGTACTGAAACAAGAGAAAAATGTGCATATGGAGAATCGGGAACTGATCATTTCTCTGGGCTGAGTAATTACTGGATTGTTGGATATCTTTTTTTTTTAAGGCAATCAGGGTTAAGTGACTTGCCCAGGGTCACACAGCTAGTAAGTGTCAAGTGTTTGGTCTGAGGTTGGATTTGAACTCAGGTCCTCCTGACTTCAGGGCCCATGCTCTATCTGCTGCACCACCTAGCTGCCCCTGATCGTTAGATATGTTTTAGATATTAAGAAAGAACAATTGTGCTCAGCTCCTTCAATCAGTTAAGGCGGGGTTTCTTAACCTGGGGTCCATGGATAGATTTCAGGAGTAACCATAAACTTGGATGAAAAAACAAATGACATCTTTATTTCAATAGAATATAACCCTGGGGCAACTAGGTGGCGCAGTGGATAAAGCACTGGCCCTGAAGTCAGGAGGACCTGAGTTCAAATGCGGCCTCAGACCAAACACTTGACACTTACTAGCTGTGTGACCCTGGGCAAGTCACTTAACCCCAATTGCCTAAAAAAAAAAAATAGAATGTAGCCCTGTGTATTTTATTTTATGTATTCAAAAGCATTATTCTGAGAAGGGTTCACCAGTCAATTAGGCAGACAGTCAATAAACCTTTAATAAGTGCCTACTCTGTGGCAGGCACTATACTAAGTACTGGTGATAGAAATACAAATAAAAACAAAGATAGTCCCTGCTCTCAAGGAGCTTACAATCTATTAGGGAAGACAATACATAAAAGATGCTGAAAAGACTGCCAGGGGGGTCTTTGACACACATGAAAAAAAGATGAAGAATCCTCGAGTTAAGAAGCAGCACTATAAGAATTTTTGATAAATTTGATCATTATTATACAAATAGAAGCATCATGGCATAGAGGATAGTAGGTGGGCCTTGGAGTTAGAAGACTTGGATTTGAATCCTGCCTCTGACACTTACTAGACTACATGACCATGGACAAGGCACTTAACCTCAGTTTCCTTATCCATAAAATAAGGATCATCTTACACGCAGCACCCACTCAATAATCTTGTTGTGAAGGCCACATGTACAAAAAGCACTTTGCAAACTTTAAAGCGCTATATGAAAGTTAGTTATTGTAAGTCTGTGTGTAGGGATCCCAGGCTTAATCTAGGTGGACAAGGATGGGCTTTTAAAATATTGAGCTCTCTTTTTGTATCTTAGAGTTAATGAAATTTACTTTTCTTAACAAGTATGCTTTTTTCACTTTTATTTTTTAGGATTTGTTTTTCAAATTTTTTTTCTCGATTACACATAAAAACAACTTTTAACATTTGCTTTTTATAATTTTTTTAGTTCCAAATTACCTCTCTCCCCTCCATCCTCCTTGAGAAGACAAGCACTTGGATATTGATTATACATGTAAGTCATGCAAAACATATTTCCACATTAGCCATGTTTTAAAAGAGAACAGACAAAAAACAAGAAAAATAAAGTTTAAAAAAATTTTTCTTTGATCTGCATTTGATCTCTGGAGGGGGATAACGTTTTTCATCATAAGTTCTTCAGAATTGTCTTAGGTCATTGTATGGCTGAGAATAGCTAAGTCATTCATACTTGATCATCATACAGTAGTATACAATGCTCTCTTGGTTCTGCACACTTCACTTTGCATCAGTTCATATAAGTTTTCCCAGGTTTTTCTGAAAACATCCTGCTCATCATTTCTTACCGCACAATAGAATTCCATCACAATCATATACCACAACTTGTTCAGCCATTCACCTGATATATATGCTATAAATATTTTTGACATATAGGACCTTTTTCTTTGATCTCTTTAGGATACAGATCTAGTATTGGTATTTCTGGGACAAAGCTATGCCCTTTGGGCATAGTTCCAAATTGCTCTCCAAAAAATGGTTGGATCAGTTCACTATTACCCCAGAAGTGCATTAGTGTCTCATTTTTTTTCACATCCCCTCCAACATTTATTGTTTTCCTTTTCTATTATATTAGCCAATCTGATAGTTGTAAAGTAGTACCCCAGAGTTGTTTTAATTTGCATTTCTCTAATCAATAGTGATTAGAGCACTTTTTTTCATATGTTTATATTTAGCTTTGATTTCTTCATCTGAAAATTGCCTTTTCATATCCTTTGATTTCTCAGCTGGGGAATGACTTGTATTCTTATAAATTTGACTCAGTTCTGTATATATTTAAGAAATGAGGCCTTTATCAGACAAATTTGTGGTAAAAAATTTTCCCCCAGTTTTCTGATTTCTACAAGTATAATTTAAATTAAGTTTTTTTTAAAAGAGATTAGATATAAATTGGGTTGTCTAAGCCTGGAGTGGAAAGCCTTCTGGTTCTGGAGTCAGGAGACTGTGGTGTGAATCTTGATTCTAGAGGGGCAGGGCCAAATGATGGAGTGAAGCCATCAGTTTTGCCAAGCTCTCCCAACACACTTCCTCTATAACAACTTTTTTTTTAAAGTGCCAAGCTGCATTTGTTGGGAAAACCAACAAAAAGTTATAGCAAGTTATTTTTCAGCCTAGGACAGCTTAGGAAGCCAGAAAGAGAGATCTGTGTACATTGGGGTGAGGGCTGACAAAAATAGCCCTGTGGAAGTGGCACTGACTTGTGGATTGTGAAGTGGAAGCAGTGCCCATGGACAGTAAAGGGACCTAATACACGGTCAGAGATCCCAGGGACCTCTGTACTAGCTCTGAGCACAGGATCAAGTGCCATTTGGCAGGTATGTCACTCATTAACCAGCTCTAGATTGCAGTTCCAGGGCGAAAAGAGAAGTGCTCATAGCCCCAAGGAAGTAGGGGACTGTGTAAGGACTAGACGACAGACTAGAAGGGAAAGGACCAGACCTCTTCCCAGATCATAGCACATTAGAAACACCAAAAACTTACAGGCACTCGCTGAGTTGTAAATGTAGCAGAAGGACATAAAAGACAGAAGCTCAGGTCAGATATTCCACTACCACTTGCCCCGAGTGAGCAGAGCCCAACTCTGACATAATATCCGCAGACAAGAAGTAGGGTGGGAAAATGAGCAAACAACAACAACAACAAAAAAAAAATCTGACCATTAAAATCTGCTATGGTAACTGGGAAACTTAAGACACAAGCTCAGAAAATTACAACGACCTGAAAACATCTACAAGCAAAGCCTCAAAGAAAAATGCAGACTGGACACAGACCCAACAAGAACTCCTAGAAGAGTTAAATAATCTTGATTCTAATTCTTAGAATAGATAGTCATAGATCTAGAGTTCCAGCCCCCTCATATCACAGTTAAGGAAACCAAGGCCTAAAGAAGTTAAGTGTCTTGTCCAAGGTCACATAGTTGGTGGCAGGGCCAGGTATAGAACATCTTAAGCCTCTCAGCTCTCAGGCTGAGAATCTTTCCATTATGCCAGTTTCCTCATCTGTAAAATGAGGGGTGGTGACTAGCTAATTTCTGAGGTCATTTCCAACCCTGAACTCTATTATTCTCTGATCCTACACCATGATTCCCTCCCCTAGTTGTGTGTCCTTGGGTGAGCCACTAAATGGCTCTGAGCCTCACTTTCACCATTTGTAAAATGGGAATAACAATAATTGCACTCACTACCTCACAGGATTATTATAATACTTTTAAACCTTAAAGTGCTATAAAAATGTGAGTTATCATCCTTATTATTGTTAAATATTATTACTACACTAAATCCAAAAATAATACTTGACACATATTGGTACTTTACAGTTTATAGAGCATTTCATGTACATTTGTTAGAATCATTCATTATTTGGAATGACATTTGCCTGGAAATGTTATTTTCAGACAGTATCAATTATCCATGGCATATTTGATTATTATCCTCCACAAAGTACTAACTGGGGTACAGAATCACTTGACCCCACTTGGTTTTCAAAAACCACACCTCTGGATTACCATGCTCTGCTAAATTATCTCATGTGCAGTTCCAGCAAAAGATAATCTCTGCTTTTTGAGGACCAGCCTTATGGAGAATGGAGAGGCTGGACAGTATTTAATGGATTCTTTGGCCCTGGCAACCTCTGAAATAAAGAAAAATGGAAAATATCCCTCAGTCTTGTGCACCCCTGTCTACCTCTGCATTAATAGTGATCAAGTCGTGGAAACAGAAAGAGCTAAGACTATATAGAGCAGGACACGGCCACAAGTCACACAGGATAATAAAGGAAAGATGAGTTATTATCTGCACTATTGAAGAGAGTTCCCATATAGATGAGATCACCGCTCCATTAAAGTGTTTGACCATTATAATGGTGTGTTGTCTACAGAGTATGGGATTTGAAGTTAGAGGACCTGGGTTTGAATCCCTATTCTGATCTTTAATGTCTAGATAATTTTGTGTAAATCACTTAATCTCCTCATGTCTTGGATTCCTTATCTGTAAAATGAGAAACTTAGACTGTCTGATCTCTAAGCATCCCATGAACATTTGCAGAGGAAGAACATGTTGAATGCAATAATGCTTTCAATGGTGCTTTTGGGTATAGCCAACATGAAATGGAAAATTGGGATACACAAACATGGTAGAGTAATCAACGTAAATAATTTAGACCTTTGCATGTAGAATGCAGACTTAGAATGCAACTGACCTTACTGAGGAATGGAAACAGATTGGCAGTTTGTAAATTACTGTTATTACATGTAAATATGGAAGAAGTTATAGAGCAATGCCATTGAGGGCTGCGAATTAATTTGAGCATATTGGGAATATTT